>NC_073702.1:5569062-6197500 GCF_023634085.1 Falco cherrug | reverse complement strand
CTGGGTCTCAGATAATCTGCAGAGAACAGTTGGGGGGTGGGGGGAAAAAAATCACACAGCATTATAACTGATCAAGTGCATTTTAAGAAATTCTTCCTTTTCATCACTGGAAATGGGCCATTATTAGGTCTTGAATACAAGCTAGCAAAACTGTTTGTATACTGCAGTACAATAATTTTTTTTGGTAGTACTCAGATTCAATGAGAGAAAGCATGTCTCCAACCACAGACAACATAACCATGCAGACAACTGCCTGTGTTAAGAGGCAAATTGGGCAAATTTCAACAGCATTTTATATTTTAATTAAACAAACAGGTACTTATGGTGGTGTTGCCAAGATTCAGAATATACAGAAAGAAAGAAAGTTTTATCACTAAAAGCAGAACAGAAAAGGCCTGTCTGGCATACAAGAGAACCAAAAGAAAAAAAGAAGAAACCCACTTCTTAAAGTAACACCAGATGCCCAAGGAAAATGAACAAAGTTCCAAGAAAGTTAAGAGAACTACAAGCAGGGCAAACTTAACCAATTCCATGTGTACAGTAGGTCACCATGTGGAGATCTGTATTAATCTGGTAACCTCACTATTCTGTCTTCTTGGATGCTGCACAGCAGCACTAGCAGAAGTTATTTTTGGAAATAAGGTAGGGGAGGGATGATGGTTAGGAAATCTACAAGATCTCTATGAAGAAAAACACATGAGAACATTAAGCAGAACACACTAGCAAGAAATGCCCTTTTTCAGTCCTGTTCCCACCAACATGTTCAGCATTTACTAGTGCAAGATTTCTATTAGTGTGAGCTTATAAGCTTTGTGAACAGATCGGTCTTCTGTTTTGCAAGAGGCAAAAAAGTATGTCAGCATGCTCCTTTCATGGGTACTTTACAAAACAGGGGGGCTGTTAGTCCTGCTAAACCCACTGGGAGGAGCACATGTCACTAAGTTCATCCATATGACATATCAGTGCAGAAGTACATGAAAGTTTAGAATAAAAAGCGAGAAGTGTGTACATTTCATGACCTTCAAACACTTCCTCCAATGCCCTCACACTCAGTGAGTAGAGCAAACAGCACCTGAATTCCCACACCACCACTACTAGATGGTAAGTAAAATGCAAACAACTTAAAGGAATCCAACATTTTCAGAGAAGCCAGAAAAACCTGTATACACTGTAGCATACCTACTAAAATACCCAAAAGTTCTAATTCTGTAGGAGTGTACATGTCTACCAGAAGTAATACAACATATGTGCATGCATTTACACTTACATCTGATTTTTAGCCGCTTGTCTCTGAGCTTTCCGTTCTTTCCTTTTTTGATCTGGTGGCTTAGCAAAAACAATTTCAATGTTTTCTCCCTCTAAATCTTTGCCATTCATTTCTTCCATTGCCTGAAGGAATTAACCAGACTTTAAATATACTTCTAAGCATATATGAAGTTACTGATTTTATTCTAACTTTTAGAGTATGCATTTTACAATTTGTTACCCAGAGCTAAAATAACAATATAAAGCTAATTATTTTTTTAAATAATCAGACAGCATAGTATTGTGGGTTCTAGAGTTACGCATTTCCTCTTTAACTTGGCTCTCAAACCCAGGACTGCATGTATCAGTTTAGAAGTCTTCCACTCAAAGCTGTAAATAGGCTTCAACCTTTGCAAGCTGTTTCAAATTAATGAAGTGACGGAACTGTCCTCTTAAAAGTACACGTTTTGCAATATGGGAATAATTCTGAAGTCAGCACACATGCAAACATTACTAAAGGTAAAGATCAATGTGTTTTTATTCCTTTATTTTACTTGTAATGAATGTAACTTTCATTTTTAAACCAGAAGCCAAAAATCAGAATTTAGGTCTTATTCTGACCACAAAACACTCCACAACAAACAACCAAACCACCAACAAAAAACCCAACATACAATTCCTATGGGTCACAATTGCTGAAAGTTAAATTCAAGCAGGGTAATTCTAAAGATTCTAGCACTTTTAAAGGCTTGACATAGCTAAGCCTTGATGGGATACATATCCTATGAAAAGACTCTTTCCATCATCTTCCTAAGGATCTGCTTTAAGGCATCTGGATAAGCAAGAACAAGTGAATCCCCTTGTATCCTACCATCCTCCCACAGAACACAAAAAAAAAAAAAAAAATACATACACTATAGGCAGGAGAGGAATTACACTTTCCCTTCCTAATGGCAGATGACAGGAGAAAAAACACCAAGACCAAGCTAGCAAAATCCAGGAATGACAATTACTCAATTGTCCAGTACCTTTTTAAAAAAGAGAAAGGTGCTCATTCCACACCATAAAAAAGAAGTCATTCTGTTCCCAGAAAATAAAAAAAATACCTAAGTTTTTATCACCTGCCCTAGAGAAACTGCTTTAGATTCTACCAATAATTTGGTGAGAACAGTCATTCAACTCTGGCACTTCAGTTTCAAATGATAACATATACAGTTTCCTTCGATACGCATCAGCAGAATTAGTTAGGATAGGTGCATCTAAGATCCACTTTTCAAGCTAGCAACTGCATCTTTCCAGGAGACACCCAGAGAGGACAGTTATCAGTGACAATGTGTTACTGTTTCTCCAGACAGAGCTTCTTCTCAAGTTAAAAGTACACAGCTTCTAAACATCACATTTAGTTATTATGTACACACAGTTAGTCTTCACTTACCTTTACAGCACCATCCCGTTCATCAAAATGAATGAAAGCATAGTCTTTTAGCTTCTTCACTCGCTCTAGCTTTCCAAATTGACTGAAGGCCTTTTCTAGTATCTCCTCTGTCACAGTATTGGCAAGATTGCGTACAAACAAAACTTTAACCTTTAAAAAAAAAAAAAAAGACGACTTAGAAGTATGATCTAATTCCAAAACACAGGATGAAGTTTGCAAGTCACTGCTATTGGCAGTCCTGAAAATATCATTGCATTTTATATACATATACATGAATATGTAGATTTATATACTCATACAGCATGTTAGCTCCAAAATTCCCTAACCGATAGAAATATTAGATCTGTTTTCAAACATGACTACCTGAGTATTAGTACCCTGAAAGTCAACACAATTTGTTTAATGTTTAATTTAATGCTTAAAAGAATCCTAGCAGCAGTAATTTTCAACTCAGAACAGTTTCAAACTTGAAACAAGGCAGCTAGAACTGGTTACACACAAAATAACTGATCAAAACATTTCACTGTTTAGACAGGTTTTTGCACAGGTATCTGCAGAACAGTCATCATTATAATATCTAGGTCAGAGGTGACAAGCCTGCAGCTTTCAAGCTGCTTAACTTGTGGCTCCCACACTATAGCTACAACAAATACCTAGCATCAGGACTGTGCTTGCCTGAGGAACACTCAGTGACCTGAAGCCACAGCTAGAAGAGAGAACACAGACCAAATGGAATACACAATGGCTGACACTGCCAAGTAACCCACGAACTTTCTCACAAGTCAAACTGTGTCCTTCCTTTGAGGAACAGCCACCCCCAATAATTCTGAAAAGTCTACTCCCTCCCCTGGCTCTCTAAAGCACGCGATACGGCTCCTAAGTTACACAAAGGCTGCTATGCAACTTACATTGTCAGAGAGGTTGGTTATCTTTCAACTATTGATATATGCCCTGTTAACTGCCTGACAGTGACTAAATCAATATAAAGTTTCATCAACCACCAACGGCTTACGATACAGAGCAGTGTGACAGAAGCTTAAACTAGACTCTTAATGTAGCAGACAACATAAACTGGACACCAGAAATCACATGTATTAGTGACCCATTAGTATTCAAAGACTCATCCTTGCATCCACACTGAGCCTGCACTAAATGACCGTACGTTAGCATGCTTACATGACGTCATCCGTGAGTTCTCACAATTTACAAGCCTCCTTCACTTGTTGGGGGGAGTCCCTTCCACACACTGCCACCATGCTCTGACAGTCTAGTCACATCCCACTGCCAAATATGCTCACAGCCTTACTTTCCTACAATGCAGTTGCACATCAGCTGCAAAGGCCTACAACCTCTGCTCACATGCCCTCCGCTACTGGCTTCAAATTAGCTTATGACAAAAAGCAAGCAAACGTCGCACATGGCAGTGCTGACTTCCTGCTCCTAACCCTGATGGTCAACACAAATAACATGGTGGTGAAGCGACCAAAGAAAGCATGCTTCCATTTCTTAAGCAGAGCTATACTCTCTACTCCCACCACATACTGGAACTCAATAAATCCAGACACCCTTTTTATTACTATGTCATTAAGTTAAAATAAACAGGATAGATTTAACTTGATCTTCATCTCACTCACTAGAAGAGCTAGGATGGGGTGCCAAGTTTGGAAGAAGGGGTATTACAGATTTTAAGCCTGACACAGAGTATCAACTCTAGTCTTTGGCAATAGTTATTCTTGCTGATTCTCAGATGACAGAAGTCATAGCCATCTCCATGAGGAAAGCTGCTTCCTCGGGTGTTAAGTCTCTCCTACATGCCTCAATGGCAAAAGCAACCTTTCATTCTTGTAACCCCTATGTAATAACCATTTTTAGTGAACTGTCCTAATTGCTACCATAACCTTATTTCATAAAAATGAATTACAGTAAGTTTGTGATGTAAGCGATGATTTTAAAAAGCAGTAACTTTCAAACAAATATTCCCTATGCTTGTACTTTAGAAAAGAATGGAAACTACAATCTCATGAGGAAGCCCAAGAAGCCTTCACTAATAAACCCACAATAACTGACATGGTGTCAAACATGATTAAAAACCTCCAACATTATCACTTTGTTACAATATGCACTAACACAACATTTTTTAAAAAATTAAAAAGCAACTAACTTGATCTCTAACAGCTGAAATTTTTTAATACCTTTGGTCATGTTACATGTTAAAAGAGTAGCTGAACCAAAGATGATGTCAAAGTTAGGAAGCAGGTTAAAGCATAGGTTGAAAGAAGATGAACTCATTTCAATTTCATTTGAGCTATCTAAAGAGAACAAAGAAAAAAGAAAAAAAGGAAGTCCTCTTCATTAAGACTCATAGATTGTAACACCAAGGACCCAGAGATTATAACACCAAGGAACCACAGATACACACCTAACAAGTGACATACCCAAGCAGCAGCACTTTGTCACAAAGGCAGAACTCACTTTTTAAACTGCTGAAGACTGGAGTAGCCCCACACCTTTCTGGGATCTGCTCCTTTTTCCTCCTCTTACCCACAGCACAAACACTTCAGACTCCACTACCACATTCTCCAAGGGTTACTAACCCCATCTCCTGTCCTGCAATCTACCAGGCAGCCACCAGCATAAGACTTTATTTAGCTGCTTAACCTGCCACTCCAGAATGTCCTTGTAGCCTCAGCCATGCTACAGAATTCAAGTAAAACATTAAGGAATCCACCTATGCTACAACTATAAGAGGCATCAAAATAACACTTAGGAGAAATTAAGCTATCAACACAGCTACTGAAAGTTGGGAAAAAGTCCACTTTGGACCACAGATCAATTACTTAACCAATTATACTCTGACCTGCCAGTACAAGCACTAATCTACTGCAGAACATTATGTCTAGCTTCAGAATCTAGCTTTCTACCTCATCGCACTCAAGGTACTTCCTATTTGAGGTAACAGCCCATTTAAATTTTAAGTATGCATTCATACAGTACTCTCCACAGCATTTAAGCACAAGTCTAAAGGAAAAAAGAGGCTTAAGTAAACATTTCAGAAATCTATTAAGTGTCCATGTATTGATGAAATTATATGCTGCTTCTGCAAGACATTTAGATCAACACTGTCCACATTCTAGCTACAAAGGTGAATGTCTTCCTCATCATGGACCTGCTTTTCTAGCAGTCTTGACAAGAAACCTGCCAATCAGATGATTATTCTGATAAAAGCAACCTCCTACTCCTACTCACAATGTTTCCTCCAGAGCCTTCTACCACAGGAATGTGTAAGACTACAAGGGTCAATAGTTCTCCCTTTGCTCCTGATTAACAGTACTCGAAGCACTGACAGCCAAACTGCAGCTCTCATCTGGGAGATTACTGACTGCAGCAGCAGCTCAGCTGCTCTTTTCTCTTAGGAGAAAGACAGCGATAAACAGAAAGTAAGCCTAACACTTTCAGCAGTGCCAGATGGGTCAGACCTTCTCCAAATGTACAGTTGAATGGGCAAGAAAGACTAGAGTAGAGACCTTCCCTGTTGCAAGAATAAGCGACGCAGCCAGCAAGAAAGGTCAGACACAACACTGCTTGTTTCAACTTCTGCTTCAGAGACACACTACGTGCTCTCTACTTCTTCAGCATTCTCATTCAGTTAGTCTCTCTTCCATACGCCTTTAACCCAAGCTCCATGCCCTGTCTTTGGCATATGGCGCTAGAAGTATGCAAGCTGGTTTTCTGCACATTTTCCATATTTATGTTTCCTCCCTTTTCACGTCCCATTTCAAATAGAAAACAATACAAGGCATTAACACATACAAAAAAACAACCATTAAATGGGGCAAACCACTATCAAGCATCAATTTCTTTAGCTTTTCACTCCCCACATCTGTAAACTTACTTAGGAAAGACAGCCAAGTATGTTGTCTACCACTTCCTGCTCATCTATTCAGTCATGTCAGCAGAAGTTCCTGCTCATTTATTTTAATAGTTTGCTGGATTAGGTCTCTTCTCTTTTGAGCCAAGAAACCAAACCGATAGATAGGCTGCCATATTTAGGAAGTGCCACCTTTGGCTTTTATTTTACCTGCAGGCCTCTTCCTCGCTGCTGATAAGTCTATGAAGCCAGGCAAGAAAATTAGAAGTCTGCAGACAGGGTAGTCCAAAAGCTTCTGTAATACCTGTATTACAGAAGCAGCTTTTTCCCTAAAATGAGCCCCCACCCCAACCCTTTTCCCTTATGGCTCACCAAAGAGGAGATCCCAGCCAAGCTATCTTACTAGGTCCATCAAAGTAGGACTCCAGCAAGTGACGTGTCTCAGATGAGAGTAAAAGCACAGACGAAAAGCAAGCAAAGAGAAAGAGATAAGGATATGGGCTAGCTAGGAGTTTCCATTAAACAACTCAGCTACACAACATAACTGAAAAAGACAGGGTCGAGCATTATCTGACGGGAAAAGAAAAAATCAGGTAATTCATTTCTGGCAAAATATCACACACGCACACACACACATAAAACAACTGCTACAACATACTTCAAAATGTTAACAGTCCAGACTCCCGTTTCATTGAAATAATCAAAATCCAAAAATATTACTAGTCTTGGTATTTTAAGGAATTAACTGCCCCAAATTAAAAAATAAAGATACAGAGTTCCAACTATGATGCAATTACCTAACTTCTCAGAAGTTACGACTAAAGGCAACTTTGAAAATACATTTGTGCATCTAACTGACACATTCCAATTCTGAAGTGATAAACAAAGTTCTGGGTTTAAAAAGAATTAAGGCTTGTTCCATCATTCCATTTAGATTTCTGTCCCTTCAAGTATTAAGCTACAAAACCATTTTAACTTTGGGAGTCTCCACCACCACTTCCAGATGAGAAATTAAGTACATCACCCTACGTGTCATTTTGGCAAGAATTACATTCAACATCCGGCCTTCGGAGCACAAAATAACATCAGTCAATAGAGTTTTTAAATTCACAACAATTATTCTAGAATGCATTCATATTTTTATCATCTCACCTGCCATCTCACCTCTGTCAAGAAGGCTGAAAGATGCTATTTAAACATAAGCTAATGTCAGAAAGTACTTACTTTGGAACAAGGCACTTTACATGTATTATGGTTCCCTTATAGCTTTATTACCTTTGCCATGACTTCAGGATCTGGGTCTTCTATAGGGTCAGCCCATTCCACTGTAACAACATTTCCCCAGACTTTCACTTTGCCGCTCATTAACCTACGTCTGGCCTGAGCAGCAGTTTTGTGATCTTCATATTCAAGGAAACAGAAACCCCGGTTCTTTTTCTTGTCATCAGGCTGATGATACAATATGACATCTGTAAGACCCTCTGAAATTAAGCAAAATATTTATTTGTTATGGTTTCAATCCATGAATTTGTATTATAAAGTGGGGATTATCTTTCTGGTAAATACACATCTGAGAAGTTGTTCTAAAAAAGAAGGAACACACTAGACTTTTGAGACCGAGTACATAATACTTTCACTACCTTCAAGACCAACATTTTAAGAGAGACACATTAGACTGTCCCAACTCAGGATATGTTTTTATAAATGAAGAAAGCTTAGTAGCTATGGAAAAGTACCTTTCCTCTAACTGAATGAAGAAGAGATAAGGGCAGCCAAGAGTTGTGCTTTGTCAGTTCTCCTCTCAAACCTCTAAGACACACCACTTATCAGCATGTGTTTTTTCCATGGATGTCTAAACTACAAGAGATCAAACCTGCACAATTTTTAGACATCTAAGAAGTTTCAGTGTTGCTCCAAGGAACCTGAAAGTAGATTGTTCAGTAACAGAGAAAGCCATCAAATGTTACCTTTGCCAGTTTATATGCTGTTATCAAAAAGAGATCCTTATCAAATCACTAAGAATTCTAAAGCACAGAACTAGTCACATTATCCAACCCGCTTCATTTTTACCTTACGGTTTTAAAACATCCATTAGTATTGAAATAATTAAACCATCTATTTCTTTGAATGTTTTTTTTTAACGTTACACAATTATTATCTAGGTAAAACCTGGAACCACACATTGAGCCTCATCACAAGTATTTCAGCCCTCAGCATAACAACAGTTGAAAAAACCCCAAAACCACCTAGAAGTCAGGATAAATGCTGAGTGGTCTTTGTTTGGATTCATCATCATTCAACCATAAACCAAAAGATGGTGAAGAGAGTTCATCACTGACCATGTTTGACATCTTTCTAGCTCTACAAAACACAGTTCTTGACTTACCTGTTACTTTGCTAAATTCTTCAACAATTTGCTCCTTGGTTTTACTCTTAGGAATAGAACCGACGAAAAGCCTATTATTGGCAACAGAGATGCATACACCAATGTGTTTTCCAGAACGAATTTCATGGTTGTTGTACTGAAAGAAAAATAATTGGACATCCATCAGTTACAGGTAATTTTCACTCCCCTCAAGAGCAGCATACCAAATATTTTACTATTGCAAACACAGCATTGAGTAATATACTAAATTCTTTGGAGCTTAACACATTCTTACAATGCATATTCAACTGTTCTGAAGCATAGCCATGGTCTCTAAGATAGCTCCACAATTTCAGTCAACAATTATTCTTCCCTCCTTGTTCAAGCCTCTTTCTTATTACTATGGAAAAGGTAAGTCTTATGTCCAAGTCATCAAGGTCAAGGCTTCTCCCTTCACAACAGTGCAGGAAAAAAAAAGCAAGTTCCTCTATAGACTGTACTTATGAATTCTTGATTTGTGTATAAGACAAGAGTTATAATTAAAGCGAGATTCCCTTCTAAAGTTCCATAGTTAATGAAAGAGAGCCGTGATCACGTCTTCACAAAACATGCAAGAGCAATTGGCAAATACTTTCCAAAGCACATAGATTACACATGTAAAGATAGTAAACAGCAAGAACAACCTTCTACTGACTTGAAATCCTAAGACTTCTGTTCAAACACTTCTCCCATAACAGATTGTTTAGAAGACACCCTGAACAAGTCAGCAGTTTAAGGGGAAAAAAAAAAGGTATTACTGTAGACATCTGTTGACAAAAAATGCCTTTCATTGAGATGCAGACACAGACATGCATCATCCAAATAAGCAGCAGGGAGGTCAACTGGTGGTACATCAACCCCTTTCCAACTGGAAGCCCTGCAACAGACAGTTCTTTAGCTAGGAAAATGTATTTTGTGGTCAACATTTTATTGACAAGTAGCAGCACAGCTTTTTAAGATTTAATCTAGCTATTTATTGTATGAGTTATTTTCTGTTTGGTGGTAAACCTGTACAAGCAAGTAATCTCACACCCCTTCTTGCTCTGTACACTAAAATCAGGGTGAAGATTATTTATTTATTTACATTTACCTTGTGCAAACAAAAACTACATCACTGAAAATTTTCAAAGTTAGATAATATCTGCATCAGAAGTGAGCTAAAAGGAGTACTGTACATGTGAAAAGGATCTGGAGTGGCCCCTTCCCAACTAATTATGTCTGAAAACACAGTAGGATACAGTAAAAGACTTCTGTACCTCTGTATCTGTCACCCACATGGCACAGGAATAGTTGACTTTAAAGTAGGAAACAGCTGAATAAAAGACTGTATGTGTATTATTCCGATTACTAAAAAACAGACTTATATACATTACTGAAGAGACGTATTACAGTAGTCCAAACAAAAAAAAAAATCCTTTAAAGAAAAACCTTTAAAGAAGCTGACAGTTTATTCGTCTGGAAATAGGACACAAACTGATTATTCATTAACTGAAGTGTAAATTAGGAAACACTTCTTTACATTATGAAGCATCTTTTAACTGAAAGGGTAGTGAAACACTGGAACAGGCTTCCTAGACAGGTAGGTGGTCGATGACCCCCAAGCCTGTCAGTGTTTAAGAAGAGGCATTTGGACAATGCCCTTAAATACTTTTTGCATTTTCAGCCAGCCCTGAATTGGTCAGTCAGTCCCTTCCAACTGGAATATTCTATTGTATATGAATAATAGAAGGTATTACCCGGCTCTTCCTGTTAAAAGTTGTAAGACCAAAATTTACTCCACATTTAATTCAAAGAAAGCCTCTCATACACCAATGGCAACACAGTAGTATTTCATAACTAAGAAAAAAAAAATCTACCGCATTGCAATTCCACACTGACAGCAGTTGCTAGTAGTTTTTTTCCACAAAACATTAACTACTACTTTTCATTGTATGTTTCTCTTAACACAGAGTCTTGAACTAGGTGCTTTTATATATAAAGTTGGTGGGGTTTAGGTAAATAGTTTGCATGCCATCTGTAAACTTAGATTAGACATAAACTGGCCCAAATCATGATCCGGGTAAAGTGCCAGAACAATCAAGCTACCAAATCAGCTATGTCAGCATACTGCTTCCCCTCCTGTCACCACTGAATCAATGCCCAAAGTTAGTAACAGAGATATTATTACCTTCTACACACTATAATTTTTTATTTTTTTTTTTTTACTAAGTTCTCTAAGAACCTTGTTACAAACAGGTCAAAGTATGCATAAGGTCTGTCTTGTCATTTTATCCACCTAAAACTTTCACCAGTAATTTTAGCTTATTTCCAGCAGCAAATGGCAAGTTCTACTGCTACGCATAGCTGGCAAACTGCTTTAAGGGGCATATTTGCATAAGTCACCTGTACCTACACTTTGATCAAGCTTACACTTGCTCTAATCAAAAATACACTGTATGCTACTATAGTTTTCAGTATGTTTTCCTACAAGCTTCACATCATAAGTATTCATCCTGCACATGTCTACAGTAACTTTAACCACTCAGAAATCTTTTGAAAAAACTGAAATCTAACAGCTTCATAGGAAATAGGAGGGAGAATTGGACACGTGTGCAAAAACACAACTGGAGTCGCAATTCTTAACTCTATATAAAAGAGAAGGTAAACACAATCATGTTAAAAAGAGAAAAAATGCCTGGGGTCAAAAAAAAATTAAATCAGACTTCTGATCATCAGTGCTTGTATGAACATTTGAGACACCATTTCTACTTAACCAGCGAGGGTTATCCACACCAGATTAAGTACTGAACATAAACTTAACTGCTGTTCATATTTGTAAGTCTTCTCAGTATCAGGCCATAGCATCACTCCATTTTTGTCTCAAGCACAGCCCCAGAAGCATTTCAAATGCAATTTAGGCAATTCTCCACTTTAAGTGGCTTGAAAATGCATATACATGAACAAAATCAAGGCTCCCACCTTTTAAATTGCAGGATTTCTTCTGGTTAATGAATAGAGAAGCCAAGACTAAGTTTACCCAAAAACTTCAGTTCAGTTTATATTAAGTAGTTACAAAGACTGTGGATGATACAACAGCCATGCAAATATGAACTGTATACAAAATACATTACAACAACTGCAAGACAGGTCAGTTTATTCTCTGCTGCAGTTTGGGCATTGACAAAACCTCATAAGCTCCCTCTTATTACTCAGAAGGCTACAGGCAGCGCAGAGATTTTTGTTCTCATTTTTGCTACATTTCACAGAGTCCTGAATGGGGCAGGGGGGGAGAAGCCTCCGGGAAGGAGATGGGAAGTAACAGAAGAACCCCTATGCCAGTCCAGAAAGCTGGTAAGTAAGCTGTATACACATCAGAAGATTACTGCTAGTATCAAAAAGAACACCACTGGTTAAAATACTAGGTTATTACAATGGCTAGGACCAAGGGCTCAGTGCTTCTAAGACATCTTTCAGTAGCCTCTCCCACGCACGCGTAACTAATACAAGTGACAGACCTACGATTTTCAACTGAGCTCTCCAGTCATATATTGCTAGTACCCCTGCAAATCACTCCCAGACAACTTTGGAAACTTATAATACACCAAACTAGCCAGCCAACTACAACTAGAACCATTCAGAATCTGGCAAATGCCATAGGATCCAATTTAAATCTAACCTTGCCCTCCAAGAGGTTAGCATGAAGGCTGAAAAACTGTCCCATCAATCGCAACACTTTTCAACTATTACACTCAGCAGCTATTTAACTGAAAAAACGGAACAATACTTTTTTTTTTTTCCCACTGATCAAAGATCACATAAAAAGGGACAAGCACATACCTCCCTTGTAACATTTAGTGGAAGACTGAGGCTAGGATCTGATGTTAGTTTTATGGAAACACAACCTGAATGACTATTCAGAACACTGGCTTTAAGCAAAATCCCACTAAGTGAAGAAAAATTCCTTTTTGTTAGTTTACTAAGCACCTCTGACAATGTATGTTATTTGATTCACTTTTTTGCTACGTCATGTACATAACTTCGTTCACACACAATGTAGATAGCTATGCTGACAACGGAAGTATGAAGAGGTATATGCAGTTATCTTCAGTATGTCTGGATTGCGCACAGGAACACTAACTGTTCTTAAAAAGCTAAACAGCATACACCAAATATTTTTGTATTTCCACACTTTTGTAGACATTTCTACACTTCAACACATTCCGATCTTCAGTTTGATTTTTCTCCACTAAATGACTTACATTATTAGTGTCAATACAGTACCTTAATCGTTTAAGACGTACCTTACTACAAAACAAAACACTTTTACCCTACTATATTAATACAGTATCAGTACACCTCAGAGCGAGTATGGTTAGCAGTCTTGAGGGGCATAATGCACACTGATCTTGGCTGTATCAACGTAGCCGTAACTAGCTCAACAAAATTCAAACTCAACTAGGAAAACAAAGAAGCAGTGCGAGGATCAGGGCGGTGTTTCTTTCCCCCCTCTTTTTTAGTAATGGATTCTTCATGCACAAAACCTATAAAGCTTACAAAGAATAGCCTATTTCTTATATCGAACTATTTCATGCCTCTGTGCAAACCAAAGAAAATGTTCTTTTAACCTGGAAGGATTTATGACTTTTTCCAGTCAGTTGCAGCAAACAGAACAGACCGTAACACTCAAGAGAGATTATTTCCCATCTGAAGTATCTTATGAAATTCTGGGACTTCAGAGCCTTTCCCCAGGCGGGGCCCCCTGCCGGCGGCCAGCACAGCAGCGATCCCAGCCCACCCCACCACGCTCCCTGTGTGCGCCACACCGGCCCCAGCACAGCTGCTCGGAAGTCACTATTGCTACTGCAACTTTTTGTTAGTAATAAAGGCTCACCTAGCTGGTCCAAACAGCAGTCCATCGGCTGTTTGTTTTTTTTTAATGTGTCCCTAATACAGCCAGTAGAAATGTATATGCAATGCAGAAGTATTTAAAAACACCTACTGGACATTTATGAAGTGATCTAACAACTACAGTTCCATCCCAAGCATTAGAATCAGGACAACTGCTTACAAACCAGAGAGCATTCTTCCAAAAAAAAAAAAAAATCCAAGTAAGAAAACTTACCAGTTTAACAGCTTCCTGAGCTGCCTCTTTAGTACAAAAAGTGACAAAAGCATATCCTCTATTTAGACCAGTTAGTGGATCCATCATTAAGCGGAGATCCCATATAGGGCCAGCTTTTTCAAATAACGGAACAAGTTCATCTTCAAACAAGTCTCTTGGAATCTTGCCCACAAAAATCTACAAGACAAGACACATACAGAGTGTTTTTTATAAAAAAAAATAAAATACTTCCAATGAATAAGAATACCTCTACATAAGTATCTGCTTCTTACCTCTGTACCAACAGAAGGTTGTTGTCCTGAATATACAGACTCGGGAGGAGGCCCACCATACTTTCTCTGTCCAGTAGTCACATCAAGAGTGTAGCCGGTTCTCTCCAAGAGTGCCTTCAAGTAAAAAACTTAAAACTTTAAAATCACATACAAATTCAGCTAGTTTAGATGCATTTCATTCACAGACATGCTTATAATCCCTCTTAAACTGTACTGCTTTTGAAACTCCCACAGGCAAACAAGCCTACTGCCAGTACTTCAACAAGAAAATTGCAAAACAACCAGCAGAAGGATCAGGTAAAGAAATACTGCTACAAAACCAGACATTGAGTTTTCCCAATTCCTTCATTTTCATACAAAAAAAAAAAAAAAGCAAAATAACAGAATAGTGACATTCCCTTTAATTAGAAAGATATTAGTCTGAGCCACTTCTTGTTTTGGCATGTCCAATCTTGCAAACATTTATGCACAGGAGTTCCCTTCACTTAATGGGATTACTCATAAGTGTGAAGTTAAAAAACACATGTTTAAGTGCTTACACCCCTGGAACACCAGACTGCTTCAGGTATCCAAACACTGAAGTGGCAGTACTACTTACTTCCTCCTGTCACCCCACTCCCCACCCCCCCACACCCCCCAAATTCCTTGTGGGCACATACACCATCCCAGCACAACTGATCCTCACTAGAATCACTGCATACAGTTACAGGTATACTACCAATTTAAAATGTTACATGAAATTCAGTATGCAAATACATAATGAGAAACTCCTCTGAAATTAGAATTCTTAATAATTTTCTACAAAGACCAATCAACTTTTAACACAAAGAAACAGCATACTAAACAAGCCTAATTATAATCAAGAGTTAGTGATTTCACAACTGGAAAATTATAAGTTATTTAAAATATTATAGCCATCAGCAGTAAAACCTATGCTTTTAGTTAGTTAACAAAGTCCTCATACTGTTGTTTAATGTAGTAGTAACAAAATCTCTATCAGTTTTTTTGAATTTACAATTAGTGGCATCCCAGCCTCAAAGTCAGGAGAAAAAATATTTTCTAGTTTCACAAGCTACACAGTTATTTGTAACACATTAATTTTGCACATCACACACGGGAAGTTAAAAGATGAAACATTCTCTTGCTTTACAAGACATCAACTAAGCATGCTTAGGGGGGGTTGGCCTTTCCTTAAGCTTTGATAAAGTTGCTAATCACAATATACCTAACTCTTGAGACAGGAGTCTCTTGCTAGCAGAAGACTCAGTCCAAGAAATAGCATGTCCATTACTAAGACACTTTGGGGTACAGTTTATGAGAACAGTGATTGTATCATAAGAAGTGAGCTAAATCCTAAACCAATTACAAACTAGGTTTTTTCAGACACATGTGGTACCTCCTCCCCATTGTGGAGTTGCTTTAAACCTGAGCTGAAGGGGATGGGGGAAACAGAACAGAAAAGAACCAAAAAAACAACCACCGATAGCTCAAGTTAGGCATTCTCAAGTTAAAGATCTATGCTGACAAGTTTCCAAAAACTTTTAAATGTGAAATAGTGTAAGTGTCTCAACTGGACGTAAAGCAAACTGTCAAATCTTTTTCACTTTTATATACATTCGGTTCTACTAATGAAGAGTATATTAACTTTCCTCTTGAAAAGGAAGAGGTGTAAGATAAAAAAGCAAGTGACAGCTTTCAATAATGAGAAATTATCCAACACACCTTTTTTAAGAAAAGCACAGTTCCAAGATAATCAAGATACCTCTCACAACAGGTTTGAAAAACCACATATAGACCACAAAAAATTTATTGTTTAGGCACATACCTTAATTTTTGCCTCATCTGGTCCTTTGCTAGAATCTGCCACCTTGGTCCCCTGTTTTTCCCTCTGCCTGTATGTCTTCATGACTCCACATAAAAAGGCACTTTTGTTCTGCAAAAGATGTATTAATCTTCAGTTCTGAAAACATGACAAGCCAGAATCTAACTTTACCTTGAACTAATACAGTGCTCATATTACCTATCACATATAGATCACTAAAGAAACTTAAGCAAACCTCTTGCCAGCCAACTAGCAGTTTATCCCTCAACAATTATATCCTAAATTGCTTAACATTACCTGAACATGTGAGAGATCACTGTCTTTAAACTGCTGAAGAACTGCCAATGCACCTTCTTCATTAAATTCCTTTAAAGCTTCAATAGCTCTTTCATCTAGATCACTATGTGCAACTAACCCTAGAGAAAAGAAAAAAAATTACTAATTATATTTGGGCAGGAATCTTTGTTTAACCACATTTAACACATCTAACACATTTCAGTGACCCCTAAATCAACCAGTGATTAACTTAAGTTACTATACCTAAGAAATCACTTAGTCCTCTTAAAGATAAATATTTAAGTGCATTTAACCTTTTTTAATCAAAAAGTGTAAAAAAAAAAAAAAAAGTTAAGATCCAGAGTAACTGTTACTGCATTTATGTATTTATTTGACTTCTGTGAAACCCAGATGTTACAAGTGCCAAGTTTATTTTCAATATCCTGACACTTAATTTGGAAGGATCTACCAAAACCTGACTTAGCTTGCCTAGCAATGGTACCTTGGTACATTTTCAGAAGACTGTAAAGACAAATAAACTGCAGCACTAAAAGTGACCACCACAATCCAAAAATCAAGTTTAAAAAATGCTAGCTATTACCACGTCTGAAAAAACCACTACACTAACCTTTGCATCCATGAGCCCAAATACTATGTCATGAAGTATCATTTATATGAGAAGATTACTATCAAGGCTTCCGTTACTTACAGTTCCTACAACTACATTAAAAAATGCACAAAGACCACATCATCTCCTACTCCTAAAAATGATCTGTTGCTATGGTCAGCTGCATACTTCTCCTTCCCCCCTCAGACCAAGTGGCCCGGCCCAAGACTCTTCTCTGAAGAATACAACAAATTAACGCACTGAATGGAAAACATCCACAGATTTTGGCAAGTCTGCAGTTCCCATACTTTTGGAAACCACAAAAAGTTGCTATTTTAGCCCAAAGACAGCAGAATCCAATAAAATATCGTAAGTGCGGTTTTGCAAGTTTTACATCTTACCTGCAACGTAAATTTCATCTAGTTTTTCAGCAACTTTCTGTGGTAAACCAGCATCAAGCAATGTCTGGAAATGCTCAGAATGGGTAACTGCAGCAGAAGTATCCATGGGCTCTTCAGTACCATTCCCATTAACATGTTCAGTAGCCATGTTTCCAGATATCTGTGCAAATGCAATAAGCGTCATAATTAAGCTAGAAATATCTTCAAGCAGAACAATTCAAGTGACAATACATGCAACAAGACTGCCCTATTCTTACAAAAAACAAATTCCAAAACCAAAAAAAACCCCCACCACGTAGACCACTTCCCTGCTACTTTTAGCTTTGGAAGACGAGCAAAATTCCTCAAAAGAAGCACTAAAACAAAGGAAAGCCCTAACGCCACTGCCTAGCGGGGGTGGGGTAGCTTTCACTGCAGGTTTTACACAACCCAGCCAGACACTGACTCACCTCCCTCTCTCTGTCTCTCTAACGCACTCCCTAAGAGACTCTGAACAAGTTAGAAATGGAGCAAGAAGCCAATGGCGGGGGTGGGAGGAAAAGCAAACCTGCCACATGCCGCCGCCGCTACCGCGATACCGTCACTGACACCCGCTGCTGCCTCCACCTCCCGTTGCAAACTCGCTGCCCCCCGGAGCGAGCCGCCTCTCCGCGCCCCAGCCGCGGCCGGGCTCCCCTTCCGCCTCCGCTCCGGTGCCGGCCGGGCAAGCGAGAGGAACAAAGCGCTCTTCCCAGTCCGCACCCACCCACGGCGGCGGCGGCAGCGGCGGCCGCCATGAGCCCGATGGAAACACGTGCTCTGCGCGTTCAGATGTCCTACAACTTCCTCCAGTGACCGACTTCCCCCCCCTCCCCGCCACACTCCCGCAGGAGGAGCGGCTCCCCCCCACCCCAAGCCCCAGCCGTTCCCTACCTCTCACCCTATTCCCCCCAGAGAGCGGTTGCAACACCCCGGGCCCGATTTCACCACTCGGCCGGGAGCTGGCGGCGCCTCCCGGCCCCGCCGCCACCCCCAGCCACACTTCTCCCCGAAACAATGCAGGGGCCCGCCGCCCGGCCGTGGAGCGCCGCTGCCCGCCGCCCACCGCCTCACGACGTGACCGGGGCCACGCGAGAGCCGAGCGGCCCCCCTGCCCACGCACACGCCGGGCACGGAGGTCGCGGCTCGCCCCGCTGCGGCGCGGCTCCCCCCGGCCCGGCCCAGCCCAGCCCCTCACGGGCAATGAATGGAGCGGCGGAGCCGGCAGGACAATGAGGCGAGAGCCACGCGCCCCGCGCGGGGACCGCCCGGGTCCCCCCAGCCGCCGCTGCCGCCCCAGCGCCGGCCAGCTGCCGGGCCTAGTGCGCGGGCACCGGCCCAGCCCGGCCGCCCCCCCGCCCGACAGCAGCGGCCACGAAGGCAGCCAGCTCCTCCACCCATCGCGCAGCGCCTGGCAGCCGGGCCGCGGCCCGCCAGCGCTGCAGGGCCCCGGCGTGCGCCGCCCGCCCCGCCCGCCGGCTCCCCTCAGCCGCCTCAACCCCCTCCACGGCCCGGCCCGGCCCGGCCCTGCCCCGGCCCGCTCCCACCCCGCTCCACGGGCGGCTGCCACCGCTCCGAGCCACGGCGAGCCCAAGCCCGCCGGCCCGCCCGCCGGCGCCCGGCGCCTGACCTGTCGCTGCGGGGGTGAAACGCCGTGCGAAGGGGCTCGGGGCGCGGCTAGCGGCTCGGCGTGCTGAGGAGCTGCCCCCCTTCTCCGCTCCCTCGGTGTGTCCGGACAGTGTGCTGGAGCTGGCGTAAAATGGCGGCCGCTCGAGCGCTCACGCCGCTGCTGGCACCAACCCCAGCCCCTTCCACTCGGCTCGGGGGGGGGCGGGAGGGGAGAGGAGGAGGCGCCGCGCGCGCTGGCGCAGCCCCAAACCCGGGGTCTCCCAGGCAGCTCCGCAAGGGTTATCGCCTCGCCCCGCCCGCCGGGCTGCCCGCGCGCGCGCCCGCCCGCCCCTCCCCGCCCTCGCGCGCGCCCTCGCCCGCCCTCCCCTCCGTCCCCCACGCGCTCGGCGTTCCGTGCGGAGCGGCGCGCGCCGCCCTCTTCCTACGGGCCGGGCGGCGCGTCAGCCGGCGGGGGCGCGCGGGGCTCGCACGGCCCGCGCGCTGCCGGGGGGGGGGGGGGGGGGGGGGGGGGGGGGCGGCGGCGGTGGGACAGGCCCCGCGGGGGGACGGCGCGTTGCGGGGGCGGCCGCGCGCCTCCCCTGCACCTGTGCGGGCGCCGCGCGAGGAGCGGCGCTGGCGGAGCGGCCGGCCGGGCCGCGCGGGGATTGGGCGAGCGGCCGTTCCCACGGCGCGCAGGTGGCACAAAGCGAACGGCGGCGGCCGGAGGCGGGGAGTCCGGCGCGCGGCGGGGACACGGCGGAGACAAAGCCACGCAGACAAAGGGAGGGGAGAGCGGCGCTTTGTGCGGCTGCCGGCCGGCCCAGAGCCCGGCGGCGCCCCCCCCCCCCCCCCCCCCCCCCCCCCCCGCGGAGCCGGGAGGCGCCTCCCCGCCCTCCCTGAGGTGCGCGCCGGACCCCGCAGCGGCCCCCCCCCCCGGCCCGCCCCTGCGGAGGGCGCGGGTTCCCTCAGCCGCGGCGCGGTCACTCCGCCGGGGCGGCGGGCGGCGGCAGGGGCTGGGCTGTCACGCAGGTCAACCGAAATGCCGCAGCACGCCCGGAGGAGCGAGGCCTTTGCCCCACAGCCACCCTCCGGGCCCTGCTCCTCCACGGTTTAACTTCGTGGCGCCGGCCCAGCAGAAGGTGGGTGTCACCGCACAGCGTTGTCAGACGCAGGGCCCGCGCTGGGGACCCTCGCCGCTCGCTTCCGAGTTCCTAACCGGTCTCACTCGCGCAGCTTAACACGAGAAAACTCAGAAACCAACCTACTGATCCGTGCCAGACCTGTAACTCGAGGTAAAGACAGCGAAATGAAGGCAGGAGGGCACACAGAACGGTACTCGCTTCTTAAAGGGGGCTCGGCAACCAGCTGCCCCGCTACTGCTGCCCCTTAGCCCAGCCGAGCATCTTCAGTGTGTCTCCAGTGTTCTAAAAATCCTTCCACCTGCACAGCAGGGCAAGCACAGACAGTTACAGGGGTAGATCACTGTAATACCCACATGCTGGTGTCTTAAGTACCTGAAACATACAAGAAAAATCTCTTCAAGTACTTGATGCAGTAAGACTTCATTACAAACTGAATCACTCTGCAGGTTAGCCTGAAATCGCAACAAATACAAGGCAGCTGTACATTATCAAATATTCCAGCTAATTCATAATTTGAAAGTGTCATGTAAAAATTTTTACTCAAACTGTTCCCCTATATTTAAAAAAAGAACAAAACTTCATGAAGAAAATTTTAGTAAAACAAAAGCTATTAGTGCAAACTTGTCTGCTATTTTTAATCACATTCTTTATCAAAATGTTAATATTTTGCTCCCTTCAAAAATTAATAACTCAAATTAATAGCTCAAAAATAGCTGTCAGCTGGACAATGAGAGTAACACCCTCAAAAACAAATTTGGAGAGCATTTTCTGGTGAAAATACTGCACCAAAACATACTATTCTCAGACATTTACAGAAGGTGTTTCAGTGGGGTGTTTACAGATGTGAGCTGAGTTAATATCTAATTTCATAAATTAATTTCTCTGGAACTAATGAAAACAGTGGAAAATGTTTCATTAATATTCCTAGTCAGTGGATCTGACTAACTACAGGTGGTAAACTCCTGAGAAAGTAATTCCCACTTTCAGGCCCATTTTTAGAGGGAAGCCTTTTTACACACTTCCCTTTTCCTCCATAAAATGGAAGTAAAAACAATAAAAAGACTAGGATAAATGCAGTGAACAGATTTGCACCCTTATTTAAAACCACAGCTGACCCAGAGTCAGTTGCAGGCATTTGATCCTTTGAAATTTTATGTAGAAAGGAGGAAGAAAGGAGTCTGACATGCAGTTCCTCTAAATATAGCTCAGTTATTAGCCGTAATATCAGTAGGACAAAGACAAGAGTGGTACGCCCAGGAAAAGATCCATGAAATCATGATGTGAGGGTTTGGGGGGTGGTGGTGGTGTTTTTTTAAATCATGTAGAACATCCATTGAAAAAATACCCAGCCAAGAACATTTGCAGGCACTTACCAAGTGACTTGGATTTACCCGAGGAGTTTTGCTGCATGTGCCTGAAAGTTTCACAACTTCTCACCATAAATAAAATTGTGTTAATTCCTAAATTCTCCAGGAATATGAAACCCCTGCCTGCTTCTAGTCCAACTGCAACTACTGCAGAACCCCACTGAAGCCAGAGCTGGATCTCTGAGCCTCCCTAGCACATCCATGGTAAAACCAGTGTTTACAAGACCAACTACGGAGTTGCATGGATGAAGCAGAGAAAAATAAATTTAATTTGACTGTAAGATTAAAAGTCTAATTTTTGGTTTTGAACTACTTATGTACAGTTGAAGAACTAGAAACTAAACAAAGAAACAAAATCTAGAATACTCAACCGGAATCTTACCTTCCATTTCTATGATGCCTTTTGCAAGTGCGCATGCATTGGAAATGTAGGCTCGGTTATAGAACTGCCTATACTTGAGCTATGAAATGCTGCAGCACTAGAGGGGTGGAACACTCTGGTCATACACCAAATGTCACTGCTTGTAATAACAAACCAAGTCCCCTGTGCTATGTTTGCCACAGCACTACTCTGAAATGATTTGGCCACTCTTGGGGCTTCTCAACAACACGTTTTCCACCCCATTCCTAGCCCTTAGCCTCCTTGGTAAGGCTGCCAAGTTATTAGATCTGTGTATTATGAAGATATCTAACATCAGCGGACTACAGTCTGCAGTTTGTTCCATGTAGTGCACAACTGGCCATTGGCCTATTTTCCCTGTGAGATCCTTGGAAAAAAAAAAGACTATGTGGGGAAATACCTTTTTAATTAAAATTCTGTTTAATTTGTTCATTCAATCAGTCAGAGGCTCTATGTTTTAAAAGATGGGCTCAGTTACAAAATACAAGGCCTCTGCCTATTAGGAGAAAAATGCAAGTTGGAAATTAACCAAAAGGAGATGAGTAGATATGAAATGTTCTTACACTGTAACATAGATTTAAAAGTTCTTCCATTTTAAGAAGTAACTTACAATCTAAAATTGTCACAATTTCAGCAAAGGCAGACTGAACTTAAGTAATGGTAATATTTTCTTTTAACATTCTTTCCATCTTTTCACTTTTCCAAAACTAGGCAGGAGTAACACTAATTCAAACAAAATCAACGTTATTCCCCTGTTTATTTAAACTGTTTCTAAGTCTCTAACTTTGACCTTGCTAACTCTTCAAACACTTCACTTCTTCCAACTAAGTCAGAAAAACAAAAGCAGCAAACAAAAGTGCTTGCAAATCCAGTTCTGTTCACAGATTGGGAGACAATAGGTGCAAACTGAAACATGAGAGGTTCCCTCTGAACATCAGGAAGCACTCTTCCACTGTGAGGTTAACCAAGCACGGGCACAGGTTGCCCCGGGAGATTGTGGAGTTTCCATCCCTGCAGATACTGAAAAGCTGTCTGGGCATGGTCCTGGGCAAGCATGTCTAGATGGCTGTACTTGAGCAGATGGATGGATTCTGTGATATGGTTAATTATCCTGATCTTTAAAAGTACAACTATCCACTCACTAAATGATGTTTCTTTCTTGATAGTTGGGAAGACTCCACCACCCCCACCCCCCAAACCAATAAACAAAGTAATTTTGCACTGATTTTTAATTCTTCTAGTTCTACAAGATGGATGATGAGTCTATTACAGACTTTACATCATACATTTCAGGGCTTTTGAGGTTGAAATCGCCTGCATTCTACTAAATATTTGCCCAAATGGTCATAGGCAGAGAGCAAGCCTGGTAATGAGGAGGAATGGGGCTCTTCCAGAAATTTTATATATAGACTGAAGGTCTTGAAACAGCTTATTTCTGAATGGCTTCTCCTTTTGCTTTACGTTTGTGCTATAGCAACAGTGCCAGTGAAAGAAAGGGTATTGGACTACTTATTTCTGCAAAGTATCTATGTTTTAAGTTCTTCTTTACCATACCAATCACTGCTTTTTCCTCTTTCCAGTCAACATCACCCCCTCCTCCACACACAGGTACACCACCACCCACCACTCCCTCCAAATCAAACACTCCAGAGCCGACATTCTAAGAGAAAGGCACAACAGAAGCCGCAGAAGGTAGTTTAGTTCACATTCCATTAATACCTTTTGCTTTTTTCTAATTTAAGTTGGAGGATTTTCACACAGTTGTTTATCAGCCATAGGTTCAGAACAACCATTGTAGAATTCAATGTATTTTGCAGTACACCATAGGTTAATGTCTAAGTATTGAAAGAGTGGAGGAGGAGAGCATTCTATTTTTGCGTGCATACAAAACAGTGAAGTCACTTCCATGTGTATGTGGAAATGCCAACTCAAAGCCATCCCAAACTGACTATTATCACTCAGAAACCAGATGCCCAGCGTTGTCACAAAGAACTATAAATGCCTTACGCTTACTGGCAAAAAAGCAGTGTTAAGAATTATTCAGAACCTATACCTTCAACACAGACAAGAAACAAATGAGGGAACATAATACTGGCCTACAAAGTCAGAAGTGGCATGGAGAAAACTAGAGTAGTTCTTCCTCTACTCTTCCATTCTTTCTTCCAACAGAAGGATGAGGAGGCACCAAATCAAACTGGCAGATAGCAAAGCAAAAAGGAGCTACTTTTATGCATATGCAACTAAGCTGGGCAATTCATTGTCACATGAAGCTGTAGGTATTTCCATAAACCCTCAAAATAACTAGCCTAATTAATGGAAGAAATTCGCATCTAAAATTATTAAACACAGAGATAACACCCTATTTAAAGTCTGTAGTAAAAATCGGCGGAGGCTGAAGGAGCATACAAAAAAGCACTGTTGTATCTATGCTTGCCCTATCTTTGCATTTTTCCATTAGCTAATACCCACTGCAGGAGGCTGAATGTTGTTCTTGACTCTTCAGTCCGATGCTGCAAATACCCTGTCATTGCAGCAAGCAGAATGTGCAGTCACTAATCTGTTCCTTTCATCCCAGACCCTTTCCACTTCCTGCAGAAGTATACGTGCAAGTGTTCCTCTTCCTCCAAATTCCCTCTAATCACATAATCCTCATCCCACTATAGACCTATAAACCACAGGCTTCCTATACAAATAGCTCAGAAGCTTACCTAAGGGTGAGGGAACTATGGGAAGAGACTTCCCAGTGTGAAGGAAAAAAAAAAATACTGCTTTACTGTTCCTGTGGGTACAAAAGCAAGATAACACTGCTACTGCTTTTTCCATCCTGTTCCCCATAGCATCTGATGCTTTAAAGCTCTTACGTAGAGGAGTGTTACCATTAGGCCAGTGCCTGGCAAAGCTCTGTGGAAAGAGGAGACAAGATATTCAAAGTGACAAGAGAGTTGTTACCCTACCACCCCCTGGCAAGTTTACATCAAATTAGCATGGAAAGGCTGGAGAAGACATTCTTTAACATCCTGGTACATTCTGCCTTATGAGGACTCACACAAGAGAACTGCAGAGTACAATCCTCATCGGTATCCATCTTCAAAATATCTGTGTCATCTCAGGACAGTAGCACTATCCTGTTCACCTGAGCAGCGTGAGGTAGCCAAGTGCTGAAGCTGCAACTCACTGCATAGAGCCACAAATGAAAGTGTTGATCAATAGAGAACTTACTGCTCTATTTAGATCCTGCTCCACCGCAGACACCTATCCAGCCCTGCCCTTACATCCCGTACTAACTAGCAGCCATCAGGATTCTAGTAGCTGGCACACATACAAAAGCCAGCTGAAGGGTGGGACACAAGGAGAGGGACTCTCGGGATCTATTTAACCCCATGTGAATTACTTTGTGCATTAAGCCCATCTGCAAAAGCAGACGGCATGTCACTAGGTCACAGAACTTTCTCACTGAGGTCTGGGCACCCTCCCCAGGAGAGCAGGGCACACCACAGACAGTGGCTACAGCTATACAGTAGGTGGGACAGGTCACGGGCTGTTAACCAGCACAGCTTCCATTCCCACAGCTAAGCTCTCATCCACCTTAACCCCTAAACCGTGCCCAACTATTTATTACATGTGAGAGTGTGCTAGCTGGCCCAGGCTGCAGCTGCCAGACTGTACTAACCATTAACAGCATGGATGCCCAGTGGCCACTGATGGGGCTCATGTCCCCAGCCTATTTAGTCAACCAGTAATGACATTGCTGATGACTCGGGAAGGGAAGTGCCCTGTGCAGCAGGTCCAATACACAGCTTTCAGGAAAAGTGTGCCAGGCTACTTAACATGTAACCAAACAACCTAAAAATCCTTTCAAGCATGCATGAGCCCAAATAACCTCTGTCTCCAAGGTCCTTGTAAGACTAGAACAATCTTCCCTTCCCACCCCCACTTTTAAATCCTTGCCAGGTACAAGGCAGAAGCAACTACGTAAATCATTGTATCATTTAAGTTGGAAAAGACCTTTAAGATCAAGTCCAATGCAGCACTTCTGCAGATCCCAAGAGCAGACAATATAACTTTTGTATACAACTGCTTTTTTTATTTTCTTCCTCTTAAAGGCACCTGGAGTATGCTGCACTGAGGGAGTTCTCATTTACAGCACAAACTTCAGACTAGAGCACAAGGACGAGGAACTATTACTACTTTACTATTAGTACCTCAGGCTCTGCTTGCTGCTTTTCAATGATCCTCTTTTGGAAAAACCTACTCTACTTTTATATGGGCCTTGAGAGACACTGGAATTAGCTCAAGATCTAACACAGAGCTTCAGCATACGTGTGTAAGTTTACCCTTTCCAGCTTGTGTAGCCATAATCGGGTATCTCTTCATTGTTTTGCACAGGACACTGGGGGCAACATAACCTGTTCTCAAACCTGAACAAATTTGTAATTTAATACAGTATGACTAATACAGCTGCGTTATGCTGCTAGAAACAACTTAGTTCTTCAGGGATGCAAAGTTTTAATTTTACCTAGCAACTGGACACTAGAAAATACGAATTGCTATTCTGCGATCTGCAGGGGACATATGAAGAACGTTATGCTTACAATATGCCTTCAGAGAATAATTTAGAACTCTCACTTTGGTCCTGTAAAAACATACAGGGTTAGTTTTTAAAGTTTAGATCTTAAAAGTAGCAGCAAGTAAGAACAATTACAGGGAAGTTTCACTGTAAAAACTTAAATCTATCAGGGCCAATTTTTAAAATATCTTTTATCAGTTGATGACTAGTTAAATACATGGCTGATAAATCTATGAACTTGTTCATTGATACCACATTCAAATTAACCAAGACACTTCTAGTAGCTCTTGTGTTCTCATTCTGCAGTTATGGTACCAATGGGTAGCAGTGTTTGGAGGTGCATATAGAGCAGTAAGAGGTCAATGCAACTGTGTGAGAATATACATTTTTTACTGCCACTACATCAATTCTTAGTTACAACAGGATCAATATCTGGCATGTCCATAAAAAAAAGTTAAAATCGCTGATGACAGTTAACTGCAGGAGTTTCTGAATTCTTTCATACCCTTCCAGTTCGGATGCTTTTAGATTTTACTGCCACATCCACAGCAATAGCTTAGGTCTCTCTGATGAAAAATACAAAGAAATTCTTACTCAATAGATCTTCTCACGTATACTAAAATATGAATGTAATTTAGTGACAACATTTTTAACCCCTTTAAACTTCTATCAAAAGATCAGTTCTCATTTGTAAATTTGATACACAAAAACTATTAACCAATTTCAGATCAACAGTATTGATACAGATCTGCTGCCACCAAAAGAAGGCTGTAAGAAACATTGCAGAAGAATCTTCTGGTCTGAAAACATTACGGACTCCTCCAGGCTAAACATAGAAAAAAATTAGAACCAGAAATGAGAAAGGAGGGTAGAAACTTTTGCAAGCTATGCACACTTGATGCAAATACCTTTCTAAAACAAACATAAGACAACCCCAGCTTAGCAGTTCACCTGCTTCCTATAGCTCAGCCTAGGTAACAAAGACAGATTCTTCCACCCTCAGGCTGATGGCAATAGTGCCGATTAACACATTAGCATTTCCTCACAGGCTCTTTATGACTTCCCAGCTGGCTAGTCAGATTTCTTAGCAAGCAATCTGTCTATGCTCCCCAGCGAAGACTACTAAATTTGTATTAAGGTTAGATCCCAGTAAAAGGGAAGACGTTTCATCCAACCACAGAAAGCAAATATCTCATGTATAACTTTCTGTAGCTTGGCCCAAGACAGAGCATGTTCTATATTATTTAGCTTAATCACCAAATTTGAGAGGTAGGATTAAACTATATATGAAATAAAGAGGCCAAGAAATTTTTCAGAACCACTTCATTTTTCTATTGGAAGCTCTAGCAGTAGCTCATAATACTTGCTTCCAGGGCCAGATGCCAATTCTGTTGGTTTTTTTTTTTCTCTGCAGTTATAAAAAAGGCTATCATTTTCACAGAAGTTCACTTCTGCGTTTTCGATGAATTTGAGGTGCCCATTTCATAGCCAGCATTCAAACTAGTCAAGAAGAACAAGTTCAATAAAGGCTATTTCGGCAGAATTTTGAGATCTTTCTGAACAAGAAAAATGGTTATGGTTCTTCTGAGTATAATGTATGAAGTACAGTTGATTTTTAGCCCTGTTACAGTAATCGCGAGTAGGAGAGATCTTAAAATACTACTCACCTTCCACCTTTTTCTAACTCCTACTTTATTGCTGGAACTTTCTAGCATGGAGAGCCCAGTACCAACACAGAAGTGGGGAAAGCAGTATTTTCCTTTCTTCTTGGTAGAGAATTTTCTTCTTTTATAGGTAGGTGAGGATACAACAGTGTCATTATAGGCAACTATCCTGGTCACTGTCAAGTTTCTTCAACCCAAAGCAGAAGCTAAGTGGATCTTTCCTTTGAAAGTTAGTGCAGTCAGGCAATAGCCAGCAGGAAGACGGTGGTCCTTACACCACAGCTCACCAACGACATCTTGCTTACAAGACTCTGCATAACCATGGCAGAGGAACTTCAAAAGGGCCAAAGTATGACATCACCCACAGTATGTCACAGCCTCAGAACTGCTGTCCTGAAGCCAGAGGCTGGGAACACTATGAGGCATTTTGTTTTGAGGGTAGGAAGTTAGAATGGTGTCACTGCCCAAGACATAGCAGCATGAAATTTGAGGACAAAAATCTTTATTCTCAATAACTTCTACTTTTACATCTCTTTGGTGGAAGAGCTTTCCTTTAGTAGTTGCTTTTTACTCCTCCAATATTTTAGGACTATTTGCACTTAAAAAGTCTAATATCCATATAGTTTTGTACACAGAGAATGCCCTTTCCTTACAGGACTATTTCCTCTCCCTATGGTACATGATAGGCACCACAGGCTCCCACATTCAAACATCCCCATGAAGTTAAAGTGTTCCTTTAAGAAGCATACCCTCAGATATAGGGAGACAACATTTTATGCTATTTTTGTCCTCCTACCGTTTATCAGGCGGTAGCACTGGTGGTCTTTGGTTCTTGGTAATTTCATCCTCTCAAGAGGAAGCAAAGCCTCTCCAAATCTCCGGAGCTCCTGGAAAGCCGTCTTTCTTCCTATTTGTAAGCTAGAAGCTTTGGACTTTCCCATATCCAGCACAACTCATAATGGGGCTGCACTTTTATAGAATGTATATTTAGGAGTTGTTACAATTGTTCAGTCTTACTTTTCTAATTATAAAATTACAAACTACAGCAAAATCTTCAGAGAAAGTATTCATACTATCTCCAGTCTTCTTGTCATAGCAGGTGGGGGGGGGAAGGCAAAGCCACAGAAGGAACACCTTGCAGTCAACCCTGATGAAGGGTCATGATATAAACACCCCTCTTTACATGGGGGGGGGGGAAGGTTTTCAGCAAGCTTACAGCCTGTATGTCAAATTAGCAGAAACTATGCTGAATGACTTTTCACTAGCAACAGAACTGGTTAGGATCAAGTACACATAAATGAAGACAAACCAATCGTGGCCATCTCCAAGAGCACTTCAAAAACATGTTTTCAAAAACCCAGACACTGTTCCCCCCAGAAATTTCATGAGGGGGAACATTCTCAGCAGTGTGATACTGTTTATTACAAAATGTTATTTTGAAGTGTTCTGAAAGGTTAACTCCTGTTCCTTCCATTAAACTTACATTATGTGGTTTATAATCTGCAGAACAGGAAGAGGGGGGGAGCATTAATTCCCACACACCAAGCCTTTTTTTGTTTGCAGTATCAAATAGGCAGCTTAAAATCTTCAGAATCAAACTACATAATCCAACCATTTCCAGAAAACATTTATTCTAAGATACACTGGGGAAAGAATAATCACACTCTGAACCGGTCAGCTTAAGTCTAAATGACATTAGGAACTGCCACTCACTGTTTCAATATTGCACTTTTCTGATGGAGTAAAACTAAGACACTGAAGCAATTTATTTTGCGCTGCAGAAAACTACCTAACTAGCAGACAGAGCCAATGCACTTACAAGAATTTAAGTCTCAAATGTTTCTTCCAGGGCTCAGTATCTGCAACATCCTTCATTCTGCCTAAAAAATTCAAACCACTAAGGCTAGGCAAATTATTTCCTATTTTGTCGAGTTAAAGTGCACCAATCTAATGGTAGCTGTATATTCTTCCTCTTTAACGATCTTAAGATGATTTAAAAATACAACCTTTACTTTTCAATCAACTTGGCAATTTCAAAATAAGGTCTAAGCATTTATTTTTCAGTCCATCTTTCTAGCTTCTGTCCATACAGAATTATGACTGAACTTTATTTTAGGACAGATTTTAATCATTCTTCACCTGCAACCATAAAACTAGTACCATCATTGGCAGGACAGTGTTCCTTCAGCTACTGAGAACTCCAAGAAGTTAAAAAAAATTAGTTATTGGTGTGGTGAGAAGCCTGAAGTATGAAGTGCATTTCAGGGGTACTGAGGGCAAGAGCACACACCACCAATTAAAATTTTCACCTCCAACATAGCTCAATTGAACAGTAAAGCTGGCATAGCACTGGGGCCTTAACTGGACTCCACTTACCACTGTTTCCATTAATGTGAGAGTTGAAAGTGACATCTGCTTCGAAGAGGGAAATTAAAAAAAAATCTTTTACTTCAGCCCCCTCCCAATCCCACCCTCCCTGCAGTTACTAACATACACACTACTACATATATTTTAGAGCCCCCGTAAACACTCCTATTTCACATCTTTTTAAATTGAGATGGGTTGTAATTGCCAAGGGGTATTCAAATACAAATTAAAATCTCCTCAGGAAATTCCCAAGCAAGCTGCTGGAAAGGCTCTCTATACTTCTCCTGTTCCTTATACTGGTCATCCTCAAACAGAATACTGAGCGAGGCAGACTTTGTCCCACTCAATACAGCCATTCTTCCGAGCATCAAACGCCACTCTGTCCTCCGGAGTCTGCAGGAAGTTTGAGACAATGGCAGAGAAGCACTGTCTTCATAGCTCTGATAGCTCAACTGGACTATCCACTAAAAAGCCACATGATGTTTGAAAAATTGCATTCAGTTTTAATTAATTTACTTCTCCAGTTCCTACGCTCTAAGGAAACAGACAGGGGCAGACAAGCAAAAATGCTTGCAATACCAAATCTAACAAGTAGTACTGAGAACGTCAATCATTAGACACATATTTACATAGCATATGAAGGCCTCCATCTGTACCCTCACCTGAAATTACCATTTTCTGTTAAATTCATTCATACTTCAGATTATAACTTTGTCCTCTGAAGTATGGTAGGCAGCATGCAGAAAAACTGACCCAAAGGCAGGGTTTATACTCTATTGGAGAGAATACCTTTCCTTGGGCAAGGCAGCACTTTGCTTACTCTGCTGTATCCGTGTCTGACTGTCTTAAGGAGTCCCTTCCTCTACCAACATTATTTAATTTCAGTTCAGTGCCAGTTTTTAAATCGGCAAAACTCATACCCAAGCTTTATACAGCAGGTTTATACAATCAAGAGCTTGACTGCACCAGAAGGCAGCACCCCCAAAGCTGGCACACAATATAGCCGCAGCCAAGGTGGCACACTCCTCTCTGCAGCACGGGAGCCTGACAATACAGCTTACATTGAGTTTTTCACCAGGCTCTCTCTAATTTCAAGCAGGCTTCACACCAGCAAATGCACTGACACAGCAAGGCTGCTGTGGTGCAATAACCGCTGCCAGCTTAGTTTCGCTCGCCTCCACTGGCAAGACAAGTTCTTCAGCAACAAAAACCTCTCACCTTAGCAGGATGTCATTACTTTAAATTATAGTAAAGCATTTATGCAGATAAAGAGCTACTCTAGCTTTACTGTGGTTGCAAGGTACTCCTCTTGCTTGTAAGCCTGCCACTCGCTTAACTTAAAAATAGGCTCTGCTTTTTTTGCCCAGTTACTAAGATTGATACCTGGCAATCTTCCAGAATAGTGTGCCTAACCATTGATTTCTTGGACCACAGTCCAACAGCCATGTGACATTTTTAAGTTCAATGCTAATGATGGTCCAGACTACAGTGCAAAAAAGCTAAGGAACTTTCATTCTGTTTACTGCACAATCTCAAGCTAAATGAAGTACTTTTGCAGAGAGAAGTCTCATGCCATGTGTTCAAAATGTGTCACACTAACTCTTGACAACTACAACTATGTCATCCAATCTCAATCACTTGTATAAATCATCTTCTCGGACTCAAAAAACATACCAGAACTAAATCCACAAGTTGCAAATACATTATCCCCCTCCCATAAAGCAAAAGCTATTACAAAGTATTGTTCTTTCCATCTTAACATTAGTTAGAAAAATGATCTTCCTATATAATTTCCACTGATCCCATATTCCAAAACTTGTCATGGTTAAAACATTTGTTCATTTTTGTAAATGGCAGACTTTTTTATACCTCTAATATAGGTTTTTCACTGGTTACCCATCTTCTGCAGCCCTATAGCACTGTCGCATTCATATTAGAAAGGTTTGCAGCTGAATAGCCAGTATGCATTATCACTAGCTACACCTAGCTTTTTCTATGTCAAGTGAGAGGTACATTTTTTCATGATTAAACACCACTCCTGCAGACAGGCCTCCACGACCAGACAAGCCTAACAACACCATTCTCTGACAGCCTCTATCCCATACCATCAACCCCAGATCAGCGGCCATCCCCAAGGAATATTTTAGAACACACAGAGCAAGACTGACATGACATTTTGGGTGCCTGAAGTGCTACCCAGAATCCTGTAACTTTACCTCTTATTTCATCTCAGTAATCACAAGATAAATTAATTCTCACCAATTTTACTGGATATACATAGAGCAGTAACTCCTTGAAGGCTTCCGTATTTCATATTGGCATGTCCTGATTTTGGCTAGGATAATTAATTATCAGCCAAGAGTATAAACAGATAGTATGTCTAACTCTAAAAATGCACGCCACAAACATTCTTCTGACCCTATAATGCAAGTCATATACAGATCGTTTTGAGTACTTAAGTACTTACCGAATATTGCTGCTGCATTACCCATTTCTCTGGTCTTTGACATCTCTTTTTCCTCCAAAAGAGACTGACCTCGCTAGAACCAGCAAATTTTTGACTTACCATCCAAGTAGCCTCACTAGATGTAATTAGCAGCACCCAGACTTCTCACAGAACTGCAGTGGGCAGAAGACAGAGACTGGTCCTCTACTTCTGAGGTGCCTGATCACTAATAGTTTGTTGTCCTTGAGTGACTCCTGGACAATGTATCATGTATCCAGTACGTGCTGTACCAGCTAGTGCAACACGGCCACGCTGCCTTTGTAGCCCTTGCAAAGCACAAGCTGTCAAGGAACATCACTGTGTGACTACAGACCTGATGTGCAACAGCTAGGTTTTCCACATACTCATCTTTATTCAAGAAAGAGCACATACAAAAAAACATGGCACATGAAAATACCTACCGTTTTCAGCAATATTTGTTAACATAATAAATCCTGTTGAAGCAAAGGAAAAGCTGTTCTGTAGTAAATTCCTGCAGATTCTGATACATTCAATAGGCCGATTTACACACTTGCTGAAAAGGAGCAGCCTTCAGCCAAGGCGCAGGAGATGTTCACTGAGCCAATGCACTCAGGGTTCAGTCAGATCCTGAAGTGTACATTTTTGTAGTCAGATGATACTTATTTTTGAGACTCCCAATGCTTTAAGGTGCTGCTACTGGCAGTGTTCTGCACTTCACAATACTGCTTAGACAGAAAATGGGGCTTTTCATTGAATCCGTCATTTAGAAACAGGCACATCCCATTAGCTACAGGAATTCCTCCAGCTCTCTAAAGAGGAGCTGCTGGCATCCAATGCTGTCATTTTTGGCTGTAGACTGTAGGGTAATTTTTCTGTATTTTGGTGCATTTTGAAGTAACTCAGTTAACTCTAGCTCCATCAATTTTTAGGTATCACGCCATTCTCATATTTCTTCCTTTAAAAATCATTCCTCACAATTAGTTTTGAGAGTCATGCTTTAAGGCAGATTGCATCTTTACGTACATAGTAATCCGTCTTTAAAACTCAGTTTTACTTGCTGACCAATTTATGATCCCCTCATTCCTTTGTGGAAGACTGCCAGTTTGCCGAATATAGCAAATAGGCTGTTACTGTGATATAGGACCATTAGTTTTCAAGTGACTCCTCAAAGTACAAGTTCCAATTTGTATGTACTCCCTTCTCCCACTACTGAGCAATTTCCCCCACAGCAAGCAGGTACCATTGCCACTGTATTCCTCAATGGGCAGTTGCGCTGTTGTGCTACTGGCCTTTTCAGGCTAAAGTGGCAGTCCATAAAGCCCCAATTCCCCTCTCCCTCACTTGATGCAGATGGCAATGCAAGCTTTAGACCTTGCCTTTTCTGTTAATGCTTCTGTACCACCATCACCTCACTTACTGCCTCCTATCTCCTGGATTATACCACCCTCAAAAAGCAGACTCATTGGTTTGAGTGGGTACCCATTTTGCTTTCTCCCATTCTTTACTGGGCCTCTCTGTGAGTTCCACTGTTTTATTAAAGATCTTCAATTCTCAGCAAGTCTGTATACCCTAATATTTCAGAAGGGCCAATACTCTCAGGGGGTCTTCCATGTATCAAAGCTCAACACTCATTTCCCCAATATCACTGCTATCCTTCCTGCAGAGGGCAGGTCACCGTTTTGGGAAAAAACACTCTTAAATATGCAGAAACAATGATTTTCGTTCACATACAGTTTCTGAGAACACTATCCACTAAACAAAATCATAGCAGCTGTTTCAGCAGGCTTTTGAAAGCATGGCATCCCACTCCAAGCCACAGTAACACTTCAGGTGTTATGCTTCCTTCCAGTTACAGATCATCCACATTTGTCAGGAAGCACTGACAAAGTGTTCCAACTTATCACTGGAAAAAAAAAAAGAGAACAAGGTCTAAGTAAAATGGTTCATTCCAGGGAGAAATTTCTATTTGTGAGGAAGCACACAACACTTGGTTTACAATAAGGTGTTACCATTTCTCTAAGAAACCTAATACCCCACAGACATCATTATTTAAACTTTCTGAAAAGTATTAATAAAGTCTTTTGATCTCATCTCAGATTCCGGATCCGTATCAGGTTTTTCAGCAAGGAATTCAGGTTCGGGATATGATCATCACAGATGAGACAAAAGCACTACAGAAAACAATTTTAATAGCAAGTGCACTGTTTTTCTACAGTTTGATTTCTATACAAAAATTAAACATTCTCTAGTCCTTTCACATATTTCAGTAATAAAGTATACTTGTTTTTGCATGTAGGTTTGAAAGCTAACCAAGGTTAGGCACAGCTATCAGCACACATTGTACCTTAGGAACAAGTGTTCTTAAATTCCAGCTATGTACAGAATTAACTATACCAACTTACCATACCATATGAATCTGTGAAGTCTATCAACCACTGTCATAATACAAAAAATTGCCTAAACTGTAAGCACAAATTTAATTTAAGACTTAAAATGAGAAAAATGTTTAGAAGCTTTTCAATTACATACCTGAATAAGTTAAAAGCATTTGTTCCTGCACTTTTGACCATTTTCCTATTCAAAGAGAGATGTTTATTAGTTCAGAAAAATTTTATTCCATTACTCAAAAGACAACTTGCCATTTGTTTACTCTCATACAGACCAAACTGAAATATTAAACGTGTTGAATTAGTTATCACTACCCAACAAGTTCTGTGAAACTCAGGAGGTGTAGTCATGCCACAGTAAGATTTATTTTGCCTCTTTTACCCACCTATTGCTCAACTTTGCTATCAACTATGACAGGCAACTAACCAGTCACATATAATTCCCCCTCTCATATCAGAATCAAAGAGTTCAATTTCTGAAAACTAATACCTGGTTCTCAGCTTCTATCAAAATTTTAGAAACTCCAGAAGCTGAAATCCACCAACAAGCAAGTATTAAATAAAAAAAGTGTATCCAGACCACATTCTTCTATGTACAACTCTCCTGCAAGCAACAGGAAACTTTAAGCTACCTCTGAACTAGAACAGAAAGTTCCAAAAAAGGCCAAGATGGATCATTAAATGTTTCACCTTGTTTTCCATAATGCGGATATACACAAATCCCACTCCACTTCAAGTATGCAATCTGTAATACAACAGTTTACATGTCACCTCCTGCTTATAAGTGGGGTGGACAATAATGCATTTTCCTAAGCAGTCATTTAAAAATTACCACTAGTTATTCAAACCAGTTTTGCTGAGTTTAAAGGTATGCACAGACTATGAAGCCTATCAGACACTTCACTTGGTCTGGTGTTGAGTAGTATAACCTTAGAAATCAAATCTATCCATCAGGTTTGGGATAGGTTCTTCACTGTTCAGACATAACAATGGTTTTAAGCATTACTCCCACATCAAGCTTTTAAATCAACCATAACATTTATTGGAATTCATACCTTCAACTGAGCAGCAGCATTCAAGCATCTCTGCAAAGACATAAAATATACTGGTTAGTTACACTAACAAGGTTTGCTACTTTCAACTTTTCCCTAGATCAGCCATGTAAATCATACCACTTCCTACTTGTAATATTGCCCGTCTGAACAATACAGCATTGTATAGGTAGCATTGCTACACAGCATTTTCACTTACTTACTAGGGCACTTTTAATACCTGGCTAACATTTGTTATTTCCCCACTGTAAGGCAGGATGCCTCAAATTATAGGGCTTTAACACTTCCTTCTCTGCTCTGTAAAGATGCCAGCTTTTGCAACAGCATGTATCCATGTCAACATGGACCTGATGTGAGTTTGAATAATGCACCAACATCCTTATTCACAAGCTGGAGCCTGCTGGCATCCTAGCTTGTACACGGCGACAGCAAAGTTAACATCAACTGGAATAATGACCGAAAAGTTAAGTGACTATTGAAAGAATTATTTAAGTGGTTTCATCTCAGTAGCCAGATCCGTATGAAGTTTCTCATCAACATATCAGGTTTGGCAGTTTCATCATGATTCACCACTTAAATATCAGTGACTGGGAACTGTAACACAATTCATACGTTCATGTATGCTACTAAACAAACTTTATGTATTTCACATGCAGATGCCCTGAAAAGGGAATACATTACAATTAATTTCAGCTGCTTAATAAGTTATTACCTGTATCTGTTGTACTACAGTTGCCAGGAAATCTTTCATCAGGAAGCCTGACATTAGAAATTGTTCATGCCATTCTAGAAATTTGAGTAAAAGAATCAGTTACAACACGTTCATGCATGACATAGGACAAACTATTAGGTATAACCAAGTTTTACTCTTGTGAATCCCCCTTCCTCCCAACCACTGGCTGTAAGCATTTAAGTCACATTAAATTGAATACAGATCCTGAAGTTATTTCTTAGCATTGCCAAAAGGTAAGAATATCAAGTATACCCTTTAAAAAATAAATACGCATTTTAAGTAAAGAATTGGAACTACATCTGACTGTTTATGTTAACAAGTCTCTAGACGACTCCTTTGGTTTCTTCACCCGAATGCTTTCTTACACTAAGCTCCCAATAAAGTGCAAAACCATAATTAAAAGCCATCTTGAGGTAATCATTGCCAGACTACATGCCTGAAACACCATGACACCTCAGTTTTAAAGCTGACAGATCTACTAGTTTGATCACACGCGTATTTTGCTAATCCATTTATCATTAAATTATCACTACTGATTATTCAAAACATACATAGCTTTCAGGAAAATCCAACTGTGTGTACTAAGCATTCTTCTACTTCTGACGGTGCTTCCATGAAGGGCTAAAATTGAAATTAAATAAAAATTATCTTTAAAGCAGAAAATGTCTCTAGCTGTGGTATAGCATCATCTCTCATGTCACTATTGTCAGAAACATAATCACCAAGTACTAAACATTCACTTTTTCATACATTAATTCAATAGTGGTCTAGAACAGTCTCCAGCACCTGACAAGTTGAAGTATTGTATGCACTAGAAAAAAGTATTTATCCTAAATTGGTTTTGGACCCTTTTGCAACTGTTGTGGTGCCTGAAGACAGACATTCAAGCTCGTATTTCAAAAATACTTATATGAGTAGCCATGCATCTATTCACAATGCCTGCCTGTCCATAGTTTTCTGGATCATTAATAATTACATTCAATATGGGTGGTCATGTATGTAAAGTCACATTAACTCCAATTCACACCCAAGGACAGACAGCTGATAAAACCCTGAGTTTTCCGAGTCCCCTTGCCTTCCAGCACTCCTTGCTGAGGCAGGAGGCTAGGTGCGGCTGGGCCAGGATTCAGAGATAAAACTCTGTAATGACAGAGCCATTATTAAGCAGGTGTTCTTTATTTGTGGTGCCAGGTGCATAGGGGATCGCTCCTCCTAGTGTGCACACCACAGCTCCAGTTCTCACTGGTTTTATGCTACAATCCAATACATATACATAGCATTTCCTGGAAAACCAAGACATACTCAAACTATTTCCCCCCCAAATGTTTTACGTATTTTTCTGCCTCCTTGTGCACATGAGCTGCCACCTGGAGGGTCTTCAGATGAAGGCTCAGAGTCTTCGTCAGCATTAACTTTCAACACAGGGTCTCCTGCACATGCAGTTCATTTCTGCTGACTTAAGAACTTCTTATCCTACTGTTCTGAAACACACCATCCTGTTCTCTAAAGAAAACTTGTATCTTCCTTTGCAGTGCTTGTTTATTGTTGTCCAAGGTTATTTATGACATACCTTGACGGTTCTACATCCCCTTAGCTAAACCCCCAGACCACAAATAGGTAGCAACTAAGAATTTCCCTACGTTCTACAGATGTTAGCACATCATACAAAGGCTAGTGAACCCCTGCCAACTCACCAAAGTCCACCAATCTCTTGATCTTTTAGCCCTTACATATCAATTCCCTCTTTTCTAAATACTAAGAGTTCTTTCATTTATACCAATTCATCATTTTATGTTAGTAACCCTCTTCTGATTTAATACAACAGGCTATTATTTATACAGCTGCTTAATACACATATTATACAGTCATTAAAGGAGTCTGATAACTAAGTAATTGCTTGAGCCATTTTAAATTTTGCAACCAGAATATAAGCTTTTCCCAAACTTCCTGGAACCCAAAAGAGGTGTCATTAAGGAAACTGTGTAATAATCATTTCTTCCAAATTACTTCCAAATCAGTCTCAACTTCTGCATCTCTATTTACATATGCACAGCAGCTAGTGTGAATTACTGTACAAACTCCACCATCCTTCGCTAATAGTGTGTCAAGAGCCATGTCAATTCTGTAATACTGCTTGATTAGATAGAAGAATACTTCTATCTGCAGGTTGCGTATTGCATCTACTGTTGGACTGTTTATTTGCTCTAGGGTAGCAGAGATGTTTACTACTGCTCTTTCAGAGTTCACAGACTCCCAGCGTGGGCATGAGCCAACACATGAAGCGATGGAGGCCCAACCCCCTTTCCACTAAAGGGTTGACAGATCTCTTTTAAGTTCTTTTCAATGGAGTGCACTATATCCCTTGAGGAGCATGACAGCAGTTATAAACGGTAGTTTGGGGCATTAAATACCCTACAGTGCATGTTCCCTTCCATCCTGAGGGTTAATTGTTTACATGCAAATCCATCCCCACATAACCACCAGTATCTGTGGGGTAACTTACATGGGCCATCAGTGGCAGTGAGGTTGGCTCCCAGAAAAGAAACCTATGCGTTTCCACCCATAGATCCTATTGTTCCTTTTACCATCATAGCCCACAGGTAAGTATGTTTCTAACTGTGTTCTACTACAAAAATTTGTAAGTTACATTCTCCCCAGTTAAATTCCACGATCCTACACCTACACTTTGTTTATCCAATAATCATTCCACCCATCATGGCAAGAGCAATTCCCACAGTTCCGGCAAACTGACAGCCTACATTGACAGTTGTTAGAACTGGATTTCCATGCACACTCATTATCACCTGGGTATTATTCAACAATTGCAAATCAAATCTGGGGCCTACTGGATAACTTGTTATCATATTCTTAATAGCCCCCACCAGGCCTTTTCCAAAACTCTCGCCAAGTTTCATTATCAATGTTCCAGTGAGTTGCTGCAACACCAAAGAAAGAAGTCCTCATAGTACCCCTGGAAAGAGCTGGACATACTCAACAGTCTCTTAGATTAGTGCCATTAACCACTGTTCGAGTCTCTTTATAATACAGATTTTCTTGTATTATAAATATATACCATGCTCCAATGAACACTGGTAAACTCAATGCTGCAATCGTAACCACAAGTTTCTGACAGTCTCAATATCCATTTCTGCTCAGGGGCCCTCTTCACTCAAAAGTAGTGGATCCACAAGCAAAATCTGGAATGGTCCTTTCCACTCTTCTTCCAGTGGATCTCCTGCAAAGTTCTTAACATAAATCCAATTTCCAAGTTAAACAAATGAATAGGCCAATCAAGCTCCCTACCCTGAGCCACTTGCCAGTTTTATTTATATTCTGCAACTATTTTCCCAAGGCCTGGACATACTGGCCTACAATGCCATCTCCACTGTTTTAAATCTCCCAGAATTAAAAACTGGTAAGGTCTTCTGTGGGTAACTGGCTAGCTGAAAAGGGTCACATAGACATAGTCCAGCTGGCTGGACAAAAATGCACATTGCTCTCAGCTTATCTGAAGTAAAGCAAAAATACACTATCCTTGGCTGTTCTTGTTACACAATAACAGGAAGATCGCGGTGGGAAAAGAATGTTACAGGTGGGAACAGATAACTACAGAAGAGAAACTAGGGGCGGGCTTGGTATTTAGGCAACTAACCAATAATGAGCTTAACTTTTGTAATTGTATGAGCTAATTATAACAAGGCATAAAAGGTGACTGTAAGGCACAATAAATGAAGTCTGCTGATCACTCATATTGAGTTACTGTGTCTTCCCTCCGTCGCGACAGTCTTCCATACAAAATTTCAAAAGGGCTCAACACTTCTTTCACCCAAGGCTTAGTTCAAACCCTGAGCACAGCAGTTGGGAGGGCCTGATACCAATAGAGGTTTGCTTCTTGACAAATTTTTGCTAGCTGTTGCTTAACTGAACAATTCATTTTTTCTACCTTACCTATGGTTGATAGGGAGTATGTAACTGCCAATCTATGCCTAAGGCCTTGCTCACCTGCTGCACTACTGTGGCACAGAAGTGGAGTCCTCTATCTGATGAGATTACATCTGGGACCCCAAATCACAGGATTATCTCATTCAGTAGCTTCTTTGTAAATTCTCAAGCCTGGTTTAGTTCTACATGGGAAGGCCTCAGGCCATTCAGAAACAGTGCCTGTGAGTACCAATCAGTAACAATAACCCCCTTTTCCCTGGGAATTCTGAAAAGTCCATCTGCCAGTGCTGACCTGGCAAATTTCCCTTTACTGTATTTCCCAGCCAGACCTTTACAGCAGTGTTCGGATTATTCTTTAAACGTTAAGTCACATCATTTGGTGATGTGGCTTACTTCGATGTACAAATTTCAGCACACCAGCTTTTCAGTCAAATATTTATAGATATTTTAAATCTGGGTAACCACATGTTAAACACAAAGTAATCACAACTCCCCAGTGGGTTGACTTTGTGCTCTTTCTTAATAATTATCCAAGCTGACCGCTTGGGGATTATAACTTTCCCATCAGGAGTGCAGAATCACCCCTCCTTCCTACTCCCATCTAAGTCTTGTATCACTTTGTGATTTTCCTTAGAGTAGTCTGGTGTTATTTCACGCACAAGTTTTTTTATCTTACCTTCATGGATCATTGGCATTTGTTACCACCTGTTCTGCTGCCCATTTCGCCATTTGGTCCACAAAGTTGTCTCCCCATTTCCTGAACAGTGCTGCCCTTTTGATGGCTCCTACAGTGGATGATAGCCACCTCCTCTGGTCCATTCACTCTTCCAGTAACTTTAGCAGTATATTTTATTCTTTTCCTTTGGACCAATAAGAGCCCTTGTTCCTTCCAGATAGCTCCATGAGCATGCACTATTCTGAAGACATACTTCAAGTCTGTCCATACGTTAATCCTTTTACCCTTGGTCAGTGTTAAGGCCCTTATTAATGCTATCAGTTCTGCCTTCTGGGCTGATGTTCCAGCAGGTAATGGGCAAGCTTCAATTACCTTCTGGTAGGTAGTTAGTGCGTATCTGGCTTTTTGTTGTCCCTGCTGCATATAACTGCTTCCATCAGTCCTCAGCATCCTTGATACGTTGATCCTTTAGATCCGGGCCACTGGAATATACCTCATCTATTGTCTGTAGACAGTCATGCTCTACGGGGTCCAGCCACATCGCCAGTGAGGAAAGAAGCTGAATTGACAAGGTTAGTGGTTATTATGGTGACATCATCAAGCTCTACCAGAATGGCTCAGTATTTCAAAAAAATAGCCAATGGTTACCCTTTTGTTTTAAAACAGCTGTTACTGCATGGGACACGAATACAGTCATTCTTTGCCCCGATGTAAACTTTTGGGCTTCCTGTACGTTGAGGATTACCACTGCTACTGCCCTCAGGCAGCCCGGCCATCCTTTAACTACTTCATCCAACTGTTTGGAGAAGTATGCAACTGCCCATTTGTATGGTCCCATCCCCTGGGTCAGAACTCCCAGAGTTACTCCTTGCTTTTCATAGAACAAAAGAAACAGCTTGTTTACATCTGGGAGGCCCAACACAAAGGCCCTCTAACTCCTGCCCCAATTGCTGAAAAGGTTTTCTGGATTCTTTAGTTCATTCTACCCGTTGTGTTTCCTTTTAATATCTGATATAATGGCTTAACCAACAGTCCATAATTACATATTCACAAAGGGCACCACCCAGGCATATCCAAAAACGTTTGTAGCTGCTTTACTGTGGTGGGCTTGTTTGACAAATAGCTTCTTTCTGTTCTGTTCCCAATTGTCATTGTCCTTCAGATACCTCATATCCCAGATAAGTGAGGCAAGTCTGCATTATTTGGGCCTTTTGCTGGGATACTCTGTATCTGCTTAATCCCAGGAAATTAAGTAGGCTTACTGTCCATTGGCAACAATCTTCTTTAGTAGGGGTATCAATTAAGATATGATCCACATATTGTAATAAAGTTCTGTTTTCAGAGGGAGGACTCCATTCTTCTAATTCTTTGGCTAATTGATTTCCAGAAATAGTTATTTTTAAAGCCTTGGGGTAACACTGTCCAGGTTAACTGGGTCTTTCTTCCCAAACTCAGGTTTTCCTATTTGAAAGCAAACAGCTTTTGACTGCTCTCGGCTGACAGGAGGCAGAAGGAGGCATCTTTGAGATCAAACACCGAAATCATTTTTACCATTGTCAATAGAGTATTTGCCACCACTGGGTGTCAAACTTCCTCAATTTGATTTATTGTTCTCCAATCCTGCACCAGTCTATACTCTTTCCCATTGGGTTTCTTGATGGGCAGGACTGGTACATACCAATTAAGATTTCTCTTACTCCTCATCTATCTTCCAATTTCAAGGGGTATTTTTTTTTTTTTTTTACACACACTGCAGTTGCACCAGGTTTAAACCTCACCTCAATGGGTTTTGCTTGTTTGGACCTTCCTGGTACCCCAAAGGCTCAACTCCTAGAAATACATGATCCATCATTTGAGTGTGGACTTCTATTTGTTTTACATTAGTTATTAACACTCAGCTCATGATTTTGGACAATCTTTCTTCTTTTACTTTAAATATTATTTGCCCATTATGAAAACTTCATTTCAGCATCTAACTGCCCCAACAAATGTCAGCCCAATACTGATTTTTGGGAGTTAGGCAAATACAATTCATGTACTCCCACTTGCTTTCCAAATTTATATTGTAATGGTTTTAGAAAATGAGCCTTTTCAACCTGACCAGTTGCTCCCACAATGTTGACAGCATTATTTCCCTCGGGTTCTAACATTTGATTCAACACAGAATATGAAGCACTAGCATGAGCTAAAAACTCCACTTCCTTGTTCTATGCCCCAGCTTTATTTTAACCAGTGGATCCACTAGGGTAGATTCCTCAGGTTCCCATTATCCAGTACCAACTTCAGCTATGAGCCTTAAATTCCCTACTTAGCCAATTTCAGACAGTCTCTTTTCCAATGGCCCAGTTCCTTACAGTAGGCACATTGTTCCTAAGCGCATCTCTGGACAAATTTTGCTGATTGTTTCTTTTCACAGGTGGGTTGTTCCCTTGCTGCATTACTGCAGCTATAGTAGCCCCTGTCTTTTTATGTTCTACCTCATCCCAGTTCCAAAATACCCTCCAGGCTCCCTCAAGCAATCTAAATTCCTGACATCTGGTTCTTTCATTTTCTGAAGTTTCTTTCAGGTATCAGGGGTAGGCTGTCCCAAAAATAGTGACACTAACTGCCATTTCCCCTCATCAGATGAAGGATCCATAGTGGCATATTTTCTCATTGCTGTCCTAAGTCAGTTCAAGACTTCACTGGGTGTTTCTTTCAGCTTTTGTTTTACCTCATAGAGGGGTACATAATTTACTGATTTAGGAACCACATTATCCAATCCATATCATACCAATCCCTGGTATCTCTTCAGTAGCTTATACTCTGCACTGAGGTTGGGTCCCAATTTGGCCTGACCAAGGGAAAAATGCACATCCACCCCACCTTTCAGGGTGTCCGCATTGACAAGGGACTGCACCTGGGCCTGTGCTACCTGGATGGCCAATTGTCTGCGTTTCTGTCAGCACACTTAACATTACATCCAAGTCCCCCCAGTCTGGGTCTAACTTTCTGATTATCAAATCGTATTTTTTAACTACAGCCTGTGGGTCATCCCAGTTATCCTTTTACTACCTCTTCCCGTGAATCTAGCTAAGAGGTAGTAAATGGGACTTTGATCAGGGCAGTTCCCATGGGACCCATAGCCTCACAAAGAGGAGCCTGAAGAGTTGGTCTGCTTTACTACAGATACGGCTTGTGATTGGGGAAGAATTGTCACCTCTTCCTTGAATATCCCTAGATCCCCCATCACTCTCCTCATCTGAATCTTCATGCTCGTCTTCTGAAAAGGAGACTACAAGGTCCTCAAGCCTCCCTTCATCCTCCTCTCTACATTCCTAATAGACCTTTGTCCAATGCTGCAAGCTGAGCAACACCAAGTCGTTTAATTTCTTTAATTTCCTTTGCCTTCTGTTTTTCCAAAGCTGAAATCAGGGGGTCCTGTGGGGCTAGATTAAATCTGCAATTTCTCTGCCATTCTGGGTGGTTTCATAAGGTAAAGAACATGTTAGCATACATTACTTCATCCCATTTGCCTTCTCTTCTTAAAAAGAACATTAATTGTAACAAAGTATTATATTCTACAGCTCCATTAAGTGGCCTCTTCTCTCAGCCATCGAGTTTATACAGTGGCTACCATTACAGTACTTAAGATCTGCTTTTCAGGTGGTACCCATCTATTCCCTTCCAATGCCTCAAGATACACCCAAGGGGGCTTAAGGATGCCACCACAGGGTTGATTCCCCATTGTTCAAATAGTTCCTATACAGATGACCACAATGATTTCCAGTTCCCATCTACCTATTTGTCCTTAGTTCCCCAAGCTTACACCAACTAGTTCTTTTCCACGATTTATCCCAATGCCAGGTATGAGCACACTCACACTGCAACACCCCTGTCTTGCAGAATCATGAAAAATTATTCCTGTTCAATCCCAGTCCACTGGCCACCTTCTGTGAATCACCCACGTTCCCGACAGAAAACGTTGAGTACATGCTACAATTAATACAGGCTTACAGTGACCACAATCTGGACAGAGACACTTGCTGTTCCTTCCAATAAGCATATTCTCAACAGTTTGCCTAAACCAGGCATTCATCTGTTCTTCACAATTTTCTGAAATTACTTCATTTGCCTCCACCACGATAGGCAACAGCAGGACGACAGAACTGTGGATCAGAACTCCACACTCGCTTTGCAGTTTCACCACATCTCGCTCCATCCTTACATTCCAGAGCTAGCTCAATTCAAATACAACACGAGCCCCTTATTTAAACAACCAACATCACAACAGCGATTATTCCACAAGGTATCACCACACGCTTCTATTCTCATTTGTTCCCAGTGCAGTCTCTCCTGTAGTAAAGACAGACTAATCCCACTGTTAATAAAAAACAGACATGCAATTAGGGCTAGTACCCATACAAAATCATAAACACAGAATAATTACACTGGTATAAAAATAGTTTAAGAATTGCCTTAAGGAGATCTACCACACACCAAAAATTTCTGAGAACCAATTATCAAACAGCATGGACATCCCCAACACTTCAGAACCAAATTGGGAGTCCCACACAAATATACAAATTCCTAACACCAGTACAAAGAATACCTTCCACCAAATGGTCTGTCATTCACTCCTGCAGTGATCCAGTTGAGGTGAGGAGTCACACCAGGAAATCGTGGGGGTACCCAGGGCATCCCATTCTCAATGGGTCCCACAGCCAAGCACAGAGTATCCCATCTGGGGTGCCAAACTGATACAAAAAGCCCTGAGTTTTCCGAGTCCCCTTGCCTTCCAGCACTCCTTGCTGAGGCAGGAGGCTAGGTGCGGCTGGGCCAGGATTCAGAGATAAAACTCTGTAATGACAGAGCCATTATTAAGCAGGTGTTCTTTATTTGTGGTGCCAGGTGCATAGGGGATCGCTCCTCCTAGTGTGCACACCACAGCTCCAGTTCTCACTGGTTTTATGCTACAATCCAATACATATACATAGCATTTCCTGGAAAACCAAGACATACTCAAACTATTTCCCCCCCAAATGTTTTACGTATTTTTCTGCCTCCTTGTGCACATGAGCTGCCACCTGGAGGGTCTTCTCTGAGGGTCTTCAGATGAAGGCTCAGAGCCTTCGTCAGCTCTTTTCAACACCCTTTCAACACAGGGTCTCCTGCACATGCAGTTCATTTCTGCTGACTTAAGAACTTCTTATCCTATTGTTCTGAAACACACCATCCTGTTCTCTAAAGAAAACTTGTATCTTCCTTTGCAGTGCTTGTTTACTGTTGCCCAATGTTATTTATGACATACCTTGACAGTTCTACATTCCCTTAGCTAAACCCCCAGACCACAAATAGGTAGCAACTAAGTATTTCCCTGCGTTCTACAGATGTTAGCACATCATACAAAGGCTAGTGAACCCCTGCCAACTCACCAAAGTCCACCAATCTCTTGTTCTTTTAGCCCTTACATATCACAACTAACTCACACCATCTCCAAAGTCAGTATAATTTAAGCACAAGTTAACCAAGCGATTCATTATGTGGGTCTTCATGCTTATTCAAATGTCACAGCAAAAGAAAGTAAGAACAACTGACCTAAGGGCTGACCTTAACTCGGTAAAGAGCACAAAAAAAATAATCATCAAGTAATTACTCGTAAGTTTGATGGAGACTATGAAAATGCAACATACTGTAACCGTTCCTCCTTTTTGTCCTACTCAGCAGCTGTACAAAGATAACCCTCTGGCACTTAACTCATCCCACACTTCTGACAAAAATACGGAAATCAAGTAAGAAATTAAACATTTATGATCTTTACCAACAGTAGAAAGGTGGTATTACTTCTAGAGCAACAAAATTAAAACTTCCAGAGCCATTACCTTAATGCTTCTGTACAATGTATTGGACACCACTGAAAACTTTCTCTCCTTCATACCTAAAAAAAAGTAAACAACCTTAACTCTTGAACCAGCAGATTCTTATGAGCAGGCCACTAAGTCACACACATGACAACAATCATGAACAATGTCTCAAGTCTCAGAAGCAGTAGTGTGTTAAATGCACGTCTTAAGTTTGCAGGAGGCCTGCAGCAAAAAATGCAGCCAGTTTTAACAATGTAGTTGTGAGTTATATCCACTTGAAATCCCCTGTTGAAAGCACTGCAGAAATAACTGCATGTACCCACTATTAAACTTCAGTCCAAACCATTTTTAATGAAAATTCATCATCCCAAGGTTTCAGTCCTTTAATTATGAGCACTAGTTTCAACTGGTTTAGAGGATTCAGTTTTAATCACACAGCATTTAAATCTACCAACTCAACCAGCCAAAGAAACATAAAAATTTGTTTTGTCATATATAATACTTCAAATACACAAGTTCCAATAATGTTCCCCACGTTGCACTATGCAGATCAAATAAATGTAGCAATCTATTAAAGGTAATTACATTTTGCTTCAGATCACAAAAACAATTCAAGCTATGGAAAAATCTCGAGTTAAGCTTGCTTATTACATCCAGTAACCACGGGTTACTAATGGCTTGTGAAAATTCAATAATTTTATTTTTCTGTAATCTAACATGTGACTGAGGCTATCATTAGACAAGCTAACACAACACGGAATGAATGCACCTGGCAGCTTCCTACACGAATGCGATCATTTCTTAATCTTTGGTTGCAGATAAGGGCCCAGGCTCCTAGCTATATTTTTTTACTGTATGGCCCATTCTTCCAAAAGTAGCTCAATGACAGCAGTGTCGCAAAGGGGGAAAAAGGCATCTTAAGGCCACAACAAGTTTGGGGGAGATGCGTTCACTTTTTTAAAATTAAACCTCCCTTTATTCTGCTGTTTCATTGCCTAGTAAAAAAATACATAAAAAAGGAAGAACAGTAATTAAAGCGCTAAAGTAATCTCATGATTCACATTAAAAAAGCATGCAATGATTGTGTTTTTTTCTTGGCACGATATGTGGATTTTACACAGCGACTATGATCTTTGAAGTCGCCTGCCGTAGGCCACCTCCGCGATGCCGACGGCCGAGCGCTCCGAAAGGCGGGCTGCGGGCGCCCGTCCGTTTCCCGCCTCAGCATTACCCACCTTTGTAGGTACCGATTCAAGCGACAGCTAAGCGAAGCGAAAGGCCGCACAGCCCCGGCCGGGGGCCGCCCCAGCCCCGCTGCCGGCCGACAGCACTCCCCCGCCAGCCCCGACACGGACCCGCCGGCGAGCAAAATGGCGCAGGCCGCACAGCGGCCCGCCGGGCGCCGCCCGCTGCGGGACAACACGGTACCCGCCGCCCGCCCACTCCCAGCCCCACGGGACACCGCCTCCGGCAGCGACCCGCCGCGCTCCCGCCTCCCTCCCCGCGGGCGTGCGGGGACACGCAGCTCGACCCTCCGCACCGCCGCGGGGCACCGTGCGCCCGGCCGCGCCCGCCAGCTCCAGCCTCAAGCGCCGCACGCAGCAGCGCGGCGCCCGAGCCTCCCAGCGCAGAGCAGAAGCCCGGGCACCCCCCCTTCCCGCCCGGGAGGCCGCGCACGCCCCAGCCACCCGCAGCTCACCCTCCGCCGCCGTCGCTCCGCAGCGAAAAGGCAGGTTAGGTGGCGCTCGCCAGCTTTATATGCGCGGCGCGGGGTGGGAACGAGGCTGGCCGCGCCCCTCTCCCCGTGAGCCGAGGGGCGGGGACCCCAAGGACACCACGCGGGGCGGTGCCTACCTCTTCCGGCGCGCGCGGGGACGCGCGGAGGGGCGGGCGGGCGCGCGGCCGGCGGGGCTGTTGGCGGGGTGCGCGCAGGGCCCGGCCGCGGCCCGCTGGAGGGGGGGGAGGGGGGGGGGGCGGGCGGGCGGGCGGGCGGGGGGGGGGGGGGGCTGGGCACCGGGAGCGTCCCCTTTCCCCCCCCCCCCCCCGCCCCCCCCCCGCTCCCCCTCCGCTCCCAGGCGGGCAGGGCCCGGGCCCCGGCCCCGCGGTGGCGGCAGCTGCCCTGGGGGGCAGTCGGCAGCCGCTGCCAGCTTGCCCCGGGCTTCTCACGCCTGGGCCTGCGGGCCTTCCCCACCCAGGGGGGCTGAGCGGGGGAGGCTGCTGCGGGCTCAGCTGCCCGCCCCCCAGGCCGGCCAGAGCACGGGGGAACCAACGGGAGGGGGCTACCCTCTCTGGCTGGGGCTGGTGTGCCCTGAGGGGGAGGAAAGAATGAGCGCTGCAGTCTGGCTGCTGAGCCTGTTTATACGGTTTGGATCACGGGGCTTTTGCACAAAACGTAGAGCCAGCAAGTGAAGGGAGGAACCCGATACAGCTCTGCCTCCCGGACTTACAACAAAAAACATGTTTTCCGTTGAGTACTGGTTTCTTGTATCTGTCTTCTGCTACTGTTCCCAAGGGCTCCAGCAGGTTAACCTTCTATAGCTATGCCTGAACGTTTCAGCTTTCCTTCGTCTCTAATTAGATGTTTCTGAAACTTTAACCACATGCACGCCCTTTCCCTTTTTGGGTGTAGCACGCAATGCTGTATCCCCGTCCAGCGTTCAGAGTCATCAGGGCTGAAAAATCTCCTGTTACCCCCAACACACAAAGAAATGAAAGCTTTCTGCAGCTTTGCACTCTAAAAAGTCTAAGGATGTTGTTCCACAGCGAACCTGAGTGGACTTCCCAATCCCAGCACAGCTTTAGCCACGCAAAGTCATAGGGTGGCACCTCAGTGAGAAGGTGGCTGGACCGGCCTCCTGTGCTGCTGGGGAAGAAGTGGGGGCAGGTACCTGGGCTACGGCGGGGATGGCAGGAGCACTACAGCCTAGATGAGGTTTAAACTGATAAAAAACCACATCCTAAATTCTCAGAATGTTCATGGACGTTCTCACTAATTGTTTATAAATAGTCTTAACTTTTTTTTTTTTTTGTCTGCCTGTTTATTGGGAGGTTTAATAATCAACTTAGTTGAGGAAATCAGGAAAAAACCAAGGAAGGCTGAAGAAAAGCTCAAAAAATTGTTCGGTGTTTTGACAAGTTGTTAAGAATACTACAAAAAACGATGGTCCACAAGATGGGCTGTCGGTGGAAGGGTCTAACTGTTGTGAGCAGATAAGGGAAGTCTAGAAAAGTGAGTTGTGAAGTGCTAAAATACCTGGCACTTTCATTCCTAAAATTATTGAGATTAATACCACCAGGAAAACTAAATAGTAGAAAAGTTTTAAACATGTTTTCTTCCGCAGCCCATGGCGGGAGATGGTGCTCATTTTCTCTCTGCTTTTCTTCTTCCACATCCCACTTTACTTGCCTGAAGTCTTCCTCCTGCCTGCAAGCAGGGTGGCCCAAATGGCAGACTGCAAGCTGCAGCTGGCCCACCCACCACCTTTTCTACTGTAGAGGCATGAGGAAAAATGTCTACATGCTGCCTTTTCCTCTGAGTGCCTCCCATCTACACTTGTTTGAGCTGCTGTTCCCATAGGAGAGCGGGTGCAAAACTATAACCGTCAGGGAACAGTTGCTAGTGCTTTAGGCAGGCTCAGCAGTTGAACTTGGGCACGGGCAAGCAGTTTACACCATTGTTATCTACCCATGTGACCTATTCAAAAGGTCTCCAAACTGATGGTTGCCACATGGCACTGTAAGTGTTAACCCACTCTTCCATAGTGACATCAGGGTTAAAGCTAAGGGAAGTAATCACAGCCATTAATCACAACTCGATTGGCCCTAAAGAAGGAAGGCAGCTCCTTACCATTCCTTTCTTAAGTGCTAAATAACTGCATCTTTTCTGCAACACCTGTGGAGGGTTTTTACTCGTTCTCTCGAAGAATGGAATTTCTTTCAGTGAGGGAAAAAAAAAAGAGAGTCTTAATTTAAGCCCAAAGTACATTACCTAAAGCATGAATGAGTACTATTTTAGTTTTCAATTGATAATAAGAAGGCTATAAATAACGAGATGACTAAGGGCCTGTGCAGGGCTGTGGTGTACTGCTCTGCATTGTGAGCTCTGCAGGAGAAACACGGGTGCGCCTTACCTCAGGGAGCCTTGTGCCTTGCAACATTACCACACACTAGCTTTAGTAATTTGGGAGAAGAAAACATTCATCCCTCTGTCAGATTGTAGGGTACAGGTTTACTAGCAGCGCTTGAATGCACATTGTATGCAAACTTTCTATCCCTAAAGAAACGTGCCTCATCTTTCTCAGCATCATCTAAGTCTGCTAGCACTGGCCAAGCTTGTGGGTCAAGTGAAGTACCTCTTAATTGCAGGTAGGCAACAATTACAATTACAAGGCTGAAAAATGTGAACCGAAACAAAATAAAATCATACATCACAATTACAGATTATATTTAAAAGCTAGGTGCCACCTTAGCTGCCTGCCTTTCACTCCTTCAGGGTTCCGCATGTTTAACCTATATCCCAGGTGTCTGGATGAGGGTGCAAGCTGTAGAGCAACACCTGATCCTCAAACCCTGTTACTCCCCAGGGAAAGCATAAAGCTGATCTGAAACGTAAACCTGGCTGCTGTAAAGTGTTGCTTTATAGATGAATCGCTTCTGAATTTAGCTCACCACACAGCCGCATGCTCATCCACAGAGCAAGCACTGGTGGGAGTGCTGGGTATGAGGTGATGGGGGTGTACTGGATTGCCTCTTTTGAGGCCCACGCAAACGTACAACAGCCTGAAAGGCTGGTGGTGTGGCTACCTCCAGGGCTTTTCAGCTCCAGGCCACTCTCTCCAAGTTCTCTTTTCTTGTTTTAAATGATTTCTTTCTCTTTATTTCTGTCTCCCCCTGCTTCCCTTCTGTTCCTATTTTAAGTCTGGCTTCCTGGATTTTCTCCAACAGCTTTGCAGCTTTGATGACTCACGTGTCTTGGTTTGGGGCTGTTACCAGTGCATCCTTTGGGAAGCTGAGTTTCCCTCCCCTCTCACCTTCCCGGCAGGAAGTCTATTGTATGCAGCTTTAATGTCTTCCTTCTCAGAACAGATAGTACTCGTTGTAAAATCCTGAGCTGACTTTGCCATTATTTTACATTGTGCATCATAAAATGCATGAGTTGGGAAACAATTTCATTTAGCTTATGATTTTGGCCCTGGTTTTAATGTTTTCCAGAGACCAGAATTCTTTATTTAAACTTATTCTTAACTCTGTCTCTTTGAAATTTTAGTTACTTTAGTGTAACAGAAAGACAAGTGCTTTTTTTAAAATGATAAATGAGATTATAAACCCATTAGAACAGCTCTACAGGGTCAGACCAGAGTCCATCCCCCCCAGTATCCTGCCTCCAACTGTAGCCAGAAGTAAACACCTAGGGAGGGGGGTAGGGATAGAACAAGCACGCAGGGATCCTTTCCTGAGTATTTGCCCAGCCTCTGGGAATATAAAACTTGGAGACCTCCTAGAGGGTTGGTGTAGTGCGTGTGTGAATGTAACAATCCTCCATTAATTTGCTACCCATAAATTTGCCCAGTCTTCCCCAGAGCCGTTATAAAATTGTAGCATCTTCAGTAACAATGGCAATGAGTACCACAGCTTAATTAGCATTACAGGAAAATGCACCTCCTTTAGTTTGCTTTGTATCTGCTGTCTGTTCGCTCATTGCACAGCTTTAGAAGCAGCGGTGGGCAATCTGTCCCTCTGTAGTCATCCGCTCATTAAGCCCCCTGCAATCTCTTCTTCAGGATGAAGAAACCTCATTTATTTAATCATTTCTCATATGGGAATCAGTTCCTACCTTTGACCTGATTCTCATTGCTTTTCTCCAAACTTCATGGTTTTTTTTGAGATGGGAGTCCCAGAGTATGCATTGTATTCAAGAAGCAGGTACAGGTATGATGATGTTCTCCTTTTACTTGTTTGTTCCCTAGCACTTCCTGAACTTTGGTTTCCTTTTTTGACTATTGCTGTGCATGGAGCTGACGTTTCCACAGAAGTGTCTGTCATAGCTGCAGGATCTCATGTCTCCGCAGTGAATGAAGGTCAGAGCCCATAATTTTACATTTGTGTTGTGTTTGCTTTTCTCAGTGAGCAGTGCTTTATATTGATCTATGTGGAATTTCATGTGTTGCTGTTATAGGCACTCAGGTTTTTAAGCTCCTGCAGCTATTTATGCATCAACAATGAATAATTACTACTTTTTTTTTGCCCCTCTGCATACCACCTTTTTCAGATCAATTCAGTAAGTTCACCAGTACAGGTCATGCAGATTTCAGTGGTAGTTTTCTTCCACTGTGAAAATGAACCATTTACTTCTACCCTCTATTTACTGTCTTTTACCTGTTATCCCATGTGTGCTTAGTTTGCCTAAAATCATTTGCTAAGAGGCTTAAGTGCGCTAGATTGTGTTATCAAATGCTTGCTGATGAGAAGCATGATATGAATTTACCAAGTGTTCTGACTGTCACCCTACAGATCGTATTTATCTAGATGCGCACTAATTCTGCTTTTTATATTATTTTTACTTATTTGCCTGGTACAGATGTCAGGCTTAGTGGCTGTAGTTTTCTGGATTTCCCTAGAACCTTTTCAAAACATTATAATCCTGTTGGCTACTTACACTTCTTTAGCACCAGAGCAATTCCAGGTGAGAGCTCACACACCACAGTTAGCAGTTTCGCCCATTTCCTGTAAGGCATCATGTGATACTGTCAAAACTTAACTGCAGCATCTTCAAGAACTTTGAAGCAACTTCTCTGATGAATGCCTCAAAAGTGGTGTAGTGTGGTGTGATGTGAGGAATTTCCCCAGATCTTTAACACTGAACACAGGAGCAAAAAATTAAATACAATTGCAGGGCCTAATTTCCTCCGAGCAGACTTACTGTGCCTCATGAGTTTGGAAAGGCATATGTTATTAGTTTTGATAGACCAAACACTTATACTGGCATGCATTGTTGTGGGCTTCCTTTTGCCCTTTTCCAAGTTTTTCTTGAATGGTGATTTTGTGCCTTTAAGGTAGTATTCTCAGTTTGTCTTCACGCCACTTGAAAGGATTTATAGCTGCCTACGTATTTGTTGCTGTCGGGGGACATCACCCTACTCAACTCTTCCCCAGCCCAGGGTGTAAGCTCCCACCACTTCCCTTCTGTTAAATCTAGTGGGTAGGTGGTCACAGTGTGAGTCAGCTCAGGTGGCTGCTTCACTAGAAAACTAATGCATAGATGTTCCTTTAAGTTTTGTTTTTAACGAGCATCTCCATTTTTATGTATCTCCCTGTTCTGAAGTTGAGTACAGCTGTGATGGATATTTGGGTTTTCTGCTGCAAAGACAGAGTAACTAAAAGTACAACTGGTGCTTATATAAACACACTTGGTTTACTGTCAGAATCTAATTTGTTTATATATGGCTAAAATTAATAGTGAAGCATAACTACGTTTTATCTAAGAAAAAATCCCAGACCCTCTGCACTTAGTTACTTAAAAGAAGCAATAAAGTTGGTGTATTAAGACAGCCAAACTAATTAATAGTAATAATTTTAAGTTAAATTAGTTATTTTTTTCCTCTGTTTACCCAGGTAAGTCTGTGTGCTGACTCTGGGAATACATAATTGTAACTATTTTATTGTTTAACGTAAGCATTCATTATCTTGAACTACAGCAGCACTTCAGTATGCCCAAAAATACTTGTGGGAAATTTCAGTCTTTGTTAGTGTTTAGAAACGTCATCTTTCTCTTAGTGTTTAAATCCCTTGTATGTTATTCTGCGTAAGCAGCATATTATTGAAAGATAATACGCTTCATTTAATTGCTGTAGAGTTGCTGCTTATCATACTGGCTTTTGCTCACCCTTTGTTCAGTGGAAGCCCTGTAGAAAGATGTGAAAAGAGCAACCTGCTATTTAATATTCTTCTCATAGTTGTAGGACCCAACTGTCAATTAATATCACTTGCAGTCACTTAAATCATTAACAAAGCATAAGAAAAAAAAAGGCTTTTCTGTCATATTTATACAGCTGTGACAAATTGAGTGTCAAACTCACTTTTAAATAGGAAATATATCCTCATGTGCCTTAACAAGAGGCTACCTCTGATTCTTAGAGAAGACAAGACTGCTGAGCTATCTGGTTTTTGTAACCAAAATTGTTTTTAATATTGCCGTCTTCCACAGGCTTGCTTACAATTGAAATATCCTATGATCGCACTCCATACAGAATCAGGAAAAACAATACATACTCAATTTGCTCTTTCTAAAACCAAGTATCATGTGAACTATTACAACAAAATAGAAGTTGTAAAACTGCTTTCCAGTATATGGAATTGAATATGGATATGGTAAGTACAGATCTCTGTGTAAGAAAAACAGTACTCCCTTGGAAGCAGAGATTTATTGGAAACTTCTTTAACTGCTTAGAGTGTTTAATAAAGTAAGAACATAAAATATGAATACATATCATTATACTCATCCTATGTGTATTAAAACACATAAAAATGTTTTTTACAAAATAGTAAAGATGTAGATTTAATTTTCCATCAAGTCTTCACTTTGAATGGACTGTAAGTCTTTCCTTCTATGAAGCTTGCATAGACACAGGTATTTCTCAAATCTTTTATTATAGAAATTTGGTTTTGTGTTGTCTTGTTCTTAAAAATAGCACAATTTCCAGGACAGGGTAGTGCGTTAGCAGGTTTTGTGAGTGTATCTTGCTTTTAGCAGCTCAATTCTCATACAAGGAGAGATCAAACAACACTTTCTATAGATGTGCTTTAACTTTACAGTTAAGTAGAGCTTACGAGCTGCTGCTGAAAGGGATGACTTTGTTCTTCACTTCTCCCCTGTCACCACTACAAGTAATCATCATGCTGCTACAAGGAACTACCTGGTGCAACAGAAAACAATTCCCGTCCCTCCTCCCCCAGCTTTAGTTTTCTAGTGAAGCAGCCACCTGAGCTGACTCACACTGTGACCACCTACCTGCTAGATTTAACAGAAGGGAAGTGGTGGGAGCTTACACCCTGGGCTGGGGAAGAGTTGAGTAGGGTGATGTCCCCCGATAGCAACAAATACGTAGGCAGCTATAAATATGAGGTAAAACCCATATGGAAAATCCTTCCAAAACGGGTGTAGCACCTATCTAATTATGTCTGAATGCAAGAATTCTACCATTAAAATAAACCAGTTTTAAGATTTAAGAAGTCTGTTCTACTGTTTGTTGTTTACTCTTGTGGTGTAAGGAAGAGATATCTAAATAAAATTAAGTTGTATGAACAGTTGATGCTCAGAGCTGTGTACTATGGTTGGCCCTACTAAAGAGCAAGACAATTGTGATGCTCTGCCCTAGGATATGTAAGATAAGTCTGCCTAGTTTTTGAAGGTGGGCGCTGTATTTGTCAAGAACAGAAAGAGAAGCATAGTTAATCCTATAACTGTGATAATATCCATAAAAACCACAAACCAGCCATTTCAGTTGTGTAAATAAAACTTGTAAACTTGAAGAGAAGGTAAACTAATGTATTTCTGACTTTCTAGGAGGGAACTCACAGCATTACAAAATCTTACTAGGTATACAAGCACGTGTTCCTTGCCCTGATATTCCTGACTGAAGCTGGTAGCTGAGCTCCTGATGCTGGTGGGGCTGCATCCTTCTGTTAATGATCAAAGTTCTTAGACAAGCTACCTCCTGCTGAAAGCCCTCCTACACTCTAACCTGCTTTGCCTGGTTGTGCTCTCTTGGATATTCCCCCAAAACTCAAAGAAGCTCACCCAGGCTCTCCAGGCAACAGGGGGAAAGACCTGGGCATTTCAGAAATTGCATGTTCTCTCTGCCTGGTCAACAGTGAACAGAAGAATAAGACAAGGCCATCCTGTTTCCTGGTCCTCAGCTTCATGTATGCTGTGTACGGAAAGTATGGGACAAGGCTGCCACTCCTTGTCAGCACCGGGAACATGATCTGCTTGGCTACAGAATATGCAGCTAACAGGCAGATCCTGACATGGGCTCTTCTAGCTGTGACCACCCCACTCAGCCCATCTGAAAATTCCTAACGTTACATCCTTGTAGGAGAGTCCACCGACAGCTTTTTATTGACATACTGGCTACAGAGCCAGGTGATACAAATGCCAGTGATCCATGGACTCAGCGTGATGCAGCCTTTCTGCTGAATTCAATAGGAGCTGTGGAGCAATTCCCTACTCCTCTAAAACAATGGAAAAGCAAAGAAGACTTCAGAGGCTATCACAGTGCACTGTAAGTTGTGTCACCTGAACTGAAAAAATTCTTTGATGATGATGCTTTGTTTTATAAGAACAAAAAAGAAACTTCCTAAAGCACTATTGAAGAAGAAAGCTCATCAGTGCTGCTTTATGCTCTCTTAAATGTCAGATAGTCTACTTGAAATTATGCTAGTTCATTGGGCCAACACAGCATTTAAACAACCATTTTATCACATTTCTTTAATTTTTCTTTCTTTTTCTTTCTCTCCTTGGGCTTCTCAAGCATGCACTTAGTCTTCTGTAAGTGGATATGGAGAGAGGAGTGGATCTTACTTCAGGAAATGTTAATTGATATGTTTCATTTCTCTTGAAGATCTTGCAGTTTATTGGCACGCTTAGAGTAGTTTCCATGGTCTGCCGTGGGAGTTTGTGACAGCTTGATTGTTGGGTTTGTCTTTTACGTGCAAGTAAAGGATAAAACAAGATAGCTCTAGCATAGTGAATACATATTATACCAGGAATGTCCAAGCATTTGAAAACCTTATCCAGCCCGGCAGACTGGTTGTAGGCAGAAGCAGACTAAGGAATTACATGTGTCCTCTCCTTCTGGGAGTTCTGTGGGTCCAGCTCAATACGTCCCTCTCCTCCTATCTCCCCAGTTCGAGTTACCACAGACCACACTAGGATTTGCAGTAACTTGCTTTTACTTTATACCCATATTTCTACAACCGAGGCAAGACTCACCTCGCAGGCACCGGGAGGGAAAAGCATGCAGAGAGGCAGCCTGTGGCTCTTGCCTGTGTTCCTCCACACCCTGTGTAGGACGCGGCCGTGGGTCTGTGCACGGTGAGAAATTTCTGAAGGTTGCAGCAGAAGAGCTGGTGAAGCAGAAATGTGCTGTATGACGCTGCATGACAAGACAAGAAGCTGAAACCTTGTTCGAACTTGTAAGCAACCTGTTTTGCAGTGCTGATCGTCTAAGTCTTGTCTAAGTCTTGCCTAAGTACACCTGACCCGCAGCCAGTCTGGGAGAGAGATGCTTGATATAGGAGTGGATAAATGTCCCCCGTTTTTGATTTTGTATGGGATGACCACTAAGATCATTCTTCTGTAAACACAAGAGGGCACTCCCACCTCACTGCTAAATGGCTTACGGCACTTGTAAAAGGAAGTTCTTAACGGAACAATACAGAATCTCAGCTACCTCTTTGTACATGCTTTGATAGTAATAACTATGCATTTATAAGCCACACATTTATAGGCCATATTTAAGAAATATGGTCTTGGTTTGATGCTTTCTCCAAAATAGTATGTATGGAGAAAAATTTCAATTTAATCCTTGATCTCAATGAAGTAAAACCAAAGCTCATATGTCCTTATAACCAGAATTACATTGAAACTGGGCGATTACAGGCTATTTTGGGGGATTTCAGGTACATTGTCTCATGGAAACAGAGACTACTTTTGTCTACAATAGCAAATTCCCTAGGAGGAACTACAGAAAAGGGGAATGAGATTTAAAGTTGTTATGCTTGCCAACACTTGCATGTTTTGAAGTAGAATGTTGATGCTCCATTCACACAAGTTTCCCTTACCCACTTGCTCTTGTCTGCCTGGTGTGCTTTGCACACTCTAGTCACACAAGAATAAATGTATTTTAAACTTACCCAAGGGCCTCTCAGCTGTTGGGATCAAAGTCTCACTTGATCACTCAGAAAGGTTTTAACAGCTCTTTATAGTGTCCAGCACAGCAAATGAAAATCTAGACTTGTAAAACAGAATTTTCTGTACATTTTAAAATACAAATAAAACCAAGAAGTAATTACTCTTTAAAGGGAAATATAATCATACAAACCCCAAAGTCCACTGTGCTAATTATCTCAGTTTAAAGGCTTACATTTCCTTCAGTCAGAGATAATTATTTGGTATGGTCTAAAGCTTTTCCACGGGGCAACAAATTTTAATGCCACTTTTAGCCTTTTCACATTCTTTCTGCAAGGTATTTTTCCATCCCATTTTCACATAACTGGGATGTACTTTTTATTTTCACTTAGCAGTCCCCTCTCGGTGAAGGCTGTTGTAGTCTCTGTTCCCTGTAGGAGACAGAAAGTGTGGGGCAGTGGAATAAGGAGTGGAGTGGGAGGAGGGAGGCCTGGCAGTCTCCAAGGGGAGATGGCAGAGTTGCATATGTGAGTCTTGTCCAGATGTGCTTGGTGATCTTCCTCTGTGCTTCTTATCCCTTCTTCTTACCCCCACACTTCTTTTGATCATTATGAGCTTCACCACCAATTTCTTAAACAACTCTCCCTTTGGCCAAGAGGTGTGATATCTCTCTTCCACAGCATTTTTCACTTGGGATGCTGAAAGCAAGGAACAGAAGAAGGATCTGCACCGTCTAGTATAGCAGATTAATTGACAGCACTCTGGGGGAAAATTTGTGGGAGCAGAAGTGTAAAGTACTAAAATAAGAAGTATGGAGAGGAGTATGTGCTGTGGACTCCTCCACTGCATTTTATCTTCGTGACACCACTTTCTATTTTATGGCCCAGCAAATCCATAACCTCATACCTGACTACTTCATAAAACACACAGTTAAGTACGGTTTGAAAATATTAAAAGCAGGTAAAGTGTTTGTGAAGTAACTTCTTAGAAAAACACTGGGTCTAACAGAGTTTTCTGTTATTAGCTGCCTCTCCAAAGAAATCTGGTTTAAAAATGCACATTCTGCCTGAAACAAATGGAGTAGTGGCAGATTCTTTTGGGTCAAGGTGCTCATTTAATTTCCAACCATGATCTTCTCCTCAGAAATACCCAATGATTTATAAATACGGGTATTTCTGAAATGGTGATCGTAAAAGCTGACTTTTAGTTCTGTTAATGATCTGTATTGAGGAGGCTGGCTGCTCTGTAGAAGGCCACCTCTACCAGCACCAGGAGGTTATTCCCCCAGTAAGGATCAATAGTGATTATTAAAACACAAAAAATCAATTTGAAATGCTAGTGAACCTCCCATAGGACTTCCCCCACCCCCCACCCCCCACCAAATGCTCATTCTTATGTTTGACAGAGTTTAGACAGGAGGAGGAACTCATGGCAAGTAGTATAATTTGAAAATATAGTGTGCGCTGGTTATGAATCTGGCTGTATACAAGAAATTCTTGTAATTAATTCAATTGTTTATTATATCTTTATTTCTATTTATATTTATTTATTACTGCACTGTAAGGCCCATACAACCTCTCCTCCATGGCAAAAAACTCCATTTCCCAGTCATTTCTGCTGTCTGTCTGAAAGAGGTGTGAGGTGCTCTGGCAGACTTGGAGGCACGTTGGTGCAGAGTGACCAACTGATAGCTGCACCGCGGGTTGGAAGGCTGACTAGGGCTTGCATTTTCTTCACGGAAGGATGGCTGCAGTCTCTTTCCTTTGACTGGAAAGTCCACAAAAACTTGCAAGAACTTAATAGGTGCTCATAAGCCTCTGTCAGGTTTGGTCAAAGCTGGTCAATGAGTTAACAAATACCTAGGAAGGTTCAGTCATCCAGAACAATCACTTAAGCCCCGTTATTTTTGGAAAGCAAATAGATTTTTGCTGGGTTTTCTTCATTTTGCTTCCATGGAATCAGGAAAACTAAGGAAGAATTTCAGTAACTTTCAATCTGTGTTTTTCATAGTAGAGTGTTTATCTTCTGTTACTCTAAGGGTCTCGGATGGAAATAAAATGCATTTCACATTCTCTCTGCAACTCTGAAACAGCGGTTACAGTCATCCTGAAACTGCTGTGTCAGCTCCGTTGTGCGGATTAGTGCAGCCAGCAGATCTATGCAGTGACTAGATAAAATACGCAACCACTGTGGATGCCACCATTTTCACATCAGCTTCTGCTTCGTGACACCTTTAAGGTGTAACAAGAATAAAATAGCTTTGCAACCACAAATGCTGTGTGGAAGCTTTTTTACTCTCTCTTTGGGCTGTGTGTGGAAAATTTTGCATTTTGTGCAGGCAGCTCCTGATGCACAGGGCATGCTGCAGCGCAGAGGGAGAATCCTGCAGCACTGGAGGCAGTGTTGGAGTGCGCTGAGGCCGATGCTGTTTGGGGATAGCCAGTCTTGACAACTTGGACTCAGGAACTTCCATTTGTTAACTGAACTGTAGCAATAAACAGTTCAACTGCTCTCTACACTTAGGCTTTGGTTTCGGATGTGTTTAAACAGTACAGGAAGCAACCACCAATGAGAAAACCTGTGAAATGCTGAACAGCAAAAATGTTTCTTTAAATCATATTTGGAAGTAAAACAACAAAAATTTTTTCTTATAGCATTGGTGGATGGTAGCTTAAAAAGGTACTGAAGCTAGATCAAGTCAGTAAGTCCTGAATCTCATCCATGCTCAAAAACATGAGTCAAATTTAATTCCAGACTCTTGCATGGCTGCCTGCCCAGAGAAACCTACTACGGTTAGTGACAGAGCAGTTTCCCTCAAATAGTGTGGAAACCGTCCAGCGGGCAAAGACGACTGAGGGTGGATTGTTTTGAAACAATATACAGATAATGCAGAGCATTAGCGTACGTGACTGTCTGTACAGAAATTCAAGAAGCTATTCAAGGAGTGAAATCAGCAAGAATAATAAAATGGAAGATCGTGAAGCAATGGCTGTAGACAAAACCTGCAATAATAATTGTCACTAATTGGTTGAAAACTTGATCCATGTTATTTCTGTACTATGAGAATGGGAAAGAAAGAACAGACTTAAAAGTGTTCCAGTTTACAAATATATTAACTCCAGCATCTACTGACATCAGAAGTCCTTCAATTGACTTTACTAGACCTTTAATCAAAACTTAAGTCACTGGGAAATACCCGAATGGAGTCAAGAGAATAATTTGGGTGAGCATACATTGTCTGAAAAGTAAGAGGCAGTGCTCTAACCGTCTGCTGCAGATGATCGTCAGCAAAGGAAAAGTGTCTGAAAAACTCCTGAAGATCCAAATGAAGCATCCCCAGAATGCTGCTGAGCAGAAATTTCTCTTGAAGAGCAGGACTATGCAATAGGATGGTCTTTAAGCTCCTTGGCTGGTTATTCTGTCCAGATCTTTTACCCTTTAAGTATTTCAGTGCTTTTAAGATGTCTTCAACAAGAAAACTAATAGATTTGCATATAAAAGGATTAAAAAAAGGACTTTAAAATGTAGCTGTTAGTTAAACATTTGTAAATGTAAATATTTTTTAACTGGTGATGTAGTTGTGCAGCATTCATGTGTATCTGGCTTGATAAGAATAGGAATAATATTGCCATTCAAATAAAAACCAATACCAATCAAAGTTTTGATTTTCATAGGAGAAAATGGAGTCAGTGGAACTTTCTGGCAGAACAGATACTGGTCAACTTAAAAAAAATATTAATTCAAACATGCAGTCCTGTGCTGAGTAATATGCAGCCTTGATTTCTCATGAACAGACCCCATGCTGGATGGCCGGTCAGGATGTGCATGCAAAGCCTCCAGGTTAGCTGACGGAGCCAACACAGGAGGTGCGGCTCTTGGTTTTATGATGTGCTCAGTGCATTTCCACGGGACCCTGCAGAGGTAATGCCTTGATAAAGAACATCGCTTTAGGGATAAAAGCAAGTCTGAAAAACAAATTTAATAATTGGTAGAAAAAGAGAGTGACATTGGTTTGAGGTCATTGTACAATAAAGGTTTGTAAATGTTTGTATCTTACTTAACATTCTTGGTCTCGCCCAAGAAAAGGGGTTCAATGGATATCTAGTGATGGAGTGTTGTAGGCAAAGAAACCTGGAACATTTTTATACCGAGGTCAGGGTTCAGAGCTTTCATTACAGTGATTAGCATAATACAGCATACACTTTATGCTGTATATATGTAATGTATTTATATACTGCCAAATGTATAGCTTTCTATATATACATATATAGAGATATACATGTGTATGTATATCTAAATCTATATACATATGCACTATGTACATATGCTATGTAGGTTTGTGCCATATATTCAGCTCATTTTAGGTTACTGCTTCACAAAGACTTTCTGTTGGTTACTGGTGTTTGCTGTGAACTGGCAGCTCCTCCCTGCCTCTCCTCCCTGCCCCACTCTGTGCCAGGGCTATGGGGAAGGCAGTACAGGGTGAAACTGTCACCCGAGATCTCCCGGTGGACAACGTTGGGATCTGTTGATGGAGATTATTATAGACAATTTCAGCTCCCCAAGCACCCAGACCAGTATAAAGAATATGGCCATTTAGCCATTCAGAAGATAAGGGGCAGGTGATTGATTAAGCAAGATTCTGCTGTCAGTCTGAGGTTATTCAGAGAAACTTCAAGTTGTAGCAGTTACTCCGAATAAGCAATATAGAGGAGTCCTGGCTCACTATGCCTTTTTTGTTTTATTTCATCGTTAAAATATTTTGTTGCTCTTAATGGGGCATTCAGCATTCGAAGTGCATGTAACAGGCTTTCTGTCATCCTCTGTTACCATCAGAAATAGCAAAGATTAGAACTTTGGATGTAAATAATTACAGCTACAATCTTTACGCAGTCGTTACTCAGCCAAAACTCCTATTAACTTCAGTAGTTCCATAACATGATAATATAATTTTTAATGCCAGAGGGATTTTAGTACATTGTGTTTGTCCCCTCTTATGTTTCAAATGCCAGGCATTTTAACTGCAATACTGATCAAGCTTACCAAACAATTAACATACATCAAAATGCATTACAGTTTATAACATTTTTTATCGATATCATTATCGCAATCTTAAAATATACTTGGAAAGGTTAGGCATTTCTTCCTGACAGGAAAAAAACCACCACATTTGCAAAAAAATATTCTCCTATCTACTCAATTAATTCAGTTGTTTTTAACCTGGCCTGCAAGTTTCCCGTGGCAGGGCTCTTAATCTGTCTTTACTGACTTATCTGCAGGAAGTCCTTTCTCAGGCCAAAGTTACCACATAGCTGGCAGGACCTGCCAGGTCTTTTCCAGCAGCCAGCGGTCTGCTACACAGGCAGAGAAATCAGCCAGTCCCCAGCACGTGCCTTGAGGTCTCAGATGGCAGAACAGGTGACATCTTTGTGGGCAAGAGGATGCACTGGTTAAGGCAGCCAAACATCAGGGCATGTTCACGCAACGTAGTCTTCCCTAACTGGTCATTAGCTGTATATATATCAGTGTAATTCCTGAGTTGACATTAATATGAAGTGAAAATTGTGGATGGGGAGGGGAGGTAAGCCTTACGCCTTTAAGCCTTATTATCTTCCTGTGGGACTCATTCAGTACTATTATGCAGTCTTCTATGTCCTTGTCCCAATCCAAGGAGTTTTCTACTTCAAAAAGCCTCTAGTCCAAGCCTTTTCTGTGTGATCTGAAAAGAGGGCAAGGACATTTATTGCTCTTCTTCTGCAGAAGTCATACCACAGAAAACAATTTAGATTCCACTGCCCAGAGAAAGATACTGTTTTCCAGACTAACTCCCTAATAGCTGTGTGCAGAGGTAAACTCAGTCCGGTTGCCTAGTCCTCAGTGACCCCGAAATACCAATGTCAGCCCTGGCTGCCAAAGCAGCAGCACTTCAGAAATAAAAATATGCAAGCACTTGCATTGCTAAGTCAGATACTGCTGCATTGACTATAAAACCATGCCTTGTCCCATAGTCTCTCTGTGAATATGTAGCATAAGAGCAAGGCTACAGCCCAGAATAATTTGATCTTGACATTAAGGATGTACAATTTTGAGGCCACTATGCCATTATTCTGCAGGGAGATCAGGTTGCTTAATGGGATATTTAAGTATCTATATTGACTTCTAATATGAATGAGCATGATCTGTGTACCTCCAGCATCCTCATGCAGTGCTTTGGAGGTAAGCAAACTGAGAAACCCAACAGATAGTCACTGCAGTTTGGGCTATTATGTTAGGCTATTGAGCCAGTAATAGCAGCTCAGAGTTATTAATTAGCATGCCTAGACATGACACAGTTATTAAAGTGAGTGGATAATTTCTTCTTTGGCAAAACGATGGTAACCAGGGCACTATGGAAAAGAAAGAGGTGAGTCATCTGAGGGCAGAAACAGTCACAAGTTTGCATTCATTCTGCCATTTTAGCTGAACATTTTTAATGACTTTTTGTATACCTGAGTCAAAACAGAAAACCTGCGGTTTCAAATCCCAAATGTCAAAGAACTAAGTTGTGGAGTGTTGTTCAAAAACCCCCTCCCACCTCCTCCTTTGCTTCCTTAGATGTGTGAGGCACTGAGGATTCCCATAAGGAGTCCAAGAGCTCAGAGATGTGTTGGCACTCAGCGGGTGTGTAGGCAACGAGGATGAACACAATCTGCAGTTCTGAAGGAACTGGTTCCCTTCCTGGGCACTGACAGAAAACTGCCCCTCATATCTGGTCGTAAATTCAAACATGATTCAAAGAATTTAAATAGTGATTTTTTTAAAAAGTAGAATTGCAAGTAAGAATTCCTGCTGTACATGAAGAAAATTATTTTTAACAATTTCTCACATCTGTCATAAGTTCAGTCGTCATCAGTATCAGTGAAGCTGTACTGACTGACATTGAATGAGAATCTGATCCTCTCATTCTGCCTCTCAGGAGCAGAGTCCATGTGGAGGCACACTGGCTTGTGTGGCTACAGATGGGTGGTGATCCCATCGTGATCATTCTCTAAATGGTGGGACTAGCTGCATAAGGTATCAGCAGGCATGGGGCGTGAGTTAGTCCCAGAAAAGAAATTAAATGCCGGTGGCTTGGTCTGACCACTAGAGAAGGAAGATTTTTATTTTCGGAGGAAAGGGGCAAAACCAGGATTGGGGATGTACGGATCTAGGAACAAGAGCCTTGTCCTTGCAGCACAGGATTGCTGTTCTCAGGGAGCAGACCATAAGCTTTGTACTGAATCTGCAAGGCAGCAGGGCTGCAGTTTGTCAGGCTTCCTCTGTCTGGGCTTTTCTTGACATGCCTGTAGCTTTGTTTTACTTGGTCTAGCTGTGACAGCAATTTCTCAAGTTGGCCGGGTGTCTGTGGTTAATTTATCTTGCCTTTGTTTATCTTTGTGTGGTACAACCATAGTTCTGTATAGATATTGTAACAGGCAGTTATTCTGTATGTAGAATGAGATATTTAGGACTTTAACACAGTGATGCAGCGTAGAGAAATACAGCCCTGGTATGATAGCATGAGCCTTGAGAAGTCAAAAACCAGGATGCAGCCCAGAGGAATGCAGGCGTGGGATGATAAGAGATAAGGCACTGACCTGGCACCCGAGACCCCACGGCTGTAAACATTCTCTGATGGTCAGATAAAGAAACACAGACCTGGACAAAACTAGTTGCAGGGGTAACAAAGGAAATAAATAAATAAATAGAATATTCTTGCGGTGAAGGGGAGGTGCTGGAGCGTGTCCAGAGCAGGGCAGCGGAGCTGGGGAAGGGTCGGGAGCACAAGTCTGATGAGCAGCAGCTGAGGGAACTGGGGCTGTTTAGCCTGGAGGGAAGGAGGCTGAGGGGAGACCTTACCGCTCTCTACAGCTGCCTGAAAGGAGGTTGTAGGCAGGTGGGGTCGGTCTCTTCTCCCAGATAACGAGTGAAAGGACAAGAGGAAATGGCCTCAAGTTGCACCAGGGGAGGTTTAGATTGAATAATATGAAAAATTTCTTCACTGAAAAGGTTATCAAGCGTTGGAACTGGCTGCCCAGGGAGGTGGTGGAATCACCATCCCTGGAGATATTTAAAAACCGTGTAGTTGTGGTGCTTAGGGACATGGTTTAGTGGTGGACTTAGCAGTCCTGGGTTAACAGTTGGAGTTGGTGATCTTAAAGGTCTTTTCCAACCTAAATGATTCTGTGATTCTACGCCTGAGGTCCAGGGAGCCTTTTACAGTACTCTGTGCATCATCAATGCAGAGCTGCTGTAGAGAACACCTGCACAGCCCACCTCCATGGACCTCCAGTTAGCTGGACATGGGGAGTAGACTTCTGTAAGGGGGCAACCCAGTTTTACCTGGGACTGACAGGTGGTACAGACCTAGGTCAAAATTCTCAACACCTCAAGATCATTTCACACTTTACTGAGATGATATGCAAAGATAAGGACATAGTAGCAGCAGCAGCAGCATGGCACAGTGTAGCATAGTATTTACTTTCCTGCCAGCAGGAGAAGGCAGCTGAGAAGAGTGCATTTAGTAATTCACAATTATTCTGTGTAAGCTAAGTGTGTGCATAGGTTTACAAGCTGTGATGTGCTATTTTCTTATGCAATTCTATAGATTGTTCACAAAAAGCTCTTCAAACATCAGCCCTCCCAGATCTGTTTCAGAGACATTTCTGTAAATGAATATTTCCTGTTATTGCTTTCTGATTTCCCTCAGTGAAGGCGAAAGTTGATGAAATGTGTTTTATCTCTGACATCAGAAGAGATTTACTCTGCCAATCCAGAAATGCCCAGTGCCCATGAGCTACTGCTGCTGCCTGGTTTGTCAGTCTGCATGATTTACAGCAGACCCGCTGTACTGTGGTAACAAATGTGTGTTGTTCCTTTCAAGACACATTCTGTCGTGTTGTTGATGAACAGTCTGTGCTGATTCCTTCCTGGATCCGACCATCATCCAAAAAAAGGAATGATAGGCTCAACAGATCTCAGATCTTGATTTCTCGTGTGCTTGCATTTCATGTTGCTCTAAGGGTGTCCCCTCGCTGTAGTAGTATTATCCTTAAATGGATGTCAGGAAAAAGCTGGCTTGTAGTTAGTTTGGGTAGATTGTTTCTTTTCACAGGTGTGTTGTTGTCATGCCTGGCTATTGCAGTGATCTGTATTTGTTTCAAGCAGCCAGTCAAACTTCACTCTGGCGCTTGGCTCAGAGCAAGACGGGACCTACGGTATTGCAATTCAGAAGTTCCTCCTTGCAGGGGGATCTGGAGGATGAGAAGCAACTGTGGATGGGAGACTCCATGCCTCAGGAATGGAAATCCCTACCCATAGTCCTTGAACAAGAGCAAGGCAGCTCTTCAGGGCTCAGAGCTGTTGTTCTTCTCTGTGCACAGTAGTCTGCAGTTTCACGATGGACTAAAGGCAGTCTGATCGCAGGATGTTATTCTCCCAGCTGTCTCAGTGTGTGTTCCCATCACCTCTCTTGTGTCAGCTCTAGCACTAGTTCAGGCATGCCTCAACTACGTCTTCTCTTCAGAGAGTTTCTAGTCAGATTAGCAAGCAGATCTAGCTCCCTCTGCAAGGTGGTGATTGCTAAACCTGCTGTGGTAGAAGTGAATGGGTGGCACAGGTGCACCCATTCAGTGGCACTGCATTCTTTGACCACCTTGCCATGGTCATGGGCCTACACCAACGACAGATGTGCCTCTTATATCTGTATTTTCAAGTTGACAGGAAATGATAGGAGCTAGAAACACAGGATGAGCTTCTTTATCACAGCCAGTGAAATGACTGAAGCCTAATTTTCTGCAAATTTCTACCTCACAAAGCCTGTTCCTCATTACAATGACTCCAGATTCCCCATGTTCCATTCCACAATTTGACTGCTTTCTCACTTTGTGAGGGTAATGGTGCTCTTTTGGTTATTTAGCTGAGAGAATTTAAAGAATGCCAAATATTGGTACATTACATGATCTCTGAAAACCTGACGAGAGCATGGAGGATGGCACTGAGTTGCACTGCTACAACTGCTGCCACTCTAGCACATCAAAAAACCCAGCAGCATTTCACACAGTATTTTGTGAAAGATTTTGAAGGGTGCTCATGTTGTAGAATGGTAGGCACCAACAAATGTGTTCCTAAAAGGAAAAGGCTGGATAAAATATCTCAAAAAAACCTCAATTCCATTTCTGCAATATGATGTTCTTACTCAAATTAGCCTATGTGGAAACTTGAGATAACCTTACAGTAAAGTCATGGGTAAGCCTAAACCGATCACATTCTTACTATACATTTTCTACAGTACCTCACATTGATTTTATATTATGTTTCTATATTAATGCTTTGTAAAATGTATGCCTTAACTCGTTTTTCCCATCCCTGTAAGAAAACAGTGTCCCTATCTGTAATGTGTAGGAGAAGCAGAGAGATACTATATACAATTCTAGAAACGCACCCATCAAATTATTATGCAGTTCTCATGCATCATAAAAATTATGATAATGTGTCTTTCTGTACCAGATTTATGTGATTATATTCTTTATTGTATTTCTCTTTCAGTATTGTTCTTTTTCTCTCAAGCATTTATAAATACTTGGGTATAGTTATGAAGGACATCAGCTGCCCTTTCTTACTGTGGATCTCAGGACCACAGTAATTACAAAAATAAGTTTATTTCCAAATACATTGTGGGCTCTAGAGTTATATTTAGAATTACTGTTTTAAGCTTCAAGCTTATATATGCCTCTCCTCACACAGAGACGGTGTGGGGGGTGGGGTTGCAGAGTTTAGAACAGGTATTTATTCCCAAATAAAGGGACAGTATAACTTAGCTGCAAGTGATGTCAGGCTGCAGAGATCAGGGGGAAAGTCTGGAGCAAGGATGTCTTATCCTTGGCGGAAGATGATCAGAATGGAAAATACTTAGGCAAACTGGACATTCATGGGCCCTGATGGGGTGCACTCTTGAATACTGATGGAGCTGGCTAATATGTGTACACAGAAATAATTACTGTAATTAACTTTGTAATTTCCATTTTTAACAGTCAACACAGAAGATAGTAATAAAATTTAAATCAGTGTAATTCCAGTTGATTTTCCTTGCCTGTACAAAGGACATCCAATCCATTCATTATGTTTTTCCTAGAACACCGTGGCTTATGTTAAGGTACATTAAAAGAGGAATCACCTTACTTGAATATGGTAATATACAGCAATCTGGGAACTAATTAATAGTGCATCAGGTTTCCCTGCTTTGGGGACAGCACCATCCGTCAGAGGGGCAAGGCAGGTGCCTGGGGAAGGTTTCAAGGTTAGCCAGCTCTTCTCAAATGTTGCTATATCATATCAGAGACCTTACGTTCCCCAGCTTCTTGTTTTTCAGTCTGGTCATTTGCAATCTGTAGTAATGTTGCTGCTGTTGTTTTGGTAAAACAGCCATGGGTGGCACATCTTGACAGCCAGAGTGACTGGAATAGTTTGTTTTGGTTTTTTTTTTTTTCTTTTCAGATTACTATGTTAAAGAATTAACAGGTTTCCTAACCTTATGTAAGGAATATATGACTAATGCATTGCTTTAGTTTATGTGACAGTATAATTCTTTGTGGTTTCCCAAAAAAGGAGCCAAATTCCTCTCTGACATATATTCATAGCAATAAGCTTTTAGTAGGGATAAATTTCCCCCCAGATGCCTGCTCATTTAAATCCTTTTCTTTATTTCTTCTACCTCCATTCACACAAGTTTTTGCTCTTAGGTGTTGCATTTTCACTCAATTCGTATTACAGGAGGCTAAAATGCTTTGATCCACTATTTATCTTTTAAAATGAAAGCAGATGGCCCTTATCACGACAGATAACACGCATTTTGCCCCTAGGATATGTAATGTTATTTGTTTCTTTTTGACATGCGTAGGAAGGCTCGGTAAGGGTGAAAAGGTCTAGTTAGGGGTACAGCCATTATTTCAAATGTAAAGACAACTTTTCATAACATGGAAAATCTAAAGAAATATGATCAAATTCCTTTTGCAAGAGCGAAGAGTTGCAACAGCTAACGAGGTTTTTCTTCTAAGGCATTCTTTTTGCAAAAGCTACCTATCAATTAAGCATGGGAAGAGGATATTTAAAATTTTAAAGTGCCATCTCCAAACTGAATGGATGTGAAACAATAGAATGAGCTGACCCTGATCTGTAGCCATCCATTTCTAATCAAAAACTCATCCTGCTCTCCTTAAAGCTAATTACAAGTGAAGAGTGCAGCTCTGTCTGGGAAACAGAACTCTGCCTTTGATCAGGGGAGATTTGCTGCCTCATCTTGAAACAGCATCATTTTATTTCATAATACGTGTTTTACACCCTTGAAATAAAATGGGTCAAAGGGTTTGGACAATGAGATTTCCTTCCTGATGTATTGAAAGAACAGCATGGCACTACTGTAGTATTATTGCTGCTTTGAAAAAAAATTGTCAAAGCTGGCTTCCACCTCTTCAGTCTGTTGCGTCTGGTTTGACTCCTCTAGGGGGCAATTTAACACAAGCTATACACTTCGGAGAAGTTTAGGCTAGTAAGTGCTCTACCGTTGATAACAGAGATAATTTATTTCCATTTAGAAGGCCTGAACAAGCTAAAATTGGTTTGTGTGGCTACGTGTCTGTAAATGTTTTGTAAGGGGCTGCTTAGGCTGTTAAAGTGCAGAAGATCTCTGTGCTCCCAGGGTCACATCAGCCTTTTCCAGTTCTGCAGGAGGTCAAGCGGAGCTTTCTGAGTTTCCTTGCGTGCCAGAAGAGAGTCCTTCAGCACAGGCTTGGGGACATCATCTGGCTTTTTTTCTGTATTGCTTTTGTCCCCCTTCTACCTTAAAGATAAAAAAAATGCATTACCATTTGATACTAGGAAGGAATTCTTCACTACGAGGGTGCTGAGGCACTGGGACGGGCTGCCCAGAGCAGCTGTGGGTGCCCCATCCCTGGAAGTGTTCAGGGCCAGGCTGGACGGGGCTTGGAGCAACCTGGTCTCGTGGAAGGTGTCCCTGCCCATGGCAGGGGGGTTGGAACTGGGTGATCTTTAAGGTCCCTTCCAACCCAAACCACTCTATGATGACATGAACAAATCAGTGACGTTTGCAGTACTGCTGCTTGACTACCTGCATGAGAGTCTTACAGGCAAGCCTGAACTCATGGCTAGGCACTGGGAGGGCACTCGGGATACTCGGAGACATTTCTCCTTGCCTAAGCTGCCGCCTGCCTGCCCTTGCGAAGTTGTGTCATCTCTGTGCCTCAGTTTCCATGAGCAAAAAGAGGACAACAAACAGCTGCATCTGATTAAAACTATGTTTCATAGTGCCTCACCAGGCTATTTGAAAGAGGAATTCTGTAAAGACCATTGTCATGGCCCCTACAACAGCAGGAGGTGCCAGTCCTTTTAATGGAAGAAAATCCATAAATATCAGAGTTAATGACCCTGCTCTCAGAAACAATTTCTAGATGAAGCATTAATAACCTTGTAGTGTCACTGTGTTAACTGGGTTCAGCTCTGTTAATATTTCTTTCCTCATCTTTTTAACCAGAAGCGTTTTGTATTTCCATACTTCTTTAACCTTAAGTGCCTTGTATGTTTGAAAGTTTAATATATTTTTCTTATCAGATAAAAGATGGAAAAATAATGTAGATAAATAAACTCATAATGATATACTTAACCAGAGCTCAGATTCTGCAGAACTGAGGAACTTTGCTCAGTCTGTTTTTAAAAGGAAAAGAATAACATTCACTAGAGGATACTCTGAACAGTGGTGCAATTAGTATTTTGGAAACTTAGGCACACGTGCTTGAGAAGGCAGCTGAATGCACCATCCTTCCCTGTGAAATCCCACATAGGAGTGTTCAAAGTTCACATTAAGTGCTCGTCTGTTCTGCAACTCCAATCACGAAGCAATGTGGGAAAACCAAAGTGGGAGACTCCCTGTGCTCTCAGCAGTGAGAGTCAGAAAGATTCGTGAAAGTAATTGGTAGCCAGCAAGTAAAGACTGAAGTAGTCTGAAGTGCATTTTGACTCAAGTAGTAAAAGCCGCAGAAATGTGCAGCCCCTAATATTGACAAACAGGTTTGCCAGCGTGGGAAATATCTTGAAACAAACTGATTCTTGTTATTAAACAGTGTACAAGATTATCTAGAGCATTTAAATCTTTGGATCATGCACTTGAACCTCATCTTTCATTTTTATTTTCTATTTATTAAAATAATTAATGCATCATTTACATTAATGAAAGAAAGGGAGTAGGGGTATTATCTGCAAAGCGAAACTTCTCTGAGCTAAAGCAGCTTAAGAACAGTTAACACAGGTTATTTGGGTTCTCTTTTTCAAAAGAGGACCAGCACAGAAAACTAAAGGCTGCATCCTAATTTATAATAGTACATATTCATTTTCTTCGGGCTACTAAAGTCTTTGCTCCTCTTCATAGGTCAGGCCAACCTGAATGTTTGATGGGGAACCAGCCTCCCCTGTGCATTAGCACTTGCACCACCATCAAGGCAATGGAAAGCAGTGTCTCATCCTGCAGGGATGAACTCTTATGAGGATGATCCTTACCCAATGCCTAAAGCAGATGGAGCACCAGACTCAAAAGCATTGCTTAGCAAGCCCTTCCTTGGAGCCTTTCACATCAGAAGAGGAGGAATTGCTGCTGGTGTATCCTTTGAGACATTCAAAAGCTGTCTGGACATGGTCCTGGGCAACTGGCTCTAGGTGGCTCTGTTTGAGCAGGGGGTTGGACAAGATGACCTCCAGAGGTCCCTTCCAACCCCAACAACTCTGTGATTCTGTGATTCTGCCACCAAGGTTTTTCTGGGATGACACAGCTGTAAGGCAGAGCTTGTTGCTTGATCCTGTGCCTGTCACCAAGGAACTGGTAAACTGGGTGCATCCATGGGGAGCAGAGCATCATGGTGTAATTAATATTTCCTTCTTGTTGACTGTGCCACCAGCATGTGTATCCTACCACACCTGGTTCCATTTGTGAGAAATAGAGCTACTAGCTGCCCTTTCTCCTTACATTCCTTACTTTCCTTACTTATTCCACCTTACTTTCTCCTTGCAGTGTGAACGTCATGAGTCTGAAAGAAGTTAGGATAGCAGCTTGAACTCTTCCATTAGTTTCCTGGAGGCCGGTAGTACTGCTATCCCAGCAGCAGTGTGTGGAATAGAGATGTGCTTCAAGGTGAAATAGATCTCTGGAACAGAAATTTCCAACAGAAAGAAAGGAATTGAGGCCACATCACAAGGCTTTGAGTAGTAACTCCCTGACATTTTAAAAAGGTGTGCTAAAAGAGGTGAGCGCTCAGGGGAAAGTGGGCAGTCTGAACTCTCTTGGCATGTGGAAGCAAGGCAGAAGAATGCCCAAACTGCAGATTATATGGCTGAAGGGGATGGATACTCAATCAAAGAGAGGATTTTAATTAATCTAGGAACACCATAAATTATATAAATCACACTTTTATTCCAAATGTTACTCGTTAATTGACATGAATGCCTTTACCTTGTGATATTTCGAGGTAGAGCTAACTTTCCCAGGAGTGAAGGCTACCCTGAACTTTGCTGCCCCAACAGACAGGGAGGAACTGCCCCCGCCCCAAATGAGAAAAGGCTGGGAACGTGGCGGGGGGGGGCACCTGAAAAGCTGGGCTTGGTAAACCTGATTGACCAGCAACAATGGGAGAGCGATCAGTGCCTTCAGGGGAGGTCTTCCCTCTACATGCCTAGAATTACCACCACCATACACACTCCCAAGCCTGGCAGCTACTGCACAACCAAGCAGCACAACGCTTAAAATGGGCAAAAAGGGGAAGGGGACCCACTTTTTCCATTGTCTGAGCAGCAACTGCGATAGACTTCTACCTATGTCGCTTGTGCCTAGAATAAATCCCATTAATAGCAATGCTAATTAATTTTGTGAGTATCTGGAGATCAATAATTAGTCAAGAAGCTTATTATTGGTAACAGCTGTAAAATGCAGATGGGGAAAACGAGAGGAAAGGCAAAGTGCATTGCTCAAACCAGAGAAACAGTGTCAAAGTGTAAGGGGTTTGTGGTGTTAGTATGTTAAGCGTGGTTCACTGGAAGGTGGTTGTTCAGCATGACCGCTGCGTTGGCAACATGGGCCTGCACAGCATAAACACACATCCGATATGTGATAATTAAATGCTAGACTCAAACTGAAACTTTTATTTAGATATTAGGTCAAGAATTAGCTTTTCACATGCTAATTCTGTTTACTTTAACAGTTTCCTTTGAAGCCATTATGTAGTCTACAAGGAAAATAATCTTTCAGAAAGGCTTCGACGTTGGTACGTATTGGAGAGTGATGCCTTTCAGGGATTTACTGGATTACTATTGCAGGTCATAAGGGATCTTTAAATTCAGGACTGTCAGGACATGAATCTGTCTGTCACTACAGCATGGTTTTCTGTGAGGTGGCTCCAGGAAGAGCAGACAGGAGCTCATCAAGCAGAGGATACTGTGGACATGAAGAAACAACGTAATGTCTTGCGCTAATCTTTAACTTTTGCGCTGTGTTAGAGGTCTCCAATGCAATTTAGATAAAGGGATTTGTTTAATTTACAACGACTACCCTAACCAGCAGAGATCTGTCCTCTCCTGGGCTGTTAGGGCTCCTTATAGTCGCTCTGGTTCTTCTAGCTGCTATACGGGTGATCGAGTCAAGATCTCTTTAATGTGAGTGACCTCCATGTACTGGACAGTTCACATACAGGCAGGCTTATTGGGGTTTTTTTATGTTTTTCAAACTCTACTTTTAGAATATGTTGTAATAATACAAGGGTGATGTTTAAAAGCCTTGGACCCTTATAGCCCCCACTGATTGCGTAGCCAGTAGTTGTCGGAGGCGAAGGAAAGTTTTACATCCCTGAAATAGGAACCGACCAAACTGACTGTGAAACTGGCACTTTGGAGCAATGCCGGCTTCAAAAGCCCAGGCACAGTGGCATGAATTATGGAGATAGTTTATGACTTCAAGCTCTTGGGCTTTTAATTAAATGCCTCAAAGCAGCGATAACCAGTTTACAGGAACTGTCATATTAAAATCAAACTATCAACCTCTGCAATTTGCTATATTAGATTGGATGGCTGATCTGGCTTTGACATAGGTGAATACTGGGTGCTGCAGAAGGAGACAGGCCTGCTGTAATGCCGGTTGGATATAGTTCTTTATTTTGGAAATCATAATTTTTTTTCCCTGGTCTTCACAACCAACTGGCTTATGGCCTTGAAAGAGGAAGCTAGATCTTCTCCTTGTATTTGAATTCCTGCCACGTTACCCAACACCTCTCAAGGACAGTAGGAATCTGTCTGTTAATGTCAAGAGGTTACTCAATCAGTTCATAACTGAAACCATTAGTACTTTCCATACAGAGCTCAGAGTTGGCAACGCTCATGTGCATCATTACCTTTCTCCATGAACAGTGCTATATGTAAGTATTTGGAAGCTCCTAAGTACTGTAATTCCTTAAAAATCCAGCCAGGATGAATTCCTGAAGAAATGGATGGTGTAATAAGCTGCTCTGCACATCTTCAAAGGATCCAGCTGAATCCAATCTCTACAGTTTCATGGAGAGCCATACCAGGTAAATTCAACTCAATAACAGAAGTAAGCATGGCACTGTACTGGGTTTGATTTGAAATTGAATCCATTAATGACTGTTTAGTAACATAGTAGATGACATACCAAATGCAATGCAACCCTTGGGAGGTATCAAACAAGTGTGGGAAAGCAGCAACACAGGCAAGGTAGTAAACAGCCTCCTGACATTATGTTATGCTCTGAAGAATCCATGCTTTGGGATAAAAAGGCTGAGTTATATGTTTTTTTGGCTTTTATATGGGAAGAGATGCCACCAACTTCCAGAGTTAAGGAAGTCATCCAGATGCAGAATTTCACATATGAGTGCGTTGAAATTTTTACTTGTGTTTGTGAAAGCACAAACTTAGTATTTTTATTTATAAACCAAGTTAATTCCAAAGCTGAGTCCCTCACTATATTTGTCACAAATTGTAGTGTTGTTCAGAACTATGATTGCAAGTACTAAACCAAACTTCCCTGCCTATCAGATAGTCTCAGTACTAAGCGAGAACTGGGATATCGAACATTTGAAAGTTAATGTGATCCTCTCACTGTCAGATTTCAACTTACTGTCTGGGAGAGAAATCACGGAGAGAGAGTAAGGAAAAAGGCTCAGTGCTCTGCATAGTGCTGGACCTCTGTAGAGCTGCGACCGTAATTCTTGTACGTTAAATCTTCAATCAGTTTTGTTCATACTCAGAATGCTTATGAACACACTAATTGAAGGCAAAGTATTGCTGACATTGATTAATCTTCTCTATTTATGTTGTTGTTTGGTTGTTTATTTTAAAGTCGATACATTTATCAATAACTAGATGATAAGGTCTTAAACTTCCTCGAGGAAATTCCCTCTTCAGTTCAGTAGTTTTTCACACAGTGTCAGTGATACATAGATACAAAGAATGTGGAATAAACAGTCATCCGGAGACGCAGGGATATTGTGACTTTTTCTTACTGCTATTTGTAGTAGCTCACAGAGACTGCAATTGCATAAAACCACTTCTGTTTACAGGCACTGCTCACATCTCTATTTTCCCAAGATGAAACAAAGCCTCCACTTCACCAAGCTAATAAGTAGAACAGACAAGAGGAAAGAAAAAGGAGTGCTGGAGAGATGGCACAGACGTTTTGGCTAGGCTAGTAGGCTCAGGAATGCTTCCAAGGTGGTCACATCATCCATCTTACCATCTCCAGCTTTGACAGGTAATGTAAATCACAGGGCATCTGCAATAATCTGCTTCTTCCCACCCCCACCAAATATCGTGGTGGGTATGCGAGCAAGTCATCTACCCAGTGAGAGTACCAGGCATGCAGTGGATGCTCCGCTTTAGCACAGCTTTTTGCAAAAGTTGCCTCTGGTAGTGTTTGCAATCAGACCTCCTCACCCTGTTCCTTGTACAAGACGCACCGTGGCTGGAGGGGCAGGTGGGCACGCTGCTGCGCCCCTGCTGCAAGGGAAGCAGCTCCATCAATGCAGCCAGCTTTATGAAATGCATGAAGAGTTGCGCTTGGTGTGGGGGAAGAGGGGCACCGTGGGGTAGTGGGTGAGTGAGAGGGGTGTGCTGGGCCGTGCTGGCCTAGGGGGATACATTTGGCAGTCTGGGGCACTGGAGGATGCTGAAAGACTTGTGTGTTTTGAGATTTCTAAGCAGGTTGGCTTTGGTAAGGTTCCTGAACATGCTGAAGTCCAAGGCTGTGCAGATTTTTAAGGTGTTTGGCGTTGAGTTTGCTATAATAAACTTATGCTATGCCTGTACTGATAAGCTGAAATGCTAACATCTGTTAGCCACAAGGACATTGCACATCTTTGTTGTGCCCTAATCACACAAAGGAAAAAAATGCAAATATATAACTAAAAGCCTGGCAGATGCTCTGGTCCTGAAACTTCTCCTTTGTACTCACATGCGTCTTGGTGGGAGTTGCTTGGCACATTGGTTTTCCCATATATGTGATTTTTTGCATATAATGTTCTTTTTTTTCCACATCGATTTGCCATGTACTATGAAGCTGCCTCTTCTTTCAAAGTGCTGTAGAGGTGCACCATAGACTTGAGTTCAATGTCAAGCTTGTAGCAAAATATGCGGCTAGCCAAAGCCTTGCCTGTCTGAATGCAAATGTTGCATGAGCTTAATAGTATGAATTCACTTTTGAATATCAGCCTATATGGAAGGCGCTGTGAGTTTCACAATGTGTCAGTTTGCAAAGGTTGCTATGCTAAGTGAAACTAGTGCCTTTTTTTTGGTAGAAAATAGCAAGAACTAAGAGCTAATTTTCTCTAGCAGTAGACTTGTACTCCTAGAAATAAAGCTGGGTTAATTTTAAGCCTTACTCAATAGAAGTGTCCAGACTTCTCCATAGCAGACAATCTGAGCAATATCATTGCAACCTTTTTATTTTGGTATGTTTGCAGTTTTCAGCAGAATCCTACTAGGTTTATGACACAGCCCTCTTTTGTATTAGCTACTGCCTGGCATGTGCCTGGCTTCAATACACTACGCTATTGCTCCACAGGCAGGGAAGCATAATACCTGCGATCAGAGTAGACCCTGCGGCTCACCTAGGGGTCATTGCTTGAGGTGCCTGGATTGCAGATACTTTGAAATTATTTTTGCAATGCGTGGGAAAAAAACCCATCATTGTATTGATGTCCTTGAAGAGAGACTACTGACATATTTTTATGTCAGCCACTCTGGCACTTGCGTGAAGCAACACAATTCCACTGAATTTAAATGAGTTTAATTAATAGCAATTTAATGGTCAGGATTTTAACAGTGATATACTCCATAAATGGTTTATGTTTTATTTAACTCCTTTCTTAATTTGTAAAATACCAGAATTCTAGGACTTGGAGTTAAAAATTGTCAGCTCAATGTATGTATGCACTACTGTATGTATGACATCCATGATTTACCCAAGATAATACAGTACTACATTTACATGCACACATGGCCTATCATTCCTATAATTGCTTTATCACTTAATTAAATAATGGGAGCTTTTCCCAGACCTCTAATAAATTGGCACATCCTTTCTGAAGTACCCTGACTGTTGTCTATATCCAGCACTATTTGCTTATTTAAGAGCAAAATATTTCTAAGTCCAACATGACTAATAAGACAATTTATCATGTTATCTGAGTATTTCTTGATTTTTCTGCTACAAAGCCAGGAATTGAATCTGAAGGTGTCAATTTAATAATTTATTCCTATTCACTGAAGCACTTTGGTCTGTCCTTTGCTTAAAGCAGGGCTAATTTGGAGGCAGAATAACCTGAAGCTGGATCCACCCATAAACTGAGCAACAATATTAGCTGGAATTTTATACATTCATATTCCAGTATATTTTTCGGTACAAAATTATCTTTGGCTTCAAATCAAATAGATTAGCAAATATTTAAGTGCTCTGCTGAATTAGTGCCTAAAAAGCACAGCTGCTGTTAACATAACACCATTGACTTCAGTGGGACTACAGCATTATATCGGTCCAAATGAGCCAAACTGTATGGGCTGCTTTGGGTACTCCTTGTGAATGTACTGGGGAAACACGCCAGTTTTCAATATTCTGTCAAATGTCTGTCACTTTCAAATATTCTGTCATTGCCTGATATAAATAGCACCTGCAGTTTGGTACCTCTGAAACATGAATGCAGAACCTGCATATTGATGAAAGAGCCTAACTTTGTGAAAAGATGACATGTTTAAAGAAAGCGGGGGTGTGAGAACAAATATCCCCAAAGCAATGCCTGGTGGATTATATAGCTTTTCATCTTCCTTGAATGAATGCCTAGCACCTGAAAGGATGGATGTGCCTTTCATTTTTTGGGTTCTCCAAATAAACAGCTGGTTTAAAAACTTTAGAACCTGACTGCTGTTGAAGGTGTTTCGTGCCAGCAGGAAAATGCCATTGTGCAGAGCAATCTCTTCCCACATTGCCAGGAGCAGCTTCAAGGGGACAGACCACGGGTTTGTGTCTTGGTTAGCAGCAATGCAGCCTCTTGAATAGCACAAAGTATTGAGACAAGCAACGTGGTGCTGCATAAATAGGGATTACTGCAAGTTTAGTCAGAGCTGGAACATAAGGTGCTGAATGTCATTGTAGCTAACAGCTTGCACTATTAGATGAAGTGACTGGAATCACCATCAGTTAGCCAAGCTGCCCAAGACCTTGGATTTCACCACTGTACAGTGCCACCTGGAGCTGAGTGCTTCTGGACAGTTTAAGTCAACATGCCTCTGACAACAACATTGGGCGAAAAAAAAAAGATTTTGTACAAACAACAGTAGATTACTTTTCTTTGAAAAGCTCTGGTGCCTTTGTACTCTGAGGCAAAGCCATCACATCTGCTACAGGGTACCCTTTATGCCAGGTGTGAACTTTGCATTTTCCCACTAATATGTGTTCAAATTTGATGAAGTTTTCACCATTTGCTCACGCTCATTAAATATTAATCACAGTTCAGATGTCCATAAATCTCTGCAGTTTCCATGTACACTAAGCAGCACAACTGCCTTGCCTCTTTCTCTCCTAGTGCCCCAGACAGTGATGGGAAATGGGGGGTGGGGGGTGGGGGCTGCCTTTCCTGTATCCTTACAGATCCCCAGGTGCTTTTTTTCTGTGATGTGCATGGAGAAGCTACCTTATTTGAATGCAGAGGGGACAGAAGCTGGCTTGGCTTTGGGAAAAGGGAGACAAACAGGTTATCAAGACTGATTCCAGAGACAGAAGGAGAAAATCTCTGGGATTTGAAGAAGAGAGGAGAGAGAGGAACTAGGGGCAAATAATGTAAAACAGTGAGTGGAGACGAAGCAGAAGAAGGAGATCAATCTGATGAGGAACTGCAGTGTGGAGAGGAGGACTTAATGCTGGATGGGAACAGCAGATTCTGAGAGTATTGAAACCTGGGGCAAGAATCACTGTGAAATAATGATACCTAATTTAGTCATCTACATGTAGGTGTTTACACAGGTAACAGATTTTTTAGCCCTCCTTGTAGCCTACAGCACCTAGAGAACAGCACAGCTCACCTAAAGCAGATGCATAGGACTCAATTTAATTGCCAGAAATTATCTACAGCTATTTGAGATGCTGTAGGCTATCTCACCTAGACAAGAATTCACTGTGAATCCCATGAATACATATCTGATGTTGTATGGCACCTTTAAAAGTGCTGGACACCCTGGTTTGAATCCTAGTGATGGTCAGCTGAATCATGCTGTAGCTTTGAGTGTCTACAGCTCCATTAACTCTAGATGGGAGCTTATGGGGGTCTTTTGGAGCCTCTGAAGGCTGGCACCCATGTTCCAGTGCACAACACAGTTGCTTAAGCATAGGTATCAGATCCCAGCGAAGATGCTCTAGACTATCAGGGATATCCTCATGGACCTGGCAGATCTGTGCCCTTCCGTCACAGCAGCTGAGACCATACACTAGGCACTCGTAGCTCTCAATGCCTGTGAGAGGAGCAAATGAACTGACCCCTGATTATGTCAGTCTTGTGTCAGCTCGCTAAATTCCTCTAAAGAATTATATGATGTAGCCACCTCTAGCAGCAGAAACTGACCCTGGAAGTCCTTTCCAGCCCAGCATTCCCGAATTCTTAAGCCAAAGTGTTAAAGCAATCCCTTCTGTGTGGATAAGTTTTCATTACCTTTATACAATTGCTTATAGTAAATGTATTTGACCTTTGTCTTGATCAGTACATTTGTCTTTACATCTGATCTATAGTGCTCCAATATAGTTTTGTGGTACAAACAAAAAGATGGGATAGCTGTTTGTGGTGTGTGACTTTCATAATGGTATCAGGACAGGAAGAACAGTACTCGTTTTCAGATTCCTGTTGCATAGATAGTCAATGAAAAATTTTGGCCAGCGAGTACGAAACTGTAAGTAGATTATTTAATAACAGCAACTAGCAGTTTAGGGGACAGCATGTACTGAGTTTATGTAAGCATATATATTCTCCAGACATTTTAAAGAATATCTAATTTCTTTAATGATTCCTCTAGGTTAGCATGTACAAACCTCTGGCTATCAATGAAATCAAGTGTGATCCAACTATTGTGGTTTTTGGATACCAACTTGTACCTAAACTGAAATTAATTTTTCTTCATTATTTTATCACAGTTTTTTGGGTTAGTTGTTTGTTTGTTTTTTTTTTAATTAGAAAAAAGCAGATACTGATCTAATGCGCACCTCCATATAGACTGTAGTTTAAAGGTTGTCAGAGCTGTACCTAGGCCACCAAAATAATTTGGAGCCAGTGAGCTGGGTGTCTTGGTGTTTCCTGATTGAAGGAGTAACTCTGAATTTCACATCTCTCTGACACAAGGAATTTATTTGAGTTGCCCACTCTGAACCCAAGCGCTAAGCCCTCAGAAGGAATCATTGTCTGAATTCCCTGAGTTTTCTAGTGCGTACTGTCGCAATGGAAACACTGGATAATTTCATTCCCCAAGCCGTGAGGTGGATGTGTTTGGGATGAAACCCTACAACAGCATTTGGGACACTCTAGGAAATGAGAAATTCCTAACAATTTTCTGGGGGGGGAAAAAAGGGGTTAAATAACTTTTCTGGATATCAATATTCAGTTACTACCTGTGTTCATTATGAGAGAGGAAATGACGAGGGGGTGTTGGAACATGAGAAGTATTTTAGTGCCTGCTTTGACATAAGGGGTTTTATTGGTCCCTTTGGGATTGCCTTGATCATTTCTTTCTATGCATGCAGGTCACTTAGCTTTCAAGTCCAAATCTTGAGAACTGGTTAGTGCAATGGAAGGAGTGGATACCATCTGCACCAGGAGGCTGGGCTTGTCGTTGGTATGTATTAGAATATTTTTCTCCTTTCCTATGCTGGCTATGCCAGCTGGAGTCCCCAGGGCATACGTAAGGGATTCTTGGCCGAGGCACTGAGATGAGAGGTAGGAGCAACAGAGAGACCCTGTGTGGAATAAGCCTGGAAATAATCCAGGAGCTGCCAGGGAGTTGCCACAGCTTGGCCTCGGCACAAAGCTCTCCTTGCTGAATTCATCCCAAGCCTTTCAGCTCTTCAGTTGGGAATACAGCCATGTCCTCCCTGCCACTTGAGATCATAAAGACACCTGTCATACCCTCTTCAGTCATCTCTTCTCCAAGCAGAAGGATCTGCATATATTCAACAGTTTCTTATACAGAAGCACAGTCATCCCTTGATCATCTGTGTTGTTATTCTCTGCATCTTTCCCTGTTTGTGTGTTCAGCTGGGTTGAGCAACGCAAAATACAACAATGAAGACATGGATGCATAAAGACTTTCACAGTGGCTTTGTTTTGTTCTCTGTTGCTTTGCTAAAAGTCATTGACACCCTATTTATACCAAGACTGTGTGTGGAAACAATGTTTTAGGAATATGCACTGTAACTGTGAGATCTTCCCAAGAGATAATACTCAGGTCAGAGCCCATTACTTTTCATGTAAAGCTGGGTTTGTTTAAAATCTTTTGAATCCCTTTACAGGTACCTTTACTGAATTTTACCTGCCCATTTTTATTGTCCATTCTATAAGGTCCTCCTGCAGTTTTTCACAACTTTCATCTTAACTGACCTGAAAGGTTACCACCAGCAAATGCTTTCACTTTCCTATTCATTCTCTTCTCAAGATCATTTAAGAAGATGTTGAACAACACAGACCGCAGCAGAGATCCCTGTGAGGCTTCATTAAGCATCACCCCCACTATGAAAATTGACTGCTCATTTCAACTACATTCTCTCTCTTTTAACGAGTTCTTCATCAATGTGATGTCATTTCTTCTTATCCACCAGCAACTTCTTTTACTTGGGAGTTACTGGGGAGAAACTTGTCTGATTATTAAATAATTTTCCATGCATCTTTCCAAATGTAGCCAACATTCTTCATTTTCAGAAGCATTCATCTGTCTCTCACTGCTTTGATAGTGTTTATTCCAGTTCTCACTTTCAAATGCCTTATATTCATAAGACTTACAATGATCCTCATAAATCTTTGGAGTTATTTGGATCCAGAAGGATTTCTGTTTTCATCAAGCTATTAACAGCAGTGAATGCTGTTAAGGACACACACTGCCCATCTTGCAGATATTTATGCCTATTAACTGCTAGATATGTTTACATTGGTGTTCTCATCAGTATGTAAATGTCACTGGATTTCCTTTCATTGATCTGAAGTCTCAGGACTGCTGTTGGTGTTTCAGGACTGCTGTTGGTTTCTCAGTATCAAATTCGCTACCACTTTTACAATATTGGATGCAGATCGTTTCCATTTGACATATTCCAAGGATTAATATCCAATGATATTATCACTGAGACGGACCCATTTTCTGTAACCACATTCAGGAGTAAGGAACCGTGAGTGCATACCTCTAGTTTAATTTAACTACACTTGGATTTCATCCACCACCACCCCACCACCCCCATTTTCATATCAACTTTTTAAAACCTCAGTTGCGTATTTAAAATACCCTAACTGCTTTATGGCGATTTCAAATACGTCTAAGACAGGGCAGCTGGATCTGGGGTGAGGGGGATGAGGAGGTGGTTGCTCCTTCCCTGGGGAGCAGTGGGACATGCTCAAGGAAAGAAGGACCCAAGAAAAGGGTCCTTACAAGAGAAGGGAAAGGACATGCAGGGGCTGAGGCCGAGAGGGGCATGGCGGATCCATGGGACCAAAGAACCAAGGGACTGTTCCTGATTAGGCAATTTGGATATGGATACCCTACTTGGAGAGAGAGTGGAAGAGCGTTTTGCCCTGTGGACGTGATCTGTGTTGTACCAATTGGCTTTGGGAGCAGAGAGGTCCATGCCTGCCCTATCTACTACTTCACCTATTGCCTGTCTCGGTGACAGAAAATGCCTCAGTTTGGGAAGTTTGCTGCAACCCAGAAAATCCCTGAACTGACTTAAAAAAAAACCAAACTGGAAACAGGGTCTTGGCCTGAAAAGACATAGTGGATGGGGAAAGAGCCTTTTATAAGCTTTTTTTACTTCTATTCAGCCTGACTTAGGACTAGGAGTTTTCTTTGCAGAAGCTGAGAATTTAAGTTTATGGTCTAATGAAACCTGACTCTTACAAGTTTTAAATCTTTGTACTGTCAGTTGGAGAATGTATTTTGGGAAGATATGCTCCAAAGCTCTGGCTAACTTGCCTTCTTGTTGCAACAAGTTATGCATCCATTTTTACATCTGAGTTTTTCCCCCTACAGTATTGCTCTCTGTGAAGTCAGTCTGCATTTGCAACCTCTTTTTCAATAAAAGCATTTAAAACTCGTTTTCTTAGTGTGGATTTTAATTATTTGAGCTCTAAGTATTTCTTACACCAATATGGGATATGCAGTTTTTCACTACTTATGCAAATATCCACTGTTCTGCACCATGCTTGTCTTGATATGAATATGAACTACACAGGAGTTGACCTTGGTCTTTACTTAGTCTGTCTATCAACTGTGCAGACTGCTAGGACTGTTTTGCCCTCTGCATGAATAGCGAGTCACCTCACTTCTTATCTGGCTCTTTGTACAAAAACACGCTTTCCCAAGGGATCCATTTGCATTGATTCCAATAGTCATGATACTTTTCACTTTTCTGTGCTGCTTACACACCCTTTGCACTGTGTAGACTGTACAGTCATCTCCAGTGCCTTCCAGCCTGCTCCCTGCATGTTATCTGAGTGCCTTCTGCTTTCTGTGCCGTGCCACTGCGTGAAGATTTGGCGGCTCTGAAACCTTTTCTGTGTAACTCTCCCCTCCCAGAGCTGCTGATTCAGCAGGTTTCACTTGTTGCATTGCTCAAAAGCTGCGGGGATGGATTCAGAGGTGTGTGACTTAGAAACACGGCATTAGACTGAAAGGAGAGGGCTGCGGGACCTAGGCTGGCCTTAGGCATCATCTGTCCCCTCCTGAAATTCAGCTGCTCTTGCAGCCCAGCAGTGGCTGAGAATGACAGCCTTTGCAAAGCACTCTTGTGCTGCTCCAGCAACTGCCTATGCTTCACCTACGATGCGCGTGCAGTACAGCCCCCGGCAGCGCTGGATATACCACTGGGAGGCCAATGTGGGCAGAATGGCACCTCACCACTGCACGGTACTGGTGGAGGGAGCCAGTGGCTGTCGTCAACCTGACAACAAAAGTTGAGTGGCCACAAGTACCTTTGCGGTGTAGTGTGACACTCCTCAAACCACCAACACTAGTCACAAAAGGAGACACGGAGGCAACTACCAGCTATAACGGGAAACAGAGGAGCAATCCACAGCATCCCAGCTGGAGCTGAGCACGTGCCCGCTCCCCTGCTGGCTCGGAGCCGCCTGGCTGGCTGTGCCGCTGTCTTGTAGGTGCCAGGTTATTTACTGCTGTTCCTTTGCCAAGCTCAAGTCCCAAACAGACGGGTGCTTATGACCCAGACCACATTATTGCAGCAAAGCTGGTCACTTGAAAGGCTGTGTCATGACACCGACAAGTGCAGTGAGCCGAAGGGAGCACCAGCTGAAGGGACACCATAGCCAAACCAACTGAAGCTGTAGACCCAGTTATTCCATCTTCCCCTCCCTGGTTTGCAAGGCCTGCTTTCTGTGATAGGGGCTGATAAGTTCCTCAGCTTCACCGCAACATAAATCCCTTCTGAGCTGAGTTTTGACAAATTTGTGATCAGAGCTAAGATTAACTCGCTGTAACCGTGTGTATCTGTTGTGGTGTTTTTGCTTTGCTTTGGATGGAGTTGTGTGACCCCGAAGCAAAATGCTGCAGATGAATCCCATGCTCTGCTGAAACCTTGTAGATTCATGTTTATTCATTTAAAATTTGTCTTCTCAAAAGTAATTTTCTTCTAAAATTGTTAATGTATTCTGATAGCTGTTGGGAATTTAATACTGTCATTTTCCTTGGCTTGCTAGGAGGGTTATGTGTCACTTATAATTTACACAATATGGTATTTTAAAGGTGTAAGTGCTGCTTCATTATTACAGTGAGCTTGGAGAAACAACACGGCTGAGAAAATTAGCTGTAGATAGCCTCTAGAGATTTATGCAGCTCAAGGATTTTGTGATCTCCATTTGATGAGATTCATTAGTAGTGTTGCATGCTTAGTTACACCTCCATCTCTGCCCGCTGATCCTGAACTGTGGTACTGGAGAAAGGCCGCAGTGCTCAGAGCCTGGTGTTGCTGGAAAAGTCAATGAGTCCGACCCTGCATGGACCAAGCTTGCTCAAAGAGTCTGCTGTTGTTGCAGGTTTGCTGGTATAATGCATGAAGGAAAGTGCTCGCAGTGACTGTAGGTCAAAGATACTCCGGTGCTGTTTAGTTTATTCCAGGCACTGCTTTTTCCAAAGAGGGCAGTACTGTTCCATTACAACCACATCTGTACCAGCAGCTGCACCTGGAGAGACTTTTGTGCTCGCTCTCTAGGAAGATGGTATGGTGTGAGTTTATAACTCGTACCAGTAAAGCATGCAATAAATGCAGCCAGTATTTTTGCCTGCAAACATACCACTTAAAAGTGCAGAAGATCTCTTTAGAAAAATAAGGAAACACGGATCACTTAGTGAATAGCAAAAAGAAAAGACAAATCCAAGCAGAATTCATGGAAAATCAAATGAAAATAAGGGAGGAGGTGAAAATGTATTTTTAAACAGTATGGTGACATAATGAACAGGCAAAAAAAAACATTTCCCTTGATATCTGTCCAGTTTAATTGTTTCCTAGCCTGTTACTTCCCAGCTACTTCCAAGAAAACTGGGATCTGCTGTTGTTGCTTTGAGCTATCGGGTATCTCAGAGGGACTATGCCACTTTTCTGGAGAGGATGTTCATTAGGTGACTCATATAACTTGTTCTGAATTCAGAGCCTTTTTTTTTCTTAGTGTCTGCATGCTTTCATTTTCTGAAGAACGAGTATGTGACTGCATTTTTTGGGAATAAGTATTAGAGACTGAGTCCTTCCATAGTTATGTTATATAACTATGCTATATAGTTACGTTGCATGGAGACTGTTCGGGTAATAGTACACACATCTTAGGGACGTCTGCAGGGCTCACTTTGAATTCCCCAGTCTCCTTCCACTACTTGATTAAAATACTGTTTGCAGAAATAACATTCAAAGCCTTTAATAATATTATCGAACAATATGAACTTTCTGTTTGAACATCCATCCAAATTTCTAGCAAACAGCGCTTCTGAGAGCAGTGTGTTTGCATTAGCTCATAAGACAGGTAAAATGTTCAGAAGTTTGAAGGAAATTCAAACAATTAAAATTGGAAAACAATAAAACTATTCTAGCAGTACATCATTTCATAGGTAAAAGCCCATGATGAACCTATTGCTATAACATTACTTCAACCAGACACGCTACAGGAAAAGGTCATTTAGCCCTGGAGTCAGCGATGATACACCGTTAGTGTTTTCAGCTTAAGGCAAATAGGAGAACTGAGATGAAAGCCTTGGTATTCAGAGTAGTCTTGTCGGGAGAACAAGAAGAAGCATGTTAGTAGGACACGCTGAGGGCCATGCCAAGGCTTGGGACACTCCGTTGTGCAACACACATGGGCAGCTTCTGTAATCTTGTAGTTATATTGCAATAGACAATACAAAGGTGCTAAACTGAGTCATGTAACCTGGGTGAAAGTTAGAAGAAAGCTGCGTTCCAGCCACAGGGTCAGTTTTCAGTGCTGTGACTGGTAACCATTACTCAGCCACTGGTGAGGCCATACCTGGAGTGCTGTGACCAGTTCTGGGCTCCCCAGTATAAAACAGACATGGGCATACTGGAGAGAGTCCAGTGAAGGGCCATGGAGATGATGAAGGGATTGGAGCATCTCTCCTGTGAGGAAAGGCTGAGAGAGCTGGGACTGTTCAGCCTGGCAAGGAGAAGGTGCAGGGGGATCTCAATGTATATAAATGCAGGCCCGTGGCCACGCTGCTCCTTGATGCCAACCTCTACCCACAGACCGATTTCCTGGCTTGACCTTGACCCTGCCTCATCACTATAGCCCTGCCTGGTGATCGCTGGTCCTGATCCTAACACTGACCTGTGGACTGACTTCCCAGTTTGATCTCGGAACTGCCTCATCACCACCATATTGCTTTATGGTCAGCACTGCTGGTTGGACCGGCCACCATCTCAGGGTCTGTCCTGCTCACCTCCTTCAGGTACTGTGGGATGGGTCTCAGCTGGTGGGGGCTCTGCCCTACCCACCCTCGGGTCCCCCATGGCTCCCAGCCCCAGGGGAGCAGCCCTGCTCCTGCTGCTCCCTGGTGTGCATTCAGCTTCTTGTGGTACCTTCTGCTGGGTACCTTCTGCTGGGTACCCTGGGAGCCTGCACTGTGCAGAGAAGACAAGCTGCCTGCATATCTTCTGTTCTTCAGTTTCCCCACAGGCAGAAGTTATCGCATCTGCCCGGTTAAACATGCTCTTAGCAGAGGGAAGAACATGCATATGTAGCACATGAGTGTGCCAGTTGCAGCCTGAGTGTTCATTTCTTAGGGAAGTGTGCAGGGAGAGGCAGAAAGGCCTTTTAATATTCAAAGCACGAATCAAATCACCCTCACGGGCTGGAGTCTGCAAGAGGCATCAGGGACTGTGCAAATTTGGAAGGGTACACACATACATGCGCACACACACAGTTTTAACCTGACTTCTCAGCACAGAAGTCTGAGGAAGGCTGGGAAGACTGGGAAAAGCTGGGAAGACTGCGGTATTAGGAAGCTCAGCATTCCTCCACAATGACTCTGCAGGGTGAAGGTGGCCATCATGACAAGGACCTCTAACCGCAGAGCACACGGGGGGTCTATACACTGAGCTGCTGCAGGATCCCTACTGTTTCAAGTCCCTTATGAAGGATTGTATCTGGAAGATCTCTGTGTTAATCTATTTTTTTACCCTTGAGTTATTAGACATTCTCCACTCTGCTCTTTCTGAAGAAAGGAATTGTGGAAGGTTATGGTGCTGTGCTTGGAGCACCAGCAAAAGCATTATCCAGATCCATATAACCTAGATAAAGGGATGAGACATCCTGTAGTGATGCTTCATATGCGTGGTGTACTCAAAGCCTTGTGAGCTTCTAGGTGTGCAAGTGATGCAAAACCACATTTATTGTGTTAGAAACTCCAACTATAGCATCAGAAGTCTCGACACTTTCTCTACAGCTTCCAGCTGCTGCTGGCCATTTGGCTATGTCAGGGTACTAAGCGGTGTGTTGGAGGGCACAGACAAGGGGTTGTGCGATAAACCCCAATTTCTGAGCAGTGGCAAGGAAGTAGGCTGTGGCTAGTTGGTGTGCAGAAAGGACTGAAGAGAGGGAGGAAGAACTGGGGCACTGGCTTCTGTTCCTATCCTGCAAAAAGCAGCAAAACAACTAAAATACAAAATAGCCAGGCTAGGAACTAATTTGTTTGAATGCCTGGAAGATGAGCAGAATTCATGGCTGCATGATGTATTCAGGTATAAGCCCAAGGATTTACAATGTGCATAATTAAGTGGTGCAGCAGAGATGAGTCTGACATAACTTCTCACTACTAGTAAAACATACTGGAAAATATAGATGAATTTTCCTAGATTGGGCTAGTACATTATTTGATCATCTTCCTTCTGAACTTTATGTTTTTATACCAAGGACCTGATCCAAGCCTGCTGCATTTGATGGAAAGACTCATACTGACTTCAGTGGGCTTTGGATCAGGTTTCTTACAAATATCACATTAGTTTTTTAATGTCCTGGAAGGTTTTAAAACATATAAACTTTGGATTTTTTTCCAGTTAAGTAATTATCTGCTTTAGTTTTTCAAAATTCATGCAAGTCAACAATAAAGCTTTGGAGTGATTTATAAAAAGCACATGAAAAGATCTACTTGTGTCAGTCTAAAATAATTAGTAGGGCTTGGAGTACAAAATCAATTAATTTTCTTTATCCCTTGCCAACAAATAGATAGTGCTTGCACAGAGGTTTTCTTTCTTCTGCATTAATAACCAGAGAACTTTACCAGTTTGTTCGTAGTCAAAAACATCTGAACTCTGTTGTGCCCTGCAGTGAAATGAAATAACATGTCTAGAGTTTCAAATTGCCAGCTGATGTGAAGCTGCGATTGGAACATAAAGCAATTCTGTGATTAGAAAACATCCCTCTCTCTCTCTCTCTCTCTGTCCTTTTTTTTTTTAATATAAAGAAATCACATCAGTCAGGAGGAATATAAAGTTCTTTCAATGGGCTTTTTGTCATCTGATAGTAAATTACCATAACAGCTGCTTTGCAGGATGCCATTTATGGAGCACTGCTTTGAACTGATATGCCACTCACAATTGCTGCTGTCCTATACTCGTGCTTCATAAACCCAAGTAATCTGGTAGTGCAAAACATTCAAATCTTGGATTGTGATTAAAATTACACCTGGAATACATCTGGCTCTTGCGTTTAAAGTTTTTGAGTTGTCATGGGCATATTTCCCGATAAAGAGAAGCATCACTGCCATATCAGAAGAAATTTGTTTCAAGAAGGGCAACATTTCACAACTGAAAATTATACAGGCCAAAAGATGTCTCCTCACATATAGCAGATCTTCTCTGTAATTTATTGCCAAGGGTCCCAGACAGGGCGGTTTTGCCCTACTTGGAATGCAGTCTTTTTAGCTGAGCAGAATACAGATCACCTCTTTGTTCATTGCATTATTTTCCACATATTTACAATGTTTCCTGCAGTCAGCTGAATAACTGTAAAATCCCCCAGAATCTTTACATATATCCAAGAATTTGTGCTATAAACTTAACCACAAACTTCTGTAACATAATGCTCCCATGAAAAGCCAAGGAAGTTCATTTAATGGGAGAGAAATGACCCTGTTCTGCTCCCTTTGAGCTGCTCGGATCACCTAAATCTTTTCCAAAGATTTAATTCTAGCTCAGGAGGAAGGGGATTCTGTTTTAAGAGCATAAGGCTCCAAATATCCCTGTGCACTGGACTGCTGTGAAGCTATCCCAGTATTTGCTCTCCAGCACTCATTGAGATTACTTGGACCTAACAGAGGTCCCTCACTGGACTCCTTCACTGTCCGTGCTCCAGCCGGTCCACAGCAAACCCTTCCTTGCACACCATAAGCCTCTGTGCAAGGTTAAAACTTCTCCTGCTCAGCTTCAGAAAGGCTTATTTAAAATCCTATTCTCAAATAGTAAGCAAATAAGGTTCTTTTAGTAAGCAAATAAAAATGATTGTGGTGGCAGGTATTTCATGTTAGAAAGATCTGTAAAAAGAATTTGGGAAAATATGTTGGAACTACTGAAGAATTATTACCCTGCATCTCCCTAAGCACAGAAAATCTACTGTAGATTGTTCAAGACAGTTTTTGGTATGGAATTGTACTTCAAAGCAAGAACAACAAAGAGGGAGAGAAAGCGTGTGACTGGCTCATGATTTCAGATGGCTCTGTATGATCCATGTTTGTTGCATGCATATACCTGCACTTTGCCATACTTTGCAGCATCTGGGAATGTGCATTTCATATGAAATACTGAGGGTGGAAAGGTGATCACACTGCCAAATGCAAGGTATTATTATATTGCCGGTATTTTGGTAGGGGGATTTGTCAGAAGACCACAAGGCATATAGCCTATGGGAACATTGTGCTTTGCTCTTTATAAAACATATTACCGTATATAACAAGGCAGGTACTTCCCACAGCGATGAGGAATCTACAGAAATGTTGTGGTAATGGTGGTTGAGAAAGGGCATCACTTTATCACTTTGCCCACTTTTTCATCCTTTATACACCTTAGGATTTTTACCTCCTTATATAACTGTCCCTTTATCCTTATCTGCTAGAAAGGCCTGCCAAAGCCTAGGGCAGTGAAATAAAATTTGGAGTTCTTTTGGGACCATTTTACTTGCTATTACCCATTACCTATGTCTGAACTTAGGAAGGGCTGTCCCTATGATGGACCTTCTGAGTGTGCTGTGACAGAACACATAATACCAATCTACAAAAGCTTTTCATTATAACGTATACTTGAGAGTACAGAGATCTAAGAATGAGATGTTGAGAAATCAGTGCTTTGAAAATGCATACCTCATGTTTTTTCTCGGTTGTAAATATTATTTCAGGTTTTGGCTGTGATCACTGCTCTTTTCAAAGGCAGGTTATTTCCTTAATGCTTGAAGAGAACTGTGTCTGCATGTATCTGGGAACTCTTGAAGATGCTTAAGGATGTGACAACTCTTTCTGTTTCACCCAGGAGATACAGATCAATCACAAAAGTGAGTCAGCTCACGCTTGTAGTGTCTGGTGATGTAAACAACAGTATCCATCAGCACGGAAAAGGAGTGCTGCTTGGGTGGAAACGACAAGAGAGATATACAATTCTGAAGGATTCCTGTATCAAAACTTCCCACTGAAGCACAAAGATTTTGGGCTGCAATATGATTAGAGGTCATTCAGCTCAGTCTGGATTGGCAGCTTGAAGAAGGCAAAATTATTTCCTTTCCACAACAGCCATGACCATGTGAATGTTGGGATGGCCTTGACTGCAGTGACCATGAGATGGTGGAATTTAGGATCCTGAGAGGAAGGAGCAAAGCAATGAGGAACATCACAGCCCTGGATGTCAGAGAACAGTCTATGGCCTATTCATGCGTCTGCTTGGAGAAATCCTATGGGATGCAGTGCTGGAGAGAAGAGAGGTTCATGAAAGCTGGATGCTTTTCAAGGATCCCCTCCTTTAATCTCGAGAATGGTCTATCCCAGAGTGCAGGAAACCAGGCCAAAAAACCAGGAGGTCAGGTCTGCATGGATGAACAAGGAGCTCCTGGCAAAATAAAAAGGAAGCATACAAGAGATGGAACCAAGGGCAGGGGAGCCAGGAGGAACGTGTCATGAAGGGTTGGGCTTACAAAAAACAAAGTCCAACTGGAGTTGAATCTGGTGAGGGATGTAAAGGGCATCAAGAAAGGCTTCTACAGGTACACCAGCAGCAAAAGGAAGACTAGGGAAAATGAGGGACAGCTGCTGAACAGGGCAGGGAACCTGGTGACAGAGGGCGTGGAAAAGGCAAAAGTACCAAATGCTTCTTCACTAGGTCTTTACTGATAAAACTGACCTTCAGGCATTCCAAGTCCCTGAGACCTGGGAGAAAGTCTGGAGCAAAACCTGTCCTTGGTGGAGGAAGGTGAAGTTAGGCAACATTTAGACAAACTGGACGGATGTAACTCCATGTGGCTTGATGGGATACATCCATAGGTACAGAGGAGCTGACTGATGTCATTGCAAGGCCACTCTCAATTATGTTTGAAAGATGATGGTGATCTTGGGAGGTTCCAGAGGTCTGGTCTGGAAGAAACAAGTATCTTTAATGAGGGCAGGAAGGAGAACCCAGGGGAACTATAGGCTGGTCACCCTCACCTTGACCTTTGGGAAGGTAATGGAGCAACTAATTTCTGGAAACTGTTTCCAAACATATTGGGGACAAGAAGGTGACTGGAAGAAGTCAGCTTGGATTTATGAAGGGGAAATCATGCTTGGCCGACTTGCTAGTCCTTACTAGGGTCCAAAATTACTAATTTTGTAATAATACTGATTCTTATTTACATACTAAAAATTAGTATTGAAAAATACTAATCCTTTGCAATTTGACTCGTGTGTTTGTTGTTTACTGACCTGAAACAAGGGGCCTTGGTTCTCTCAGTTTTGGAGTTCACAAGTTTCAGTGCAGTCTGAAAGCCACAAAAATAATACATAGTGTTACGATTCAGTTCGCTCTAATTAATGTCATACTGTATCTAATTCTCCACCTACACCACATGTGGTTGGTTCAGATCGTAAACTCTTCAAGGCAGGGAGCATGTTCGTTAATTTGGCTGCAAAAAGACATTACATATTTTATATGAAATAGTGACTCTGTAAGGTATTCTTAGAGTGACAGTTGCATTAAATGGCTTTGCACTTTGCAGAAGTATACTCTGTATGAATATCCCTGTCTGCTGTTTTTTTTTTTTTTTCTTCTTCTTTTTTTTTTCCTGGTTCATCTGTGCATGTGCAGATAGCTAAGCTGCAAATTTCCAGCAGAGTGCTGAGGACAGGCTTGGTTACCGTGTTCAGTAATCCACAAACACCGTGCCATGCAGTTCAGCCTGCTCCGCTGGCTCCTTTGGGCTCCAGGAAATCTGACAGCTGACAGGGCATCCCCAGGGAGGAAGGTGTGTGAGTCAGGATCTTTCTCACTACCTCCAAGGAGAGCAATTAAAAATAAGTACTTTTTTTCCCCCCATGGCTAAGTGAATAATTCAGGTTGTTTTTTCCACCTTTTGCTGGAACATTGTTTCACATGTGCGCACCTGTATGTGTCTAATTAAGTAGGAACCATAGTGAAATGAAATTGCCAAGGAGTAATCTTTCAATTCTAGGAAACAATAAAACCTCCAAGGCAAAAAGCACTTGGTGATTAAGAACCAAACTTTAACGTTTGAAGGTTATGTTGACCCAGGAGTGAGAGAGGAGTGCCGAGAAGTTGTTTCCCTCCCCCCCATGGCTACCAGCTGCCTTTGAAGCCTTTTGTTTCACAAGCCTCTTATTCTGCAATTTTGTTTTCATCTGTCCTCCGTTTTCTCCCCCCCCCCCTTTTTTTTTTTTTTGCACTTGTTCACTTTTTTTGGAAAAAACTCTCTCCTTTCTGTCTGTTTCTGGCACTTTTCCTGTGTGCTCTCACCTCCCTCCTCCCCCTTGTCCTTCTGTTCCTCCTGTTTTCTCCTTCCACCAGCGCTGGTTTTCTCCTCAGGATCTCATCCTTCTCCCCTTTTGTTGGGTCCCTGGGATAGGATCGCTGTTCAGGACTGGAGCTTTCTTTTGACAGAAACCTGTTCATCCCGGGAACATAACTGACGGTTTAGGAAGACCAAGAAGTGGCCCAGAAGACCCGAGTTCAGTTCTCAGCCCCAGTGTTGTCTTGCACCAAGGAGATACCTACGTGAAACAGCATGATGTTTTACGGTTTTGTTGCCAAGTTTGCTGCCAAGCAGTTTCATCACAGGTTCCTTGATTTTGGAGCAAGAGCAAGGGGAATAAAAGTAATTGCTGAAAGGCTAACTGCAGGAGGAGGAAGCTTTCAGTCCAACAGAATCAGCCTTACAAAGAACCAGGGGACAAAACCAGTATTTGGTTTTGTTTGGACACACTAGCCTAAACATAATATAATTTGTACAGCTTTATGAAGAATGGCATCTTTTTGAAATATTTTTAAGGGAAGGGCTCCCTGGCATGTAAATATTGCTATATGAATAATTCTAAGCTCTGCCTATATGGGTGGCAAAAAAAATATTGATTTCAACAAAGTAGGAAAAACCAGGCTGGAAGGCATCAAGAAAGGAAAGGAGAAAGTTCTTTCTCTGGGTAAATTACCATACTGCAAGGAGGTGAAATTGTGACATTAACTCCAGAAGTCTTGTTTTCAGAGCACTGTGGGGTTTAGAGATCACTGCTGCTGCTGGAAAATGGAATGAAAAAATCAATATTTCACCAAGGGAAGCCCTTGGCAAAGTTCAACATAGCTGTAGATACATATTTGTCAAAGGTGGGAACGCATTTGAAGTCTATTTTTTGCTTCAAGGGCTGGGCTTAATCCAGAACAATGCTGTCTCTTACTGGTGAGGTAGCAATGGTGTGACTCAGATCAGAAGCTGGCCCCAAGTGCTTTTACATTTTTTGTTGCCTGTGTTCATTACTGAGTGAATTTTATGTAGGTCTTTCATATCTAAGAAGTCAAATTGGAAATCAGTCATTGCATAGGGCTATTGTAAGGCGACTAATAATTCAAAAGTAGTAGTTGTAAACTGCTTATATTGCACAAGCAGTGTTTTTTGTAGATGTTAAACTACTCCAAATGTTCAGGTATTTTTCTGGAGGAATGAGTATCTTGGAAGCAGAAATTACATCCCAAAGTCGTTTCACTTTTGCAAGTGAGTGTCAGTTAAAACATATTTATCATAATTGCATTTTCTCTCTCTGGCTGTGAAAGATGAAAAGCATTTGCTACTCCTGCCTTTCCTCTCTCCCATTGTACTCAAGCATTATCTCTTCAGCAGCTGAGCAGGATTGTCCATCAGTAGCTAAGAAGCTACAAGCTTCAATTCAATGCTGTGCTTAACCTATCCTTACTTCAGCGTAGGAGTCCTGTATGCCGCTGGCCTGGGGAATCCAGCTGTGCTGTGGGTGGCTGCATCTGGCCAGAAAATGTTGCTCCTGAGGAGCTGCTACTATTTTCAGGGGGAGAAAGGGGATGGGCTGGAGGCAAGTCATCAGTGTCCTCTGTGACTGGGTTTATGGGCTGCTGCTGCTGCTTTCATGTTACTTGTGAAGATCAGTCTAGAAACTGCTCTCTGGTTTCCACCAGTAAAATATTGGACCACCACATTGACGAAGAGATGCATTAGTAGAAGACATCAGTGGATATCAAACACAGAGACCGTATGCAACAGGAAAAGGGCTGCTTTTTGAAAGAATACTCTGTGCATGTAGATAATTTGTAGTACTTATCGAGACTGACCCATGAGCCAGCAGTGAGCTGGGAATAGCAATAGGAAATCTTTCTGTTCTTGGGGTGATCATATCCTCCAGATTATTGAAAAGACTAATAAATCCTTGTCGTGACACCTCTTCCCCCCCCTCAAGTCTGAGGCTTGTCCCAGCAAGACTATCTTAAATTTTACACTAAGCTCAGTATGCTCGATTTCTGGGGGTTCTCACCAGGGACAGGGATTTTAGTGAACCGTGTGTGCCTGTTCTGCAGGACAGGTACTGCCATCCACCCCGATGTGACGTCTCCTCTTCTGTGTCAGGCAAAGTGTAGGTGCGTATATCTGGGCATGTAAAGCAAGATATGGTGAGTTTCTTACCTTCTGAGCTCATACTTTCAGGGTCCTATCTCTCTTTCTTATGCTACATTAACCCAATTAAAAACTCAGTGCTTGGCTTTTAAAAAAGTCACACCATGTTTCTGTAGATACAGAACGGCTGTGGTTTCTGGGTGCAATTTTTGGAGCAGCCATCTATTCTTGAGCAGATATTACTACAATGTCAGTGCCAGTGATCTGTGATGAACCACCATGGGTTCAAAAATGAGAAGATTAATTGATGTGGCTGTGCATGCAAAGCTTGACGGTGGTGATATACTTGTAATGCAATCAGTAATAAAGCATTTATGTCGTGATGTTTATTAAAACACTTAGCTTATTTGCATAGAAATAGCTAAACAAACAATTAAGCATTTCTTGGAAGCAGAGTGGATAAAAATACACTTTTCTCATTGTTTTAGAAACAGACGTGCGAACGTGTTTTTAGCTGCAATGAAAGTTAGTGCAATTTAATGACCTACCAGTCTGTTCCAGGATAAGCACAGCTGATAAATGTTCCACTTCATGTTAGTGGTCTGAGCCTCTGACTTATTCCAGAGGAGTATTACTTCTTCAAATACCATTTCTTCCTATCCAGTAGTTCTTATCTCACAAATTTTCTTTTCAGCTGTTAAGATGCTGACTTTTTGGCAAGGTAACTTTCCTTCCAGTTGAATTATTTCTGAGAATTCCATCATACTAAGCAAAAAGGTATTATCTCCAGATAAATAATGGATATTGAGACTGTGCCAAGCAATCCGTCGTGATCAGGAGGTTTGTGGCCTGACAACGGAGCTCAGTGGTGAGTGTTATTAATTTTTCTGAGCTGTTAAATTGCTTATTGATGTTGTCCAAATTGAAGAACTCAGGGTTTTAAATAGTTATAATAAATAAGAAAATTGTACATAATTTAAAAATGCAAGTTATATCAAAATAGATTTAGTGTTGATGAAGTGTTAGAAATATCAGGTCAAAGGAGCTGCTAGCAAGAATTGGCAGAGTCTCACTGACTTCCACAGTGTTACTCCAGCAGACAATTTGCACAATGATTAATCTCTAAGAGATGACTGAAGCACAAAACACAAACTGTTGTTCCTTGCATTGACACGGCTGTAGCCTAAACAGCAATATGAACAATCTAGGGATCATAATGCAGAAAATCCTTTTAGGAAGAAAAGGAATAAAGTAGGCTGGAGATTTGATGGCAGAGGAAATAGTGGAATAAGAGCTGGCAGAAAAAAACATTTCTCTAAACTAATTTTTGCTGTCTCCTGCAATAGTTTCAAATTAAGTCTAGGAACATTGGAAAAGAACTGGAAACCTTAGTAAATGACTGCATAGAGGCAGAGTAAGATGCAGCTAAGAAAGGGGTCTACTGGCAGAGGAAAAAAAGGTTTCTTGTGGATTTATGGTGAATTTAAATGTTTGCTGAAGAATGATGTGCAGGGAGCTGAAGCGCAAAGATAAAGGACAAACCTTGCCTCCCCAAGGTGATAAAGAAATCAGCTGGTAGTAATGCATAAAGGCAAGGCCGTTGCTTGAACTAAATCCTGATGCATAAAGAACATTTCACACGCTCCTGTGCTTTGACTTGGCTCCTGAGGCTTTGCATCAGTAAGTGTGGTGATTTCCGCAAAAGAAACAAATTCTCACAAAGGGGAGACTGTGGTCCTGACAGCCATGAGGTGCCACGTCAAGCTAGGATATTTTGTGAAGAGCACAGAGACATTAATTGGATGGTGTTACTGTAATTAAGAACGTGGCCTATGGCATGAAGAATTGAAGATGGATTTTGTGTTCATCTATCCTCTGGGAAAATGTAAAAAAAAAATCTAGGTGCTTGTATAAGCCAGGCACTTCTAGGAATTGACCGCATATATCTGTTTGTAGGTAATGCCACTCATGTATGTGTACTTTAGTTGGTTTTCTGGTTTTTTGCCTTTTTTTTTAATGTTAGGTCTTTCCATTGTTCTCATGGCTTTGCTCCTCATGCCCTATGGACTGGAACAGAACTACTGCCCATTTTCAAAACGATGATCTGTGTGTGAGTGACGAAGGAGCCTGGCAACAGATTCCACCATTGCAGCTATTTGTCAGCTCTCACGTTGCTCTTCCTGGAGTGGCACCAGGAAGGGACGGAGGTGTTTTGTTCACAAGCAGCTCAAGTCCAGCATCGCAGCAGATGTGTAGGTACCATGTACTAGAGGTGCAATTAGAAGTTCAAAGTGTACCTCAACCGGCATACTTGAAATAGATAAAAGAGGAGATTATTTCTTTAGCTTGTGATACTGAAGCATTGTAAAACAATCCCTTTAAGTTCTCACCTGTATCACTGAGCTGAAACCTTTCCATCCAGCTACAGTTTGCAAACTTCACCCCCAGCAGACTATGCCTGGGAGAAGGATGTCCTCTTGAGCAGTGGGGAGGGATGCAGCCGGCCCCAGCTACGCTGCCTCTGGGAAGGGAGGGAGGGATGGAGGGATGGTGCGGAGCTGTGCCTGCAGGATGCTGTGCTCAGACCCTCTCTGCTCCTGCCCAACCCCAGCTGCTCTCCCAGCGTGGCCTGGCAGAGGCACACAGCCAACCCTCCTCACATCCACGTAAGCTCAAACCTTCCTGCCTCGCGCACAGCAAGCGGCCCTGTGCCCTCGTGCTGCTGAAGTCCGGTCCTGGTGCTGCCTGCCGAGTGGGGCAGGCGGGACGTGCTCTGGCTTAAAGCGGGGTGACTGGGCTGGCTGTAGTGGGTTAATTTACCTTGGTGAAATTCAGCACCTATGGGGAGTAGCCTCCTGCGTCTGTTTTCATTTCATCACGTAGTGTTTGAAAGCTCAGTAAAGGAGTCTTATTTTCCCCTCTTGGGAAATAGTTTGTTCACCAAACTGTGGTTAAGGATGTCTCAATATTTGGCTGGAATATAATGTGTGCTGTGAGTTTTGTTTTTGATGCTAGATCCAGGACTTCACTCAAGCTTGTAGTTATTACTGAATTCCCGGAGGACGCTGGACGTGGGGGTTCTTTCCTTTCTTTTATTCATGGGAGTTTAATGCAGAGCAAGGGCTTGCCACTGTGCAGGTACGGGCTCAGTCTGTCCAACCAGGACTGTCCTGATTCTTGCAAAATAGCTGAGCAGGAGCTGAATCAAAGAGAAAGTGTGAGGCAACGAAAGACAAGCACTTATAGTACTTAGACTGAGGACGTGGAGTCCTGAGGGCATCGCTGCAATCACCTTCCAACAGGGGATCTGCGTGGCAGGAGCAGGGAGCTGAGCCAGGCTCCTCTGAGTGCTGGCCAGGCCCATTAACCATAAAGCTATCACACAAAAAAACACATGGACTACTGTCCTGGTTTTGTGAAGCATGTCTGGCTTTTGCTTCACTTTCCACTATTTTGTCTTTTGAAAACTGGAAACATGCTTTGCTCCCACATTTGGGTTTTTTTTTTTTTTTGGTGAAAAAAGAAATCAAAGAACTCTGGGTTAAATGGTAAGGTGTATTCTGGGGCTGACTTAAAACTCGCTGTTTCCACAGCTCTGACTGTGGGCAGCTCTACTCTCTGGCTGGCTTCTCCTGAAGTCAACAGCTCTAACTGAAACTTGGATTTATGTAATGAGACAAAACAATTAAAAAAGCAAGCCAGTTTTAAGAAAAATCCATTTAAAATAATGTTAGTTACAGATCAGACATTAGACCTTAACTTGAATGTGATGAAACTTTGCATAGGGACATTCCCATATTATTTTGAAATAAACAAATACTTATAACTAGTTCAATAATTAGTCATTACAATAATTTCCTCCCAAGTTTTACACCAATTTAATTAAACCAGTTTGTAGGTAGGCACACTTGCATGTTTGGAAAGTGTTAAATTAGGCAGTTTTGTCTGGCGTGTAATGGGACACAGTGTCCTTTTGATCCTGATCTCCTTGGTGTGTTGGGGACACAGCCTTGCACTTCAGGTGTCCCGTGTTGTCTCTTGCCCCTTGCCCCTTCTCCACCAGTGCTCCCTTTCCTGCTATGCTCTTAAGGCTTCTGTATTGTGCTTTTCTTACCACACCAACCACCCCTCTTTGCCCTTATCTAGGAGCTGGAATCCTTCCAGGGCTTCTTTTATCTTACCCATTCACTACCATTTTTTTTTTTTTTTCTGTAAATGAGCACTTTCAGTTACAGGTTTCCCTGTTCCACCGTTGCCTCTTGTGACTTCAGGTATGTGTCCCAGTCTGCTCCAAGCTGTCCTCTCTCTGTCCTACCCTGCTGCTGCACCTTCCTCTACTCATCTTGGCTGGAAGTGTTAGTTCAAATCAAATTCTATCTGAGTTTAAGAGGCATATATCATTCCTCAAATATAAGATATACCTCAAATGTGCATTCAGAGTCAATGAGCTAAATTTCTGCAGTATGGATAAGGCATTCAAGTGTCTTGAACTTTCAAGATGTCTTAAGCTACTGCAGAGTGGTAAGAAATACATAAATGGATGTTGATTTTTCAAGCAGCAGTTTAATTCTGGCTAAATTTGGGTTATGTCAGCTAGGAAAGTGGTGGTATGGATTCAGGATGGCCCAGCTCTTGCCATTAAAAACAAGTCTCATGGTAAGGGACCATCTCTATAAACTAACTGTGCAGTCCCGCTTCTTTATACGGTTGTTCTGAGGCCAGCAGTGTCCTCTTGCTGGCATGGTGGAAGGGAGCAGTCCCCACTGGGGCAGCAGGAGGGAAGAGGGGCAGATTTAACTGCTCACAGCTAGAAGCTGGCAACGTTGGTCTGACTTGTTTTATGCTTTTATAAAAAAACTTGTGAAAAGCTTTGGAGGTGGAAGAACACATCCATATTATTTAAAAAAAGTAATCCTGAAAGATCTTTTATGACAGAGGCAAAGAGTTTGTCTTCAGGAATTTACAAGGACTAGGACTATTCTTTCCCAAATAACAGCATTAAGACTTGGAAGGAGAGATAATACCTTTTCTCAGACCATTTGATCTACCTGGGAATTTAGGAACAGTTGTGCTAGGCGTCTATCTTCACAAGGCACTGGCTGTTTGGGCAAAGGCATCTTGAGGATTGCCTGGTCTTCTCCATATTGCCACCTGACTACTACTTCTTCCCTCTATGCTATATTTCACTTCTCCTCTCCTGTTTGGAGCTGTTTATTGAACCACACTGTAAACCAAAACACTGAATTAATCAAGATTTACAAAATCTCCCTCCTCCTGAGTCAAAGAGGCTTTATACAAACCAAGGGCTCATGTAAAATGCAGTAAGCAAAAATGAAATGTCAATATACTTCAGGAGCCTGAGCCTGTGCTATCCACAGTGAGTGGATGGCACCGGTGTGCCATGTCATATGTCCCAGCAAAGCTCCACTGGGGAGTCTTCCAGGACCTCAGGGTTTTGGACTGAAGATGTCTATTACCTGCATGGCTGGCAAGCCAGACATTAATAATCCCCAGGGTTTGCTTAGAAATTGTTGTTAGGATTGTCGTTAGATTGTTATTTTGTCCCAAGGACAAAAGAAATAAAGGAAAACTGAAAAATAAAATGCAGAAGGAAAAAACTAGACAGTCTCATTAAAGGTACAAAGATGAAATCAGGACTTCAGGCTCTGCACCCACACTTTGCAACTGAGCTGAAATAATACCTTTGTTTGAGAACAAAAACAGGTGATAAAATGTGACAGCTGGGGCTTGTTCAATGTGTGAACTTCTGTCAGGGCTATAAAATTAATCTGGTTCCTTAGAACAACAAGAGTCACCCTGGTTCTCCTGAATCACCTTTGATTGCCTGCCTAGATATGAGCACTGAGCACCTCTTTGCTGGGAAGCAGGTTTCGAGGGCAGACAGCACAAGGGTACCTGCTGCAGCCTGGTAGGCAATGCTGGCCGTGGCCAGCTATTACTGTGAGCTGCTCAGACAGCATGGCAATGACGGCCGTGCAACACACCTGCCTAAGGATCCATTTTCAAAACAAACCAGATGGTGCCAAGCCACTGAACACTCAACAGCCGCCTTTCCCAGCCTGGCCAGAGCACTCCTGCTTCCACTGGAGGCTTAGCTACCTCCTGCAGTGCCCCTCATAGCCCTTTGAGTAGTCCACCACTTGGGTTTCCTTTCTTCTCACTCATAAATACCTGCCTTTTCCGCTTTCTCTGGCTTTACAATATACTCTTCATCTTCTCTACAAGCTTTAGCCAAGGAACACAACCAATGTGACCAGGCTAAGCATCTGAGAAGTCAAGTGCTTTGGATAACTCTGGTGGGAATAGAAAAGCTCTGCATGTTCTTACTGATGTTCTCATAAACAAGAGCAACCATGTAAGATGGTAAATATTCTCTACTAATGGGTGAGTTGAAAAGCTTGAGCAGGGAATTTGTAGATTTTTCTGGTCAAAGGATGCTCGTTCTGCAATGTTAAAGGACTCTTTGTTTCAAAGATATCAATTCTTTGAAAGAGAAGCTTCTGGAGAGAAATCTAGGCCCTGCTGAAAATGTTGAAGGGGTCTTTTGTGATCAGAGCCAGAATTTCCTCAGAGAAGTTGCAGTGAATATAAAGAAACAGACTTTACTGTCACAGCTGAGAGCAATTTGTGCACATTTCCATTACATCTAAGAAAACAGAGAAAGAAATTGCATTGAATCTGCACTTGAATGTGCTCTGCGTTCAGCCAAGAGCCTTTCCTTCTAATCCTGCTTAAGCTGTTGTTATTCATAACTCTTTGAATTAGGAGTTTGCTTTTGACATCAGTGGGAAAAGTTACTTTATGATGATAACCTCTAACTTGATTAGCAATCCCCTGTAGATAATTAATTTCTAACGAAAAATACCATTGCTATGTTCTCACTTTGTTCCCTGCACACTTTATGATCTGTTGAACAAATGTTTTTTCAAAAGGTTTTGCGATAATTACAGCTATGTAAGTAGTTTTGATTGTGATTGGGTTTTATGATCTGTGTCACTAAGCCTGGGATTCACCAAGCAGAGGCATCTAAAAATTAAATACCTGAGTCCGAGCTGGTTGCCCTGGTGCACATACAGCAGTATTTAGGGTCACCTGGCAGTGCGGCTCTAAAGTACGGCAAATCTCATCCTTGTGTCTGCTTATGGCTCGATTCTTGGAGCAGCTGGTCACATAAGCTGAATCCCTGTTGGAGGAAACCTAACCAAAAGCTCTGTTCCAGGTGTGCCCCAAATGTTCTCTATGTCTAGAAAGACATTAATGATCTGAATGAATCCTTTGGGCAACTTTGAAATGTGCGTGTGGTGGAATAGCTGTTCTAGGCGCGATAGCTGGTCCTGGGGAGCCAGACTAGCTCTAGCCCAAAGCAGACCCCCAGACTGCATATAAAGTGGATGCTGGGACATCAGCACCAGCTGCTTTGCTCTTCTGCTGTGCCAAAGTACATGCCCAGGTAAAAATAGCTTTAGTGTCCCACCATACTCAACAGAGGGAAACATGCAGAGGCCAAGCAACATGCTCTGAATGGGTCTATCTTAGGCATTTGGTTTAGAGTATCAGAGCTACCTGTTTCTCTCCGTTATGAAGGGGGCATACAGTGGCTGACCTGGGCTCAGATATAAATCTTTTTAACATCTAAGTTAAGGCAGGTGGATCCTGTTACCTTGATTTCTTATTTATGGCTTTGTACTGAGGCATCCTCAGACGGTTCCTTCTCCCAGCTAGATAGGATGGCTGCATATGGAGATAGCGAATTTTGCATGCTGTATTTTTAAATGCCCATCTTTTCTTTGTTCCCTTCTTCCTCTGTGCTTCCTGCTCAAATGCAGGTCTGGAAGGGAATGCAGGGACTGATCTGAATTTAACCCTGCTGGAATCAACAGCAGAATTGCCCTTGGTTTGCCTGGTGCAATTCTGCATGATTTAGCTTGTCTTCCGAAGTGCTTGGTACTTCTGTAAATCAGACCCCAGGCACCATGAGGAGCACTCAGCTGGCGGCAGCTGCTGAGAATTGAGGTTGTATACCTCACCTGGCACTCCCGGGGAACATCAGGAGGGGCAAGATAAGGGCACGTCTTTGGTCAGTATCCATCGTGCTCTGACCATGGTGGTGTTCTTCATCCTGCTCCTGCAGCAGAGCAAGCAAAGTGTCAATGGGCAACACTGCCTGTGTCTGTGTGGCCCCAGTTCAGCCCTAAAATGGTCTGTCTGATAAGGGTCCTATGGGAAACTGGTGTATGAACGCATCATGAAGGATAAGACATACTACAAATAGGAAAAATTCCGGTGACCTTAATCTTGCCAGTTCCTAAATTCTCTTTGCTTTGCTTCCCGACCTTAACAGCGCTCTTTAACTTAGTTCTGTTATCTTGAGCTTCTAGGCTCATAAACCCCCACACATATTCACAGAAATCAGTCGTGTGGCATAGTACTGATATATCAGCTGGCCTTACAGCCCTGTCAGCCCACCTTGAACCTAATTCATAGACTCAATTGTCCACCAGCTCCCTCAATCCATCCTGTCTCTCAGTTTTGTATTATACAACCTATCCAGTCCTGTACTACTCTGTAGGCCTTTCTTATCCCTGTACTACGTACAAAAAATACGCCTTTGTTTGATTTTATATGCAAATTAGCAGTTGATCTCCAAGAAGCATTATTATGCATGCTTTATATTTTGGTTTAATAAATCTGTGCAAGTGAAATATCTGGGAGGGAGAGACAAATGCATCATTGCACAGGTGCTTTCAGTTGTTTTGCTGGCAATTTATTAGATTAATTGAGCATCACTGGCACAGCGATTATCCAAAATTAGAAGCATTGTTTTATTTATTTATAATTTGCAAATATTAAGAGTGACAATACTTGTGCTGCTAGCTGCTATTACTTTTTATTCCCATTTTGATATTTTCAGTTTCATTACTCTTTATGGTACCACAATGATCTGCTTGCAAAGTACTTCAGCTTTCTGTTGAAACTGTCATCGAAGTTTCCCACCAGTGCCATTTCCAACAAGCATCAAAAGATTTCCAGCATCTTTTAACACCCATCCTTGTCCACAGAGCAAATGAGCAACTTACCCATGTATAAGAAATTGTCCTGATCATCTCAGGGTTCGTGCTGTAACTCTAGGAAAAGTTGAACAAATTGAGCAGGGACTTCCAGAAAATCTTTACACCACAGGGCTGCCTGATTCTCGATGGTTTGTTTGCAGGCAGTGGTGGGAATGGCCTGCCTACAAGATGAAGCTGCTCTCTATGCCGTCTGGTTTGCAGCCTGTCAGTAGTTGGTGGCGAATGGGTGTGTGGGGCTGGGAAGAGTAATGTCAAGACCTCTGGTTTTGTTGAGTGTGCACTGCTAAACTATGGTGAGGCACAATCAATGCTTGCATGCTTATTAGCAACTTTGAGATCACAAAAATGCACAGACACCCCTTCTTTTTCCTTAACAAAGCGTGACCCTCTTCCTATCACCCAGTCTTTTGTTCACAGACAGCAGGCACAACACAAAACACGTTAGCGTCAGCGCACACACTGACTCCAGGTGGCAAAGCCATGGCATCTGATTTTCCACCTGCACCGAGTGCTTTCACACTGCTCTCTGCCTCAGCCCAGCTCCCAGCGCTCCCTCTCCAGGTGCTGAGCTGGCTCGGGGGCACCACCCTGGCCAGGTCTCAGCCCCAGCAGAGCCTGCAGGTCTTGGCTGGGGCTTACCTTCCTCGCTGGGCTAAGTGTCCTAAGCATCTACAGCGGGCAATGACCATGCAGAAGTTCTCTCTGCCGGATAGGCATGCCCAGCCTAGCCTAAGGAAGCTGCCATTTTCTTTTAAGTGAATGCTTTGTTTCTCAAAGGAAAACTGTATTTTTTTTTAATGCAGTCATCTGTTTGTCAGTCTTCATCCCAAACTTGCGATTATGTCAGATAGCTTCAACCAAATTTAAAGAGGATTTTTATTTTTTCTGAATCTGTTATTTACCAATTGCTTTTTTCATCTGCTGCCACCTGATTCTTGTATATTAGAAGAGACAGCAAACTGTCATTGCCTGTGCACCTTTTGTCTGTACCTTTTCCCCCTCAGAACATCGGTGTACAAACTGCAGTCAGCAGAGAAACCAGAATGCCAAAGAATTGTCAAAACGAAGCGAGACTCTTGATCTCCCATGTTGTAAAGTTTGGCAGAGATTTCTTTGGTTTAAACATGTCTTGGACCGAGTGCCTGATAAGTGTTTTAAGCAGCCACTGCATGACATTGCTGTGAACTCAGGGGGCTGCCGTTCATGAGCAATTCATGTCTGGCAAGGCGACACGAAATTACAGCTCTGCCAGTCTAATTCTTACAACCCACTGTTAACGTGAACAGCATAAAAATAGTATGCACCTGAATACAAAGGAGGCAAACTTTGTTCTGTTCAAAAACCAGAATGAGATTATTGTATTTAAAAAATATTTATTCAAATGAGCCATTGAGAGAGGAGAGACACAATGGGGAAAAGCACAGTTTGGCCAGTGCTGGGGAATGAAGCAGGGGTCCCTGCAACTGAAAACCGTGAGCCCCTGCAGGCTGAATTGCACGGGGATGAGTCTGTTCTTAGGGAATACAAAGAGGCATCTGAACCATTTACACCAAAAGATGGTCACATCCTTAATTAATTTTGAAATAGATACCAGAAATTTATGTTGGAAGAAATGGGACACCAAACACTTTAATGGCATGTTAGCTGAGGTTAGGACAATAAATTGACCTGCAATACAAATGTGCCATCCATTCTTTTATCCGTGACTTTGCGGTGAGCTGTTGCACACTGACATGGAATGGGTTTGAGCCTGAGCTGGAACAGGAGACTTTGAGCAACTGATTTGCAGAGCAGCAACAAAACTGTATTTGGGCTCAGCCAAGGTGGCTTTTATTAATACAAGTAAGGAAAGTTTAAAATAAATGCCTTTCACAAAACTAAAATCAACAGCTATCACTAGCTATTTCTGTATAAATATATGTATCATTAAAGCTTGCTCTGAATATAAGAGTAGCTCTTGTCGCCATAAAAGACAATGCTCAGTGATACAGTATACTCTGGTGTGGTTTTTACCCCTTCTGTCTCCCATTGATAAATCAATCAATCAAAATAAATCAATCAAAATGAATTTAAGGAAGGAAAATCATGAGAAATACATTTGCCAGTCATCCTTGCAGTGCTGCTGATTTAGATTTGTAACCTAAACTGGTAGCATTAGTACATAATTAGATCTGAAAGGTTTAAAAGTGAAAGATTGAATTAGGAACGCTGAAGGGATCAGGAACAAAATGTCTGTTCTGGAGATGGGGTCTGGACTGTTTCCTTTACCAAGCACACCTTTGGTTTTGTATCAATTCCAAACCATAATAAAGTGCCTGAAATACAGATAAAAGGCCATCTCTGATGTTAAACAAGACATCCTTTATCTCATAAGCCCCAGTCTAATCATGTGATACAAATGATTAGATGACACAAATCACCCTCAAAAGGAAGCTGTCCGTAATGAGCCTGGGTGAATAGCAACAGGTATCACCTCATTAACATTCTGTATTTAACAACGGAAAGTGGATTTGAACTAATTTGAAAAAATCTATTTTTATGGGATCTGGTTTTCCCTAGTGTTCCCCATACCTCCACCATAATGATCTCAGGACCATGCTGTTGTCTCCTCCTTCTCCCAGTGCTGTCTGCATGGTGGGATCCTGGCCCCCCAGCCCTGGACAAGCCTTCCCCCAGCCTGCAGCACCTCTGCTGCCCTTCTCTTGTAGATCTGCCACAAGATTTTCAGCTTCATCCCAGCTTCTGCTTTCACCGCAATACAAAGTTTTTCCTTACCCCCTACTTCTTACCCATCTCTTCTGACCTGAAAACCAAGGAGCAGGCAGCACATACTGTAAATGACATGGAGTGATGTGGATGGTGATTTCCTGACCTATGCTTCTGCTTGTGGGTCAGACAGCTGCTGCCAGGCAGAAGAGGGGGTCTGAAGTCATCTTGCCTCTGTGAAAGAGCTATCTGATACTCGCAAAACTTAGAGAAACTTAATTCCTTTGAGACCTGTAACAGGATGGACCAAGGATTCAAAAATTGCTAAAGGCCACTGGCAGGGACTGGCTGACAGGGAGGATAGCAGCAAGAGCCTCATCTCTTTGTGAAATGTTTCCACTCTTTCTTCTTTATCCCCATCCCTGCTACAGTCCAGAAGCTCCTTAGATGTCCCTGGTGGCTGTACAGCATGAGTTTTCCTTTCAAGGGATTAGTGATGCTGTCCTTACAGAAGCTGGCTGTGTCCTTGACAGAGGACATCTTTTCAAGCCTCTGAGTGTCTTTCATAGGATGAAGAGCCCTCTGTGGAAGCCAGAAAAGGTGTCATGATAATTTACATACTGATGAGCCAGCACGTGAACTGAGACCACCCCAGACCCATCACCAGACAACAAGAACCTTCACTCACTGCTGCTCCAGGCTGAGCCCAAGTGAATGCACAACTGAAACTGAATTGCAGTTGAAGGCAAAGATCATCTTTTTGGTCTGTGTTCACACAAAACCTGTCAGAGGGCCCTGGTTCATCTTTGGGCTTCCTGTGAACTACAGTCACATATAAATAATAATAAGCTGACTTGATTCTGCCCTCCAGTCTGCCCTGTACAACAGTGAAGTAATGCGAGCAATGTAATAATTGGTCCTCTGATTCCTGTAGCAATATAAAAGCCATTGTGTGAAATCAGCTATTTTACACAAAATTGTCTAGAAGAGTGATTGGAGATGAACAAACAATAGCAATGGCACGTTGTCTGCTGTATCAATGCTACCCATCTTTCCAGCATGATGCTTATCCTTTCGCTGTCAGTACCTGTGCTGATGAATCTGTGAGGCACAGGAACAGGTAAAGGTGGGTAGGCGAGGGAGCCTCCTCCTTCCCCAAACTGCTGTTGGTGCCTCTGTTTAGCAGTCTTCGGATTTAGACACAGGTTTTTTAAAGCAATCCTGTGAATAACGGTATGCACACTCTCATAAACCAAATGGGATAGATGGATGGCCAGCCCACTTGCACAGTGGAGTGTCCTTATTTAATTATACTACTGTTTCCCTATTGGAATTCAGGTATTTATAAAATGCCTCTCTGCATGTTGCAACGTTTTAGCTGTGCTGTGGGAATTATGCGTTGTGGGCTCATTTGCATCTTTACAAGAGAAAGAAATGCTAAAATAAGGCTAAAGCTCATCCTATGCTCAAAATAACTTGTGTTTAAAATTCCATGTCTTGTCCACGCATCCACATCTTTTGCCTGAGTTGGCAAACCTTTCCCACCGTATGATGCTGTTTGTTTCAGATATATTCTCTTTTTTAAGAGAGATTTGGTTTCAGCTTATGTAGGAAGCTTTTATAGGCATCTGCCTGGGTTAGCTGCTATGTGGACCACCAGCTCCTCAGCATACACTGGCCTCGTGGTCAGGATCACTACATGCTGCCCCTTTCCAAGTATGTAATTCAAATATGTTACTTGAAAATAGTTGTGAAGAATAAGAGCAGTTATCCAAAAGTGTAAGCAGTTTCAAACTCCATTGAAATCCCAGTGCAAATAATGGTAGTAAAGGGAGCAACCTCTCCCCAGCCCACCTCCAGAAGTTGCCAAGCACATAATGAAAATGGAATCCAACTGCAGCCCATTTCCCTCAAAACTAGTAAACCTTGTCACACTCTCCCTTCACCCCAGATATGGGGAAAAGGAAGAGCTGGTGTCATTGCAGCTAGCAGATGTGCCTGGGTCAGGGCAGGGGATGAATTCCCAGGGCAAATCTTCAGGCCGCCCAGCGGTGTCTTCCTACCAGTTCCCCATCAGATTCTGCCCTCGGATTATCTGCCTCCAGCTCCCACCAGAAAATGACAGAAAGATTTACGGGCAGGTAGCCAAGGGCAGAATTTGGCTGTGATAATGAAAAAGCTCCCAATTAGTGTCAGATAAAGATGACAGGCTCAATTTGTCTTTGAGAAAGCTGAAGCCTTTCATGTGCCATGCTGTTTTCATGTTGCGCTCTCAGGTCCCTTACACTTGCCTTCACTCACATCAGCTATGATAAAATGAAATTGCTGACAAAAGTAATTACACTGAAAAGTGCTTGTTCTGGCTGGGCCCTCTCCTGTTATATTAGTGAGGGCTGGACCTTCTCCTGACATAGACGAATGTGGTCTGTCTGTATCTCCCCTTCCCAGGAAATAAAAGTGAAATATGGAACATACTCAAAGAAATAAGACCACAAAGCTTGCCGTGTCTGCTTTTCTACCTGTGAAACCTAGGAAATGTACAATTTTTATGACCCGGTTGGCTTTCACAGCTCTTTCAGTTCTGTTTATGGTCAGGCCTCTGTCATACCCATGGGAAATGCCATGTTCTCCAGAAGGAGTATGGGGGAAGATGGTATGGAGCTCCTCTTTGATGTTACCTCAGAGCCACCAGAACACTGAGTGGAGTGATCATGCCTCTACTCAGCACTGGTGAGGCCACACTGGAGTACTGTGTCCACTTTTGGGCTCCCCAGTATGAGAGACATGGACATGGACAAGGAAGCTGTATGGCCTTAGGAGCCTTTCCCACAAGTCCCACCCATCAGCGTCTTCCTTTATGTCTCACCTCTTCTGTTGTCCTGCTATATTCACCCACTGGCCCCACACAACCTCTTCCTCACTTTGCTGCTCTGCCTTTTTCCTCAAATATCCTTGTACTACCCTGCTCGCTGATGGTTAAAATCCCAGCCCAGAAGCATTAAGTACCTTCTTCTCATAAGCCATGAGTGATCCTACCAAAGCCAGCAGCAGTTTTCCTGCTGGTTGTGTGGAGGTTTGGGTTTGGTCCAAATTATTTCCCTGTGACCACGGTTTTCCACATCAGTTTGCGGAGTTACTTTGTGTGCTTTTCGGTACCTTCGATCCTCTTTCAGGAGCTTTGATCTGAAGGCCTCCCCTGTGAGGACCTGCAATGGGGCAGAACAGCCACCTAAACAAGGGGACAGATTTCCTCTGACTGCGCTTGGCCTTGACCCCAAGCACTACAAACCAAACCTCTCTATCCCTGAGGTAGGATTTCCCCGCTCTCCATTCCCAGGCCCCTGCTGTGTTTTACAGCTGTATTTGTCAGATAAATCTACATTGTAACATTCACCTGTTCTTTGTTTAAACGAAACGCAGCATGGTCTGACAGTAGTTGTTCACTTATTTCAATCTATTCCAATACTTAATCACTTAATCCACATTTCCATCAGTCTATAAGGCTTGTCACCAGCCCCCCCCCCCCCCGCGTTGTCATAGAATGTTTTTCTCCATTGAATTATTTAATTTCATGAGATTTTCTAAGTGACTCGGCATAGACACTTTGTAAATCTCTTGGGATAAAAGTGTCTGCATCACATTTATTCTGTCTGTTCTTTGTTCTCATTATGTGCAGGCTATCAGGCACAGACACTGCAAGCATCACATTCCCTCAGCCTCTCTTGAAATTTCATCACATTTCTTTAAAGCAGCATTAAAGTTCTTATGTGAGAAAAAAATTGTTTTAGTGCTGAAGTCTACAGACACAATTTATGTTTTAGGTCCGTGATTTCTGGATTTTGCTCCATGTGGCCCTGAAAAGTTGAGCGGTTTGTTGGTAGCAGGGGCCATGCCAAGCCGTCGGTCCTATGGATCAGTTATTTCTTTAAACCGCAGTCTTTATTTGTAAAAAGTGTCCACAAAGTCTTTTTTATTCCCTTTTGGCCATCTCCCTCTGATATTTTCTGCCTCTGGCATGCACAAACCCCTTTGTTTATGTATTTGCTGGTGCTCCCCTAAATTCACTCTTCTGCTGGAATGGGGGGTGACCACCCCGCCCCTCCTTGTGCTCCTGTCAGGTTTGGTTCCTCATCTGGGAAAGTTCTTTTTTAACATCGGTCACTCTGGTCTGTGAGTATGGATCTTCGGGTGGCTGCAGCATGGAGGAGGCAAGTGTCAGCTGCCGTCCCTGCCTGTCCCTTCCAGCTTCTGCTGGTGGCCAAAGCATGTGCCCTGCTGGATTGAGGGGTCTTAAATCTGTCTCAGGCAAGTGCCCTAGTGATGTGGAAATCCTCAAATTGCTTCATTCATGGAATTTCTGTTAAACAAAGTAGAACAAAAAAAAAGTGTAATCACTCTTGATACATTTAAATTCTTGTTAAAATAGGCTCCAAATCCTCTATATTCATGTCAAAATATGTTCTTGTTACTGACTTACATGAGCATGAGACAAAGCTGAAGGGAAAAAACATAACACAGCACAACAAACCTCCCCAGGGGGAAAGCCAAGCATGTCAGAAATCTGCGGGCATGGGGGTATTACCCGTCCGGGAATCTCTACTGCTTCCCCAGACTTGCACTGCACTGCCAGGTGAGGGGAGCGTGGTCCCACCAGTGGCTGGAAATGGGGTGGTGGAACGGTGTGACACCCCTTTCTGTCCCCCCAGAGCTGCCTGTGCCCTGACGTGGTGCCTTGCTGGGCTGACCTGACCACAGGGTGCTCGGCCACTCCCCAGTCCTTGGTCCCCATCTGGGCATCCCAACCCTTTCCCGCTATCCCTGCTGGCACAGGTACTGAGTGTGCCATACTCCCCCGAGATCCTTCTCTCTATCTATTTTTTTTTTTTTTAATGGCAACTGTCTGAACTTAATTGGTTCATCTTCTGCCCATCACAGCTCATTCTTTGATGATACTTACCAAGTGTGGGAGGATTCATTCTGGCTGTCAGCAATACCTTGATACAAGTTCATTCAGCAGGAGGAGATGTTGTATCATCTGATTTTGGTTTTGTAGGGAATAGATCAGAGGCCATCTTACTGGTAGGATGTGCCCTGATATCAGTGAGACAACAGAATGATGTAATCACAGACTCATAGCAAGAGGCTTCCATTCAGTATTGCCAGGACTCTAAATGACGAGGATTTGCCTGTAACAGGGAATGTGCTAATAGGATTTCCAGTTAGCAGCAGGGATTGTGTTTTCCAGTTGACTTTGTATACAAGTTTTGTTTGGTTGTTTGTTTGTTTTTTGGTTTTTTTTTTTTTTTTTTTTTCACATGAACTGAAGTACAGACATACAGGCAGCAAATTAATAAAATCCTATAGAAACTGATTAGGGTTATATTTAATGTGAAAAAAAGCACTTTTGTTGTATTATTTGTATCCTGTGCCAGAGAAATCTGGTGCTCTGAACTGCCAGTGACTCCTGATTCCTTAACCTGATAGGGATAATCTGCTCACAGGTAATACACCAATTTAAAAAAATCCTAATTGGATAAAGCAGGACAAATCTACTTCACTACAATAAAGTTGGTCTGATTTGCAGCTTCTCCTGCAAATTAAGAAAATATAACCCAGGATAAACCCAGCTTAAAAGCACCCACAGGCAAGATCTATCTCAGCATTTCAAGCAGCTAAAATAACAGTTTCCACTCAAGAGCGCCAAACTGAGATTGTAGCTAGTTTGAGTGTGTAACAAACGCAATGAAGCAGTCCTGCTAATGGAGAAGGAGTGGAGGGGGTGGCTGAGACACATAAAAAGCAGTCTCACAGCTGCTTTTAGCAGTGTGGGCTACCACCTGCTGAAGGTGGGCAACCCCTTGCCTTAGTAGCCCCAGAGGTGAGAAGGGTGTCCCCAAGGGTGAGGTCCAAGGTTGCGGACACCCCTTAGGAGAAGGGGTCACCTCCCCACCTCTGGGGGAAGACCTCAGTGATGAGGTCAGGTATGGTCCTTGGTGCTGCCTTTCAATTTACGAATGTGTGCCTTGCTGAACGCAGTCGCTATGAATGCCGGGAGGCCATTCATCTCCCTCGTCCATTTTTCAAACCTCTGTTTCCAGCCAACACTGTGCCTCCACCACACAGCCTTTCTTTCAGCTTTTTCTGACAGTTCACTTTTCTCGGCTTGACCTTGCATCTTTTTCCTGCCTTTCCTGCCTACTTCTAAACTCTGTTTAGCTGCAATAGCTCACACACATGCACACGCATGCTCAAAGCCCTTCAACCAGCACAGCCCCTTTTGCACACACATCGAGTCCTCCACAAAATGTTCTCTAACGTGCTTTCAGGGCAGCTCCCCCCTGCACTCACGGGGTCTTCCCACACCAGCTCCCTTGCTCAGAAAAAGAGCAGAATTGCTTCATTTGCCAATTCTGGATGAAGAGCAGCTGCCAAAATCACCAGTTCACTCCAAAATAATTTCCTAAATGCAAAAGAAAAAAACCCCACAGGAACAGAAAGTGCACTATTTTGTGATGAAGTTTTGAGTGAGAGGGGGGAAAAGACCCCCAGAAAACAACATTCTGCCCAGTTTCTCCAACTTGGGAAAGTATCAGCAGGACACTTTGACAAGAAGGATTTTCGCCGCTTGTGTCTGGAGTTGTCTTCTCTTCGTGGTTCTGGTGGTAACGACGGACTGAGAAGCAGGGGCTGGAGGTATTGCAGAGTGCCTGGTATCACAGCCCACTGCCCTCCAGGTGCTTGGGCAGGGTTTGGACTCTGCCATTGTCTCTGGGATGCAAAGTGCAATGTTGTGACCTGACAGGTTAGGCACTGCCTTTGCTTGTTTTCAGCATGATGGAAATAGCATCATGAGTTATGCAGATAATTGCCCAAAACTACACAAACATGCCCAAATAGATGTGAAATGTCTCCGCACTCTAACAAGGAAATAGCCTCTTAAATTATCTCGAAATAAGGGACATAATATACGTGAAAAATCACCACTGCCCCAATAAATCTGGACGGCAATGCCTCTTAAGGTTAGGAGAATATGAACAAATTAATATTCTGAGCTACAGTGTATTGCTCTTCTCTGCCAGCAAAGAGTGCTGGTGCCTTCAGAGAGGGACAGGTGCTGCTGCCCGTGCCTGCTCTGCCCCCACCGCAGCAGTGGGGTTTGCTCAGCCCACGTCCCTACTTAAGCCCAGTCGTTTGGGTTCCAATGGGACTTTCCTCATGGTCTCAATGAAACGAGGCCTTCCCAAATCAGGATGTACACCTTTAAAAACGATTATAAAAAACACTAAGCACCCGGCTTGTATGCTGCCCTCAGGGAGGCAACAAGTGCAGTATTTCTTATCAATTAAAATATGTTTTTGACACAATGCATACAATTCTCTTGAGAGGTCTGCTGCTGGAGCTGTGATGTTGCTCATGCATTTACAGCTCTGCACTACCTCACACACTAATTACCTTTGCCGAGAACATTGCTTCCCATAAAACACACCTATAGCGCTGGGAAGGTCAGACATGCCTGTTAACTTATACAAGGAGGGAAGAGGCACTAGATTGTGAATGAAAACTGTGAGAATTGAAGCTCACGTAATGTCCAGCCCTCGTGCTAGGCAGTGGGAAATGGCTTCCATCCACAAACGCTAATTTAACAATATTAAACAGGCTCTTGGAATGCACTGGCAGCCAGGCAAGCGGGCAGCCCTGCCAGATTTCTGCACACCTGGTTCCCTCCATGCTGTCCACATCCCCCAGATCCCACCTCAAAGGTGTGATCAGTCACAGCTGAATGCACATAGTTAGCTGCTGCTAATGACAGTTGATTCCATTAATAATAACAGCTTAATTAGTAAAATTTGTTCTAACAAATACTAGATGTGATCTGTTTCTTTTCCAACTCTCTTTTTGATCAGAAAAAAGGGGATTTTCACCATATTTTTATTGCTGCATATTCCCTTCCAGCTGATTTATGCGGCAAGCAAGACAAGGCCTTTAAAAGTGCAAAAATCTAAATGAGTATGAAAATGTACGTTAATTTTAATTATTGCCAAAGGATTAAGAAAAGCCATTTTGCCTTTCCCCAGCAGCATTTAAGCAATAAAGATAAATACTGTAATAATTATTTTCCTTGTACAATTGCGAAAGATTATAATTAAGATGGTTTAAACATCGTTGGAGACACTATGGGAAATCAGCTGGGAGAGGGAAAGTACAGCTGTCCGGGCAACACCTTCTTTGGCAGGGAAAGAAGGGAATTCAGTACAAGTCTCTCAAAGACCATCATGTTGTTTAAATTAGTTGAATGAATTTTAATAAACAGTAGCTTATTTAAGGTGGCCACAAATGGATTTGGTAGCTGTTGCTTGTCGGGTCTTGCTATGGTGAAGGAGATTTTGGCTGCTTGAAGAGTAGACAGAGCAGCCAGGAAGAGAAGGCTTTGCTGATCAAATTTTGAGGCATAAGGAGATTTAGCATCATGATTATTAATCCTGCTTATATCTATGCCAATTAACAGGAGGGTAATTACAGCCCTGCTTCAGGATCAGCACAGCTCCCTTCAAAGACCAGGACACCCGTCATCTGGGGGATGCTTTTTTCTGTCATTGGGGATGTGCCCTGATTTTTGCTTGGCTTTTTCCTGCAGCATCAGACCTGGGAGGCTGGAGGCTGTGGTTAAGCCCCTGTTCGTGCTTTGGGGAAGGCTCAGGTAAACTCCAGCCTCAGCTGCTGGCTGGTGCTGTGGCCTGGGTCAAAAAAAGCAATGGCCAGGATTCAGATTAGAAATGCAAAAGCCTAAAACAGATGGTTTTTTCTCATTTTAAAGAGGATGAGGTGGCTAATTTTCAGAGATGTTCTGTCCTCCAAAGGGGCAGAAAGGTGCTTGGTAGCATTTTTAAGACACCCAAGGGCTTCTGCTCTGTTTGAGATCACCAGCAACTTTGTAAATAATTTTGATCAAGTTGCAGAAGAACAAAATCACTTACAAAATTGCATACTCCAAACCTGTAGGTTTAATAAAAATAAGAAGACATGCATATATTCTGGGAAATGTGAAATAAAGCAGAGGGAAGACAATAAATTAACACAGTGGAGTTTGCCTTGCTGTAGCACTGTGCAGTTCTAAAAAATTGCCATATAAACATCCAGATGCATCTTGCGTAACTGTATGCAAGTAAGACGTGAAATGGATCTGGTATTTTACTGCTGTAACCAGCTTTCATTTTTTTATGGCAACTATTAGAGTCACTCTTGGCTTTAGGAGGTATTGAAGACGGGGAAGTATAGGCACTGAGCTGAATCTGTAAAACAAGGAGCCTGTTCTGGCACCTTTTCAACAAAAAGAGAGCATCTATTGCATTGTTGAGATTTTATTGGGGTATTAAATGAAATGGAGTGATTCTCAACACATTGAAAGGAGCCCAATTAAAAATGTTTTTCACGGTCTACGTATAAATTTACACACTAGTGGAGAGCTGATGACTCAGTACTTAACGTATTGTCATCTTGTGAAAGGTGCCAAGTTTCTTCTTAAAATGATACTGTAAACGTCCAAGGGTAATGCCTTCTCTGGACACTAGCATGTGCAGAGCGATATGCTAAAAGATGCCTGCACTGATCAACTGATTTTTCTGCATGAGAGAGCTTTGTGCTCAGAATTGGGGTCTCTGAGGTCTCCTGGAGGCTGCTGGTGAGTGGGATGAGAAACGCTGACCCCTTCAGGGTGTGTGGTAGCAAAAGACCCAAACGAAGGGACAGCCAGGGTGATTTTGCATGTCCTGCATGTTGCAGTACTTCCCTCACTGCCATATCTGTAGCTGGACATACCAAAAGAGGTGGGTCAGTGTATAAAACTGAGCAACTGGAGAGTGCCAGCAGTGCCCCCACCTCTCTGACAGCTCTGTGCGTGGCTGGACCCCAGCTCTGGGCTAAGGCAAGAGCCTCAGGGACCACCACTCTACACCTTCATTTGAAAGGAGGCCAAGGGCAACTAAGTTACAAGATGCCCTGATGAAGGCAGAATTCCCTCTTAGGAAAATTTACTGTGCTTGGTGAAAGCACATGGGATGTGCCTTAAGGGGTCCCAGGAAGCTCCAGTTCAAGCTTCCAGCCAGCCTGGGAAGCAGCTGCTGAGCTTGTGCTTCCTGCTGCACCAGCTCCTGAGCAAGAGCCTCCCAAGCCATGACCAAGCCTGTGGCAGAGGAATGCAGTTCAGGTAAAATTTTAAAACCACATTGGCATGACATCCCTCAGCCTGAATGTCAATGTGCCAGCTTCCTCCTAAATCCTGCCCAATGACGTGTAACAAGGGCGTCTTTTTCTGCCCTATACACACTTCTTGTTGACTCAATCAATCATTGGGTCAAAAGGAATAGAATTACTATAGCATCAGGAGCTAATTGCCTTTAAGGTTTTAGCAAATACTGTGACCTAGATGTTTATAAAATGTCCTGTTACAAAACTAGATATTACCTTGTTATTCTGTCAGTGTTAAACTTATGCCTTGCCTGTTGAGAAGTTTTGGTTTTTTCAGGGGGTCTGGGGTTCTTCTTTGTAGTGGGGTAGGATTTTTACAAACCTGAGGGCTTATAGCAGAGGCCCAGTGCAGGCAGTATGAAAGAGCTTATTGCTGAGAAGATAACAGACATGACTGAAGGAGATAACAGCACGCTGGACCTAACAGAAGAGTGCCTTGATAAGGGTCATTGCAAGGCTCAGTGGGAGAGCCAAAAAAAAGGATCCAGACCTTCAGGGCCCCATATAAATTAGAGCTGCATATAAGTTAACCTTGCCTAGTAGTAACTGAAGCGACTCCCTGCCTTTCCTCCACCATTGTGTGAATGAAGGGAAACGTAGAAATGTAGCCTGAACATATGGTTAAGGATGTACATATCCAGTTGGTGGAAATGCATGAGTGTATCAGACGGTGGGACTGAGTGAATCTCTGCTTTCAGGTTCAAACAAGTAGCTAGAGCCCTCCAGCTTTGTTTCTGAATCCTGCTCCTGTCTTTACATACATCTCCAGGGTATCATTTGCAAACAATTCGAGATTAACTGGAGAAACAGCCAAAGACAGTTCCTTAATTTTCAAACTGCAGCGAGGAAAGTCCTTTGTGCTGTGACACTGCAAAAAGCAGGTGTCACTATTGGTGTATGTCATGGCCAGAAAAATAACATATCCTCCCTCACACGGTCGTGATGCAGCCTGTAGTCCCATAAAAAAAGAGCTGGCATTAAATGTAGAGAGGAAATGAGCTCGTCATGGCCAGTCAGTGGTATAGGCAGGCGCTGGCAAGGGGGAGTGGCTGGGGGTCTGCAGTGCTCTCGGTAGTGGGCTTGTGGTAGTATGGTAGTACTGTGAGCTGGGTGAGTTCAGAGACAGAACAAAATATAAGCTTCACGCAGGTGTGAACCAACACTTCGTCTAACAAGTGTTTGCAATGTATGTGTTCATCAGCAGGTGTCACTACGCCATCGGCTGCAAAAGTGTCACACCATCGCTGTGAAATCACTTCATTTCCAGCCTATACCTGAGGCTGTTTTGCTGTGTGCTCCAGAGGTGTTTATTGAACAGGGAACACTCCTGGATGGATCTTCCTTTCTTTTTCTTTTAACTAACTTACCAAAGAAGTTACCTTTCTACTTGCTGCTGAGATACCGCCCTTGAAATGTCTCCTTGGGATTTAATGATATGTCTGAGTCCGCTTGCAAGGGTTTGGTTGTTCCAGATAAAAAACCGTGGGTAGATAGTACATGATTCAAAGCCCCAAAGCCTGTGATAATTAATCCTCCTAGTTGTCTTATGCTGCCTCGCTGTGTACCAGCTATTACAATACTAACAGTGTGAGCGCAGTGGAAAGCAAGGCAGGGACTGAAAAGATGCATCTGATGTCTCACTGTGAGCTCTGTATTAACAGAGAGCTCCAAAACATTCCCTCTTGTTACAGCTGAAGTGTTAGGGAGGAGAATGAGTTACAGACGGTCATGTAAAACGTTGTCCAAAAGACATTTTGAAGACCAATTGCTACTGTGGCATTAAATGACCCTGGAGGATAATGTGTGGATTAACACTGAGTTACCTCTTCCAGCTGAAGAAGCGGTGCTTGTGGGTAGTAGATATATTTAAATTTTCTGAATAGCCAAGCCAAATCACAGATGGAGCATTAGCATAAAGTACTTTCTCTGCTAGGCTATGCTTAGTTTTGGAAAAAGGACTGTAAAGGCCAGTGAGTCAAAGACCTCAATGGGACAAACTGCCCAAGTGACCAGGTGGGGAGCTGGAAGCGAAGGGATGGAGATCAAAGTTAAGACCAAAGGGAGCAACTTATGACTAACTGGGCTTTCTTGTCTGGGTATCTCATTTGGTAGATTGAAAGAAAAATTGCCTTATATATGGTTTTGACTATTTCTATTCAACTTCATATTCAGTAAATACAGAAATCACACTAGAAAATAACCCAGCATCATTAGCACAGGTTTTATTTCTGATGAAAAAAAAGAAAGGTACATTTCCCATACCTGCTGCTTTCTGGAAAGAGGCAACATCTTTTTTTAATCACCTATATTTCAGCTGAATAAAGCACAACTTGCAAATTGCCATCTGTTGTCATTAACATTATTTAGCAGTTCTTCTTCCCATTCATTCAAATTCCACTGTTAGGGACTAGCACTTCCAAAACTTCTTTCCATCCTGCTTCTTTGCCAATACTGACTCCTTTGGACCCACACTGCTTATGACACTGGGTTTTTTTGGTTTTTTTTTTTGTGAGTGATGAGTCTTGACACAAAGGTCCCAATAAGTTTGTGGATTCTGACTTTCTTGTGCACACCTTGTACCGGTGCAGACAGCCACTGACAATAAGTAGTTTTAAAAATAATAATAGCAACAACAAAAGGAACAACAATAATGACATTTAATCATACTGCAGTAACATGTAGGAGTCTTATATGAGCCTCCTTGAAGCAGGTTATATGTATTCAGGGAAACATTCCTTAAAACACTGTATAGAAGTATCTTTAAAAGCTTGCACCAAGCATTTCATTATATGCTAGCATCTTTCTGTGCCACTATCAGTACCATGCATATAGGTTTGTAAGATTTTAATTTAACACTGGGGGAAATTTACTTTCATCTTATATCATTAAATTTAGAATCTTAATACAGGATAGCACAAGCCTTTTATTTGTAGGTGTTTCCTGTAAAAGCAGGATCCTTCTCGAGATTTAAGGACAGTTCCCAACAATTTGTTTTAAAAAATAGGAATTCTGAGACATTTTAATAAAGAATTCAGTCCTGAATTATTTTCTTTTATACTTTATTTCCTAGAAGCTGACTATTTTCACTTACAAAACCAAACCGGAATGCTGTGGAATGCTGTGGAAAGTGAATGCCTGTCAACAGAAGAGTGGGAAACCATTGACCAGTTTATCCCTTCCCTTCTGATGTGACTTGTAGCTTTGTTTTGCACTGACCACTGCAGAAGGAATTTTAGCTCTCTGCTCTCTTATTGGCCCTGGTCTCTTTACTCAGAGAGCAAATTTAGTTATGCTCATTTTAAGTGATGGAGCTAGGCTAAGACTTTTAAATGCTGGATGTTAAAAAGGGCCCAGCTGGGAATGCTTCAACTCTTAAAATAATAAAGGATGAAATGCCAATACCTTTCTTACCAGTTCTCAAAACATCCCTGTCTTTACAACTTGCTCCTGTTCTGTTTCTGAACGTTGCTCATAGGGAGTTCAGTGCTTTTTCAAACTTTCCTTTGCATCTTTTCAGTAAAAGGTGCTCTTTTGGTTAACTTTTGAACACAGAATTTTTTCTACCTTTCCTTATTTATCTTTGTTCCACTTTTATAATACATTTTGCATTTACATTACCTGCAGCACTTTAGTAACACTGCACTAAACCCATTTGCTTCAGGAAGAACAAAGCTCTTAAAAGATGCAACGGTGCAGATTGTAATTGCTGGAAGAGTTTTCCAATTCTTAAAAATCACATGATATTTGCAGTGTTTCATTCTTGTAGGTTTTGTAAAGAGCTAACTGTCTGGTTGCCTGATTTACTTTCAAGGATCCACATTTCCATGCTAGCACTTTCATGGCCAAATCTCTTCGGGAAAACCAGATGCTGAAGTACTGGAAATTTCAAGAACATCAAAAGCTCACCTGCTGCTTCTCAAATGCATTGGTTTCTACTGCTGAGAGCAAAAATCCCAAATAAGCATGCTTTCTCCAATTTTATGTAGCCTCCTTCTCGAGATCAAGAGTCTGCAAGCAATTCTGGAGTTTGATTTTAATGCAGAGTGTGTATTTAATTTAGCTCCAAGATTTCAACACAGTCATATCTGCTTGGTTTTCTTTGTGTGTGTGTTGTTGGGCTTTTTTGTTTGTTTGTTTAAACCTCATCAACAGTAGCCTTTTTCTGAATTTCAAGCCTATTGTATCATGCCCACTGTGGCTCATGAGCTGAAATGGTCACCTCGCTCCTCTTGGGGTGGGATTTATATAGGAAGACTCTCCCAAAGCTCCAGACGTTCCTGCCTCTGAAGGAACAAAATTCAGTCGTATCTCAGGGGGACCATGAGCTGCACAGGCTGGCTGTGATACAGATTTTTCCATTTGGACCCACACAAGCATGAGGATACTTTCATATGGGGATGTCTGGAGGAGTAGGACCTTTATAGTAAACTTGTTAAATTTTTATTTTCATGTGCATATAAAAGCATATCTGTGTGTGTAACTGTCCATACAGCGATATATACAACAGATACAAATATGTATGAAATCACAGACACCACACTGGAGTTGCTCTTGCTTGGCTGTTTGCAGCTGGAACCAAGAAATCTCAGGAATGAGAGTTGAAGGGGGGCAGGGGAAAATTTTATGCAGCTCCTTTTGCAAAATTTGAAGTATTTCTGGAGGCAATGGAAAATACAGGCCATCAGGCTTGCATCATCCTTCATTGGGTAGCCCAGGGGCCTCAGAAGGTTGCTTGCAGGAATAGGTAAGCCTTAAAGCGGAGGGTGTTAATGTCGTAGAGCTGTGGGAGAGAAGGATTCCTGGATGCAGTGAAAATGATACAAGCAAATACGGGTGATGATCTTGGCAGGTGTGTGTGGTATGGGTTGAAGGAGAGTTTAAATGCCCGAGGTATTTATACAGCTGTTTAGCACCTCTGTCATGTTATTTATTCACAAATGTGTTGCCATTGACAGCTGGAGTTCATCTCATCTAATACTGTACTTAAATGCAGGCTTCTGGCCTCAACTTGTCTTTAAGCCTCTTTCTGCAATCAATGGATGAGAAAGCACTTTCAGAGGGTAATTCACGTAACCTCCCTTGACCCACAGTTTTCAGGTGGGTTGCATGCATGTTTACTGGTATCTGTTCATCCCCGTTAGATATTGAAGGAGCTATTGAAGTCACTGAGTGACCTGAGACAGCTGGAGTTAGGTGGACTCAACCCCATCCTTAGAACCTAAGGAGAAATGCAGGCTGATCCGTGGGGACTTGCAGTTTTGGCTACATTAACTAGGATATTAAACTATGGATATGAAACTACACTTCATCAGCTGTTAGTTCTAGTCTGGCACCTATTCTTCTCCTTCATATTTTAATTTCCAGGAAGTGCCATGGAGCATGAATCAATTCAAAGCACATGAAGAGTGAAGGAAAAGTGGAAAAAATATCTAGAATAATTCCTCCTGCATAAAGTAGTTCAGTGGATGGAGGAAGGACAAATAGTTTCTGTAAAAAGGGCAAGAAAGCTTTTGGAATATTATAGCAGTATTAGATTAAGTCACATGCTTAGAAAGTATATGACTTCTATTTTCATATGATTAATTACTTACCCTGTTTTTAAAGTGTCCTGGATGCCCCAAAACCAGGCAATGTGGAAGCCTCTGCCAGTTTTCTGCTATGAACACCTGAAGGTGGCAATGGTGGGTTCATTCACTTTGTGCTTTGAGCTCTTTCAGAAAAAGGCCTTCAACTATTCACCAAAACTCTCAAAGCCATCTTTGGGCAGCGATTCTGATTCCTCCAAATCCACTATAAAAGCAGATTATTTCCTTTTAAATCAATGGAGTGTGACCAGGACAGAGAATTGTTGGTGGTTTTGAGTGTATGCTGTGTGATTTGTGTCTGATGCTTTGGTATCTTGGGGGCTTTCAAAGCTGACAATGAAAGTTGACAGTATGCTGCTGTTTTGGAATGTGGTCAAACAAATAAAGAAACCTTGGTCTACTCCCATAGTCTAAACCAGTAAAGTTTTCTCTATATACCTCCATCTTTTCACATAATACCTCACTATTTTATTCCTTTTCCTATCTCATCTCTTCTCAAGGTATCCTAGAGCTTATGCATTTAAGTTGTTTCTTCCAAGGCATTTTAAATGCCTCCCAAACCATTAATTGCAGTGATCTGAGCCTGTCAGAATCAATTCAGACCAAGAAACTCTCCTAAATCCTTCATCTCAGAGAATAGGAGTGCCACTTCAGTGGAGAGAAAGTGAAGTTTCTAGGTGGTGCCAGTGGGAAGTTATTATCAAAAAGCATCCTAATCCATTATTTTCCCAATGGAAATATTACCCAGCTGCCTTGTTCGGGCTGGTCAGTCTCACTTTATCACTTGTAAACCAAATGGTGTTTCATTCAGATGGCAAATCACTGCTGACACCAAACACTGTGTTAGAATTTAAGATCTAGATCCAGAGCTTTGTATTTCATCTGTAAATCCTGTGGTTTATGCTGAAGGTTAGGTTCTTACGCGACATGGGTTGTTGAGGATTTTGTATCACCTGTTAACACCAAAAGCATCATCTCAGCCTTGTGCTGTTATACATCAGACATTTTAGCACCTGTTGAAAATTCTGGCAGTCTGGGACCCAGTGGAACTGGGTACATCTGATAAAAATACTCCCAGAATTTCTTCGGTGATGGATTTTTCATCACTACTCCAGTAAGGTAAGCTTTGAGGGTACTTTTCTATTCTCTTGGGGTGCTCCTTTCCCAAACCTGTTGACTTTCCCAGAATTAGCTTCATGTTTGTGAATGTCTTCCCGAGCAGATGTCAGGCTGGCTGTGCACAGACTGCCGTGCAGTGTCCACTGCAGGTCAAAGGCACTCCTGTAGCAGGTGACATCCTGTGCTTGAAGCTGCCCGAAGACCGCTGGCTCTTCCAGACTCCCTCAGGGGAGATTTTAAGATTTTAAGCAGCTTCAGGCTGCCTGGACTTGGCAGACCTTCAGGTTCACGGTTAATATTGGACTCAGACTTCACCTTCATTGTTTCTTTTCACAGCCGTTATCTCTGTAACCTGCAATGAGTTATTATCTCCTCTCATATTGGGTACATTTGAAGGAAACCGTCTTTTACCGTATTTTTATATTTGCATGTGTGCAGTTACATGGCGTACATTTATGGTGCCAAAGATACTGAGTAGATGTCATGTTTCATAACACACCGTTAGTCCATCATAATACTTTTCTCTCAGAAATTAATTGGGAATGAGACAAATACTATTCTTACACTCTCTTCTAAAAAATAGATGCAGTGTAATTCAATACATTTTGTGTAATGCATCAGCAGGTCGGAAAGCACAAAGTCCTTTCGGTTGTACTCTGTTATTACAGCATTGGGCAAAATGGAGAAATGTGCAAATGAAATTATCTGGCTCCTTCATGCTTTCTTGTTTGTAATAGACAAGGTTATTGCCTCACAGATTTCTGCTGACTAAAATGCCAAAGCTGTCATGGTATTTCCAGGGAAATTGTTATGTAAAGATTAAAAGACCCATAAGGAAAAAGTACAGAGGGAAAAGCAGTAAAAGCTGAAAGGGGAAAAAGCAGAAGGAAATGGAGGACAGAAATAAAGGAGGAGCAAGGAAATACCTATGGAGTTTCATCTTGGTCAAAACATAAACATCAAAAGGCTCCCACATTGCCCACAGGGATTTCACAGCCTCCAGCACATCCGAGGAGGAGCTGCTGCCATCTGGAGCAGAACAGGGGATGCCCCTGGGCCCCAGCTGGGAGAGGCAAAGAGCAAGAGGAGCTGTTCCTCCTGCTGAGCAAAGGCTGGTGCTGGACTCTGCCTACAAGCCTCCTTGGCATAAGTGGTTAAATTGTGGCCTTGTGAGTTAAGAACTGGACAAGCTGACAGTTCAATAACAGATTCTCTTTGCGTGTTCATCTTGCTTATCAATGCGACATTTGATCTAAGTAGAAAGCAGCACTACCTGCAGTTTCTCGTCATGGTAACTTGACTATGAAATTTTCATTTAAAAGAATAGTCTGTCTTGTTTTAATTTACGTTTGCAGAATGCTGCTAGATGAATTAGTAACAAAAAGACAATATAATTATTAGCAAATGCAGACAAATCCCTCTCTAAATCAGTCCACATTTAATTGCAGCAAAAAGTAAGGACAACTTGGTGAAGGTTAATGTCAAGGTACCTCTGCAGAAGGGGTCTGCAACTTTAATGATCAGTGTCAATTCGTGTGGATTTTAATGGACCTTAAATAGGCATTTCTGAAAATCTACACCGCAGGCCCTCACCTGAAGCAGGCGATTGTATAAAAGAGCAAATAAATGTCTGCAGCTCTTGAGTTTCAGCAGTCCAACTTCTCCCTCAAACCATTTTAATTCTGGCTGACTGTACTGAGCTAGTCCAGGAAAACTCCACTTGAAACAGAGTCCCTAACCACTAGTGAGACACCATTACAGATCTTCTTGTCATTTCCCTACGTGGTCTTGCACAGAAAGGTGCAAAACGTAGCCTTTCTGGTAGCCTTAGGAAGGTTTGAGCAGCCATCTACTGTTGTATTACTATTATATCAGCAAGAAGACAGCAGAGCCACTTAAGAGCAGCTCTATTCATCCTGGCTACAGTTAATAAATAGTATTTCCATGTTGCTGGTAATAGCATTGCTTGTCAAGCAACGTTATCCTGTAATTTCTCTTGTTATTTTCCTTCCAAAGTCAGTGATTAGAAAACAAAATAACTTAATAAATGTTCCCTGATCTTTTTCCTTTCGGGTGTTTCTGATTTTTGGCATGCGCAGATGGTGATCAAAATGCATCCTGAATCAGGGTCTTTTACTATCCAGAACCTGTCATAGAAAAACCAGCCAGTCTTTTTCTTAGAAAAATATCACCTACGGCATCAGTGAGGCGTATCGATGTTTCGATGTTTATCAAAAGCAAGCATCTGAACTTGCCCCACATCAGAGGCCAGTTTGAAAACTTCTGTTTTAAGTCTTGGTACACAATCCATTTTGATGCAAAAATGAGCCATCTTAGAGAGAGTGCTGTTATGGCCATGCCTGCATCTGACGGGAATTCACAGGGGCACATCAGCATAACTGTCGAAGCAGCAGCTTCCTTTTCCCACGTTGCTCACAACATTACACTTCATTGACAATCATTCTTATCTGTCCTCTTGGTAGAGGGTGGGAGGTAGAGCAGTGAAAACATATATCCACAGGGAAATAAAAGAAAACATAATTTCTCTAAAGATTTCTCAGCAAGTCCCAACCCAATTTAGCTTGCTGGGCTACAGATAGGGTATGTGATTTGCAAATCTCTCAAGCAGAAGCCTATTTATTTCTCTATCTGACTATTCTACCTGCAATTGCATTCCCAAACTTGGCTGCACCCTGTAAATGGGGTCTATTTCTCAACTCAGCCACTTAGCTGACTTGAGGTGTATTTATTCTGGTGCTTTGGTGCACCTTTATTACTTGCTTTGTACTGCTCTCTGGAGCCTTGCCTGCAGTGCCATCGTATACACGCCTTCCTCACTTGGAGCTGAATGTGAGATGCTCCACTGCATCTGAGAGCAAGTATCACCTGCAAGACCTTACATGCTTTCCAGTTTCTCTAAATTGCCCTGTGATTTGATTTGGTAAATTCACTGCAAATATGAGATGCAGCTTTAGGGCTCAGCAGGGAGTTCTTTGCCTGCTGTGTTTTTCTGCTTAGCTGTGATCTGACAGCAAATGCAATGCTTTTGGTTTTTAAGGACTTTTACACTAATATTTCAAAACATCATGAGACACAGAAATGATCTGGTCCCTCAAAGAGCGCAGAGGGCTTTCAGAAATCCCCTTTTAGCCTTTCATATCTCTGTAGATGTGGGCAGCGATAAGGCGCAGAGCACTGCTCTGTGTCCACCTGTACTGATGATACTGAGGGAGTACCAGGAGGTGACCTGGTTCTCCACAACAGACTGTGACATTTCAGCATTTCTAGGTACTGGTGCTGATTAAAGGTAGGGTCAGGGCTCCCTGTAAAAAGCCTGAGGAGGGTGGGTTTATTTGGCTGGTGGGAATACCTCCTCCAGGGGTGCTATAAAAATTCCCCAACAAGCAGGGATGGAAGAAAGACGAGCTGGTGTTGCTGAAGGTAGTTCTCCACAGAGGTGCTCCCAGCAGAGGTGGCAGACCCTGGCACAGCCACAGAGGGTAACTCTTGTGTGAAAGCTGGAACAGATATCCCTAGAGGTGGCTCTGCTCTGTGCGTGTCCATGGGACAGCTGGCTTGCAGGGGTCGGTGCTTGGCATGGTTCATAGGCTAGAGGCTGGTGACATTTTGCAGGGGCAAGCTGAATCCATTTGTTAAAGGCATTTTGAAACTCAGCTTATGATGAAATAAGGGTTGATGTTTATGGACGGTTGAAAAAGTTTCCAGACATGGTCCTTCGTAATACAAAAATCGCTCTATACTTCTTAAAGAAATTGCTGACACTCTTGCCTGCTGTGGGCATGCAGAGCTATTCCTGCCCAAACGCTCTGCTGCCCAGAGATAGCACAGCAGTGTTGCCAACTCTCCTTATGTTATCACGAAGCTTGAATGGCATGCAGCGTTTCTCCTGAAGTCCCAGTTCCCCAGACTTATGATTATACAGTCAAATTGTGGTCACACAATTAACTCCCACACCCCCAGGATGTGACTGTGAGGGGAGTTACATGACATGCAGTGGAACTGCAGAGAACTACTTAGTAATGTGTGCTGTGAAGGCATAGAAAAGAGAGGAAAAGAATCAAACACTATTTACTTGGAAAAATTCTTAAGGATTGCCTCCTGATTTTGGGGGTTTGCATCATGACTTGCAGCTGGCAACCTCCTCAGGAGTTCTTGGTGGGTTTTTCTACTCAGTCACTGTTTGCTCTCATGCTGAGTTCAAGAAATGACCTGCTTGGAGCATACAGGGAAGCAGGTGAGCTGCAAAGCTAAAAAGCAATCCTTTGGGCCATTTATTTATTCCAAGGACACTGACATATTTTTCCTTGACTTCCTGATGTTCACATAATGCTTCTCTAAAATTTCATGCAAATATATAAAAGATCTGATTGCTCTTTGAAGATCATGAGGAACCAAGATGGGAGGGTAAAGGCCCAAAGCTGGGGGTTCAAGCAGGGAAGGATGCCTTAGCACCACATACCAGGGTCTGCAGATGTTGCTGAACCTTCTGGCACTGGGTTCACTTGCTCTGTTTTCTTCCCACCTAGATGTGCCACTTCCCCACATAAAGTATTGCACTCCCACAGCTGGTATGCTGGCATCTGCTACCTCATCTGTTATGGGAAACATTTTTCTTGTCTTTTACCATGGTGTCTTGATGCTCAGAGCTTTTACTTTGATATTAGCAGAAGGATTTTATTGACAGTTTTACCATAGCACCATTTGCATTCAGTATTCCCATGAATCCTGGCTTGTCATATGAAGGTGCTTCACTAATACTGGATAATTTTCCCTTGACGAAGCACAGCTAATTCTTAAGCAGCCAAATATTAACTAGATGAGAGGAGCCCTGAGCTATACCTGCATTACACCCCACTGCTCCCTCTACACAGTGGATTAAAAGCAGGGCCCCATGATGTCCTGCCAGTGGCGGTGGTATTCTTCCTGCACACCCAGACAGCAAAGAAAAAATGGAATTACCCCCTTTGAAACAATTGTCCAGTGAGAGGTTTCCTTATCACTATCTGACATGATGATTATTTAGATTAGGATTAAGATCAAGGATTGAACAGGGCCTTGAATGTATGAGTTCTACCAGCATTAGTACAGCAGAGAGATATTTTCATCAATATACCTGGCATTGCACCACAGCTCTAAGGTACAGAGCAGTGTAAAAACCTTCTCTTCTGCAGGGAAAGCTGAAGGTTAAAATAACCTTGCTCTTCTGCTGGAAAGATACTTCTTTGGTGTTATTAAAATTGGTAAATCAGTTGTACATTTTCTGGCAGACCATCAGTCACTGTTAGGAAATTCCTGTTCAGGGAAACTGAAACACTGTAGGAAGACATCTCTATTAGCAGAAAAGGAGGGAAAGTAATGAGCATAAGATTTTTGTTAGGGTCCCACTGCTCAAGAATACTCAACTTCAGCTGAATATTTTTCAGGACACTTGCTGTTCCCCTTTTTTCTTTTAGATGTCAGATTTACCCACCACATCAAAATTCTGAATTTTGAACAACTAAAAGAATTATAACTGGATGTTCTGCAGAAAAGCAATTGTGGCTTTCAGCTGAAATGTGAGTTTTCCACTCTTTTCATCTTTGTCTGTGTTCAAAAAGAGAATGGTCAGCTTTAACACTTTTCAGGTTTCACCGAAATAGAATACGTATTTCTCAAGAATGCTTATTCTGCTATCCTCCCACGCTATGCATGGGGTGATCACTATAAGCTTATCCTGTGTTTGCTTTATCCTGCATGGAGGTGTGAGCTGAGTGGGGTTTTATCCCTTTGAACTAGCAGTGCCGTGGGCAGGTGTGGGCAGGATGAGGAGGAGCGAGCTCAAGGAGCAAGGCCATGTACAGAGCGGGTGCTACAGTCACGGGCACAACTTGACAAGAGACAGCATTTGTATCAACCCAGATATCTTTTTGAAGTGATCATAGATCTCAGTCTGAAGAAAGAGCTGAGTAATAACTGGAACCAAGCCTTACTTAAATAGTAGCCTACTACATGTTTAATTTTGCATCTGGGGTTTTCATATGTCTTATGTAGGCTACAACCAAATGAAAAGAAAGTTTGCACTTCACTTTCTGTTGTTTGGCTGGACATGAGCGATGAAATTGCTAAATCAGGGTTTGGCCTGACAGGAGAGATTTTCTGTTTTCTTAATGAGCTAATTATATTTTTTCTTCCCATCCATTTGCATTATTACATGATTAGAGGATCAGCTCTCTGTAACACATGGCTGGCACTGCACTGTGAGCTGGGAAAATGGCCATATTCCTATTGCCCATTTTAATTTGAGAAGCAGACAAATTACAGTTTGACAAGCTAAAGTTATATGCAAATGGTAATAAGCACCTCTGCACACAATGAAGATAATCAGAAGCCAGAAAACATCTTGTGGGTGCCCACCGTTTGTTTCAGAGCAGCTTTTATTCTGAAAGACTTGTCCAGGCTGGCCATTCATGTTAACAATAGCCAGTATTTACGTCATTTCTGCGGAAGGTTTTTGGTAGTATGGGCTGCCTTCAGGAGACACACTCCAGAAGAGGTTTGGTACATGCACTGTGGAGGATGCGAAGCAGGACTGGTTCCCTGCGGGCACCCTGGATAAGGCCACCTTGATTCAGGGAAGCAAAGAAGAGACTCTGCACTGATGGGTATGAAGTGTGAAGTGTCATTTGCCTTTTGGGGCATTTGACCCTGACCTGTATTGCTTTGAAGTAAAGATATAGCCTTGCTGCCCTCAAATCCAGGGGATCTGCCGCAGAAAATGCTGCTCAAATCTTCTCTAATGGACCGGCTCTGAATGACAGCATCTTCTGAGAAGAGCATGGGCTCATGGTTGTGGATTTTCTTCCGTTAACCTGATCAATGTTAACGTGCCCTTTGCTGGGCTAGTCAGCCCTTGTGAGTCAGTCTGGGATACCCTCAGGAGATGACCAGGACCCTTCAATGCAGGTGTCATTAAATGTACTCCAGGCTCAGCCCTCAGCGGGTCTGGTCTCCACTGAACTGGGGTAAATTAGGACCAACCAAACCCACTGAAGTTAACAGTGCTACAGCACAGGACAAAAGGACAAAATGATGTCAGAAAAGGCTCTCCTTAGCCTTTTCATGGGAAAGAGAAAAAAAAAAAAAAGCCCTTTCTCTTTGTTTTTAAAAAAGAGCAAAGTATATACATACTCAACTGAGGAGAGGGTTAGGTAATTTTAAAGCATATTCTCCCATTAAATGGACAGATGGTCCTTCTATTGCACCAATAATTTTAATAGGATGAACACATACAAATTCTGCTTTTGCTTGTTGCCTATGTAATTTCTGAGATCACTGTGAGTTGCTGTTCAAGGTTGTAGTGAGTGGGTAGTGGGAAGCCTTTCAGACACTGCAATAAATTGCCAGGGAGCCTGCAAATTTCTCCTGGCAGAGCAGTTTCAATTATTAGAGGATTCGGCAACAGAAAACATCAGGGAATGGCAGGCTTTATTTTTTCACAGAGAGTATTTGTACTTTTTATAGTAGCTAATCCATCAGATTCATTTCATTGTTCAGGCGCGAAAGCAGGCAGCAGATTATTTTATGAGGGCAAGTGGCAATCCCTTAGAACAGGATCTTGTAAACCCAGTTTTTGCAGATAAGCTTTTAATTGTCTCCACATTCTTGCTGGATGTGTGCAAACCCCTTTAGCCTGTCATGCAGCTGACCCAAATCCACTGAAACAAAAAGAAATGTTCCCCTTGATTTCAGTGAGCTTCGGGTCAGACTTTATGAGTCACTGTTCATTCATAAAAATGACCTGTTTCTGAAATGAATGCCGGTCAGGTGAATGGCTGCATGCTGTATTGAACAGCTCCATTTCTCCGAAATACTGCTGCAACTGTTTTAAACTGTAATGTATGTCTCTTTTTCACTCAGCGTTGCTAGAAGGAAGGTCCAGGCTGAAGAGGGACACATACCAGAGCTACATACACAGCGCTGAGGACATGGCCATTTTTCTTGCATAACCAGGGCTAAGAAAACCATCCTGCCATCCTCTGTCCCTAATACCAAGTCAGGATGAAAATGCCTATTGACCCTGTTCCTCCCACATCCATTTTTAAAAAAATTTCTTTAATCCAGGAGATTCAATAACATTTATGCTTAAAGCAGCAGTATATCATATATGGTGGGAAACAGGATTTTGTCTCTAGCATTGATAATCAAAATGTCAGTCTCTGCCTAACTCCACAGGGTGTTGTTTTATTCCTCACTGCTGCCTGTGCTGGACTGTTCCCCTCTTGGCCCTTTGCTGTTGCATTATTTGGTCTCACAAGTTGAGAACTAGAAAGCGAGTAACTCTTAACAAAAAGTAGCAGTTTCTAAAGAGAACAAACTTTTAGAGCATCTTTATTTGTATGAGCTTCTTGACCTACTTAAATTTAATTCTGATAATATATTACAGGAAGTACAATACCGTTAGTAATCTTTATGCACAGATGAATGGAATTTTTGGCGTAATTTTTTGGCTACCAGAAGCACAATGAGCAGGAACAGATTGTGAGTACTTATTGTCCTTGCAGTAAAAAAAAAAAAAAAATGAAAAAAAAAAAGAAAAAGAAGAAAAAGAAAAGAAAATTCAATAGAGTGTCTTGGAAGGAAACATTCCAGGCAGATGAACACTTTCCTAAAATCCAAAGGCAGTCCAACGATTTACCACCCATCCTGAATACTGTACTTTTCACCCTTGACCCCTCCTATGCCACCAACAACTGTAAATTAGCACTTGAGCATTTAATTAAGCATTAAAAGTAGATGCATTTTTAATTAGCATGGACTATCTGGTGCTCCTGATCTGACCAAGACCTCATCATCAGGGGTTACAGATTGATGTAGTGCAGAGGTGGACACAGGTAGGATGGCTGTGGCAATGCTGGCTGACGTCTCATTGGAAGTTTAAGTGGAGTGCAGCACCTCTCACACCACTGCCGTGGTGGTGACTGTCCCTTTGTTGCTCTCATTTGCCCCCAGTCCCTGTAAAGGCAGTACAATATTCCCTTGGGCTTTTTTGCTCACTTTTCCAGGTATATTTCTGGACATTTATAAGATTATTACTTGTTTTCCAGGAGTTGGTATTTTATTCTCTGTCTGAAATGTTTTGAGAGTCTTTCTACGCTTACTACTGAAGACCTGGGAAGATTGTGAAGCAAATCCTCCTGAAAGTAATTTCTGAACATGTGAAGGGCTAGGTGTCTGGGAAAATCATGCATGACCAAGCTTGACTGGTTTCTATGATGAGATGACCATCTTGGTGGAGAAGGGGATGCCGTTTACCTTGACTTTAGTAACTCTTCACCATAGTATCCATGCAGCAAAACTGGTGAGCTATGAACTAGATCAGTGGATGGGGAGTGGGAAACTGGCTGGACATGAAGGCTCAAAGGACATGACCGGTGGTGCACAGTCCAACTACCAGCAACCCTCAGGGACCATCACTGGGGCCAAGACTAGCGTCTTTGCTAGTTTTGTGGATGATTTGACAGAGTGCACTCTCAGCAGTTTTGGGAACTACATCAAACTGAGAGAAGTGGTCAGTTTGCTGGAGGGCAGGCTGTTGTGCTGGGGGATCTGGACAGGCTGGAGAAATGGGCAGACAGGAATCCCATGGAGCTCAGCACTGGGAGATTTAAAGTCCTGCACCTGGGGAAGAACAACCCCACACACCAGTGCAGGCTGGGGGCTGACTGGTGGGCTGGTTCTGCAAAAAATGATCTGGGGGTCCTGATGGATGAGTGGGATGTGAGGCAGCAGTGCTCTGGGCTGTATCAGCAACTGTTGCCAGCAGGTCAATGGAAATGTGTCTTCCCCTCCGCTCAGCACTGGGGAGTCACATCCAGAGTAGTGGGTTCAGTTTCAGGCTTCCCAGTACAGGGAAGACATAGACACGCTGAGGTGAGCCCAGCAAAGGGCCATCAGATGGGACAGTATAGAGGAGATGGTGCCAAACTCTGCTTAGCAGCGCAGTGGACAGGGCTACAACAAGGTGCGGTGGACACAAGCTGGAGCCAGAGGCATTACCATCAGATGTAAGGAAAAGAATTTTCATTGTGAGAGTGGTCAAACACCGGAGCAGACTGTCGTAGCCCAGAGAGGTTGTTGAATCTTCATCCTCAGAGATTTTGAAGCTCGGCTGAGCAACCTGCCCTCAGTGGCCCAGCTCTGGGCAGGGCTTGTGGCGGGTGGCCTCTGCAGGCCCCTTCCAGCCTCTGTGGGTCTGTGATTCTGCAATAACGAACTGCTAAATAAATCTTGTTCAACATTGTTGCCAGTTTCCTCGTCTTCACATCTTGAAAAGCTTTGGCAGCGGAAAAGGCCAAGGCAGCTGTCATCAGGAGAAGGAACAGCTCCCTCCAAGGGCCAGGCCTGCCAAGCGACACTGGCACAAACTTCTGACAGTGGCTGAGGAAGAACTGGGGAGTTAGTAGACTAGAAAAATCAGTTCGGGCTCAGAATTCATTGTAATGGAAACAGATACAGAAGCCTCGAACTTTTTCCGAGGAGTCTTCCATTTTTTTCTAAGTAGCTCCTAAGGTTCAGGCAAATCCACCTTTTGCATTCTGTCTTCACATGCTGCCATGAGGAAAGAGCGGCAGCGAGCACATCACCCCTGCTCCGTGTGCCTGTGCCACTTACAGGAGCTGAGCTGTGGGCAAAGCAATCTGCAGGTGTGGAAGCATTTCTGCTTGTATTTACAGCTCTGCTATAACACAGATTCTCAAACATCTCCTCCTTGGCTAAAGGTGCTTCTGTCTTTATGACCAAAAGGAAACAGTTTGCATCTTTTACTGACTTTCCAAGGCACGGCTGTAAGATATCATTGGCTTGTCCTTGGGGTGCAAAGAAGTCCTGGCACTGCCCTGGCATCCTTGCTTCCTTCCCTTTGTCTGCCCTGCTCTGCTCTGAGTCAACATCACAGTGATAAGGAAAATCACCTGACCAGCAACAGTCTTAAAAAGGAAAAGCATTTGAAAAATAACTTTCCAAGCAGAGTTTCTTTTAAACTGGTTGGAAATGAAGCGCAGCGGGATGAACTGGAGACAAAAGGATGAAATCAGCCCAGGGAAGAGAAGATGCTCTGCCTCAGTAAAAGTGCCTGACTTTGTTTTTTACAAAATACATCAGCACTGACTGTAAAAGCATCTGAGGAGTGACATGGAGCATTGCAAAGGGACATATGGGAGGCAGGAATTGAAATCATATACATGTGTAGAAAGCTGGGTGAGACAGCAGATCATATTTCTCTCTGTGCCCTGGAAGGGCATATAGTTCTTTCACCTCTAATTATGCAGCATGTTTTTGGGTGAGATCTCTCCTTCCTTCAGCCGCACTTGTTAAAAGCATTTAAGCACATGCTAAACTCTCAGTCTGTGAATAATGTGGTGTTCACTTAGCAAAGGCCCTAATGACTTAATCTCCTTAACACTCCTATTAATTCTTAGGGCGTTTATTTCCCGCTGTGGCAAGTGCCATGACAAGGGAGATTACAACACAGTGGACAAAACTCCCTGGCACAAAGTACAGGAGAAGGAAAGACTCCTAAAGAAAGCCTCTGTCATGCTGTATTAATTATCTCAGCCTGCAATATTCAGGCTTAGCTATACTTTCACGTCATCACCACACAAGCTTATAGGTAGGTGCCCATATACAAAAGATGTGACAATAAAGGTCGTTGCAGGAAACCCCTTGCTGAATTCTTTCATCTAATTGGAAACATGAAAGTAAAATGACAGGAGCATCAGTTCAGCCAAAAAGTAGTTTGGCACAGAAACATGCTCAGAAGGTTTGTCTTGATCGTGGGGTTGAAAAGAAGCTGTCAGGCTCCTGAAATGCCTGGTGCTTCTCTCTGTTCAAAATAAACTGCTGACTCTAATGACTGCCCTTTCAGAGATGGTCTATTTTAAGACAATGGAGCTACGCCAGAAGGAGCAATCACAGGAATGACAGCATGCAATAAAGCAAAGCAAGCCAGGCTGGATTTTTTTATCTTCTGCAAAGGGATTCCTTTCATGCTTATGCTTTAGCACTGGACATTACATGAAATCTTGTGAACCCCAGGGATGGAGAAGAAAGAGCTGGCAGCTGGTGGCACAGCTGTTGTATTTGTGCTGCCGAGAGGGGAATGCCTCGTGTCATGGGCTGGAGCAGATTTAGCCTTGCTGTGCAGCAACGTGTGCTTGATCTGTCTGTTTACTATTGAGTATACGAATAAGTGCTTTACTGAACTGGATTCTTAAATGCAAAGCAATATCCCGCCTCTGGGGAGCCCATAGTGAAATGCTGGGTGTTTCAGTGATGGAGGAATTGTACCCTGTTATCTATTGTTCATTAGTGAACCGTCTCTGACCCACTGCAAGACCCTGCAAATCATTTTAAGTTTGTCCCAGTCTAAGTCCAAAGTGCTTGTGTGGCTTGTCTGGAGCATAAAGGAGCCCTGAAATTCCCTCCTTTAGTGCATTTCTAGTGGAGGTGATTTCTTCCACACCCTCATGGAGCATTTCTGGGTCAGTTAGTAAGTACTTGCCAGTTTTCCCTCAGTCATTCTTCATTGCTTGGAACATGTCTCACACATCAGTACAACTGCTTTCTGTCATTGTAGTCATTGTAAATTCATTAGGATTTATTTTTATTCCTGTGTGCATTGGCACAGCTCTTGATAAAATGGAGTGAGTAATCTATACACCTAAACAATAATAAATGTGATCTATCTCTTGACACGTACAACGATGTAACTAGAACAGCAGTATTTCTTTGTGCATAGGAATTGCTTTTTCAAAGCGAATTTGACCAAGTTAAAAAGACAAACGATAGACCTGTGTAACATCATAGTAATCAGCAGAGAGAGTTGCTGTGGGTCTTGCTTTACTGCCTTTATTATGGTCCATTCCCAAATTACATCTTCTTCCTACAACACTGGGACTCCAGTGTTAGCTCATTTCTGAAATGTGTGAAGGAGTGAGGACTGCAGATTTGTTGGCGCTCTATATATCACACTTTGTGGTGATACATAATGCATAATAAATACAAATATATAAAATCTGGACTTTGAGAAGAGGTACTGCCTTTGCGGTGCTCCCATAACCACTAAAGTTCCTCAAGGTTCCTTCAATCAGTCAAACCTCCATCAGGTCGTAAAAGCCATGATTACAAGTGGGCTTATCCCACCTTTGCAGCGTCCTTCCCCTTGCTGAACACTCACCCTACACAATTATATCAAGCTGTTAAGACAATAGCCCCCAGGGCTGAAGTTAAGGTACAATGCCAATGTGTTCTAGGGAAATAATAAATATGTTATTTTTAGTATAGTATTTATAGTATACATAATATTACATGCTGCAGTATATATTTATCCTGTTTAAACAAACAATAACTGCAATTATAGCCTGCCTTAGTAAGTAGAAAGTAAACGTATGAAGCATTTGCATGAAAAGGAGAATGAACTGTAGAAAATACCTAAACCCTCTTATCTCTCTTTCAAGAAAGTTGCAATGGAAAAAAGCAACAGATTTCAAAGGAGAGACTAAGAACATGGAAGTTTTCCCTTGATGTCTGAACAGACATATTTCCTTTTTGTATCAATGCTTAAGTTTTTAGGCTTTGCCTGGTCTTTTCTAACAAAATGGTGTAAAGCCTAACACTTCCTCTCTAAAAGACGAGGAGAAAACTAGGATCTCAGCTTTAAAAATGCTGCTATATGAACATCAGCATGCAGGATTTAAAAATAAATGGGCAAGACCCCAGCTTGGCCTGAGTGGAGCCATGGCAGTTCCCACCCATTGAGGGCCTTGGACCCTTCAGGCTTATGGCGTGGTGCCTTCTGGAAATCATGCTTGTGGCCTCAGCTGATTGCCACCTTGATTGCCCCCTTTTCTATTCTGGACATTTTGCTTGCTGATATACTCTGTAGCTTTCTTGCTCTTTTCCTGTTTTTGAAGTTGTCCTTTTACCTTGATTATTCTTCCCAAGCAACATTCCTGGTTTTTGGTCTTCCGTTGGTAAGACCATCATTTTTGAGAGAGGTGCAAGTAGCTGCCATACCTGGGTGACAGGCGGATCCTGCTTGAGGCTGCTGCCCTGCACACCAGCTGCCCCTCGCTGCTCAGGAATGCAGAAAGCCACAGACAGCCAAGGCAGCGGGAGCCTCTGCCCCAAACACGGGTCGCTTGGAAAACCGAAGGAGGGTGTGCGGATCTGTTTCAGAACTAGATGTGGCAGCAGCATGAAGGGAGGAATGCACAGGCCCTGTCATGCACCAAGACAGCACGGGGCTACCCTGGGGAAGGGTCAGTGCTGCCTTTGCCTTCTCCTTCCCCTCTTCAGTAACCCACACATGCAACCCAGCAGCTCTCTTCACAGAATCATAGAATCATTTATGTTGGAGAAGACCTTTAAGATTATCAGTTCCAACCTTTAAGCCAGGACTGCCAAGTCCACCACTAAACCATGTCCGTAAGCACCACATTTATGTGTTTTTTAAACACTCTTGGTACATCTAATAAAAAAGCAGGTCATCAGATCTGTTAGATAAGCAGGAATGTGGGGCTTCTGTGTCTATTCTTCATAATTAGGCAGCACTGTAGCCAATAAATGCCTCCTCAGGTCCTCCTTCCCAAGGAGACACCCCCAGAGTCCAAAAGGCTGACTGACTCCTCAGACTGACTTGGAGAATCATCTGGTTATGAGGGATGATTACAAAGGTGACATCTCTCTTTATCTCATATGTACACACAGATCTGTTTTTACCCTATGTGTTTATATTGGTTTTTCTCTGCTTAGTCTGGATTTACAGTCCCTTCTAAAATGTCATTTTACTTGAAGAAACTTATAAAGAAAGTCTGTGTAATCAGTTCAGTAACATTCTTCAGAGGGCTTCAATGCAGCATGATATTTTTCGTTAAACAATAGACTTAGCCAACAGCTGTGTTTCATTTACATACAAAGCCTGAATTTCATAGTGACCTTTATGTGGAGAAACCTTTTTTTGGGTATTTGTTTTCAGCAGTTCTAGTATCTGCAGTTGCTATTTGTGTCTCAGTTGGCTTTCCAGAAAGGTTTCCATGTGGAAGCATTGTCTGGATGAAAGGAGGACCAGACCAGTTTTCTGAGCCATTGTCCTTGCTACTGATGTGCTGGCACGTCTAGAAACCTCGTGGTCCTGGGCCAAATCACTGCTGCCTGTGGACAGATGCTGGAGGAGATGGGTGCACTTGACACATGCAGTCCAGAGTCAGTAGATCCACAACCTGCATATTTTGGATTCACCGTAAGTGACCTTTAGAGAGCATGGCCTTGTATTTCCATTTGGGATTTCTCAATAATTCTTCTTAGCTGTCACATTTGGGAACAAAATTCTGAATGAGAGTCGGAATGACACCATTACTGGAAAAATTGGCTTAAGCTGGTAGGCAGGCGATTCCACCAGCCTTGACTTTTTCTAAAATACATGGCAAAACTTTCATTCCATTTCCATTTCACCATCCCTTCCTGGCTGTTTTTGTTTGCTTGCTTTTGTGGATTGGGAACTATCTGCGGCAACGTGTGCACTGTATTTGCTCCCTGCTTGTCAAGACACGAATCATTGTGAGTCCAGCATTTTGGTGTCTTCATTTGTCTTCACGCTCTGCTGTGAGTCTCAGCAGCTTTGCCATTGTACTCTAGAGACTACAGATCTATGTGAATGGTTGAATATCTCATAAGCATGTGACTTTTGTCCAGTAATAGGTGCCTTGGGGACCCAAGGTTAAAGAAGAGATGAAAGACTCTAGTAGTATATACACGGTGCCACTGACCCAGGCTGACACTGAATGTTAGGCACCTAAAGCCCTCCGTGGCTTTGGACCTATGTGACCTGTACCCCCTTCCTCAAGGCAGATTGGACCCTGTGTCAGTGCTCTTAGGGGAAGTTAACGTCAAGTACAATTTTCTAAAGTGCTCAATCAAACCACACAGATGAGTCCCACAGAGTTAGAATAAAACTGTGGACAGTAATGCAGGGACTTTCATAAAGAAAAAGCCTGAAAATGTGAAACTCAATAGGAACTACTCCAGAAAGATGAACTGCTGTAGCTGCTCATGGAGGGGGTGGGCTATACATTGCAGCAACTAACACATCTCCTGTTCTACTTGCTGCCTTCTGCACTTGACAGACAGGCAGCTGGGGAAAATAACTCATCCAAGCACAGGGTCATCTCTCCGGATCTGTGAGACCCAAATTCCTTAGACTCAAGCCTCTCTGCTGTAGATGAGAGGGAGCCCAGGTTACAGTGGCAGTTCAAGCGAGGAATATCTCACATACCATATGGGGAAACACAAATAGCTTTCTGTGCTGTGGTGAGCCTCTGTGCCTGGTAATTCTTTAGCTCAGTTCTACCTCTGAATTTGCTTCCTTGCTTTTTTGATAAAATGTGGATTATTTCAGGCCCCTCTGATCTTGCCTCAAGTCATGCCCATCCATGCTGTGTAAATTCAGAAAGCTTGCCTATTCTTTCCCTGGTTTTCACAGCTGGTTTAGTAAAGATACTGTATCTCCCTAGAAACTCTGTTTTTCTTACATATCAGTATTTAGGCCTTTTCCTTACCAGTTTTATCTTTTCCTTTCAAATCTTATTTTACTGCAGGCTGAGGTGCTTTAGATCATACAGTTCTACACTGACCACTCTGGAAGAGGTGCAACAGAACTGGAGCAGCAAGCAGAAACGCAGGGTGCCTGGAGCCAGCTGCTCTTTGGCAGCCCCCACTGAACTGACGCAGGGGACAGACCCTTCCAGCACTGCAGGCCCCACGCAGTGCATGAAGGAGTCCCCACTGGCAAACAGTGAGTGCAGAGTAAAGCATGGAGGATAATTTCAACACATTTCTCCTTGTCTTTGTTTATGTGCACCTGCCTGGTGTAAGCACCCTGGAGTGAAATCCCACAGCATCGTTTCTGCATATTACTGGTGCCATTAGAGTAGCCACATGCTCGGCCAGTTCCTCTCCATCTTCACCGGCAAGCGGGGTGTGTGGAGGAAGGGAGTTAACCCTGGACATGGTTGTCCCAGTGTCAGGGTGCTGTGTTTCCAGCCCCCTGAGGGCCTGAATATTTGGGAGAGAGGGACGTGGCTGCCTTTCATCCCAGCCATTTGCAGTTGGTGAATCAGTCGCTGAAGGGGCAGAACTTGGAGCAATGCTCATTCAGTTGTGCTGTGATGGAGAGTGGGTGATAAAGAGAGGAAAAATAGTGCCCAAACCAGTCTTGAAAGATGGCCTCAGCTGTGATCAAGCAGTCGCAGAAGCTAGCCAGGTGGGAGACACTCACCAGTACAGGGAGCTGCCCATGCCCAGTGGTGTGATGAGGTGCCACAGGGGCTGCAGGAATGGGCAGTTTTCCACCCTGGTGGGAAGAACATCCCTCTGTGTTGAACATGGGATGGTACTAATAGCTGGACCACAGATGGAGATGCTATGGAGATAACAGTATGAATTAATTAAAACATTGATTGAGAATAAGTAATACAAGTTCATAACCAATGGGAAAGTGGATGTTATGTATTACTGTGCACATGTGAAGGAAGCTGAGCCTTACAGTCATTGGGCTCAAGCTTTAACAAACCTTGGCCCTTCTGTCTCAGTAATGCCTCGGCACCTGCCACACAGATGAATGGAAGCTGCTCCTGGCATCTTTCACTAGTGCGTGCTTGGTCTGATACCCTGACGTCATCTTCCAGAGTGCAGTCAGCTTCAGCTAGCTGAGAGTCGTGTTTTAGTATTAGGGTAGCTGAATCCACAAGTAACTCTCTTGTCTTTGATGGGACTTGAGGCAGCGTAGGATGCTTCACACAAGCTCCCTGGGTATCTGTAGGAAAATCTCTGTGATCCCTTATGGATAATCTCTCTCCCACAGTGTGTGCCTCACCCTGACCAGGGCACCCTGAAGCTGATGGGGAGAAAAGCTGCCCATGAACTGCCTTTCTGGAGTGGGCGAGTAAGGACTGATCACCCTTCAGCAAGGAGGTAGAAGGGAGCGCTGCAAGATACACAGAGCAAATGGATGAATTTTATTGCTCCCAACACAAACATTCCCTTGAAAGTGCTCCTGCACGTTCACAGCATGGTGAAACTGCAGGTGAAATGGGTGCTAAACAAAATTCATTACTTTTCTCACATGGCCATGAGAAAAGGCATGGTTATACTGAAAAAAGCAACACCATCAGCCACTGCAGAGGTGAAGGGCTGATTTACACTCTCTCTCATGCTTGCCCTCAGCCACAGCACTAGAACCGCATAAGTAGTGCTTGGCCACCCTCCGGTAGTTTTATCAGTTGTGGACATTATTAGTTATAATTCTTTGACAGTTTATCAAGAGAATAATGCTAACAAGGGCATGAACAGGAGTCAAGAGTGTATTTAAAAGGAAAAGGTTGTGTTTCTGTAACAACAGGTTAGTAGAAAAATTGCCTCTGTCTATGGAGACTTTGCATTTACCAGATGTTCTATATTTGAGACTCCTGCAGTTAGCTTCTGAAGAGGTAAATTAGACAAGATAAGTTTCAGAGTTAATCATTACTGTTACATATTTGAAACACCACCTGGTATTTGCAGTATAATTCATGATGTTATGACTCTTGCACAGCGGTTTTAAATAGTCTTCAGCAATGTCTATCACTTGAATTGGTTAGGAAAGATAATCTTATCTGCCCCATAAAACAAAACACTTTGGCTATGTTTTTTATCATCCAGTCATAAACTCTCTATGTTTTAGAATACTTTTTCAACAAATCTGCTAGGGTGAGGCTGAAAAAATGCTTCAAGAAATGGGAGTTTGAAACTTTTCAATAGATCTAAGATGAACTCATTTTAGTGCCCATTGCAGGCAAACAAACCTATCTGTATCTCTTACCCTGAGTGTGTAATTCACAGTAATGTAACTCATGTTGTGTCCAACAGCAACTCAATATTGCCACGAGGCTGCTCTATTCATAATAAATAGGTAACTATGCAAATTGATGAACACTTATCTGTAATCAAGAAAGAACAGGATTGGGGAAATCAAAATTTTCTCATTTGCATGTTTAAGATATGCTTATATGTGGTGATTTTTAACACCTGCCTGCATCAGCTTAAACAGGCAGCCAAGCCAGGTCTAAAATCTTCTGCAAATCCCACCTCAGGGAATTTTCAGGAAAAGAAATTAAAGTTGCCATAATGCTAAAAGCTCTGCTAAGCTGATCCAGAGAGAGACCTTAGAAGGAAGAAACCTTTCTTGAATGCATTTCTATATCATGCGCCTTATTCTCCAGTATATATTGGAAGGGAAAATTACGTGGCTCGTGAGCTAAATATCTGCTGCAGCACTGCTGAGCAAAATGCAGAGGCTGAGAAGACCAGTGCGTGAGGGCAGCTTTCGTCACGTGCTTCTGCTGGGCCTCTTAGCTCAGGGTCCTGACTGGGGGGGTGGGGGGGCAGGTCATAATTGAGTATATTTACTTTTGTATTCATGAGTTGTTTCACATTCAACAGGAGCTCTGAACGTGTGCTGTATCCATACAGTCCCACTGATGTCCATGGGGTAAGCCTACAGAAACCAGTTGCTCTGCCATAATCCCTGTTATACTCCTGTCATTAGTTGAGAATAAAAGCTTGGGTAGACAGGCCCTAAGCTGTCAAGTATTACTGCAGCTAAAACCGAAACAAGTAAATTTTGCAGCATCCAAAAAGTCACCTGCTGAGCAACATGGAAGCGCAGGGTCGCAGCAGTCGCCTCTTGGCTGCTCTGGGCGGTGTGCACAGTGGGTAGGTGCGGCACGCTCACCCCATGGGTTTGTGCTGGTGGGTGCTCAAGCCCCATGTCCCTGTACTTCTGGGGATAAATAACTAGCCATGCTTAGCCATGGGAATAAACTTGAAAGAGAGTCAAGGGGAGCAGAGCTTACTGATAATCCTGAGAGAAGGCTAAGGTCTAGTGGTGGGATCCTACAAGCCAGAAGGATGCACAGATATGCCTCATCTTCTACCTGGAGCTGATTATATAACCTTTTCCTTAAGATTTAACCCCTGTACATTCAGGTGTGTGGATAACTGGCTAGCTGAAAAGGGTCACATAGACATAGTCCAGCTGGCTGGACAAAAATGCACATCGCTCTCAGCTTATCTGAAGTAAAGCAAAATACACTGTCTTTGGCTGTCCTTGTTACACAGTAACAGGAAGATTTTGGTGGGAAAAGAATGTTGCAGGTGGGAACAGAAAACTACAGAAGAGAAACTAGGGGTGGGCTTGGTATTTAGGCAACTAACCAATAATGAGCTTAACTTTTGTAATATGTATGAGCTAATTATAAGAAGGCATAAAAGGTGACTGTAAGAGACAATAAACGAAGTCTGCTGATCACTCATATTGAGCGACTGTGTCTTCCCTCCGTCGCAACACAGGTGAACAAAAATACGAAGACAGAGTGTGACAGCAAGCCTGGGATGGGCCACCTCACTCCAGCTAGGGGTTTTCCCTATAGAAATTGTGCCTCTGGAGCTCTGTGTCTTATCTGACATCTCAGTGAGCTCCACATTTGCAGCAGCTCAGTGAAAGCAGAGCTCTCATAGATGTTGTCATAGATGTTGCATTAGAAATTACTCACCCTGTTCACACTCAAGGGAACTTACAAGGTTTTTTGGAAGCTTTCCACTCCAGACATGCAAGGCTGAGCTAGTTTTCTAGACTCTGCAGCTGATGGGGAGAAACTGGCACACATAGGGGTGACTCATTGCTCTGCTGGGAGTATTGGCCTGTCACTGCAGCCATTTGAGTCAGCCAATGCAAAAACATCAGTTGCCGGGATGCATGCTTGGTCAGATGATCCCCAGCTTTTGGACCTGTTTAGGTCTCTTTCCTAAGGCTATGTTAACCTGCCTGCAGTCTCAGGCTATTTACACAGTAGAAGAAAATCAGAAAGTAAGTCAGAGGGTAAATTCTTTAGTTTTCTACCCAAATTTCTCCTCATTATCAGGATCTGTTCCTTGGCCAGAAAAATTGTTCACCAAGTCCTTTCCACTTGCAAAATTCAGTGCATGCTCTCACTCCAGAGTTTTTGCAGCAGGTCCTCTTCATTAATAAAATATTTACAGCCTCAGCATCTCTAAGAGTGGCATCTAGCTAGAGGTCATCCCAAACACTTACTTTCATCAAACAGCTATCCTTAATGGAAGCTCATTCTGCCTATCTGTGTACCTCTGGTATGAATTTTTTAATGGCTTCACATACTCTTTCATTAAATAATGCAGGCCACAATTAGTCTTGAGCCCTAGCTTCCATAATTTCTTGTATATGTATTTCAATAGATGTGTTACTTATATATACACGCTTATACTATATATACACGCTATATATACACACTCTTTCTCTCTATATATACACTACAATTTCAGCATGTGTGTGTATAAATATAAGGGACCAGCTGTATCAGCTGAATGCTCACAAATCTATGGAGCCTGATGGCTCCAGACTTCTTCCCAGACTTTCATCCCAGAATACTGAAGGAGCTAGTGGATGTTATGGCAGGACTACTCCTGATCATTTACCAAAGGTCTTGCGAGTCTGAGAAGGTCACCACTGACTGGAAGCTAGCTAGTGGCATTCCAGTTTACAAGAAGGGTGTGAGGGAAGACCCAGGAAACTACAAACCTGTTAGCCTAACCTCAGTTCCTGGAAAAATTATAAAGAAGATCATACTGGGTGCTATTGAAAGGCATTTAAAGGACAATCCAGTCATCAGGCACAGTCAACACAGGTTCACAAGGGGAAAGTCCTGCTTAACCAATTTGATGTCCTTCTATGACAAGGTCACCTGCCTAGTGGATGAAGGGAAAGAGGTGGATGTAGTTTTTCTGGAATTTAGTAAAGCTTTTAATACTGTCCCTCACAGCATCCTTCTGGACAAGTTGTCCAGCTGTGAGATGAGCAGGTACAAAATGCACTGGATGAAGAACCGGCTGAATGGCAGAGCTCAAATTGTTGTAGTGAACGGGGCTACATCTGGCTGGTGACCAGTGACCAGCGGTGTTCCTCAGGGCTCAGTTTTAGGGCCAGTTCTGTTCCATATTTTTATCAATGATCTGGATGCAGGAGTTGAATGCACCATTAGCATGTTTGCTGACACCAAACTAGGGAGTGCTGTTGACTCTCTTAAGGGACAAAAGATGGCTCAAAGCTTCATCAGCTTCAAAGCTTCAAAACTTGAAGCTTCAAAGCTTCAAGCCCAACCTTGACATTATGAAACATTTTTTTTACTGAGAGGATGGTCAAACACTGGAATGGGCTTCCTAGAGAGGTGGTCAATGCCCCCTGCTTGTCAGTGTTTAAGAGGCATTTGCTTAATGCCCTTAATAATGTTTTAACTTTTGATCATCCCTGACGTGGCCAGGCAGTGTAGATCCCTTCCACTGAACTATTCTATTCTATTCTATTCTATTCTGTTCTGTTCTGTTCTATTCTATTCTATTCTATTCTGTTCTATTCTATTCTTATTCTATTCTATTCTTATTCTATTCTATTCTATGCTATTCTATTCTATTCTTATTCTATTCTATTCTATTCTATTCTGTTCTATTCTATTCTATTCTGTTCTGTTCTGTTCTATTCTATTATATTCTATTCTTATTCTATTCTATTCTATTCTGTTCTATTCTGTTCTGTTCTGTTCTGTTCCCTTCCATTCCTTTCCATTACATTCTATTAATTTGCAATGTTTTGGAGGGGTTATAACATTTGGAAAAGCTCTGCTCTACAGAGCACGACCTTGGAACACACACAAATTTGGCAAGAGGCCTGACTATGCTTTGTTTCATTTACCTGCTCTCACAGACAGCCAAATTTTCAGGAACAGAGTGTTTAGCCGTACAGCTGCTTTCCTGCTGTAAGAGGAAGTGAGAAAGAATGACTGTGCTTCTTCTGTAGGAACCTCTGCTGAGCAGCTGTTCTCATGTTTTCATTACTCCTTTCAGATTTGTATTTTTGAGGAGCTTATTCCTTATTTTTATAAATTAGTGGTGTGATTCTCTGCTCTCAAATTTGGGCTCTCAACACAAGCCCAGTGAAATACCATCAAACCCATCACCACTTGCAGTGATGAGGCCATTTGCTTGTGAAGGGTTTGAAGGACACCCTGGTTCTGTACTTCCCTGGCAGCCACCCCTGTGACACTGGGGGCGGGGGGTGTGTGTGGGTCCTGGGGTGCTGGAGGCAGCTCATGTCGTCTCTCTTTCTATAGGGAATATACCTTACAGATCTGAAGGGAGGCCTTAAGCCTTAAGGACTGCTAACTTCTTCACACTCTCCAGCTTCCCACCCTCTCACATGCATGCACATGCCAGCCTTTATATCCAGTCCTACTAGTTACCTGAGGATGCAGTTATGCCTGTTCTGTCCATCTTTACTTAATTGCTGTAGGGAAGAGGTGAAGATGTGAATAAGAACAGAAAATTCCCCCAAAATCTTACCAGGCTGTCCAAAACAGCAAAGAGGCAAAAGAAACTCAGTTTTAGATGGATTTCTATAAACCCTGGCCCCCAAGACAAGGACAGTTCAAGCTAAGCTTCCAGAAAACTAGTTTGATGCACTGTCCTAAATGGGAAACAATTTAGGACAGTGCATCAAATAAAATGCATCAATAAAAGAGTAAACCAAATGGGGTGCAGCTGAAATAATTTAATTTTGTGGCTGTGCCCTCATCGGACTTCTTCCAGTGGGTGGATTACTTTCATGTTATAACTGTAACCCACATGCTATGTCTACCTGTGAGTCTCCCTTTCTTATTTCTTACCGTAATTTGCGTTTCTCCTGTCCCCACGCTTGGTTCCAGACTGGCATCGGATTGATGTTTACATGGGATGCAGCACAGCATTCTTCCTTTCCTCTTGTACATTTTGCATATTTTACTTTGACCACTTGCCACTTAATTTTTCTGTTCCCAACCAACAAGTTGGAACAACTTCTCTCACCCTTATACACATTTTCTCCTCACAAATGCTTAAATCAGGTATAAGCCCATGGGATTTCTTGGTATTGCTGTTGTGTAAGTCTGTTGTAGATGGGAAAAAGGTAAATGCTATGAACTAGTCTTGTGTATTCTTTGAGAAACATAAAAACATTTACAAGTTCATATCCTAACAGGAAACATATTCTTCTGGTTTTGTTCTAGTGTTTCACCCTAGATTCCTAAGTTAATACAACATACGCAAAAATCTATCCAGACTGCAAGAGGTGCTGGAAAAGGAGGGAAAAGTTACTACGACAAATCATTTTTACAGGCAGGCTGTTATGGGGCGGCATTTCACATTTGTCTCCTGTCAGCAGTTAAAAAAACCCACGGAAAATCTGTAGTATACATAGGTGTTGCTCTGCAGTGAAAACTGCTGCTCCTTTGCTTAGAGGAATTGAAGGCAGATATTTGAACTGATGCTTCTCTGATCTGGAGACACCAACATGCCACTTAACCCCTCCTGCGCTTATCCCCTGTGCACCCCTCGCAGCCAAGCTTGCCCCGGCCACAGGGGCCACGTCCTTGGCAGAGGGGCTGGTGCAGGCAGCCAGGCGAGGGCAAGTGGAGGAAGAGGAGGCATTAAGGGTGCACAGCAAAGCATGTAGGAGTGTATTGATGGCAAGGCAAAAAGTAAAGGCAGACAGTAAACCAAAACACAATAATGGATGGGGAAGTCCAGTGGAGCTCTGTCATCCTTCGCTTGCCAAGAGTTACAAGCTTAAGTGTTGGCTGTCATAAAACGCAACGTAAAACTGAGCCTCTCGGTTTGCTCCTATAGACTATTGCTGAAAAGGCAAAACAACCATTTAAATATGGATTTGATGCACGTGCTCAAGCAGTGACAAATCAGATCTACAATTCTATGAGCTGTGATGTGAAATGTAGGGGGTGTCAGTCTGCAGGCTTGGGGGCACAAACAGTCTAACAGCTGCGTGGGGAAGTAGCTTTGTGCTCACCCCTCCGTGATGCTATTGTGCTGCTGCATAATTATGGCCACCAGCTACTGCCCCATCTGGGCCGCCCATGTTAGAAGCTGCCCAAACACCTGGTCCCTCATGGCTCACACCTCCTGGAGGGGAGGACACATGATGCTGAGCACGGGAGGGGAGGAAACGGGCAAGTAAAGGCCAAGGACAGCTTTTACAACGACAGGGTATCACACAGCCACTTCCCCTGCCATGACCTGACTCTTTGGGACATTTGCAAAACGTCTGCACATCCCTGGCTGGTCTGCCAAGGAGCACAGGGAACATGGGGATAGACGGCTGCTAGGAGCCCTGTGGCTGCTGCAGCAGCCTGTGCCCCTCCTGGGTAAGCAACTGGCACTCCTTTGGCAGCACTGCTGGGGCAGGCACAGCGAGTGGGCACAGCTCTGAAAGGTTGAAGGTTGCCCTTGCAGAGCTCTGGAGCTTTGATCTGAGCAAAAAGATGCTCCCGGAGCTGCTGTGACTTGAATTATGTGGAAAAAGGAAATTTCACTGGGACTTTGTAAGGATGCAGTTGGCAAACGCTACATGAAAGGGCATCTGTGCAGCTTGGCCAAATAGCCTGTCACCATTAGCAAGTGCAAGAGCAGCTGAGGCGAGGCAGTGGAGGTGAAGTGCAATATTTCACTTCAGCACGGCATCAAGTAGCACTCCTGTGCACAGGCTTGGGGCTACCCAGTGCTGTGTTAAGGTAAAAGCTGCTCCAAAGGTGCTGGGGAGGAGAGGAGCTCTCAGGGAGCCGTTCACTCTGCACCGGCTCTCACAGACTAGTCTGGGTAATGAACACCCTCTGCTCTCTGCCCCTGCTGAGCCCTCATTTGCCAAATACACCCTTTGCCTTTAGCTGTTGCCAGAAGAGACCTTTAGCCTGATGTCGAAATTCAAGCGGCAAATGCTCTTTGGCACAGTTAGTGCTGATGAGGGAGTTATTTTCCCAGCGGACTTTATAGTGGTTAGAGGAACAACACAAGCTCTCTTGTGTAAGCAAACTGCCCCACAGGTGATCCCCGTGTCTCTCCAAGGCCATCTCCTGGCATGGCTCTGCCAGCTGAACGTGCAATTTCTTTAACCCTCAGGCTGACATAATTCTGTGGGCAAAACTTCTTAAACATGAACTAAGGCAGCGTGTATTTGAGGTGTCCCTGTGCCACTCCTTCAGCTGGTGTCTGCCACAAACTCTTACCAAGTGTTAATCGTTTGGCAAAATGAGTTGGAAAAGCCAAACCTGTGCAGGAAATAACTGCAAATGAAGCCTGAGCAGGAGCTGATAGAGAAAAGGAAATTTCATTGGGACTTGTAAGGATGCAGTAAGGAAATAATTTGGTGGCTGCTAAACAGTACAGATCAGAGGAGGCAGAAATGCAACCCCAGCAGCCAGGGGAACAACACAAAAGGTGTCTGGGCATCTGTGCTTGTTTAAGATTTGACCATGGATTATGGGGGTTTCTGTCTAAACCCAGCCAGGATCAACTGGCTCACCACAGAGCAAAGATCTGACAAGTGTAGGAAATTCAGGGGTTTAAAATAGGGCATAACTGGGTTTGCAAATATGGTAAGTCTTGTAACATATCAGAGTAAGTTTTAACTCCCTGCACTCATACTGCTAATTCAGAGAACACCCTATCTTTATCTACACCAAGGGCTTTCATGGGATAAATTATTTTCACAAGTCTGTTAAATGTCCTGTGCACACAAGGGCATTTCGACATTTGTTCCCTCTTCTAGCCACTGACCTCTAAGTATGACACCTAAATTTCTGATCTTCATGTATCCTCACAATTTTGTCTGTTCTGAATTTCATCTCCTTCACAACAGTGCGAAACTGTTCCACAGAGATCCACAATTCAGTTATATATTGCATAAAAAGCACTTTAATTTGTTTGCTTAAAACCTACTGTCCGGTAATCTTATTAGATGTCCAAAGTCCTTGTATTTTGAGAAAAGTAAATTGTTTTTCCCTATTAATTTTCACTTGAGCACCAATTCTTGTGTATGCTTCCAGCAGAGTCCCACGTCTAATTTTTTTTTCCATGCTGAAGCATCTAACACTACATTTTTTCGATTCTCAAAAGAAGCTATTCCATGCCTCTTATCTCTGTAGTTTTCAAATATATTCTATTTTTAAGCTGGGATGATGGCCACTGCAAGCAATATTGAAAATGCATTTACATGCTTTTATATGGCAACATAATGGTGTTTCTTATTTTGGTCTCTCTTCCTGAGATGCAGAAAAGAGTTTGCATGCCCGAACACTTGTCTACTCTTTCTAGCTGCACTACCTAAAATAAGGTATAAATTCCAAATGCACAAACATTTTGTACTCCACTGCAGCAGTCATACTACTGACCACATGCCTAATCACCTACTTGCCCTTCTGAGCATCTCCAGCACCGAGTGATATTTTCAGGCAACTAGTCATATTGACATTGAGAGCTCTCGGCTGGCTCGTAAGAGATAAATCAGAGGCTGCAGATGGGTATAATTTTCTCCTTGTGCTTGACTATGCTTTTTTTTGCACTCAATTTCACCTGCAAGCTTATTGCCCACTTATTTAATGTTCTGGTGACAATTTTTGCAGTCAGCTTTAGATTTGACTATCATGATTTATTTTGTATTATCTTCAGACTGTGTAGCACACACACATTGCTACTTGCCTCATTTTCATCAGTACCTTGAAGTGAATGTGTCACACTCATACAAAATGGCCTATGTATGTACATACATATAGGATGCATTGAATGATCCTGGTACAGAACCTCATGCAACCTGCCAGCAACCTGGTCTTTAATGCCTAATATTTGGCTTCTTGCTATTAACCATTTATTAGTCTGAGAAAGAACTTCCTTTCTATGCCTGGCAACCCACTTTCTTTAAGAGCTGTTGGTGGGAACTTTTGTGCTAACTATCAACTGGATCGCCTTTTCACAATGTACGTGACTCCTGCAAAGTGCTCTAATAACAGCTTGAGAGACCAGTGTTGAAGTGGGTGGTATGAGAAAGGCAAAAGAAGGATGTATGCTCAATGTGACACCTAGCAAAACTGGCAAATGGTAGTTCATAAAATGGCAAAAATTACGAGAAATACTCTAAGCAGACAAGACCCCTGAAATAACGCAAGAATATATTAAATATATTTTATTAGAGAAAACACTCAGATTGTCATCCTCAGCTTGTGCAAATTCTGTGTTTCATGGGCAGGAGAACTGACAAGAGAAGAAATGAAAAGGATTAGCAAGAAAACAGAGAGTTCTAAAGAATTAGCGAGAAAACATAGAGTTCTAAAGAATTAACAAGAAAACTAAGATGGATGAAGGATGCATAAATATTTGGAGACCAGTATCTGAGGGCCAAGTTCTGCTTTTCTCATAGGGACTCATGCAAAGTAACTTTCACTCACCATGCAGCCCGGCTGGACAACTCGGATAACTTGAATGTGGGACTGAGATGAGCTGATGAGCTGCAAACCCCATGGCTGTGTAAGGGTATATTCCTGCACTGGTGGGTGCCCACAAAGGATTCAATCCTTCCAGCAACTGTGGAACGTCTGCAGGTGAAAATTGTGTGTACACACAAACGTGTCGCTGGTACTTACACATTTGAAATCTGAGCTCTGAAAACACCTCCTATAATCTCCTCCTGTGAAACAGAAGGGTTGAATGGGAGCAGCTGACTTTCACAGCCAGAGGAGCAGTTACCTCCTCCATACAGGATCCCGGAAATGAGGCAGTGTCATGGTTTAACCCCAGCTGGCAACTAAGTACCACACAGCTGCTTGCTCCCTTCTCCTGTCCCCCACGGCGTGGGGAAGAGAATTGGGGAAAAGGTAAAATTTGTGGGTTGAGATAAGAACAAAATAATAATTGAAATAAAATAACAGTAATAACAACAAAACCACGATCAACAATTTTAATGAAAAGGAGAGAAAGGGAGAGAAGACTAAAATCCAAAAGAAATAAAAACCAAGTGATGCACAATACAGTTGCTCACCACCAGCTGACTGATGCCTGGCCAGTCCCTGAGGTGGACTGGTGGTCCTTGGCCAGCTCCACCCAGTTTATATGCTGAGCATGATGGTCTATGGTATGGAATATCCCTTTGTCTGTCCTGGCTCTGCTCCCTCCCGGCTTCTTGTGCACCTGCTTGCTCACAGAGCATGGGAAACTTGGAAAGTCCTTGATTTAGAGTAGCCCTGGTTAGCAACAACTAAAACATCAGCGTGTTATCAACATAATTCTCATCCTAAATCCAAAACATAGCACTGTACCAGCTACTAAGAATAAAATTAAGTCTATTCCAGCTGAAACCAGGACAGGCAGGTTTATGCAGCTGCCACCACATCAGAGCCTGATATATTGCTGGTTGCAAGGCATTTACTTGGTGGGCAATGACAGGTTGGCTAAAGTGATGGAAAGCTTCCACATAGCCAGACTAATGGTATGTAGTAAAAATTCAGACAGCTGAAGACAATTACTGAATTTTAGATAGGGTTTGAGAAATTAAATGAGTTCAATGGCTGCTCTACCATTTGGAAAGCCATAACACATTACTGGATGCACTGGAAGTAACATTTCAGAGTCTAAAAATAGGCTGCATATACTACTCCTTCTGCTTCCCCTGGAGAGCTGAGAACATTCAGTACTTATTAAAGAAGGCATTAAAAATAAGTTGGGGTTTGCATATTCCTTTCTGTGACTTCCCTTTTGAAAAATACCAGAATAACCAGTTTATAGCTGTTCTTCTCGTGAGGAGTCAGACAACAGCAGAAAATGAAAAGGAGGGGCTATACCCATTGCTCGGCCACAAGACTTACTGCTGCAGTGGGATCTGGAAGTTCCTTCTCTGCACCTGGCCATGAAACCTCGTTCTCAGCCTGACCCTTTTCAAGCAGCTTTCCTCCTACAAACCTGGGAACTGGCAAGCCCTTGAGGCCATGTTTTGGGGAAGAGAAACAGGAGAAAATCCATGTTCCTGACAAAAAACCAAAAAGGACAATTACTGGGTGGTATTTCTACAAGTCACAAGAAAGTGAGTCCCAAGGACTCTCTTCTGGATTGGGCTACAGAGGTTCTGAGTCGTGCCTGCAGCAGCCACCCCAGAGGTATCGGTCATCACAGCAAACTATTACAATTAGTGTGTGTCAAAACATCCTTGGGGGCATTTGGCCCCCGTAAGTATCCAGGGAATACACCTGCAAAAAGTGATTCACAAAACCACATAACGAATGTCAATGCATCTGCATGTTATCTAAAGCCTTGTGGCTTACGTTTGCCTGTGTGTTCCTGCATCCAGCTGGTGTCATACAGAGAAGACCTGAGGACACGCACAAGAATCCCCACAAAGAATTTAACACAGATAAGAAAGGCAGGTCTTCCATGAATTTGTGCTTTCGAGTCCTGGAAAACCTCTTTGCATTTTACAGCAACAGCTTGCAATCTCTGTTTCAGTGGATTTATATTTGTGGAGGTGAGTGCCATTATTTTTTGCTCTGCAAATATTTTGTTGGCATGCAAAGGCTCCTATCGGAGTTTCTCCATCAGACCTGAGGCTGGACAAGGGCTGAACAGAGCAGCTTTCACTTCATGCAGGCTGCTTGTTCCATGGCCTCTAAGAAGCATTTTGAGTTTCAAGGGATGCAACCATGTCTTATCAAAGCGCTGATGCTGGGGTTGTTAATGGAGCTGGCCTGGCTGCATTGTGTGGGATACAGGTGAAGCAACAATAGAAAGTGAAAGGAACAGAGATTTTAACAAGGGAACTGTTGCTGATTCCTTCTCACTTGATGGGCCTTTTATTGAATCAAAAATGAACTTCCCACGCAACATACCATGTACCCACAAACACTGGGGTATTTTCACAGGCTCCTCCTGCCTGCGTTTCTTTAGATACGAACCCACTGCTCTATTTTAAAGTGTGCCACTGGATATAAAGGAAATGAAATTCACAAACCAGGAGAAAGACCAGTGAAAAATAAATTACCAACAAGTTGTATTTAGTTTTGGGTGCACCCAACTGTGGAGTTTTGTATCCTGGAATATTTCTATTTCTATACTCAAGGACAGGATAAAATCAAGTTGATGAAGAGCCCTGGGCTCCCCACCAAGTGTCCTTGTCTATGTGGTCACAACTCCCAAAGCCCTTGCCCAGCAGAGCCTAGGCACACCCAGCCTCTCGTGTTCAGTGCATTTTCTTGGTAGGTAGAAATGGGTGTTTGAACACCCTCTGCCTAAAAAGCCAATCTCACTTCCTAGGTAAGGGTGCCAGGATGTTACAGTTATCCTCCTTTAACTGTCTTTCATGAGAAGACTGGGCAGCCTTGCACTTAACCTGAACCAGAGAGCCAAGGCACCAGACAGAGGGATTTTAGCCTCCTCTGTGAACCGGGCAATGAAAGTTGAGGCTGTACCTCTGAAGTTCTTCACCAGAGCTAGATATTAGTAGCTAATTATTTTAAAAGGAAAATGCTTTCAAATCTCCTATAGCCTTTGCTTTCACAGCTTTTTAAAAATCAAATCAACTAAACCAAAAGAGAAGCCTGCATTTAGTAAACCTGCCATTTTTAAGTAAATCAGCAGCATTTACTTAAATGTAAATAATTTTAAAGTAAATTTCCCTGCAGAGCCTCTTTTTGCTTTATGCTATATAAAAATCTGAACAACATAAAAATTCCCCTGGTATTATGAAGTCTTTCAACATTAGCAGAGGTTTTTCAGGCAAGCTGTTAAACAATGATATTTTCCTTTGTAATTGGTCCTAAATTCCCCCCCCCCCCCCCCCCCCCCCCCCGTTTATGTATCAAAGGTAGATAAAAGAGAAAACTTCTAGATCCAAAATTACAGGGAGCCTGGCAGTATGGATTGAAACCTCAGTGCTGAACACAACAGTGTCACATTTGGGAATGATGGTAGGACTTCACTAAAACCTCTTTCCAAAGCGAGTGAATTTTCAGAGTATAAGGGAAAGGGATTACTAAAATTGGAGTAAAACTTTCCATTCCTCCCTGACGTGCACTTCTATACTCTATATAATAGCTACGCTGGTGCTCTTTTAGCATCTACTAGTAAATATCATAGGTAAAAATCAATGTATGTGTGATATGAGGAATGTATACTTACTTAGACTTCCCATTTTTGGCATAAAAAACTTTGCTTACTGTGTCAAAAGTTGCTTGATGTTTGAGTGATGACTCCCTTAAGGGCTATTACCTTATACAAGACATATGTATCTTGTATAACCCATATACATGCAATTCATGGAAAGATTTGTAAGGTGCGTCCATAAAAGAAAATATTGTTTATTTTCTGAAAGGTTTCAAGGCTGCAGAAAAACACTATCTATGCCACAAATTACATCAGTGTTTTTAAACTGGTTGTGCCCTTGGACCACTGCCAGCCCATAATCTCTCTCCCAGGTGACCACACATGGTCCTCACCACACTGTAATGCAAAACACCACTGATGTGGTTTCCATCTCTCTCTGTGGGCTACTTACTACACCTTGGAGGGTCACTGCCAAAACACACTGCCATAACACCAGTGGGTATTGAGCTGTTTTGAAATCTTGAAAATCACAGTCCCTGTTCTTTGTTTGGCTCCCAGTCTCATAAGGGCCCCCACTGGAAGCAAACCCTGTAGTAAGGATGCTTACAGCACAGAAAGCCAAGAACATGCCATTGCAGTTTGTTAGAGTACGAGCATCAGAAATCTTTTTTCCTTTCTGAGCAGGAGAAATACAAAGCAGACTCTGGATTATGTGTGCCTACAGTAATACCTGCAGAGAATTAAATCACTAGGCCCAGTGCAAGCACTCCACCTGAATTAATTTTTAAATTCAGAGTTTTTTCCCACTTTCTGTTTGGTTGACTGTGGTCTTAAAATTGGGCCAAGCACATGAAACAGTGAAAATAATTTTACTCGCATGCTAGAGACATAATGCCATGCTATTACCTTAAAATCCTGCCTACACAGAAATAGCTGAACACCTTCTCCTCAGCAGTTCAGAATTCTCGGGTTACTTCAGCTGTCAGAAACCCCAACAGCAAACATGCAGAAACAGCCACTGTTGCAAAAGTGCAGGAGACGATGCTGCAGGAGACATCAGCTGCAGGGTGTAAGGGCTGCAGGGTGACCCTTCCCTCTCCTCTCCACATGTCCAGCCAGCCTGACACTTTTGCTTTAATCTAACGGCACTGCTTTGAGCACACATCACGCCTTGGGATGAGCTGTGTGTTAGGTCAAAACCTGAGCAGAAGTGCAGCAGATGTTAATTCATGGCATGGCCCTGCCAAAGCACTGCCCCTCCCCCTGCCTGCATCCATCCACCATCCCAGCTATGGCTTCTGTAGGATGCTGCAGCCCCAGGGTGAGGTCGGGCTCGACGGCATCAGCAGCTGCTGAGCGTGCCCATGGCACAACATCTTTGCATGGTGGATGTGTCCTCATGGAGACAAACATTTCCTTCAAATTTGGGGTCTTCCTCAGTGCTGAGACCATCGTCCCCATCCCTCCTATGGGACATGGTGCTCTTGTCTCACAGCAGCTTTGGTGCCACCATCATTATTGGCATCTGGTCCCATACTGTGGTGGCCGCAGAGACCTTGCTGGTTGTAGCTGTACCCCGTACCTCCCCACCACCACTGGGGAGGAGGCTGGAGAGGCCATCACCCCCACACCAGTGCTGCCAGCCTCGAGGGGAACACCTGGAGTGGGGACGGGGATGCGTAAAGCACAGGGGCTGAGAGCATCACCTTGCAAACACTGGGAAAAGACCAGCATGGGCTCCCTCTGACATCTGGGTCTTTGCTTTCTGCATGTGATTCCCATTACTGCCGAGTTCAGGGGACTTGCTGCAGCAGTGTTGTGCAAATGTTAATTAAACTGATACCAGCTTTTATGTGTCTAGCTGATAAGGTGGGCTGGTGGTGCTCTAAATTTAGACTGGTCAGGAGCTGTTTGAGAGGATAAACACAGACGGTGCTGTACTGATGGATCTTGCGACTTCACCTGCACTCTCAAAATGGTGTCACTCCCTGGTTAATGGGCTGAATAAATAATGCTGGGCAGCCCTGCTAACGGCAGTGGTGCTGTTGTATGTCAATAGTATCAACTGGTCAAGCCCTGAGCCCATAATGTTCCTGTTGCTGGCACTTGGACTGTGGTCAGAAAAGGGAGATGCAGGAGACAGCACTGCTTTAACAAGGTAAAAAATATAAAGGCAGAACCCTCACCCTAAACAAAAACCAAACAAAACCCCCACATCAGTTGAAAATCTCAACTTTTGACCGAGATTGACTTTTGGACTGTGTTTTTGACTGAGGTTGACCAATTTTGACTTTTTTTCCTGGGCAGTTGTGTCATTACTTTAAAATAGGACACAGGGGTTTTTTATGTCTTGGGTTTTTTTTCCAGAAGGAGTTGCTGATGTTGTGTCCCCACCTTTGTGCTTGCATCAATTTTGTGGAGCACCTGAGACTGGGTGCCTTGTGTGGCTTCTGCAGAATGTGTCCCACACCGTACCCTGGCCAGAGCACCCAGTCTGTTCACGCTCCTCAGAGAGGCTGTCTGGAGAAAGGGATGTGGAAATACAGGTGAACGAAACAAAGAAAGAGCAGTAGGAAGGCAGAGAAACATGGAGGTTGTGCTAGGATTTTCAGTCTGCAGAGGGCTCGTCTATAGTCCTTGGTATTGGAAAGCTGAGTAGCTTGGACTTTGCAGAGAGAGTCGGCAGGTAAGGCTGATAAATGTAGTCGATTGCCCTCCTGGGCTTTGGTCCTCAGTGATATGAGTTTCGGTAGCATTTGGGTGTCCAGCCCCTTCTGGTTCCCCTTTCTCTTTGTTCTCAGAAGCATGGTATTTGTACCTATGGACTTGTACCAGTACTTCTTTAAGACAGTACCAAAATCCTGACCTTTCACGTTACCTACACTTTCTCTTTGGTTTGAGAACAAACCTATTGTTTGGTTATTTTTTAACCTGATCTCATCTGTAACACTGTGCTGATCTGTTACAAACTGAGTTTTTCATCTATTTTCACATTTTAGAATTTCTACTAAAGCCTGTAATTATTACAGCTCTAATTGTTCTGTCATTTAAACACTTCTATTTTCATTTCAGCATAATTGGCTACTTGATCGTAAAATAGTTTCTTTATGACAGTGTTTTTCCTCAACAGGGTCCTCTGACCCTCTACTAAGAAAAAGATGTTTTCCCCTTCCTCATTACTGCAATTACATCAGGAAACTATAGCTCGCTCAATGATATAAATGTCAGTGAATATTGTTCTCTTGAAAAACTATTTGTCCCTTTTCCATCCACAGGCAAAAGTTAGTAGTTTGCTCGAAGGGATTTTGATTTCACTTCAGTGAAAAAGCTCATCATATGCCAAATTATTCTGATGTGCAGGACTTGCTAACCTGTTCTCGCTGGAGGACCGAACTGTTGTCAGGTTACGATCTGTGTAGGTCACGACATGGAGACATCCATGCAGATCACGACACAGGGGTACCCATGCAGATCATGAAATAAGGACATCTGTGCCACCAAGCCCATTTACAGCAGCTGAGGATCTGACCCGCACTCAAGTGCATCAGTCGTGATGGGTCAACAGAGAACCTGGGCATTGTGAACTGTGTATTTACTGACTGGAAAGCCATTTACCTCCTCATGCAATTATTCTTCTGTTTGTTTTAAAACAGCCTGTGGGAAATAGTAAAGGTTTGAAGTATAGGACAATGGGTTGGTAAACAGCCTGTGCAGCTGACACCTTTGCCTGCACAAGACCTGCAGTGTTTCTCACCCTCCTGTTCCTCGTTGGAAAGGATCAAATACTGACCCGCTGGTTCTAGGATATTTCCCTGAAGTTTGTGAGGAAGGTGAGGGCAGTGAGCAATTCAGGCCCCAAAAAAACGGTCTGGAAAAGCAATGTAAGCCCTTTCCTCAGATCCTTCTCTCACCGTGGCTGACAGAAGCACATCTTCAGAGAGCGCAGGCAGGATTCATTGGACCATCTGATTGTAAGGTAAACAATATATTGACCATAGAAATTGCACCCTGAGATTGCCTGTTTCTTTTCAGTGGTTATAAAAGGCAGTGTACAGTTTCTAACATTATCTCAGACACCTTCACCATAGACAACTCGCGTTAGATGGTGAGAATCCCCCCTTGCTATGGACACATTGCCCTGTGGTGGGCATCTAAGTGAGGATGTCACTATGTTTTTCCCCTTCTCCCAAGGGTCCCAGTATCTTCAGGTCACCTGGATCAGATTATGATATAGCACTGCTGGCATATACATTATTCATGGGAGCAGTAACATACAGTGCATGATTTAAAGGTGGTAATTGCTCATCTGTACATTATAGGGAATCACCCTGTTATTAAAAATACTCTGAAGTTCCCAAGCAAAATCTGTTTTTTCTCTCAACTGGAAAGAGATTTGGCCGATAAATGTAAAATTGCTGTAATATGCCGAAAGATGCTTTAGCTGACAGGAATATTGTGATAGCGGAGACAGAAGTTCAATGCTACATCTTAAATATAAGGCACAAATTCCCATCAAATTTGAGGACCAGATATAAAAAGGATAAGATTTGATATAGCTCATATTTTTGCTCATATGAAGTTGAATCACAGAATCGTAGAGTAGCTTGGGATGGAAGGGGCCTTTAAAGGGCACCTAGTCCAATCCCTCTGCAATGAGCATTAGGTTGTTCAGAGCCACCTGCTTGCGTTCCTCATAGTACTGGAGATGTTAAAAGCAATGTTACGGCCCACCCGAGTAAAGCCCGCAGGGTTTTATGGCGCCCACCGAGCTCTGAGAAATTTTGGTTGTGATGAGATTTCAGTCTTTCAAGTGGAAGTGCTGGTCATTTCTGGCAGAGGCAGAACTGTTGGAGACTATGATCTGAGACATGTTGTAGCCTTTGGAAGAAACCTGCTCCCATACGTGTGGAAGCAAGGACAGGCTGCCAGCAACAGTATTTCCTTGTGCCGTGCTGGCTGTGGGTTGTGTCACCTGTGCTAACCAGCCTGTCCAGTGAGGTGCATGGGGACATTTGACCTCCTGTGGCATGACAGAGCTACCCTTTAGGCCAACCACAGCACAAAGCATGTTCTTGCAGACACTTCAGAGGGGGAAAAAAGTGAATACACATGAGCATACACAAATTTCATTTGTTTGAAACAGGAGGCAGCACTGTTTGCTTGATCCTGCTACACTAAAACTGGTCCCAAGTTGCAAAACCTTGTTTTGTCTCCACTCCCTCACATGGGAGGCCCCAGGGCAGCAGCCTCCAGATGGAGAAACAAGCACAAGAGTGGGATGCTTTGCTCATCACCAGGCAGGAAGGGATGAGGCCAGCCAGGGCAGTCAATGCTACAAAATGAGCAGTAACTGAACCCAAACTGAGAAAGGATATTGGTTCTTTGGACTGAAAAAAAAAATATGACAGAACAAAACCTGTCAATATGAAAAGTATTTTGGCTAAGCAATTGTTGGCTAAAATGTAGTGGAAAATTACCTAAATTATGAAGCGAGTGACCCTGCAGTCAGCTGATAAATTATAATCCTCTGGTGTCTGTCCTGAAATAACCTGATTTCCATTCTTGTAGGAGCTGGAGACAGCCGTATGTATAACAGAAATATATATCTATTAGCAGCCACAGAGGAAGCTGTGTATCTATCGGCAGAACTGTCCGCACGCTGCCTGAAGTGCCACTAGCTGTCCGAGCAGAACAGCACGGATGGGACCCACTGGGTGCACCTGGGCCAGAGATCTCCACCTCCGGGTGCAGCCGTGCCACCACAGCAGAGGTGCTGGTGTCTTCCTGATGCAAAACGCTCAAAGGCAGCACTAAGATGCCCTGGCAGGTCTGTGTGGCAGTGATTTCTGCACCTCGGCTGCAGGGGATAAAAACCCCTGAGAGCTGCCTGTGGTTGCACATAGGGGCTGCAATAGTGCTGTTTGCCTCCTGCTGGGAAAAAGTTGTGCTCTAGGTCGGCCGCAGGGCTCTTCTGTGAGGGAACTGAAACCAGGTCCTGGAGGACGATGCAGAACTGGGGACTCTCTTTCTGAGGACAGGGGTTTCAAGACGTCTAAAGTTCACTTGCCTGTGGCAAAACCAGGGAGGGATTTGGAAAGGGAGATGTTAGAAACTACCAGGACATCCCAGCAATTATCAGGTCCTTCTTTATTCTATTGCTGGGGCATGAAGTACATTGCTGGTGTGCAGGGAGTGCGTTCAGTGCTGCTGCTGCTACAAACCCCAAACTCCCTGATAAAAGAAAGACCTGGGCTGTGTGTAATTAAACCTTGGCTAGGGAGTGCCAGCAGGCACTGCCAGAAATACGTCATAAATGCTGGTTGTATGGATTTTTGTTGACTGCCATGTACCCAGCGTTGCTGAAATTTTCTGTGCACTTATCAGTTTTCTCAGAAATCTATTTTCTTTCCCACAGCAGCTAGTGAGGAATTCGTGGGAGGGTGTGCCTGTAGTTACAGGCTGTGATTCAGGATTCTGCATTTATTTCCCAGCTCTGCCGCCGACTCTCCCTCCAGGCCCTAACTCAGGGACTCAGAGCCTTGCTATGAAATAGGAATAATAAGACTATCCTCTCTCCATCACTGCTTTAAGTCATGCTCATTTATACAGCAAGATTTGTGTCAGGCCAGGCAGCTCATTGCGGGGAAGAGGAGGATAGCAGGGAACCCACTGGTGCAGCACCACCCGATGCAACACTTTTGCATGACTCAGAGAGAAACTGGACAGCTGCATGACAGCCTGTTGACGCTGCAACACATCTACCCAGGGCAGGGACTCACTTTTCCAAAATCCTTGTGGAGCGCACAGCTTTGGGTGAAGGTTTTGGCACACGGTAAGGTGTGAGAGCAGTCCCCAATGGGCAGAGCTGGCCAAGCCATGCTTGCTCACAGGCTGCAGCTTGCGCCCGAGCTGCCCCGTGGATGTGGCATGCCAAAAGGTGCCAATCCCAGGCTTCGGTCCATACAGGCAGAAGTAGTCTCCCTCCCTCATCCGATTTCAGGAAAACACACAGGGACTCAGCATCTTGGAAATTAAAACTGTTAAATCTCCTTAAAACAGATCAGTGGTCCATACTGAGGATGGGGCAGGCAGACAGGCAAGTAGAGTTTCCTCTCCTTAGGAAAGCAGGCTAAAAATGATAAATTCTGGTGTTGTTGCTGCTTCTGATATTTAGATGATGCTTTCAATCTTTGACCCCAATTCCAGCTGCAGCACTGAATAGTGAGATACTTCCACTGGTTTTATTGGAGCAAGTCCAGATTTTTACATCAGTAACCAAGATCATGAGCTTTTCCTTTATATTTACTGACAAGTATTTTCTCTATTTTACTGTGGCCTTAAAACAAAATAAAAATTTTAAGATGGTTTGAATTACAGTTTTACTGATGCTAAAGTATAATTATGATGGCATTTTTGCTGCTTTCATCCTGCAGACTTGATTAGAGGGAGCTGTTTCAGTTGCAGGGAAGTCTTTTACATTGGATGTTACCTTTGGGGTCAAGAGGGCATCCATGGGCATTTGCAATACAGCCAACAAGCAATGTGACTTTTATGATAATGTAATTACATTTGTCTTTGGGCACAAAAATAGCAATCTCCTCTTTGCTGGGATCAAACAGCAGATCTCAGGAGGGGTATTTTTCAGACACCAAGTTTGGCAGTAGTTACTTAAAACCAAGTGATCGCTATAGACATCAAGATTCCTTTTATGAAAAACACTGTATTCTTGAAAAGGTGGTACTTGACTGAATACCACCACTTTTTAAAGATTCCGGATAATACTTTTACTAGAGAAACAAAAGGACTCTGTAATGACAGTGTTACAGATTCTTTAGCAATCTAAAGTGTTTAAGTCTCTGAAATCATCATCACATCTTTTTGCCATGGAATTTTCATGAAAATAAACTATTTTAGCTAAATGTATTCATCTCTTAATGGTTTAAAAATAGACTTTGTACTAAAATTTCACATTTTACTTCATTTTAACATGGACTGGTAAATATACATGAAAAGGATAATACAGACTACTGAAAACTAGCTCTAACCTTTAATAATTGGCCAAGATATCTGAAAGCATACTGAAGATTTTTGCAATATTGAAAGCTGAAGCATTAAAAATTACTGATGGGTTTTGAACATTTTCCTCCCTACGTTCAAGGCCTTTCTTGTGATTAAGCACAGTAGGTCAAAGTACACTGCGTCTAAACTGAAGAGCTGCTAATCACTAGGTACATCAAAGAGAAACTTTGATATTTTTCAGACAAACCAAAAAAACATTGTGAACTCAGTGAGCAAAATTTTTCATAGATGAGCCATGCACTGCTTCAGTAGTTCTGGCCCCTGAGTTAAGGGGCAGGGGTTGTGTCTGTATTAGGTGACAGATACATGTCCCTGGCCTCTGAGAAATCAGGATAACTTCTTGTTTATAATCCTTTAAAGATAATATTCACCGTCTCAGTCTTGCTGCTTCTCAGGACCTCATTGAAACAGTAAATCTTTAAAATCAGTGGAAAAAAAAAAGGCACCATCTTAAGTCCAGTTCCGAGAGCTGTGCCTGGTGGGGACCTGAAGGGACTGATAGGATATTGCAGCGAGCTCACATACAGCCAGGGACATGTATGTAGTCTACTCCCGACAGCCCTCCCTGGAATCTCCAGAGGTGGTTCTACCACTTGTCTGCCAGACCTCAGAAAACTGATGGACACGTGGCTGCTAGCAAGCATGTGGTATTCACAGAGTCACGAGTGCCTAGATTGCAAGTCTTCATTACCGAGAAACCTCCAGGGGCTGCGCCTACATCAGCAAACAGCTCAGCACAGCATGAGCGAGCCGGGGGAATGAAGCAGCTGGTGGCGAGTCCTTATATCTACACCACTGCTGGTTCTGGGTTTTCCCTTTGGACTGGAATTCACCCAGTCCCTTGGAGGAAGAGTCGCCCCCTTGCATGTGGCTTGGGGTCATCTGTGGTGCTGGTCACTGCCTGGGGCCCCTGTGTCAGCCCACAGGTGGGGACTGCTGCTGGCACCCCCTGAACAGAGCTTCCAGGCTGCTGTCTCTGGAAGGAGTCTGCCGTGATTGCACCAAAGTTGCACCAGAGTGCAGGGAGGTAGAGAACTGGGGGAATCCCTTCAAAAAAGCACTACAGCTGTAAGCAAAATCCTCAGTGCAAATGCAAGCACAGATGACCTCAAAAACATTTATCATAGTCTCAGCACTATCAAAACTAGGCAGCTGCAACAAGGCAAAACCATCACACACCAGGTTAACTTCAATAAGGAGTTCCCACACCTTGCCCCAGCACAGCCACCAATCCCCCACAAGGTTTCAAAGGTTCATCTACTACCCATACTGTTTCTTCATCCTCTTCAGGCCAGTCCACCCTCCTTGCTTCTGCTACATCCAGATTCTTCTTTCTTCAGGCTCCTCTTCCAGCCAGCCTCTCCTCATCCAGACCCTCTTCTTCTCCTAGGACCTCTCCTTGCCCCTCCTACATCCAGGGTGCTCTCTTTGCATCTTCCAGGTCTCTCTTCATCCAATGCTCCTCTTCCATGCCCCTTAGAGCTATTTAACCACTATAGCAGGAACCAGCCACAGCTGCACGTTATCCACATCAGCCAGCACACCGCCCCTGAAGCCAGCCCACAGCTGTATGTTATCAGTGTTAATTAACCCAGCTTCATTCCTCTACAATTCCTCTACAATTTATGTCACCTAGAAAATATTTATTGGTATGCTCTTCAGGGGTTCTAACTATCTGAAGGGCAAGATTTCATCAGAGGCCTAGTTTATCTTTCTGTGTATCCTCCTAGTAACAAACAGGTTTATTTTTAACATCTTTTTGACCCTCTGTAACTAGTTTATGTAATGGCTATGTATGGCATAGTTATCAAAACTATACGACAGTAGAAATTACTTGTGTTTGGTCTTCATAAGGTTTTTAGTCTAAGATAGTAAACTTCAGTTAGAGATATCACTAGGAAAAAAAACCATTTTTTTTTTATATTGAAAGTATGCACTGTATATTTTGCAGTGCTTTAATGCAGGGTATCAACCAACAAAACCAACTACTTGTACAGGTTTCATTTTACCTCCTTAATGAATCAGTAACTCAGACTGTTTATTGGGAAAAAAAGTCAAGTTCCCTTCCTGGGCTAGTGGCAAAAATTCTGACTCAGCAATATAAACTGGATTGCATGCAGCTATTTCCATTGATTTAACTCAATCTAGCCTAATTTTCTTGGGTATTTCTTAGCTGAGCTAAAGCATTTCCATGAGGTATAAATTGGGCTGATGCAAAACAAACAGACATTAGTGAAGTTTACTGGTCAGTCTGTCACAGTTAAACAGGTGCGAATTTCTTCAGTATAGCTCAGGATAGAAAGCTGTTGAACAGGAGTAATAAGAGAACTTATAATTAAAAAGAGAAAAAAAAATAAAGAAAAAGGAAAATGGCTGATCCTTATGTTGATTGTTGTTTCTAAGAACTTGAGCAAGGGAGGCTAACCTAAACCCATGACAGATGAAGGGTTTGCATGTTCTCATTAGATAACACAAAAACTGACGAACTCAAATTTACTTAACTCATTCAGTAGTATTTTATGTGCAACAAAGTGGCATTCAGTTAAACCCAACATGTTGTTGATTAACATGTTTTTAATCATCTGCTGGAAAATTGGTTCTAAGTGTATTTCTGAGGTTTGGTACCACAACACTTGTCCTACTTTCCGGATTATACATGCTTCCAAAATTAATAATGCTACTGCTACTTTTTTTTTTTTTAAACTCGGACACAGTCCTGGAAAGCTAAACAGGACAGCACAGCAAAGAATTACAAGCACTCTGAAATAGTTTTTGTAAAAAGCTAAAAATAGATAGTCTACATCTGCCAACATCTAAATAAATCATCCTAAAGGTGACCGATGAAATACTTCTAGATATTTGGGACTGTTTTCCTGTTATCCATTTACACAAATTGTTGGTGTATTTAAATTTCAGCTTCCTTTTGATGTGTAGAGCTTGATATCTGTGGGGTCTGATAACCAAGGAGGGATGTCCTGATGCTTGCTTCAGAGGCACTGCAGAGTGCTCAGCCTTGGAGATGTTCCAAACCTGACTGGACACAGTCCTGGACAACCTATGATGGCTGACCGTGCTTGAGTAGGAGGATTGGACTAAAGAATCTCCAGAGGTCCCTTCCAAACTTTTTTTTTTTCCTTTTTGATTCTCTGAGTCTGTTTATCAGTTCTTACATATCTATCCAAAGTTTGAGGCTGCTGATCTCTAACTCATAGCCAGACTCATAGTCATTAATTTCATTTACAGAAACTCTTATTAAAAAAATTCACCACGTTATTCAGTCCATCTTTTTTTTTTTTCTCTTTTTTCTCTCTTCTGATGCTGCTAATCAGCAGCTTTAAGGGGGAGAATGTTTTCAAAACAGATTTGATTTGGGATATTTCCTTCAGGCAGAGTCATCTCAGAAGGAGAGATAGTTCTGCTAGGGTTAGGTTTCTTGTGCTGATATCTAGTAAAAGCAGATGTGGAGAGTGTGGTAGAAAATACAAGTAAAGAAGGGAGTACTGTGGAAACCAGAGACCTGTTTTTTGTAAGAGTTGAAATTTATAATTTGATTTTTGTTTTCATGCTGGTTTGGATTGCAACTTCAAATTTCAGAACTCGGAAGAATATGGAAGAGGAATTTTTTTCAGGTCAATTGAAACATTTCATTTCAGTTTTGTTCTTTTAATTATAACAGTATATGTAGCATGTACTTAACCATACTTCAAAATAAAATAAAAGAGAAAATCAAAACAAAAGAAAGGAAAACTCAAAATTCTGCAAATATTGGAATGTCTTGATTCAATATTGCTGAACATTTTCCCTTTTTCTCCCTTCCGATTAAACTTTTTTAAGAATTTTTAATGATGTTATGAAACATTTTCAAGTGAACTAGGTTTTTGTTTTGCAATAAATGTGTCTTCTGACCATATCTAAGATCCGGTGTAGATAGACAACTTGGGAGACATGGACTTCAGGAATAGCTTGGCTGTGATTTCACCGTTGACTCGGTAAATTGCTTCACCCCTCGTATCTGCTTCTTTATTCATAAAATATGGATGACAGCAACTGCCTCTGTGAAGACTGCTCTTGTGCCCTGTGATGGAAACCACCATATGTAACAGGTGGGTAGTATTCTTCCACCATCCAGTCAACCTTTGCTTTATATCAGAAATTCTTTGGAAGCAAATGTTTTCTTCTTAACAAGAACTCCACCTCCAAGAGCTGATAAGAGAGCAGCCAGTGCTTTCAAAAGGAGAAACCTGAAGTTACATGGTTAAATATCTTTTGAATGTGTAGACTGCTTCCAGAAGAGGTTTTCCCATTGACATCAGTGAGTGAAGCTGAAAATGAAACTATTTATGAAGAGAGCTATAACCAGATGGATGGAATCAGTTCATTACAGTAACACTTAGAAACAGTCCGGTAGTTAATAGTATGTCAACATTTCATAGCAGAGGTTTGGTTTTTCATCTTCTAATTTCATCAAGAAAACCAGCTTTGAACCAAGTTTCATAAAAAGTGTGAATATTTTTGCCTTTATAATTAAAGATGAATTTTTTGTGTAAATCATACAGACTAAAGGAGCAAATCACTGACTCATCCCAAATACAGCTGCATATCTAAAAGACTTCAGACTTGAAAAAAGAGAGACTGCAGGTAATCAAGTCCAGCATTCTAAAGAAAGCCTTGCTGATGTGGAGTCCCACTTTGATGTGATACAAAAACCCACCAGATTTTTAACTGGGGTTTAAAGCTAGGTAACAACTCAATCCTGCATCATGGGCAGGCTGCTGCTTGCTTTCTTCTGAGGCAGGAGCTCATCACATCTGTTCAAATGAGAGACCCCTTCGTCTGGAATATTTGGGGCACGTGAGGCAGAAGGTAACGCTTCTGACCTATCAGGCTGCCTTCATGCAGCATAAGGACTTTTAAACTTCTCCTTTGGCTATGAACAGGTCAAAGAGTGTCTGAGAGTGACTTGGCATGGGTTACGCCAGGGGCCTGGGATCAGAGCTGGCAGCTGTGCCTCTCTGGTTGCCATTTACGTTATGCCATAAGCCCCAACCGACCTAACTGCAGTTATGGTGGCTTCTTGGACTAGTTCCTGCCATTGCAAGGAGAAGAGGCGTCTTCTCGGGGTGAAGATCCCCATGATCTCTTTGCAGGTCTAAAATAATCTAAATGTGGGATCTTTGTGGCCCTAGCTGTAAGACATGAGGTGAGTTTGCTGCGTGAGAGTAAGGTTCAGAGGTGCCTCATGGAGCAAAATGCAGTAGAAAAGGTCACAGTGCTTGCACATCAAGTGCTGTCCTATTTCCAGTATCACTGGAAGGTACTTGGAAGGTACTGGAGAAGATCGGACAGACTGCCTTTTGCTTATAAACTGATGTGCTTATTCCCCAATGCCCAGCTGCAAGAACCCAAACTAAGTAATTAGGTTCACCCCAACGTTAAATATTTTGGTCTGTTGGCTTTGGTTTTTGTTTTCTTTTCTTTAATTTTTATCCTTTCCCCCTCTCATTTCAGTCCCAGCTCAAAACATAGTTATTCTCAAGTGTAAAATTCAGGATTTCTCTAGAAGACTTTAGCTTATGTATTTACAGTAACACCCAACCAGTTCACTTCACCCCTCCTGCAATTCTATAAATGTAAAAGTGTGATTGTCTCACTGGGCACTAATGGACAAATCTCGCTGACGTTATATTGAGTCTAAAGAATGTGCATTCAAACCCACGTGAAGAGTTAGCTATACTTTGATTTACCAGGTACTATTGATAACAGAACTGGGCAGGATTTGATTTTAATGATACATGAAATCACTGCCCCTCTCAAGTCAAACATAACTTCTGTCTGTCTTCTAAGGGTAATTATTTGCGATGACAGTGTGACTGGACTTCTACACAGCTGAACTTCTGTACAGCTGGAGTCCCATGCTGGCCTGTCACAGCTGACGATACCTACTGTGGGGTCCACCTTACTTACCTAGAGGTGAGATATCTAGTCCAGTCTAGTATCTAGATACCCACTATAGTCAAAGCTGAGAGAGCAAGAGAGAGAGATTATTCTGGTGGCAAGAATCTGTCCATTTGTCTTAGACACCAGTTTTCAATGGGGATAAACTCTGGGTGGGAACTGGGGACTGATGCAAACATTATGCCTCACATTTAGAGGCAGAAGTTAGAAGATACAACTCTGACCTGGTATTTAATAACCTGCTACAGGCCATTGACATTATGTCCAAGTATTCATACATAGCGATATATAGGTTGGAGTCTGTGGTATTACCACCTTCCCTTCTTTGCCGAAAGGAGTCGGAACAGGGACTTGGAATGAACGGATTCTACTTGTTTCAATCATATAAGGGAGACACCTCCTTCTTCTGAGATTTAAGGTGTAACCCCACTTTCCATAGTACTCTAGATAAGAGAAAACATGAACAAACCCACTCTGTGTGTTTTAAGAAATGATGTTAGGATAGAAAATGTATCATAAGCTAAGGAAAAGATGGAAGAAACACATTTCAACTTGACATTGTTGCCTAATGAGGTTACAAAAGGAAAAAAACCCTGATTTATAGGGACTGGATTAATCTTACATGTCTTTGGGGGTTGAATGAAATTCAAGGTGCAGACACTGAATTTTAACCTCCTCCACACAGGTGTCAAGAGGCTTGCTGGTAGTTAAGCTCCTGCTGCAGTCAGCAGCTCAGCTGGGACCTCTTAAATGAATGGAAGTGAAAGACTGCCATATATACCTGCTAAAAATAAACATTTATAGGCAAAGTGTTTGGAGCCTGTGACTTTCTTTTTTTATTTATACCACTGTTGTTGGTATTTCTTTCAAATGTATTTGCAGTTAAAGAGGGAAGTTTAGGTATTATTTGATGTTATGTGGCAAAGAAAATTAGATTAAGGGCTCTGTATCTTAGATTTTAAAGACCTTGGTGGTAGGTCCATGGGTGATCTGTGATTCTATGCTACTACAACAGAAACAACATAAAGTGTGAAAAGAGGAGAAGTCAGCAGAAAAAAGGAAACAATTTTCTGAATCAGTCTATTTTAACTGCACTAATTCAGTGCCTGTGATTTCTCTTTTCCTATGACAATAAAGACATAAAAATCTATCCAAAATGCATTGAATTTTGTTGTAGCTATGGAGAATAAAGATTCCTTCCTGGGAGCCGAGTGCTTTTGTTAGCAAAAACATGAAGCAGTTCCTCAGCAGGAAGGCACAGGTGAGGCACGAGACCTATGCTACAGCATTTGCAAGACAAACATCCCTGTTTACATTTTTACTATTATAACCCAACCATTGCTGTGGTCATGCATACAGGTTTAATAAAAATTAGCAATAACTTTTGTAACCTGAGGCCTGAAATGACAGTCTGTAAAGAGATACCATTATTTGTTTTCCATGAGTTGTAACATTTATGTGGAGTTTAATCTGTTTTCTTTTTCAAACAGAAAAAGCTTCCAGAAAGTAATCTTTTGTTAACATAGTTTGTAAGATGAAAGAAAAGGATGCTCTGCCTGACTTACAATTTGCCTGTATCAAGAAAAATAAAAAAGTTGTTTGCATTAAGAGTGACAGCAGATGAGATTAATCATAAGATAAATCTTTTGAACTAAATACAGCTTCAAGACACTCAGTGTCGGAGGGTGTGTAACGCAGAAAACCTTAGGGAATAAATGTCACTATTCTTTAAAACAGTCACCCTTTTAGCAAGAGACCGTAGGCTCTCTGGGGATAGCACACCACATCTTTTCCTGAAAGGCTCCATTTGTTTCACCTGAAGGTCAGGTTTTAACTTCCCACGTTCTCTTGCAGCGTAAAGCAGCAGTACAAGCAGCAGTGATGCATACAGCTTGGGGGACAGCCCTGCTGAGTGTCAAATGCTAAATCCCACTGCCATCTCCTAGATGATCGTGCCAGCATGATATACTGACGTCCCAGAGGGCACGTGGCATCCAGCTCCTCCCATTAACAACAAAGAGGAGCAGGATTTTGAACAACCTTATCTAGCTCCATCATCCTCTGCTGTTATGATCACCTGCCTCAGCACTGCTGGGATCAAGATGCTGGCTGGAGTTGCTTGTGGACCGATATTCCCATCACTCCTTCTCTGCATCTTTGTATGGGACAGCAGGGGTGCCATTTGGGATATAAGACCCTTCACCATATGATGTAAAACGCACTGTGGAGAGCTTTAAGTCAGAACAAATGCTGTGGTTTGCAATTCCTTCATCAGCCTCTGGAAGACTTGCTCTGAGGCAAGTAGATCAATATGCAGAAGCGTTTTTTCATAAGGATAGTTCTCAAACTATTATTCGAGGTCTTAACTTCTCTGTCTGTGGCTATGTAGTTAGGCTTCTGATTCACCTGTCACAAGCTTTAACCCAGAGGTCCTTCAGGCTACAAGAAGGTTTTTGAGCAACTTTTTTTGACCTAGAAAAAGCAAACCCAGACTTAAAAGACTTTGACTTACCATTCAGTGAATGATTGAAGCATAACAGTTTACCTGGTCCTTGATACTGTGCCTAGCAAAATCATCAGAAAACCCCTTATTGGAGCAAAATCAGGGCATTAGCCTGGTTACTCAGAGGTGAAAAAGAAGTTGAAACACAATTATGCCAAGCAATGTAATCTAAGGGTCATGTTCACAAACATTTCTCCATTTATGTTCTACCTGAATTACAAGCGCCTGCTCCCACTGACCAAATAACTCATATTCTCTTAGTGGAAAAGTCTCTGCAATTTTAAAATCGATCTTTCAAATGAGTAAATAAATATATACTCTTAAAAGAATGTCAGATCTCTGTCTTTAAAAGGCAAGTACAGACAGAGCTAAAACTGCTTGTGAAGGATAACAAGGGGACTTGACTTCAACGAAGATGAAGCAGAACAGGCTCGGAAGCGAAGCAGATACAAGTTGGACAGTGTTGCATGACACAACCTACCTGCCGCTCCAGGCGCGCGGGCTGGCAGCCTTCCCAGCCTGGCACCACAGCAAATGCAGGAGGTGGCTGTTGGTGGCAGGTCTGTTCTCCCACGCGAAAGACACACAGACAAGTCTCTTTCCGCTTTTAGTCTAGAAAAAGTAGCTCTGCTTTGCTTACGGGATCAACCCAAGCAGCGAATTTTAGGCAGGTAGCACTGCTGTTGGAAGCTGTGAGAGCATCTGTCTCTCTGTTGGGTATCAGCAGGCCAGGGATAATAAGCCCATATGTCAGGTGACCTGTACCCTCACGGAGTAAACGGCATCCCTCACCACTCTTTACCATGCTGAAGCCCCAGGGGAAAGGTGCTGTAGCTGTAGATTGTGCTGATGTGGGGTTTGTTAATTTTAATATACAAATTGAATATACTCACAGCTGATAGAGATCTCTGTGGTCTCATACTAAACGACTCACATGGTCAGATGGGCAGCCATTTATCACTGCAGAAATACCACCGTGGGGACCACCAGCTGATATTAGACGGAAGCATTGCGCTTTCTCTGCCGAAACAGTTGCAGCCCAATTCTGTGGTAAGGTTGTGTGTACAGGCATAATGACACTTAGCATCCCTCTACTCAGATATCATTGACCCAGCCCCCACCCAGGTCTGCACAGCAGGGACTCTAAGAAAGATACATTGCATTCACAAAACAGAACATGATTTCTTCGTCATGTCTTGACTGATTTGATGACAACCCTGCTATTGCTGCCAGTGTTTTAAAAAAAAATCTGTTGTTTTTCTTTGTGCAAAAGGGAAAAAAATGGAGAAAATAGTACAGTTACTGTGAAAACCTTTCCTGACTTCTTGGACTATTTAAACAGTAAATAATGCAATTATTTCAATTGAGCCTTATAATGAAAATCAGTTTTAGTTAATTTCACATAGCCTTCTGATTACTGTTTTTCAACATAATGTCATTTGGCTAATTCTATTTCAGATGCATTTTAAATTTGCTTGTGAATAGACAAGGTAAAAAGTCTCCTGATATTGCTACAGTTAAAATCAGTCATTTTGAAAAGTGTTTTATTTACAGAAATTATTACCTTGCGACCTTTCAAGTTTAATTTTTTTCCTGTCGTTTGCTTGACTATTTTAACCAAAAAATCTAATGAAATCTTAGTATTGACCTGCATTTCCCAGAGAAAAGGTCTTTCAGTAAACAAAAGATTAAAAAAAAAAGTGTTTGCAATAAGCATTATGAATTTTAAGAGAATCTTGGGCAATGTAAAAATAAATGTTCCATTTTGAAATCCCACAAAGCGGAAACATTCAGAACGTTTCATGAAATATTTTATTTCTTAACAGTTACTTATTGAAAATATTCTTTTCTCTGGTTAAATTTTTATTAAGCACCGAGTTTTTACCAGAAATCTTTATATCTAAGTCGATCACTTACTCTTGAAAAATGAACAGGAAATTCCTTTAAAAAGGAAAATAACTCTTCCCTGCCATCTCTGATGTCCTCCCCAGGGCAACGAAGACCTATTTTATTCCCACTCCTGCCCAAAGATTTAAATCCTGAGAACATGAAACCTTTGAGACCTCTCAAAAGACATTGGATTTAAATCCACCTGGAGAAAAGGTTATAAATCGCCTTCTCTCCATTAGGCTCTTGTCTCTGGCGACTGAAAGGGAGTGTAGGAGATGCCTCTTCATGCAGAGCAGTCAGAGCCAGGAGGGGATCGTCCTCTCAGACACTGATGGTCCAGTTGTGGGCTTGTCTGGAGGAAAAGGTATTTCTTCATGTCTCCTTCTTCTGCTCCTGTCAGAGGGCTCAGTGGCCACTGTCACAAAGAGCCATCCTTTCCATTAGTTTGGGGCCTATGGAGGAGGCAGATCTCTACTTCATTCCTTATATTACCATATAACATCGTTTTTCCATTGACCTAAGATCACTCTGCCTGTGCAAAAAGCCAAAGTTATTCACTGCATGAGAAGCGTGGGCTGAAACACATGCTTTTTCCTTCCTATATTTTATCCTATATATGCTAAATACACTGAATTGGTGCTGATTTTTTATTTTTTCCAAAAGAATTGCGGATAATTTTGTTTTAAGGTCAGACAAAACTAATAAATTAAAACATATAAAAAAAGCTTCAAATCCAGCTCATCTTCATTGATAGTGTGGTCTAAACAGCTATTTTTGATGCCAGGCATTTCTAGTTTTAATACATGTGTATTTAATCCAAAGCCCAAGGATAGTTTCATCAAGTGAAAGAGGGCTACTTCTGCAGAAAGTTGAACAGGTGCCTGAATTACAGAAGAACAGGAGCAAAATCCAGTTCTTACAAGTTTTGGGGTTATGCTGTGGTTCTTCCACTAATCTTCATTGCTCATCAGCATGCAGGAATAATGCCTTTCCAGAGGTTTAGTTAAATTGGTGTTTCACCAACTTAATGCTACACGAGCTGCGTCTGTGTGCTTGCATAACAATATGCTGCACACTGGGGTTAAAGAAGGCAGGATCAGGATTCAGTACCTTCTTTGTTTGCTTTAAACTTTATTTTTAGAGTTTTAATTTAAAGTTTTGTTAAAATTTGACAAAAGGACCCCAAAGAATGCAAGCCTGAGCAGCAAGACCAGGACCAGCCCTAGTAGCTTGTACAGGTGAGAAGGAGGCAAAGATTATGCTTAAATATTGTTGCTTGAAAGTTTTCCTTGTATGGTAGAACGAGAAGAAGCAACTGAAATTGAAATGGAGGAAGGAAAACACGAGCGGAAGAGACCAAACGTGTTGGTGTAGGTGGTATGTAGGGCTGTTTAAAGTGATCGCTAGAGTAGTACACCTAAAGTCAAGTACACCTTACTTCGTTAAGTCTGTATGGTATGGCACATGGCATTTGGTCCCTCGGTGCTCAGTGGTGGGTGCCATCTGAGCATATGGCCCTTAGTCAGCAGGGGCTGAGGACCCTCTATCATGCCAATGCCCAGGCAGCTCCTATGCAAAACATGACAGCAACAGTTGAAGGGACTGGAGGGAAATAAGCAGACCTAGCTGCACAGACTTTTGGACCTCAGCCTGAAGTGCCCAAACTGGCACTAAGTGAACCTCAGGGTGGGCTTTTGCCATTGCCAGAGAAGAGTGGAGACTCACTGCAGTGCTGCAGGACTGCCTTGGTAAGCCTGCTCGTGAAGAGTGGGCCAAGGGGGTGTACCACAGGCTGGCACCCGCACTTGCCAGCACCCCATTCAGAACTTCAGTCCTGAGGGGCTCAGAGGAAACACATGTGGCTACTTGCTAGTTCTCTGTTCCCTAGCATGGCACTTACAGACAGAAGTGAAGCAAAACAGCCTCCACCACTCTTTCTCTAGCCGATCTCTGCCCAGACACCCAGCTCCACTCTGCTGTCCATGGGTTTAGCTCCACATGACTTTCTCTGCAGGATAAGTACCCACAGATTTTGGCCCCATGTCTCTGAACAAAGAGTTCATCAGCTGTCAGTTGACGCAGATTTCTTTTACCTTAGGCAATTTTCCAGCCCCCACATTCTGGAGCACAGCTTTAAGGAAGAGACTGAAGTGAACAAACAGTCTGTTCTCGTGTGTTCCTTGGAAGACAAGAGTTTCTAATCTTTCAGATTTGGGCCACTCTTGTCCTGTCAGTCTGATCAGCTGTAGAGTACCAGAGCACCGCTGGGAGCACCCCAGGGCGGGGGGATGTACAAACACAGGGCAATGGACCAGCATCTGCCTTTGTGGGGTGCCTCTGGAGATACTCCAGCAAAGTCAGTAGTGTAAATGTTTGTCTTTTGCAATGAAAGAAATAACCCAACCTTGTATATTAATATCTATATCTGTATGTATATCACATACACTGAGTAAGGACACATTTCTGTCAAGGACGTTTGTCTAACTATAGCACTTGATGGGAGCTGCTGACAAAGCTGTGTGTTCCTAAAACTGTAGTTTTTTGCATCATTGTCCATTGCAAGGAAGACACTGTCCATTTAGGCCAGCTGGAAGGACAGGTTGCTGGGTCAGGGTGGCTGGCTGGGGCATGTTTTTTTGTGTTAGTTCATTCCTGCACCCCTATTCTGTCTGTAATCATGGACACTGCTGTTCAGGGGGTTCACATGCTGCCTTCATACATGACCAATAACTTGTTAGGAAAAACCACAACCAGTATCACTAAAAGAAATTTAAAAGCCTGATTGTGAAACCAGATGTCCTGGTTTCAGCTGGGATTTTTTCTTCTTGGTAGCTGCTGTGGTGCTGTGTTTTGGATTTAGGATGAGAATAATGTCGATAACATACTGATGTTTTAGTTATTGCCAGGTACTGTTTATACTGAATCAAGGATGTTTCAGTTTCTCAGTCCCTGCCAGTGAGAGGGCTGGAGGGGCACTGGAAATTGGTGGGGGACACAGCCAGGACAGGTGACCCGAACTAGCCAAAGGGATATTCCATACCATGGGGCGTCATGCTCAGTATATAAAGGGGGGGGAGTTGGCTGTGCCTGGCTGATCGCTGCTCAGGGACTGGCTGGGCATCAGCCAGTGGGTTGTGAGCAATTGTATTGCGCATCACTTGTTTTTTCTCCCCTCCCTTTGGATTTTATTCCCCTTCCCTTCTTTCTCCTTTTCATGATGATGTTGATGATTGTTTTATTATTAATAATAATATTGTTATAATTATTAATAATTATGATTTTATTTCCATTATTAAATTGTTCTTATCTCAACCCAGTAGTTTTACCTTTTTCCCAATTCTTCTCCCCATCCTATTGGCAGTGGGGGGGAGCGAGCAAGTGGCTGTGTGGTACGGAGTTGCCAGCTGGGGTTAAAGCACGACGCCAAATGAGGCTGAGATTTTATATCTTTTTGAGGCAATGTTTCAGTTTCTGTCATTGCTCTGCTACAGAGCTGGACAGATGTTTATGGTAGTCACAAAAAAGGAAATGGGGGCAGGCTGCACCAGAACATTTTAAAAGCCATTAATAAGATTTTATGTTGTTATTCTGAAGGGCATTTTCTGCTGCTCTCAGCACAATATTGTGACTGGCTTTCACAAGATGGAAAAAATGATGTATTCTTACTTCATCCTAAATAACAGTGCAGCCAGCGTGAGAACAAATCCCAGGGAGGACAAGGCAATTTGCAGTTTCTGTACGTGCAAGGAAACTAATGTTAGACCCACAAAAGGGCCCAAATGTCATCTAGCTTCCAAATGTCACCTGGCTTCGAAGTAGCAGCAGCTGACCCTTTTGCAGCACCCCAGAGCACAGGGGCGAGCTGACCTCGGGCTTGCTGAGCCGTGGGAGGTGGGCTCCTGCCCCAGCAGGGCTTCAAAGGTGACCGCACAGAGGGACCCTGCTCTCCGGGGCTTGGTCCCCGGCTCAAGCCAGGCAGCAGTCTCACAGCTTTCTGCACTGCCGCTGGGGTGCAACCCTTTTCGAAACGAAAAAAAATAGTTGCTGGTTAGGGGGCAGGGAGAACAACAAATGTATGTACACTTTTCCTTCTAGCAGAGAAAAAGAAGGTATTTTGTTCCTGGGGGAGTTCCTATTTCGGTGCATTTACTGTAAGCACCCACTGGGATAAAAGTACTACACGCTGACGTATTCCAGGAAAAAATCTTAACTGAAAGATGTTTTAAAGAGCCATGGTAAAACCATTTCATTTTGGACTTTTTCATTAAGATACAACATCACCACACTGAAGTGTCTGATACTGAACTGGCTGGAAACAGTGCTTTGGGTCATCCTGCAAGAGACGGTATTTCCCTGTCAAGGGTGGGTATCCCCAGGTGCGGGAACTGGTCCTCTCCAGGGCCCTGGAGCTCTGGAGGTGGCATAACCCCTTTGCAGTTCCAATGCATGTCTCCTAGGAGGTACCACACTGCTCCAGAATGGCTATATCTGTTGTGGGACTTACAGCTTTTGTAAGAAGCAGAGCCCTGAAAGTGCATCTCCTATGAGACTGTGCATCACAATGGAGAATTGTAATATATAGTGTTACGTAGCTTAAAATAAAATGCTTCCAGTCAGTCAGACAATGCAATTCAGCTCAAAGTGATTGCAAATAGAATATTTTCTTCTGGAAAGAAAAGAATCATTTGAATAAAAAAATTCTTGAACAACCCACTTTTCATATTCTCTCTACTTTCCCTGGTGTGTGTGTGTGAGTCTGCATATCTGTGTGTATGTAATCAACATTACAGCAAGAATCTACTTTGTGCACATCACGGATTTCTCTTCTTAATGTAGGCAACCCTGCTAGTTCCTGAACTTCGACCATCTGCTCAAGCCTAAGGGGCAGCAATATTAAATTAACTGTAGTCTGACATTTCCTTGATAACTGACATTTGCACAAACAAGTTCTCCATGCACATGTGCATGTTAGGAAATTAAAGTGTAAAGTAAATAAGATTATCATTGTGTGTTTCTTCTCAAAAACATATTGCAAGTCATTATCTCTCCCTCTAATGACTGAAACTCTATGTGCAAAACCAAGTAATTTAATTTACATATCTCGAACGCATACCATTTTGTTGTTGTTGCAGGGTCTGTACCGAATGCCTTGTGAATTAAATCATTTCATTGTCAAAAGACGGCACAGCTGCAGGCGGATAACTCTTCTTGCCACATTGAGTGAGAGACCAGATATGCACCAGAAAGTGCTGCCTCTCCTGTCCCTCCTTACAGTTGAACTCCTGCTGATTTTGGAGGAAGCCACTGTGCAGCTTCCTGCTTCCTCCGAAGGAGAATCCTGCTCCAGATTGGGTTCAGTTATTGATCTCACTGCATTCCCACTCAAGTCAACGGGTCTTCTTCTGTCTTCGGTGGTGAGAGCAATATTAGGTCCACAATAACTGGATGAAATTCGACTGCTTGGCTAGAAATTGGCAAGACGCTGAACAGTCCTTTCCCTCTGCCCATTGACAACTGGTATAAGGCTGCTGGGTTGGTAGCTACCTCAAAACCCCCTATATTCAGATAGATAAAATGAGTCGGATGAAGTAAATAAATTAGAGGCTCGGGGATAGACACTCTGCAGTTGATGTAGGTGTGGCTGGGGATATCTGTGTGGGATGCCTGACATTAATTTGTTTAAGTACCAGTATCCACACAATGTCCAGGTCTGCACTGGGAGATCAGCTAGGCACTTTTCAGTTTTCCTGGTCAGTGAGTTATCACAAAGAGTTTATTCTTTTTCTACACATAATGGTGCTGGGGCATAAAGTTATAAGTATGGGGAGCAAAAAGTATCCAGTAAGCATTTGGTACACTTTATTCTGTCATAAACTCCAGCAGTAAAGAAAGGAATAGTTTCTTTTCCCAGCTTACACAAAGAGTCTCAAGATCAGAAAAGATTGTGTCAAATGTCCATATCATTAGGCATTGCAATGGTGGGAACTGAGCACCTCAGAAACAAATTTTTCAGTCTGGGCTGACTGTCTCCAAGGAATCCCTCATTGGAGAATTTTTCTATGGTTGTTTCTTTCTGCATAGAGGAGAAAAAAAAATCTGTCTCTCTCTGCTGCAAGTTGCAATCCCTTCGCTATCAACTGATAAATGGTCTCAGATTTTATTATGTTTTCTTCTTCTTTTGTTCCTATCATCAGTGCCACCTGTGATTTCTCCACTCTACGTAGAACCTTATTTCCTCCAGATTTGATTCCAACTGAGGAAAGTATACACTTATCTTCATCATCCAAGCCCATTAATCTCTCCTGGAACAGTAGTTCTTGCCGAAAACTGATGTGGTTTGAGAGGCTCGCTAGAATTTGGCACTAGCATTCTCCCTCCCATCATCTGAGGGAGCTGCAGGTACTCACGAAGTGATTCTGGATTCATGCAGACTGCTTGTCACATATGCTAGTGTGCAGGGAAAGGGGTTTGCTTTGCCAAAGGTCCAGGGGCCATTGGGGGGGTAAGGGTGCAGAGCAGGTGCACGTGCAGGGCTGTCAGGAGACCCAGGAGATATAAGATGCAGCAGCACCCGTGACAGTCTCGAGCCCCTGTGCAAAATCAAGTGCTCATGTTTGATTATCTATGCCCTGCCTTTCAGGGTATGCCATATAGCAGAGTGTAAGACACCTCTCATTTCTTCATAAATTCCAAGGTAAGTTAATGAGACACCTTAATTGTCAGCACTTCATTACTCCTCCCACCACTGCTGCTCTGCTCCCACCAGAGATGTACTGTGGCCCAACCGTGTAGGGAAAAGCAGCATTACAAGTGGCAGAGAGTAGCTGAAACTCACCTTAATTTTAGCTTCCCTTTTTCAGGGGAACATATACCTGATCCCATCAGAAAACCGGAGAACGCCTCAGAAAGTACCTGCCATCTCTGGACCATGCAGCTTCTGAAAACTCATGTTCTTGGACCAAATAAAAATGTGTCAGAGTTTTCCAACAGTGATACTGAAGTAAAATTACATTTTTCCATTATAAAAGCTCTTAATTATTCAAATGTATAAAATAAAGTGAAAATCTGGTCATTTGAAGCCTGAGCGATTAGTAGTGCTTTTATTTCCTTTCCCTGTTCTTTGAGGTGATGCTTAATACAGAAGTTCTGAGTGTTCTGGACTGGAAAAATGACAACTTTTTTGCTACAGTAGGAGTAAAAAAAAAAAAAAAAAAAAAAAAAATCATAAAAAAAGCCAAGAGCAGATTTTCTGTGTAATGGATGATGTGGTGAGTGACTGACAACTCTCTTCATGTTACGTGATCACAGCCTTTGCAAATAGGTCTTCCAAAATCAGGCTTTCAACAGCGTGTTCAGGCGTGGGATCTCCTTCATTAATGGTAGCAGAGCTGCCTTTGCTTAATGTTATGAAGAAGCAGATTCAGCTGAGACACCTTAGCATTGCTATACTTTTAGATACCTTTGCAGTCATTCCTCAGCAGTATGAACACGATTAACTGCTGTGACCCTGCTCAGTGACATCAAATGCTCTGGTTTTTCTGGCATTTGGGCAGGACATGCAACTAGCTGATGATTTTACTATTCAGTGTCTGTAAAGCATTAATTATCATCAGCTTTGTGGCTGCCATGTCGTTTGGACTGACATATATTGAATGCCGTCTTAATTTTCACCATGAAATTTTAATTTTCTGTACTTACCATGTAAGTCCAGATACCCTGCTTCACATTTTTAAACAAACAAAAATAGTATAATGAAAAAGCTGTATTTTTCTCTCTATTCTTGCATTCACAACTAGTGCCTTGAAGTTGTACTCTTAGCTAAATGTGCCCTTTTTCCTTCAGGTACAAAACGTTGTGCTTCCTGGGTATACATGGTGAATAATATGTTCTTGCTTGGTAGAGAAATTTGGGCCCTCCACACCAGAAGTGAATTACTCCAAAAGCAGAGAAACTTCCAGCAGATATTGTGCTTGTTTTGAACAGAGAACAGGAAGAAACACAGCCAGATCTTATACTGATTACTTCAAGAAATGGAAACGTGGTTTCAAATTGGATCAGGAAAGGATGTTGTTGGTGACAAGTGCAGGCATCCTGGGGCATCTGGAGTTTTCATTGTGCCAGGCAAAGTGGGCACTGACATTGCAGGGTGTGATAAGCATTGCGGAGTCACGCTTTTGCTCTAGCAACCTAAGATTGCCTTTGCCTAAACCATGCTGCAAGTAGCTCTTAACTGTGGAAACTCCGACAGCTCTCCGCACTGTACAAGACATTAATTCAAAGCCAAATGCAAAACAAAAACATCTGCTTATTCATCAGCCTAGTCTTACAGAATTGATCCCAGTGTGTACCTTTGGGAAAGAATAGCCTCATTACAGAATCAAGCCGGAGAACTTCCCATAACCAGAAAGCCTTTATTCTCCCCGAGCTTTTCATTTTACCGCTTCTTCTCCTACTGTGCTCATTAAACATTAAGGAAAAATTTTTTCAAGAAACTAACAAATAGGAGCCTGTCTTTTAGGTGGCCATCTGGCTCAGGTGGATAATTACATTCTGACATCTGTTCAGTGACACGCACTGCATGGCAGTACTTGAACTGGTGATCTTAAGCCATGTTCTAGCGGACACAAATACCTGAAGTTGCAACAATGTTCTGGGGGTCTGCAGGGTCTGCTCTGGCATGTACCCATTACGTTTGAATTCTGATGTGGCTAAATGGTAAGAAACAAACCAAATCTGCTTACTGGCAGTTCAGCTTGTTGAGAGGCATGCATTCAGCACCTATAATCTTGAAAGCACACAGTGAGGATGTTAAAAGGAAAGATTTCTGCATTTATATCTCCATCCTATTTTCTGCAGCACTGTCAGTGCCCCTCCAAGGGTCTACAAGGCTTTCATTTCTTTTCCAAAGGAGGCTGACAGAAATTGTGCAAAAGTGTGTTAGCATCTGCTTGGTTTTTCCAACCTAAAGCAATCAAACACGCATTAGTTGCAAAATGGCAACAGTGACCCCCATATGATCTCCTGTTAACTCATCGGCTCCTGTCACTTCCAGGTGTTCGCTCCACTTGAAAAGGCTCTTTCTCTGTCAGGAGATTTATGATTCAATGCTCTCCGCTGGAAATGCCAGGTTATACAGAGTGAAATTGGGAACGGGGTAGGATCTTCCTTTAATAAATACAGCCATTTTAGAACATTTTGGAAGAGGAGTTTCAGCATGTTTTGCTTTAATAGTTCCTATTTTTTCTTCTAGTCCAAATCAGCTTTCAAAATGCAGGTAGTCTATATTAAAAAGGGGCAAAGATAATCAAAGGTAGAAATGACAACCTAAACTCTTTAAATGAACTGATCTGAAACTGATTTTAAATACCCATTTCATCCCATTTTACAGCAGTGCTATAAGGCAGCTACCTGGGCAACTTCTGCTAAGCACATTTGCAATGAGTTCCTGAAGTAGTGTGGCCTCTGCCTTGGTGCTGTTCCCTAGGAGGATTTCCCATAAATTGTTTTTGGGAATGTGCTCCGTGATGAGGCCAGCCTTCCCCTCCAGCCAGCCCTATCAGCACATCTGGGATCACTTTCCCTCGGAGAGCACAGAAAAATGTTGTCACCTCTTTCTTAGGCGCTTGCCCAAAACTTACTGTGAGGCCAAGAGTGACGAAGCCTTGCAGGGTATGGAGTTCTCATCCAAAAGATGGCGGCTTCACAGTCTGTCTGATCGCACTTTAATCCAGTAGAAAGAATGAAAATATAAGGGATTCGGCTGCCTACTGGGACAGCTGTTGCCCAGCTGGAGCACAGCTGCTTTTGCAGTGAACCTGTGTGGTATGAGTGAGAGAGTTTGAAGACAAAGTCTTCCAGAGGGCAAATGAATGATTGCTTTTCAGATCTAAACAGTTGTTTCTGTATAGGAGCCGAGGAGTCAATGCCGTTTCTATGTCCCAAGCTGCCCGAGCATTGCAATGGGGGGTACTGCACAGCTTCAGCAGCAATCCTCTCATGCACAACAGGTGACAGACCCCAGAATTTGTTTCTGTTGGGAGATGCAGGGAGGGGAGAGGAAGGACCAGATGTTGAAGTCCAAAGGAAGGACAGAAGACCCCAAAGCAATCTTTACTGCTAATGATGAGCGGGTGAGGAATGGGAAGCAAATAAATGCATGCCTCAAACATATCCTCCGGGAAAGGAAAGCAGGAGAAATGCCATTTTAAGTAGGAAAAGCCCTAGTCTCCTTTGCCAGACACCAGCTCTCAGAAGCTTAAAATCCCCATTCAGCCTTGAGGAAACACACTTAACAATCCATCAATCTACATCTATGCCAGGGACCAAATTCAAGGACTAAACCCTACGCTTCACATCTCCATTAGCTTGTTCCCTTGCTTTGACTTGGACCACGCAGTGCTTTGAGTTGGACAAAGCTCAGACATGACCCTGGGAGAGCTCAGTACAGACATCAGTCTCCGAAGGCAGCATAGCACCAGGTCTGACACCCCCCTTATGCCTTCTGCAGCACTATCCCAGCAGGATTTGCCCCTTCAAGCACTCCTGCCTGAGGCATATAGTGTAGACTCTCAGCTTCATGCTTTTAAAACTCCTTTCTTTGGGGCTGCAGGGTGGCCCTTCAAATAATGCGGACACTTTAACATAAATGTCTCCCCTACTCCACATGAAAATCAATAATTGTGTCTTGGGGCTGCAGGGGCAGCACACACAGCCCAGAGGAGCTACTGGCAAATGTTTGGGATGTGGGGGCAGACTGTGTCACCCTGCGGGGGCAGACTGTGTGTGACAGTCACTGAGCCACCGAGCAGCTGAAGCTGGCAAGCATCTCTGGTCCATCCCTCTGCTCAAGCAGGGTCAGCTGGAGCTGGTTGCCAAGGATCATGCCCAGGTGGATTTTGAATGATTTGAAGAACAGAGACTGCACAACCACTCCAGACAACCTGTGCTCAGTTGCCCTGACAGTAACAACATTTTTTCATGTGTTTCAGTTTGTGCCTATTGCCTCCAGTCCTGCCACTGGGCACCACTAAGAAAAGCCTGGCTCCCTCTTCTCATTTCCTCCCATCAGATGTTTATACACATTGGTCCTCCAAGAGATGAGTGGTACTGCCAGACTTTGGCCAGTTACTGAGGAATAAGACACCCCCTCCATATGCAGCTGTTCCATTTGTACACAACACCTCCTGAGGTCATATTCATGACCTGGATTAAAAATCAGTGAGGACTTTTAATCAACCTTCTCAGATTATAATGCGTTAAGGCAACTCTGGTTCGTCATACTTAGCAAGGTCTTATGTGAATAGGAGAAGAAGGATTTGCTCCAGTGCATATAAAAACCGAGATACGTTTTGTTACCTTATTAGATACACAACCCTTTTCAATTGTTTTGAACTAAAAAAAAATAAATAAATCCATGAGTTAATGTTAGTGTCAAGAGCAGGTTGAGATTGCTAGAGGCAAAAGCTAAAAGAACTGGCTAGAAAGAATGCATGCTATTCTTATTTTAGGTATTATGTGACTCCTTATATTCTCCTTACTTTCCCTCAGTACCCACGATCTCCTACTCTGTGTGGAATTGGTATTAAGAAAAGTTTCAGAATATATTTACTCTCTCTAACTGTTTAAGAAGAAAGAAATAGAATTTATCAAGGCACCAGTATTTCACCTCCTCATCAGTGTATTCACCTCGAGGGGGGAGGCAGCAGAAGCCAAGCAGTTTTTGAGAAGCTCTAGCTGTGTATAGCCACTAGGATCTAGGGTTCATGTAAACCAACTACAACTTGCACAACATCACAGTTAGCACTGCAAAATAGTATTTATTGAAAGAAAATTCAAGGCTTTTGCAAAAGGCTTTTGGCACAACTTCCTAGAGAAATGTGTGCAACAGCTCTGCATCCTTTCCCCCTAGTTGTATGTCCAAGAACTACCTTGACAATTTCGTAATATATATTTCATGGGCAGAAGCTCTGTTTGTCTTTAACAATCTTGAGAATTTTAAATAAAACCAGCATATCTTCTGCCTTTAAGGATTACGGAAATCCATTTTTTTTTCCCAACAGAAGAAAATTTATCATGCTAAGTCAGTGTAACTATTGACTTTGTTTACAGTGGCAGTTCGTTTGTCAGAGCATTTGTCAGAGTATTACATTTTAAGAACAGTAATCACGCTATCACAGCGTCGTTTCTGTTGACATTCTGCCCAAGGTCCATTTAAGCTTAGAGCACGACTTTGTGATCTAGCAACATAAAATGCAACAGCCAGTACAAATTACTTATCTGAAAGCAAAAAATGACATTAACACAACATGCAGGTGTCTCAATTATACTCCAGCATATGTGCTTTAACTTTTATTGCAGAGGTTTTGTAATCCAGTTACCAACGTCAATGTATTCATAACAGAATCTACAGTTAATTATTTGCTAAGGTAACTTTGGTCCATTTTTACCATGTTATCACAAGTATCTATTGTCTTTTCGAATCGAGCCCAGAAACTTAACATGTCAAATCAGGTTGTGTGCAATTAAAAAAATTGGATACTAATGTAAATGTTATTTTGTGTTATATGCAGTAAAACCACTTTTTTTTTTTTTTTTTTTTTTTAAATCCCAGGGCTTTTTGTACTGATTTACTTGTAGATTTAGAAGGTGTAGGTCATTTTTAAATGGCTAAACATAAACACATATATTTTCATCACAGTAATAACCTCCTGTCTGAGCCTGCTTACACAAAGCATTTGCCAATTGTGAGATGATGCTTTTCTATCTCACTTTAATTGGAGGCAACTGTTCCAGCTGGACAGGCTGTCTTATACAGAAGATGATGACGTTGTTAACAGGATACAGGTTCTTCCAACCATCTGTCTGTAATGGCAAGATGCTGGGCTATCTTCAGCATCTTCCTATTGGCTGGGTTTTTCAAAGGCGAGGAAGAGGATAAAATTTCTGTTAATGTTTTGGTGACCAAAACCACTTAGGCTTCTCTGGTAATACTTACTTTCTTGCAGTGAAGTCTAACTAATGGCCTAACTATTCACAGTCAATGAAGCCTAGTTGTATAATATTTCCACAGAGACTTGCAAAGGATATAAAAGGAAAAGCTGTGGTAGCCAATGGTGTTTTCCTGTTGCTCATAGAGCAATTGTACCTCTGAACTCAGACCATGGCTTTGGAATTCCTGCTTTCCATCTCTGATACACGTGCAGCTGTGCTTGCCTGGGACCTGGTGCAAAACTCGCAACAGCCTCAGAGCATCAGCTTCAAAAACCATAGGTCAGAAATCAAAACAATATGAGATTGACCTAAAAATAGAATTGAAAACAGTGGATGACACTGGGCAGCAATCTTCTACTTTCTTTCTTCTGCTCATTTCTGATACATTTTACAATTTGGAAAGTCCATGTGGATTGCTTGCAAAAAATTACAGCCCCAGCTTTTGTGAAGCTGCTTTGACTCCCACTGTTTATTGCCCTCTTCATACTCCTGTTCCAATGGACACCTCATGCCACCCTGACCAAGCTGCCAGCATCCCTCCAGATGTCCTCCACTCCCTTTGGCATCCTCACAATGAATTCCCTGTTCTGCTTGTGATTTCTGGAGCAGGGGTCTCCTGCCAGCCTCAGAAGGGCATTGCCTTGGGCTGCAAACGCTTCTGCCATTTGTTACACTGAGGGCTACAGCCAGGCTGCTGCCACCACGGGGACATTGGAAGTGACGGCAGTGAATGCCCTGAGGTTGATGAGGTCGATGCTTTCTCCTGAGAGAAATGTTCCTCCGACACCAGGCTACATTTTTAATAGTGCCTGAGCACTGGCAACACTTTACCAGAATTAATATGAGCTAGTTTTGATCTCCTGAAACGTTTGTTTCTTCAAGATAACAAATTCCATATCCCTAAAACACACAGAGCAATCCGCACAATTATTTAGCTGTACCAAGCAAAACAGCTCAACTTTTTTTCAAAGTGAAAACTGACCATGGTCATGGGAAGAGGAGCAGGGTCCCAATTTATTTCAGCCTATTCCACAACCACTGCAAAATGACCCTTATACAGCCAAACGGGGCTGCAAACAGGCGGTCTTATTTCATTGCTCCTGGAGAAGGCTTTCTCCATCAGACCTTCACGCTGGGAGAACCAGGAGAGCCTTGGCAAAAAGGAAGGCCTGGGAAATGGGGAGTTATGGCAAATCCCTAATTCTATAATCATGAGTCTTGAAGGAATATACTGTTTGCCAGTTTCTTTCAGAAAAAGATAGCACACCAACTGGGATTTTTATTAGCATATTTGATACATTGGCTCCTTCGCTGGAAGTAGAGCAGTGGATGCAATTATCATGTTCTTGGCTGTTGTGTGTTTCTTTCTCTTTATAGTTGTCTCCAAGAACATCGGAATTAAGAATGAGAAATCGTTAAAATGCAAAGCTCCAAAAGCTGTGTATAGCTTCAGCTCCTCCACAGACTCCAAATGAAGTCAGTAACAGTTCAAGAGGACAGCTGACACTCACTCTCAGATCCAAGATATGTTAGTACGAACTTTATGTTGCTAACGGAGTAATCCTGTGTATAGACTTACCAAGAATCTATATTCTGTCTTTTCTCCTGGAGGAAACACTTTATTGTGAAAGAGACAATAAATAAAATAAGATACAGGTGTAGCAGCCAAAGTGATAGGTCTGTAAAACACAGCTGTGCAGAAGCAGCAGTACTGGAAGGGGAGACTTGGCAGCAGGGAGTGAGAAGCGCTGGGGTGGAAAGAGATCTGTGGAGTTGTGATGGGGATGTATATCGGATAAGAGCTCAGCAGAGCAGTGGCTTTGCAAGGAAAGAGAAGGGAGTGATGGGGACACACTGAAGCCGACCAGAAGGGAGCTGGCGGACTGGCAGTTTGGGTTAGGTGATATGGGAGATGATACTGCAAGGTGGGTGACAACGGGGAGCTGACAAGGACATGGGCAGATGACACAGGGAGGCACGTGGGAGGTGCAGAGCAAGGGCAAGCAGCTTTCCGTGGGCTGGTGTCAACATCAAACCTTCTCCCTAGGATGCTGGTTATTTGAGAGTTACTGTCAGCTTTCTGGCAGGGTTAGACAAGTGCCCCTCTCCTTCCTTTATATGCTTTTTCTTCTAGTAGCTTTTAGTTTAACTCATGTTAAGATAACAAACAAAAAGGCTTGTTACAATTATTAACAACAGTGCAGACCTCTGACTTTTGGTCCCCAGAGAATATTTCATTCTTGGAAATGAAACATAATTACATTTTTAAATGAAATATTAAAAGTGGAAATATGGACAAGAGTAGGAAAAAAAGGGAACAGAGGAAGTACCATGGACAAGGACACGAAAACGTTTAGAAGACCCCAGAGATGCTGCAGGACACTCAAGAGGTTCAAGGGAAAGTGTGACCTCCCCCTGCAAGCAGGTGAGGATGCAGCAACGGAGGGGAAAAAAAAGTAAGCGTTTTTTTGAACCATTCATATTTCTGAATGGTTCAGTGCCTGATTTGCTCAACAGCCTACACCTAAGTGGAGAAAATCACACTAGTTTTCAGAATTTGCTGCAGAAATTTGGAAAACACTGTAATCTTAGAAGGATGAGTTTCATGCTGTTAAGGTCAGCTCGAATAACATTCTGGGGAGTATAATCACCTTCCTAAAGAAATATGTTTTCCAACAAAGGCTGTTTTACAGGCAGTGGGCATTTAAAGATGCTAGTGGCTAAAAAGTATTGATCTTCAGTTCACATGCTTCTGAAACTTGGAGAACACTTTGAGAAGCCTGGGGCCAGGAACACTGAAGGCTTAGGTCCTTGCAAGGCTGCAGAACTGTTTTCCATTGCATTTTCAGAGTTTCTGGTATCAATTCCTGCAGCTGGAGGATAATGTGAGATATCTGAGAGCTGGAAGCAGTGCATAACCAGTAGCTCAATCGTAGCCATCACAAAGACTTAGCAGAGACCATTGTGTCTCAGTAAAAGCTGAAAGCAAAAGAAGTTGGTGTGACAGCAGAAATGAATGGTGAAAGGATAAAATGCTGTACTTACCTGTAGAAGCAGTTACTAAAAAAAAAATTTTTATAAATCAATGAGCTATTTTAATTCTGAACAAAAGTGAAACTTAAGGGCTTGATTATTTTTCAAAGGTAATGAAGTTGCAGGTGTTAGCACAATTTCTATCTGTGTGTGTATATATTTTTAACAAAAGCAAAATCTCACTGCTCTTGAAAGGAAATATGCTGCAATCAAACCATACAGACACTTTTAAATCCTGTTCCATCAGTTGAAATAATGAATGTGTGATTGTAAAAGTCAAGCAGTTCGTGTCACTATCCTATCTAGAACACTTTTCTGAAAGGCAAAAAATAAATATGAAGTACTTTAAAACTATATCAATTTAATATAATTTGGAAATGAGGAATAAGGGTTTGGAGCAACCTATTAATTAAAATAGTTTTGAGGTGGAAACAGATCAGTTTATATATAGCGTTCATAGAATTATAGATTGGTTTGGGTTGGAAGAGACCTTCAAGATCATCTCATTTCAAACCCCCTGCCACAGCCAGGGATGTTTTCCACTAGATCAGATTGCTCAAAGCCCCATCCAGCCTGGCCTTCCAAGTGCTGAACACTCCTTGAGTTGAAGAGTTGAACACTTCAACAAGCTTCTTTGTTGAAGGAGCTTTATGTGACCAGGAGATGTGGTGCAGAAAAGCAACCCCAATGCTTAGTGAGGAGACACTGGTCACTGCCCTGGCTGGGCAGCTCATGCTGCTGTACTGAGAGGAGGGCACCATGTGGGAAAAAGAGACTCCTTTCTACTGCAAGGTCCGCCATCGTGGCAGGTGGGCTGTCAAACTGCAGACACCAGATGAAAGGCACTGGGACACCTCCAACGCACCAAGCGTTGACTGTCACAGGACAGTTGTAGAGGAATGAAGCTGAGCTAATTATCATTGATAACATACAGCTGGGGGCTGGCTTCAGGAGGTCGGGCTGGCTGATGTAGACAAGGTGCAGCTGTGGCTGGTTCTGTGAAGTGGTTGGGCAGCCAAGGAAGAGAGAGGAGGGAGAAGCAGAGAGAAGGGTGAGTGAGGGTGTCCTGGGTGAGGAGAGACAAGGAGAAGGCAGCAGAGGGACTGGTGTGAAGTGTATGATAGTATGTGATGATAAAAGACCTTGTTGCAGCTGGTAGTTTGGAGAGTGCTGCGACAGACAGTGTCTGCTCAGAGGATTGTGAACCACCATGTTGGCCCCAAATGCACCCGAGTGGCCTTGTGCAGTGGGGTTGAAGGAATGGGGCAGGGCTTGCAACTGTTTTAATCGGTTCTCCTGAGAGATGCCCCCAAGAAAGTCCATTTCATTGACAGAATCACCCAAAGTTGCCTGGAAGCTGGGGAAGGATGGCTACAGGCTTGTTGGCCACCTCTGGGTGACAATAAATGGAGGAAGTGGGAAAAATGTCACTGTACTTATCTATCACAAAAGGTGGTGCTCATCTGAATACTTAGGCAAAAAGGGCCACAAGGCAGAGTCTGTGGAGGATCTCCATTTTTTTGGCTGGTTCAGTTGAGTTTTGAGCGGGAGGAACTGAGAACAGATGAGAATTTTTAAGTGTGGAAGATAATTTCCATGAAAGTGATTTCACATGATAAAATTCATTAGACTAAGGAATCAGCTAAGAGGAAGCAGAATAAGTTATGGACTCAAAAATGCAGGCTAAGAAACAACTAGGAAACTGGTGGGAAGAACTTCTAAAGTCAACAGCTTTAAATAAAAGAAGTGATGAAGACCAACAGCTATTAAAAGAGATGATGTAAAAACCAAAGTGGCAAGCTGTATGGTTGCAAAGGTAAAAATAGGAGAATTAGAAACAGACCAATACAGTTGTCTCAGAAGTTCTTTAAGGACTTGAAAATCAAATAAATATCCTGAAAAACAGGGAAAAAGGAGAGCAGCGGTATTGTAAAAGGTGTGAGCACAAGGTATAGAGTTGAAATCAAAGAGGATAAGGTTAAAAATGAGGTGCAGACTGCAGGGAAATAAAAGGAACCAAGAAAGAGATGTGTTAACTGGATTAAAAGGAAGTCTACGTCTACCTCCGGGGGTAAAAAAAAAGAAAAAAAGGCAAACTAATTCATGCAAAAAGGCAGAAATAATACATGCTTTCTTGGTCTCTGCTTTGTGGAAAAGAGTTAACTGCCATCATTGAATTACTAACTTTCATCTATGGCAACATAGGAACAGGAAAGAAGAGAGAGAGAACTAGTTTTGACAAGACATATATTCAAGCTGTCTGATGAAGAGGAGTGCAAAAGCGAAAGCAACAGGCTTACCTTTAGAAAGCAGAAAAAAGATGAACCCAGGAAATCACATACCCATCAGCTTAACTTCAATCCACTGAAAGAACGGATCTAGAAGGTAATAGGGAATAACAACAGCCGGTGCAGAACCTGTAAATAATGCATCCCATCAAACCAGCCTACTTCTTTTCTTTGGCAGGGTAGACAGCCTTGTGGCTGAAGGGGGTTGGTATGATTCATTTTGGTTTTAGTGAGGTTCTTGGTGTTATTTAATTTTGGGTTCTTATAATGACAGTAGACAAATATCCTGCAGATGCAATCACTAAAAGTGGGTGCATGGCTGACTGATGAAGCCCTCTTCATGAGGGTTAATTAAGGATTCACTGTCACTCTTCAAGGGCATTGAAGTGTGGTTGTACGGGGGTCAGAGTCATCAGCAGTTTCAAGATTGTGCTTAATAGCCGAGATGATGGAACAGAGCTCGTGATCATCAGATTTGAGAATGGCACCAACCTAAGGAAAGAAAAACTGCAAGGAAGGACAGGAATGTAAAGTGGTTTTCAGTGAGATGAAACTCAATAAAGTCAAGTACAAAGTGCTAAATTTAGGCAGAAGGCTTTCACGTATAATGGGACATATCTGGCTGAGTGTCAGTACTGCAGAAAGGAACCATACATAGCTATAGGATGAAGTGATGGGAAAAAATGGAAATTTTATTCAGGAATATATTAACAAAAATTTCTATTAGTAAGGTTGGATCATACTTACAGGTGTAGAATTCTAAAGTGGACGTCACTATCTTCTTGGAGTGATACATAGTGCATGACATCTGAAGGGTGTTATCTAGCAGAATGATAGGGATGTGAGAAAGCGTCCAGAAAAGGCCTCCAAGAATGTGAAGAGGTTTACTGAGGCAATTTATGCGGGAAAGAGGACAGAAATTATATAATTTTTCTGGAAAATGGAAATCTGGGCAGACAGAGGAATGACAGAACAGTGCACAACAATGTTACCTGCTGGAAAGAGAAAGGTACACCCAGGTGTTCTGCTTCACAGCGCAGCAGAAGACTGTTTACTGTTCAGAAAGAAGATTACGGATGGATATTAGGGAAAACTTTCGAGCAGGGTCGTGGGGGATCGGGCACAAGCTAGCCGGAGAAGTTACAGAAAGTCCTGCTCTGTAGGTTTGAAGAATGTGTTAGCTGAAATATGTGCTTGGGGTTAGCAAAGGTATCAATCAAGCCTCAAAGCAGACTGCAGTGGACCTAGGAGTCTTCTGCTGACTGACTTTACAACTGCTCTCTCTTTCTGGTCCTTTTGCCAGGCTCTCCCTCCACCCAAGCTATCTGTAATGTGTTTCTATCCCTGCTGTCTTTTCCAGACTTCCCAGCTTCACTGCCTCCCATTGCTCCGGAAGACCAAGAAACAAATTGGTGCCTGTAGATGAGCAAAGCTATGGGACGAGGTGCACAGTGGCATCCCAGGTCCTGGACATCTTCAGAGGTGTGCAATCCCCCCACACCACAGGCCCATAAAGGCTGCGGGATCTTCCCATGCAACAACTGAATTGATGCAAATACGTGAATATTTATGCACATTCAATATCTCTGCTCATCTTTGTTTCTTCAAGGATATTGGAAGGTACATTAATGCCACAGGTGGCAGGAGGAACTACAAACAGCAGGCGTCAATGGGGAGAGGGGGTGATGGCTTTGCCTTTTGCCAGACCTGGGGGCTGCACAAACTTGGAGCCTCTGCACCTGCAGGCAGAGTGCTCTCTGGCAGAGCAAAAAGCGCTGGAGTGAGAAACAGGGGAGAAGCCTGAAACTTGTCTGTCGGGGCTGAATTATGGCCCCAGTACAAAAGTTTCAAATACCAGTAATCTGAAGTCAGGTTTTCTGCAGTCGGTGGTTTTCTTTTTTGAATGATATAAATAACTGCAAAAAGGTACATCCCTGAATGCTCTAAGGACTTGCTGACAACACAGTTTAGTGCGTTGATTAATACAATTTCCCTGTTTCCTTCTGCTATTCATCTCATAGTAGCAAAATGTAGAGGGGAAGACACCCATAGGTATCTTTTACAATTACCCTGCTACAGTAGGATCTCAGATTTTTGCACTGGAATAGCTGTGGGAGTGCACATTCATCCCTGCAGGAAAATATTTCTCTTATGTTTAAATAAATGTTTCTAAGATATCCAACAACTAAATGCTTTAATGCAGTGACAAGGTTGTGCTGTGACAGTGTATGCCCTTTATGGTGTTTTTTTAAGAAAAACTCAAACACTTGGCATCTAAGAAATAGAAACGCAACCTTAGAGGACACACTGTTACAACCCTAACTCACCCACTGCTGTCCCAGCACACCCGTGGAAGACACATTTCTACTTTCCGTTGCACAGGGTTGAACAGGATCTACCTCTGCCTTATATTCAACCACTTACTCCTTCAAAAAAGTCTGCCTGTGCTAAACCACATGAGCCCTTGACCCCATTGATCTTGTAGGTATTACGCCAGGCCATAACTATAGTTCCCATCAGTAAACCCATAGATTGCTTTCAAATCATTCTTACTGGTTACAGCTGGCCTTAATGGGATAGGAAGGAAGCAGAGTAAAGGCAGAGTGGCTGTGCATTGCAGTGCTATATTTCTTGATTTTCCAATATTTTGAGTGTTGCTGAGCTCAGTATTCTGGAAGGACAAGACTTATCACTGGGCACTGACTAACTTAGGATTTATTGAAAAAATAAATTGCCTCAAAATGATGGAAATTAAGTAGTGTAGACCCAAAATGAATGTTCACAGGACCTGCACACTCCATGGTGCGCTACAACATTTCAGTGCTATGGCTAAGCCAGCATGCTTTATTTCTTAGCAATACTAGAGGATTGTCTCAAATTGGCTTTGTACTATTGCTATTATCTTCAGACAGGTATCTTGATGTCATCACAAGCCAAGGGTCAGTGTAACATGCTCATCACATGTATCATAAGGCTTACTATTATAAAGTCCTTATGATAATATATCAGTGATTCTCTTCAGATGTATTTCATGTCTGAATCTGCAATAACAAAAGGACTGCTACATTGGTGGCCTTGTCATGAGAGCACCCTAAGACACACACACACACCCTTAATGATATGTGTCAGAGCCAGCTCCTGGTTAATGCCTTTTTGGTCCCACTCAGCAAGTGGGTCTTGGTGTCAGTATTGAAGAAGAGGATGCTTGGAAGTTCATGTGGGAAGCAGATCTCAGAGCATCGCTATGAGTTTCTGCTGTTTGACGAAGAAACATAAAGTCCTACTTCCCGGGAGTTCAGAGGAAGGCTAGCCAAGCAACTGGTGGCACCCATAAAATTTGGGACTCAAACCCTACCTTTTGGCAGAAGTATGAAGGAGCACAGGTGTTTTCTTCAAAGGAAGAGGAGTCCTGAATGTGCTGGATTCCCTTTCTCTGAACATCTGCTTCTGGAGTGCTCTTTGTACATGGACACTTGTGCTGTCAAATTTAACTTGCTGAAACATTTGTAGAGCTAGTTTTAAGCTCAGGCACATAAGCTGTCCTGCCAGAAGTGGTGCATTTAATGTGAGATGGAACAGTATTCGACAGCAGAAGGGCTGAATTCCCCAAATCCTCAGCCAAGACTCTTGTAGAACGGCAATGAGATGAGACAAGACATGCACCTTCTGCAAGGAGGCTGTCTGCAAGCATGATTGCATTGTTTGTGTCTGCAGCTCTGACAGAAATGGAGCCGAATATCCCCAGTTTTCCTTGGTGGTAATTTTGTACAATGTAGGACAATGCTCAGCACAGTGAACAGAGTACTGCTCTTTATCAAAAGCAGGTGCTAAGAGCTCTCAGAGGGTCCCAGCAAGGGTGTTACAAGCAGCTTTAGCCATGAGAAGTGCACATGCAAAAATTGATGTGACACTGATCTCCAAAATCTCATTTGCCTCCACTTCTATAAATGGAGCTTTATTTCCCTTGGCACAGCACCTAAAAGGAAGCATGCAATTTTTAGAAATAATACCCACAAAAGAAAAAGTTGAAGTGGTGTAGAAAACACCAAAGCGTTCAAAGCTTTAGTTGAGAGATATAAAACTACAGAGGCTGCTCAAAACCTTCCTCCTAAAAGTACCAAAGTTAGGCTTTACCCAGTCTAGCAGAAGGGAACTGCAACAAAATTTATCTTGTGAATTACAAGCAGGGGAGGCTCTTTGTATTTCAAGTACCGGAAGCCTACAGTACATGAAAAAAACAATACAAAACAAATAAACAAACAAATAAATAAACAATTAAATCCCAGAAGGGATAAGAAATGTTCTTAACTCAGCAATAAAAAAATTACACCAAATTTATTAAGCTTGCTCAGAGGGATCTATATTTTTGTCTTTTTGGGGTGGACGGTAAAAATTCACCATGCTTGATTCCGGTACTGGAAAGGAAACCAAAAAATCAGAATTAATGCTTGCTAAACTTCTGAGCTCTCATTATGTGGAAGCACTTGCTCTGCACAAATACATAGCTGATGTGGTCCTCTCCACTCCAGCCATCTTTACTCGGCCAGTGGCCACTCTGGACTTCCTCATGCCTCCTCTCCTTCTCTGCCTTCTCACTGTGGATCAGGTTTTTGGTCTCTGCATTTATCACTCCTCCTGGACATTATCTACATAAAGACCTATTTTCCTCTTCCATACTCAAATCCCACTTCTTTCCTTCTTCCCCTGCTCTCCCTCTGATAATACTCTTCTTATCCACCTAATTCCAGTCTTTTTCAACTCAATAGGTCCTCATCCAGTTTCAGCATTTCCTTTAACAAAAGGAATTCCCACAATTGCTTCCACCTCCATTTCTACGGTCTCCTCAAATTTTCCTCATTGACATCTTCTACCAGCTTCTTCAGCTCGGGAGACCCTACACTTCTTTATCCCTCCATCCATGACCATGTCTAACCCTGACCTCCTGCACTTATCTCCATTTTATTCTTTTCAAGAAGTGCTTATGGGGGTGTCTATGTCTGAACTAATAATTAACTAGAGTCTTCAGCGTAGCAATAGCTAGCCAAAGGGAAACAGAGAAAAGTGCTTTAGGAACAGAAGGGGAAATCCTGACATTTCATCACATGTTGCTCTGAGATGTGCTGGGTACACTGCAGCACACTTGAAGTTTTACAGTCATGAGCCAGGGGCTCCTCAGGTAATAAGGTGATGTAGCTGCTAATCCACTGTCCGTGACATTTGAAAAGTTATGGCAGCCAGGTGACGTCCCTGGTGATTGGAAAAAGAGAAACATTGCACCCATTTTGAAAAAGGGTAGAAAGGGACCCCTGGGAACTACTGACCCATCAGCCTCGCCTCTGTGCCTGGGAAGAGCATGGAACAGATCCTCCTAGAAGCTGTGCTAAGGCACATGGAAGACAGGGAGGTGACTCAAGGCAGCCAGCATGGCTTCACCAAGGGCAAGTCCAGCCTGACCAACCTGGTGGCCTTCTATGATGGAATGACTACATCAGTGGACAAGGGAAGAGCTATGGGTGCCATCTATCTGGGATTCTGTAAGGCCTTTGACATGGCCCCCCACAACAACCTTCTCTCTACATTGGGGAGAGATGGATTTGATGGTGGAGCATTCAGTGGATGAGGAATTGGTTGAATGGTCACACCCAGAGGGTAGTGGTCAATGGCTCAATGTCCAGATGGAGATCGGTGACAAGTGCTGTCCCTCAGGGGTCCACACGGGGACCAGTGCTGTTTAAATATTCTCATCAATGACATAGTGTCATGGTTTAACCCCAACTGGCAAGTAAGTACCACGCAGCTGCTCACTCACTCCCCCCCATACCCACCCCAAGGGATGGGGATGAGAACTGGGAAAAAGATAAAACTTGAGGCTTGAGGTAAGAACAATTTAATAACTGAAATGAAGTAAAATAAAAAAAAAACAACAACAACAATAACAACAGCAATTGTAATGAAAAGAAAGGAGAAGGGGAGAGGAATGAAATCCAAAAGGAAGGAGGGAACAAAGCCCAAATGATACATGATGTAATTGCTCACCACCTGCTAACCAATGCCCAGCCAGTCCCCAAGCAGCCATTGGCCGGCCCCAGCCAACTGTCCCCAGTTCACATAGTCAGCATGACATTCTGTGGCACAGAATACCCCTTTGGCTAGTTCAGGTCAGCTGTCCTGGCCGTGTCCCCAGGTGCATCACCTGCTTTTTTTTCCTTTGGGTCTTAATTCCTGTCTCTCCATCTCCTCTTCATTACTATTATTATTATTGCTGTTGTCATTGCTATTATTATTCTTAACTTTATTACAATTATTAAACTACTCTTATCTAAACCCATGGTTTTTACCTTTTCCTGATTCTCCTCCCCATCCTACTGGGGGTGGCAGGGGGGAGGGAGGGAGTGGCTGCATGCTATTTAGTCACTGGCTGGGGTTAAAACACAACACATTTTGGCATCAACCCTTCAAAACATGTAAGATGTGTTCAAAAAAATAAGGCATCCTTATACTGATTTCAGCTTTTCTTCACAAGCTCTAATTTAATCTGACTCCATTTCAAAGTGTGTTTCTTCCTTCCTAGTCTATCTTTCTGTTCCTTCCACAAAAAAAAAGTCAGTCAGCCTTTTCTTCTGCCCAGCCTGGACGTTAACAAGGGAGTTGCACAGAGCACAGGAGAGGAGTGTCTGCCCACCCCGGGCCAGCTGGAAACCACAGTTACCAGAGAAGCCTAATTTTCCTCTGGTACCTTTGAGTTCAGAGAAGATCACGTTCATACGATCTGTAGGAAAGGAACACGCTCACTGATGAGAACTGTAAGCCTGCTAGGAAAGGACCGAACCTTCAGACCCTGAAAATCCACTTAATTTCTTTGGAGGGCAGGTAGATTAGGATTTTATCCAAGCTTGGTCATTCCTCAGGGAAACCAAAGCCTTGGAGGCTATCCCTGCAACATTTCAATAACTCCAATCCAGCACTTTGATGAGAAGACTGTCTGCATTTTTCTTAATCTACAAGAAGGGAATGCATTTTTTCTCATCCTTACTTTTTGACTTGGCTGAACTTCCTTTGCTGACATTTCCATGTTTAAAATCTGTCAGTATTTCTAATCAAGTGCCTAAAATTTTGTGAGGAAGAAGAGATGAAGATTTTCCCTTCCCTCTAAGGAAAGAACAAATAATTTGGGAGGAGCTTTGCCCCGGAATGACATACAATATTCAGCTTCATGGCTCCATGTGTGGGGAGCAGCTTCCCAGCCAGAACTCCCTTCGGGGTATTTTGGCTTGTGCTCATCCCTCACGGAAGAGCTTGCTGGTGTTCCACCCGCTGAAGAGCAAGCTTGGAGCTGGCTTTTCAGCACTGACACACCACGGCGTGGGAGGTTTCCAGGAGTAACGTGCCATTTGCTGGGATACAAGTACACCACATGTTACAGAATACTGTTTTCCCCATTTCATTTGTCTTAATCTTCCGCTTGGTGGTTTTAAAGGCATTTAATCAAACACATTTTCTAGTATGCAAAAATATTATTAATAGATCAACTACTTGTATAATAATACCAATAATAACAGTGGTATTTGTGTAGAAATCAGCATGTTCTCATGGCTTTGAACACATCGAATAGTTGGCTCCTTACCTGCTGCTGGCCAGCTGCATGGCATCTTGAAAGGAGGAGAAAGCACATGCATTTCCTTGCTGGGATCCCTTGCTGGCCTCATTGTGCCCGGTACTGTGCATGCTGTGAGTAACAGAGAGTCCCTTGAGAGCAAACTGGCTCCAGAGAGGCCATCAGGCACAGAGAGATGGGGGGGTGATTACATTCACACAAGAAGTCCTGAATCATCCAACCATGCTATTGGAAAGTGAGGTGTTTAGACAAGGTTAATTGCCTTGACTCCTCTGGTAGTCAATAGAGAGAAAGCAATCTCCAGAAGGGGTTTTGTTTCATCCTGAGGCAGATGGGTAGGAAAAACAGGATGACTCATCTTCTGGGTTTGCCTCTCTGTCTTTATTCACTACGGAGGGAGCCTGGTGATAAGCTCACACAAGGGGCCCAACCTCGTGAATTGCATGAGACGAGTCACACTCACAGTGCCTGTGGCAAACCAGGCCATTGCTGGAGGAGCTGGGGCCCGGCAGCACTTGTTTGCAGAGAGTTTTGGCGTGCAGCACTGGGATTTCACCAGCTGCGCTCACAGGCAGAAGGTCCTGGCTCTCCCTGTGTTCAGCATCCTTGGCTGGGGTCCAAGCAGGCAGGAGCTGCTGTTGCTGGGCTCCTTCAAAAACTCATCTCCCAAACCACGTGCTTGGGTTAGTTGAGAGAAAATACTAGGCAGCCTGTAGGTAATTTAACATTGAGACTGTTCGCTTAATGTTTGCCTTGTAAGCACGCCTGGTTAATGGCTGTTCGGCATAAAAGACAAGGTCAAGAAACAGGAAAATAAATAAATCAAACATACGGATACACAGCCCTGAAAAAGCAGATCGATGGGCTGCTTAACGAACCACTCAAGTGCGGGCTTGAAGAGGCGGAGGTTCCAATGCAACTTTGAAAAGATAAGAAGAAAAATAAGATTACCATGTGTCTTACGGGAAAGGGCAATCTTATTATGAGTTGAGGGGGACTGTGGGACTGTTTTAAACTTACTACACAGTAGTTAGGGGAAGAACCAAAGGGGAGCATCAAGGTGGGTAGGGAAGGAGCAAGTGTGGGGAAAAAATAGTTAAGGGGGTAACCAGTGGGTAACGATGTGTTACCAGGCACTGGTCCCTGTGCTCACCTGGGGCTGCAGGATTTGTGTTTCTTTGAATGGTTCAACTTTAAATTATCATCTCCAGGTGGTACCATTTTCCCTGACAAGGCAACCAGCAACGCATGCATTCCTCACTACAGCAGCGTGTCAGTTTTCCCTTAAGTAATAGATACTCAGTCGCTAACTATTGATGGTGTGAGCTTGCCCATTCTCCTCATTCCCAGTGTTTCCAGTTTTGAGGAAAAAGACTTATTGTTCTGTGGCTGTCAGGAAGACACCGCGGTTTTGGATGATGGGATTAGATTAGATTTCAACCTTCTCCTGACCCAGAAATCCAGCTGCTTCCATCTGATCCTCTTCCTCCATTAATATTTTGAGAAAAGCAGTGCATTGATGTCACACTGGGAGAATTTCACCCGTTTCTTAAGGAATATGTTGGACACACTTCCTTGAAAACTGGGATACTTCAAGAAGAATTAGAAAGAAGGCTCCTACTGCACACAGGGCTTAAATCACTGGCAGAAAATTAATTGCCCCAGATGAGCCTTTGCTCATGTTGTTCCAGTTTGTCCATGGGGGATTCACAAGCAGTAACAACTGTTTGTATGAAAGACTCCAAGGCATGAAATTCAGGTTTTTAATTTTCATTTTAAAAATTAGGCAACACTTTCACACAAAAGGAGTTGTTTTTTTCTTTTTATTAATCAGAGCTTCAGATAAGCTGTTTTGATTTTCTCTGTAGTCAGCAGGACTCTGCTCAATCAGTACTACAAGCAACCTAATCTATGGCAATAATAAAACACCAGAAGAGATTACTATTAGTTTTGAATTATGCAAGGAACAAATAGCCGCTGCTTAATTTTCCATTTGGTTCCACAAGAGTTACCACAGACCTTAAAAGGCTGACAGAAATACTTACCAGACACAAGTGAAGTTCATGACTTTTGGGAATTTGTTGTGTTTTTCCTCTCAGTGTATTTCTCTCATTTACCAGTCTGATTCTGGACTGCAGTTAATATTGATCTCAAACTCTAATGGGTTCTGTAACTACTTTTTTCCACATTCATTTGCTCTTCAGCCATAGCAGAGGGGCTTTCAATCTCCCACCTTCTCAGAAGAAGGACTTTTTTTGTCTCTAAAAACCATTTTTTTGCTCTGACTTCGAGGTAGAGGGTGACTACCCTACAGCTGCTTTTCAAAACATTTCCCAGGTGATTTCTCAAGCTTTGGTCCATCCAGGAGCCTCTGTATAATAAAAGTCTATTTTCCATAAAATTTCAGATCCAATGCTTTGTTCTCATTCATATCTTTTATCATTATCCAACATGTTTATCTTCTAGTTTCTAGCATCTTGAAGAAAGAGGTCTTTGGGATAAAAATATCTAAGTGAGGAACAGAGTACACCACTTTCTCTTGTCACGTATTTTGTGTAAATACTAGTTCTTTACTTGATAGTCTCATTGTAATAAAAGGCAACTGAATAAAAAAACCCACTAAAGCATCATTTTAAATAACACCACGTAAATTCCAGGAGCTTGCATTTGAAAAAGGACAAAGGAAGAACGCTAAAACCTAAAACATGTATCCCAAAGAATAGAGCTGCAACTACAGCTATTATCTTTTTTTATTCCACTTGTCAATAATTTTCATATTATCAGTATCTTTCATGACTAGATTGAGAAAGGAAATAAATTATATACCTCTAATGTCTCTAGTAGATTCATTTTAAGACATTTATTGGATCGGGGTCTATAAGAAATATTTGTGTTGGAATTATACAGTAGAATGATAGAATAGTTCAGGTTGGAAGGGCTATTTGGGGATCACTTAGTCCAACTCACTGCTCAAAGCAGAGGTTGCTTCATAGTTAGATCAGACTGCTCAGCGTCTCCTCTGCCTGGGGTTTGCATTTCCCAATGATGGAGACACCACAGCCCCCTGGTGAGCCCAGACCTGCGCTACACCACCCTCACAGGGGACGTATTTCTCTCACATCTGGTTGTAATTTTCCTTGCTACAACCTGAGACCATCACCTCTTAACTTTCCGCTGTGGATCCCGAGAAAAGCCTGGCTCTGTTTTCTTTAAAACCTGTGTTGGTAGTTTACGACAGCAGCCGGCTGCCCCCTAAGCCTTCTCTTTTCAAGGCTAAACACACTCCCTTCCCTCCGCTGATGAACTCACCCAGTCTCTGTACCTCCTGGGGGTGGTGCAACGGGTTGGAGGTACAAAAGAAAAACACTTCTTCTGTAGTAGTGCTGGTTATTTTTGTAATGGTTTGCTCCCTTAGCTAGATAGCTTGCTAATGATTGCAAATAATTTCAGAAAATACTATACCAGATCACACAGTGGTTTGAGAAATGAAAAGTTACTATCGTAACCAAAACAGTGCGGTCTATCTCTTTCCTTCGTGAGTTATTCTTTTTATTTCAGTTTTCCATATTTATTTGATAATTTATGTAAATTATACCCAGGAGAATTGATGCAATTTCTGTACTGCCCCAACGGCTGTAGTTTGAGGAATTCTCCCTTTCCAGTTGAGGAACCCAGTTCCCAGCACAGCTTTTTGCAAATGTACCTCTCCTGTAATACATTTTGTTACTAATGAAGAACAGTATGTCTCATCTACTTGCCATCACATACAGACGTTAGCAGCCATACAATAACAAGAATAGGTAGGGAACAATTAAAAAGCTTTATCCCCAAATAAAAAACTGCTGGTGCAGAACTGTCATTTAATTTTGAATAGTCACTGTGCAGAGAGGAGTTAGCCCATGTTTGTGGGTAGCAGTAATACCTTTTATTAGATCATCTAGTACATTTGCAGTCTGCAACATTGTTTTTAAACCCAGTTCATGGAAGTTGGTATCTCACACAAACTGGCACATAGTGTCCAGCACGACTGTCACTTTAAACAAGAGAAATTGCTCTGCATTCAAATGAGATCCCATTATTTTCCTAAACCGACTTTATCGCATAGTAGGACAAAATGGTTCACAGAATTGTTGAGATTGGAAGGGACTTCTCTGGGTATTGTGCAGTCCAACACCGCTGTTAAAGCAGGGTCAGCTAAAGGACTGTGTCTGAATATCTCCGGGGATGGAGACTCCACAACTTTTCTGGGCAAACTGTGGCAGGGTTTGGCCACTCTCACAGTAACAAATGTTTTTCTTATTTTAGGATCAAATTTCTGGGGTTTTAATTTGTGCCCACTGTCTCTTGTCCTGTCACCAGGCACCACCAAGAAAAGCTTGGCTTCTTCTTCATTCCTTGTCTTCTCCAGGCTGAACAGTTCCAGCTCTTTAATTATGAAAGATCCTCCAGTCCCCTCATCATTTTTTTGAATTTTTGCTGGGCTCACTCTGGTGTGTTCCTGTCTCCTATGTGCTGCGGAGTCCTCACCTGGACCCAGCACATCAGATGTGTCTCACCAGGGTGAGCAGAGAGGAAGGATCACCTCCCTCCACCTGCTGGTAGTTCTCCACCTCATGCAGCCCAGGATGTTGATGACCATTTTTGCCATGAGGGTGCATTGCTGCCTCATGGTCAGCTTAGTGCCCACCAGGACCCCCAGCTCCCTTTCTGTAAACACAGACAACCCTCGGCTTGTACTGGTTCATGGGATTATTCTCCATCTGGTGCAGGACTTTGCATTTCTCTTTGTTGGTTTTTCATGAGGTTCCTGCCAGCCCATTTCTCCAGCCTGTTGAGGTCCCTCTGGATGGTGGCAGGACTGTCTGGTGTACTAGCAACTCCTGCCAGGTTTTTTTCTTTCTCTGCTCTTCCTGTATGATCTCTGGATCTCTTTACAAGCTCCTGTTCCTGACTGTTTTCAAACTTTGACAGTGACCCAGGAATTTAACTGTTCAGAGTATCATCCAAAGGGCTACAGTCTGCCCAGATATTTTTAAACAGGCTCTACTCCACCTGCCCTTGGCACCTCAGATGCTCTGCATCATCCAGTGTATTTTATAGGGGTTTACGTTTCTGATTGCACTCAGACCCATTGGAGAGAGGTTCTTTTCCCTAATTAATGAACCAGAAGAAAGCTATCAAGCACTCCCAAAACTATTCAACACTTTCAGTTTCAAGCAGGACTGCAAATTTCTGCCCTCTGAGGTATCCATAGCTACTATTGTCAACTCTAACTAATAAAGCAATCTTGGATTTCATCAGGAGCAGGATAAGGTCACAGTGCCCATACTGTGCTTTTAAATAGTTTTAGCCAAGATTTCTTTCCCCCGTGTGTTTTTCTGAATATCAACTTGCTTTCTCTTTCTTACCTTGTAAAGTCTAGAGGAAAACATATGACAAGGTGCAAATACCTAACAGCATGAATAACTACGAAGTGGCAGCATTAAATGCTTAGTTTATAAATCATTCTCAAAACTTGTTTCTGCAAAAGCAATTTTTCTTCATTAATTGAGATAATGACATTGGATAGCCACTCATACTGTTTACTTAGTTGCTCTGGTTAGTTTTGTGGAAGGATTTACCTCTCTCTACTGACTAGATGGGAAATGTAGAATCTTAACACTTCGTAATTTGAATCATGCATTTAATCAGACACAATGGTTGCTTTGAGTGATGGCGAGAACACTTTGTGTATTCAGGCCTCCTGACTTTAATCGAAAGTGGAGATCCATGACATTCTGGCATCACTCACATTATTTTAGACATACAGAGAAAAAGTAACTGAACAAAAAATGTTAGTTACACAAAAAATCAATGGAACTCTAATTATCTGCTTAAGTACTGAATTTTACACAATTCCTGCATTATTCACCATCTGTAGAAGTAGGGCTTTTTGTTCCAATATTTAGATGGTTATGAATCTGTGTGAGAAATTTTAGTTATTGCCAGGTTACTATCACTATCTGGATGCCCGTGCATTCCTGAGATGAAGGGATGGTAATGCAGTTCTCTTTTGAGGAGGAAATAGGAAAATACATATATGAAGATGGTAATTTTTATGAAATAAAGAGCAGAATCTTAATATTTTTTAAATACAAAAGTGGAATTTAGCTATCAGATATTGCTTTCAAAATCACCAGAGACGTGTTTTTTCCTAAATGAATAGGATAATAAGGCTATAATCGTGGTCGGTGAATCTCACACACAGTCCTGTACCACATCTTTTGATATTCCCAGTTCTTCTCAATTTTTTAGCAGCTGAGCTCTCTTGAATAATTCTTCTTAGGGTTTGTCTATGTGCAAGCTAAAGACAGCATAAAGGGCTGGTACATGCATTAAATAGTAGCTCACCAGCAAATACAGTCCTATTGTCAGGACGTGTTCTTTGTCCCTTATTGTTAGATTGAATCCTATAGGTTATTTTTCTTGAAGGAAAAACTTCAAGCTCTTCAGATGCAAATTTACCTTTCTTCTGGTAATTCAAGAAAATCTCAGCTAAGGATGTTTTCTTATCTACATTTCCAGTTCTGTTTGCCAGGTAATATCATCACTGTTGTTGTTTGGTATCAGATTATGTTCCAAATTGCTCTGCATGGGAGATCGCACTTTTTAGCCTCTACACTCTATGAAGTATCTTCACTCCTCTTCCCCTGGGTAATGGCAAAGGTGTGGATGGAGCTCACTCACATTTTGGGCAAAGGATGGAGGAATGAAGCTGTAAAAAATAGGTTGCCATTTTTTCTCCAGCTTCCCATTGAATGTGGGCCCACTCTGTAACATCACCTGCTGGAATTATTTTGTGTCAAGTGAATCTCTAGGGAGACTTTGTTTCTTTCTTCCTTTTTTAGAGAACAGTAATAAATAATTTTGAGAATATTGGTTCAGTCAGCTTTTGTCTTTACTTTCAGAAAACGCATTTCATTATGAGATACTAACAGATCTGGCCTTTCATATGCTGTCAAATAGGGCCTCATTCCTGCAGCTTAGCAATAACGAGGAGGAGTTGAAGTTCTGCAAGAACATTCACCTGAATTTTTGTACACAGTAATTATTTTGGTATTGTAAAGTTAAGATGGCATGTTAAAGAAGAGGCCAAAAATGGTATTAAAATTAAAACCACGAGCTAGTGAATCCGTGTGGGTTCTTCACTGTCACTTCTATGTGGTTGGGAAAGAACCACAGAGAGAACAATCATACCTTGAATTGTAGCAATGTTTTCTGTCTCAGCACCCAGAGAAAGTTGTACAAACCTTAAAGAGCAGAAATCCTCACAATGCCTGGCTTTGGGTGATCCAAAAGGATACAACTCTCCATTTTCAGAGCTAGCATTTTATTTCTGTTGATAGTACTAAAACGAGGTCGCAGAGCTCTTCTGGTTGCAAGAGCTCATAGCAATATGTCTGCAGCATGGAGCTTACCACACTGGTCATGAGCCATCCTTCTTTCCGCTAGAGCCAGGAGAAGGGCTTGGACACCCTTGGCCTTGGGGCTGCTGCTGCCTGCTCTTGTACTGGTGCTAGGAAGGGGGTAATAAAGCTATTTCAGAATGTGTGTGGCCAGTAGCAGGTAAATCAAGGGCAAATGCAAACTGACATGACATCCACCAGCTTCTTCTGGGTGGGCAAGGGGTGATCAGCCCAACAGCTCTGAAGCCATAGAGGCTGTCAGAAGCCATAGAGGCTGTCAGAGCTGACACTCCAGTGGGAACAGATACTTACATCTAGCTTGCTTACTTTCTTCAATCAAGAAGAAATCTTGATTTCTTCGCTGGGTATTTGGAACAGATCCTCCCTTCTCTTTGCTAGGGCCAGCTCATGGGATATTGTTCTCATTGGTGCCTGCCATTTCCAGCTGCTTCACATGGCTAAAACACATGTCATGGTCCCTGGAGAAACCAGCTGGAAGACTATCTGCTAGAAAGCAGGGTAAGAGAGATATTAAATAAAGTATGCAGGGCAGTTCTCAGTAGGGGAAAGACATATCCAGAATAGCAATGCCTCAGAGAGAGAGAGAGCAGGGAAGTACTGTACCCAGGGAAGAAAATGTTTATGGTTATAAATTGTTAACAAGCATGCCAATTTTCTACTTCGTAACTCTGATAAAAGTAACTCTGTAAAGCCAGCTCCCCATCTAACATGTTCTTTGCAGCAGGTAATGAAGCCAGGTTTGTCCCACTGCAGCCAAAGTACTGGAAAGTTTCTGGGGTACCCTTAGTAGTTTGTATTTTTCTCCCAAGAGAGACAAAAGACCTGGTGTTTAGAACCTGCCACTTGGTTGTTTTTACTGCCCAGCTGTCACTCCTGAAAGAACAGCAGGTTTTCCTCTCATGGGGTCTCTTGCCAGCACCCAGAACCCGGAGCCCCCCATGGCAGGGGATGAGATGGGGCATGGCGCAGGCTCAGCAGCTGCTGCAGCTCCCTCAAAACTTTAAAGGCGTCTTTTCGTCACCTGAGGGTTCCCCAAGGGTCCTTAGTTTTATGAAGCCTGGAGAAAGCCATCGCTCAGCAAGTCAGCAGCCCTCAGCACCTCTGCTCCTTGGAGAAGATACAAAGCATCAAGGATCCCCAGAGGGAACTTGCCTGACCTGGAAACTGCAAGCCCCTGTCCCAGCTCTCTCCAAGCCTCTTCTGCTGGAAGACAAATAGGTAGCAAAAACTGTGAGGAGGTGCAGCTGGAAATGCTGCCTGTGCCTTGCAAGGTGCAAGGCTGCAGCAGCTCCTCCTCTGGTCTGAACTGTACGGATTAGCTGGCAGGATCTGTCCTCTGAGCCGAAATCCTGAAGTCCTTCCGTATTCAAGCAGGATCTCAAATATTATTTTGCTTTGTGTACAGTGCAAGTGTGGGTTTCCTCTGCTAGATTCATTTTGCCACCTGAAGGTAGGTTGACAGACAGATAAATAGATACACGCAGGTCCCATGTTACACTTATGCGATGTGTAAGGAATATTAAACAGCCATTATTTATGATAAACTCCATTTCTTCTTTCCTGATTAAAGAGCACCCAGTTAATATTTCTATCTGCATAAAAAATTGCTAGATGTTCATTAAGTAATCTGTAATCTAACTTTTCCCAGAGGTTCCATACAATTTTTCTAGTCAGTTTAAGCCAGCTGCAAATCTGCTAATGCCTTCATTTTCACAGAAGTAGAAAGAGAAAAGAAGTATTTTCATTGTATATTACCCCAAACAATTGAATTTGTGAGTTTATAGGGGAAAAAAATGTTTTTCTGAAAAATAAATTTCCATCCAGATGCTTGATCTGAGTTCAAGTACATTTCAATAAACATAAGGAAGTTAATAGTGCAGGTGAAAAACACCGTTATATATATATATATAAAAAAATGTTCTAAATAAATGCATTTATAATTTTCTGAAATTTAAATAATGACTTGCAATAAAAAGACTGATGAACTCATATGACATGTTGGAGAATATACCACAGTAATAAGATGCTTGGGCCTGACCTTTCATACATAACCTGGGAGCTGCCTGTAACATTTTACGATATGATATGCTCCACCTGGTTCTTAACACACTTACTAGGGATTTGTGAGAAGATAATTAAAGCAGAAGTTTGAGACATATATTTGCAAAAGGGGGACAATACCTTCAGATTGCTTTCCTGCTTATTCCTCCAGCAAACTGGAGAAGGAGCAAGGATTGAGCACCCATTTGTTGGGTGGCATAATGCACACAAAGAGACACAGTACCTATGCTGCTAAGGACAACCCAGTATTGAGAGCTGGGTGAATTGGGAGTAAATTAGACCTGTTTTGGATAGGGGACATAGGTCTTCAGAGCTTCTGTTTGGTCTGATTTTCTTCCCTCTTGCACCCTTTCTTTCTGGTGCTCAGATGAAACAACACTGGTCCCCTGATGTGCTTGTACCAATCACACCAGGCAACAACCTGCTGTAGGAGAGGAATAAAATCTAGATGCTATTTTTATGATCTTTCCTAGTGTAATAGGACCTAAATCCTGAAATCTGATGATAAATTTTAGCTTTCTTAAATACAGTATTTTTCCGGAACCCTATTATGACAGGAAACACTAAAAAAAAACCTCAAACCAAAAAAACCCACCCCTCTTCAAACCCACAAGAGGTTCGACAGTGCTACAGGGCTCTGAAGATAGTTGCTAAAATACCACAGGAACCAGCCTCAATTTCAATAAGCAAGATTGAGACAAACAATGACAATATGTTCTCCAGCCCCTTCTTTCCTTGAAGCCTTGCTGGAGGATCTGTCCTTCTGGGAACAGCCGGTTTGGTTCCTGGCACGATGACTCAGGAAATCCTTCTCTGAAGTCAAAGGCTTCTTGTGCTGTTTTCTGCATTGTGACTTTGTCAGCTGAATCTTTTTGTCTAGCCTGCAAAGGTGTTTAAGACAGAGTGGGGTTTCTAACAAAGCAGAGGTTGTGTCTGTGTCTTCGGCTAAGCAGCAAAACAAAGCGCATCCCTTGCTGCTGTGCGGTACGCGCTCTGCAGATCGACTGAGGGTCCCTGCCACAGGAGGAGATGCGCTTCACAACCTTTGGCTGTTTACATTACACAGTATTTTGCCCAGAGGTTTAAGAAAATGCATTGCATACTCTTTTTATGAATCCCAGTCCTTATACCTAGGGCTTTCTGCACACTGATAGTGATCTCTGCTTATTACCAGGTGCAGAGAGGGAAACACATTGGGAGCCGACAATGTAAGCCTGTAAAGGAAATCTGGATCTGACTATAAACACTGTGCCTTGATTTTTCTACAAATAAAATACAGCTTTTTAGTGAGCACATTCCAGGCAATTAGAAAATGTGTGGGTTTGTTCCCTGTTGTGTAAATGAGGTGAAAAACACAACTTGCAGCTGGAACGTGGACAAAAAGTACCTTTTTCACTGTTTTGTGCTAAAAGATATTTTTTAAATGAGTCTTAAGCATGCACTTTGATTACCCTGAATTTCCTCCTTGTCCATGCATCCTCCCTCCTCTTCTCCCATACCTCCTTCCTGCAAGATCCCTCTGGCTCCAAGCTTTTGCCCTTTCAATTGCATCACCATTAGTCACACATCAAGTAACATAAGACCACCAAAACCGTAAACCCCAGTTGGTTTTGGCTGGGATAGAGTTAATTTTCTTCCTAGTAGCTGGTACAGTGCTGTGTTCTGGATTCAAGAGGAGAATGATGTTGATAACACACTGATGGTTTAGTTGGTGGTGAGCAGTGCTTACACTAAGCCAAGGACTTTTCAGGTTCTCCTACTTCCCTGCCGGTGAGGAGGCTGGGGGTGCACAAGAAGCTGGGAGGGGACAGGACAGCTGACCCCAACTGGCCAAAGGGATATTCCATACCATAGGATGGCATGCTGAACAATAAAACTGGGGGTGGGGGTGGTGGCCTGCTGAATGGGGACTGGCTGGGCAAATGTCAGCGGGTGGTGAGCAATTGCATTGTGCATCACTTGTTTTGTATATTCCTTTATCATTATTATTATTTTCCCTTCCTTTTCTGTCCTATTAAGCTGCCTTTATCTTAACCCATGAGTTTTACCTTTTTTCTGATTCTCTCCCCCATCCCGCTGCAGGGGAGTGAGCAAACAGCTGTGTGGTGTTTAGCTGCCAGCTGGGTTCAACCACAACACCCAGTTGGATGAAAGGACCAGAAGCTTATTTCAGTCTAAAATAGTAATCTAGGCCAGATGAGAGGAATTGTCATCTGGACATTTCTCCTTTGCTATATGGCAAGGATGGTCTTGGAGCACGTGTCTGCCAGCAAGTGAGGGAGGTTAGGTAAGGTAATAGCCACTGTGCTGAGATCAGCCCCCTCCTGATGTCTGTCCCTTCATGTCTCCCCTCTAGACCTCTCCATCTGGTTGTATCACTGATATCTCATCTGTTCCTTGCAGCGTGGTGTAACTGCATTTTTCTGGCATTATGCAGGGTGCAAGGGGATAGTGGCCTGGCTGGGGGCCCCTGATGCTGCTGCAGCACCAGTAACGTCAAATGAGCTTCTTTGCTCCCACGTAGATGACCAAGGAATCCAAGGAGCAGTGTAGTGAGCTGGAGGGTTATCAAGATCTTTACCAGTACAGAGGGTGGGAGGTGTTCCCCTGCATTTAAGATGCTGAATTGTGAAAACACAAACTGAGCAGAAGATGGATAGCAAAGATCTTCTAGCAGCAAGACATTGTGCCAAACTGAGAGGCAGAAGCACTTCCCAGCTTTGTCAAGAAGTTTGTGAGGCTTCTCGATGTCTCACTGGTAAATTAAGTTTGAGAAACAGCTTCTGGCTCTCCCTGTCCTTCAAAGTCACACTGACCATTAAAACCTGTAAACAGCAAATATCTGAAAATATAAATGTAGGCTCGCCAACACAGGTCACAGGCTCTTTGCTTTAAAAGAATTAATGAATGATTCATTAGCCTTTTCTTTCAGATATTTGTAGATCTTCAATAAAAGCAAGTAGATACACCATAAAATAGAGCTGCCTGTAACAACATTAATCTTTCATTAACTTGATTTCTTTCTCCACAGATATTATATCTTTGCAATACTTTACAGGGTGCCACGAGTCTTCCTTTTACTTTAGATCTTCTAGGCTTTCAGGTGCAATTCTGTACTAAGGACTTAAACAAAAATGATTATAAACTGAAAATAAATATTTGAAGTGAGTTCCCAAACCACAATGACTAGAAAAAAAGTTGTTCCCCTTTAGAGCTGCACTCGATGCTAACAGTGAGGGCTGCAGACAGGTATGCTTTGCAGAGTCCCTGAAGGGCTGATGCCAACAGGCCTTTGGAACTGCAGAGCTGAGATCCAGTTTTTTCTTTGCGATTCATCCTCACCTTGCTGCACGACATTTTGCAGAGGGAACCAAATGCCGGAGCTGCTTGGGAAGAAGGGTCCTGTTTCCCTGACGCCCTGTGCGTGGGGTTTCACGCAGAGGTGGGTCTGTGCCAGGACAGCAGTTTCCAGACTGCCTTGTACTGCTGGGTCATGGGAAGGACCATGGGTGAGGATGGGAGCTGCCCTCCCTGGATGATGGTGAGGTGTGTGACAACGCAACCAGAGTAATCTGTGATCTGTTGCTCCGTTCCTCCACCAGCACCCTTGCTGACACTTCTCCACACCTGCAGGTGAACCCACAAGCCAGGAGCAGCAACGGGGGTAGCTTCTACCCCCACCCCCACCCACATGACACTCTTACCACCAAGAAATTTTCCACAGGTGCCTTTCTAGCCACAAAACCCAGCATTAACAGGGAGAGGTGCCTCCTCAGGGGTCCCCATGCACTTCCTAAAGTTTAGGTTGATGCTGTATTTTTTGTGCAGCCCACCCTGGAAACACAACATGGTACTGCAGCCTGCACTGTCCTGTCGAGGGGTGGAGACCACCTCAACTTCAGCAAAACAAAGACGCAGCCCAGCTCTGTGTCTCCATGCAGCCCAGGGGGTCTCCATCATTCTCTTGGTGTCTGTGGAGGTCTCTGCATACTTCTGGACTGGGCAGTCTGGCCATGCCCTGCAGGTATGGAAACTACCCAGAATCTCTTTGAAACTTTAACACCATGCAAGTAGTGCTAATATGTAAGTTAACATCCATTCATGGCTGTTGTCTTTCCATTTTTATATTTATATATGGGAGAAGTAGCAGTAATATGCAATATCGAGACTGACCCCGAGAGATTTCCTCCTCTACAGTTCTGATTCAGGTGATCCAAATAGTTTGGAGCGGGATTCAAACTATCAATTACCCTCCTCTGCACTGTAAGAACTCACTTTAATTCAGCTAGTTATTGAAACCCATCAAGTTCTGGGGTTTATGTTTGCAGCAAAAATATGAATTTCTATAAGAAAGATGGGAATCAGATATAGAGTTATATGTATAAATGAGAAAATGTCTGTTTTGTTGCTGCCTCCCATTTCCGCCTTTCAGAATTTGTGCTGGTGGATTACAAGCGTAAAGAAGCCTTAGTTTCCATATCATGCATTGTAAAGTACAAGATTCAAGCTTCAGCCTAGTTACTTAAACAAGTCATGATTTTAGAAGATTTAGGGCTTCTTTCAATTTTCAGCAGGGAAGCTGTGACAGTTATGATGGGGAGATGCTGTGGCATAAAGAAAAAGAACACCAGCATCATCAACTGCCTAAGGTTATGTGAGAAACACATTATTCCCAGAGGAGTTACCACATGCAGCCCCATGACTGCCATGCACAGTTCTAAAGCTGATTTGCGAATCTGCAAGAGCAAATCAGGGTAAGACACTACCACTTTCACTTTAATTAATTCACCATAGATCAAATCCAACAACAGGTCACCACATGCTCCCATGGGCTACAAGAAAATAATCTTAAAATATACTTCACCACTCTGCAAGATAATCCCTACTACTTCTAAAGTAGACCAGTAAGTTTTAGCTCAGAAAAGAGACAGGATGACCCTAGCAACAACACTCATGCCGAAACATGGAATGACTGAGAAGTCACCGTGTCGTATTAACCCATTACAATAGCAGTACTTTACATTAAGATCAGTCATGTCACTGAAATAATTGAAATAATTTTCCCCCATCTTTGGTGGATTCATCTTCAAATATGATGCATTGGCACCTTTAGGCACGTCTGACCCCACTATTTACTGACCTCTTCATGAGCAATGTGGAGCACTCTAAATGGGTTAGCCCCTACCTTCGCTAGACAGAGGGACTGAAAACATAAACTTCCGCAAAGAGAAGTTTGGAGGACACATGCTGAACGGTCAGCTGCTGTAAGCGCAAATGGGATCTGAGAAGCCAAATCAGCTCTGGTCTGGCAGTTTGCAATACCTGAGCCAGGTTCTGTGCCTCACCTGAGGTCTCATTGCATTGGAGCACCATGGAAGAAAAACCAACCGTGAGTACATCTGAACCTGAAGGTTTGGAGGCCAGAGGAAACTCTATCCAGTTTCACCCTCATGAAGAGGTAAAAATGACAGCTCCACAGTTTATACTGTATTCACAGACAGAAAAAATCAACGTGTCACCCTACACTTAATGAAACCACCTTCCTTACTCCTTTTCCAGGCAGTTTTCCTAGTTTATCTCTATAGTACAAACATAATAAATAGAAAATCTGACATTTCTGTCACTCGTGAACTGAACAATTTGCAGTATATTTACTTTCAAGTAACAAAATCACTATTAGTGCATTTATATCTCACATTAAAAAAAGATGATAACAACATAGCAGCCTTGCTTTTGTCTGCCAGTTTAAATATGAAAAAAAAAAATCCAACAAAAGCTGATAACTAACTTTTTGCTTATGGGACTGGGATGCTTAGACATAATGTGAAGAACAACTTTATGGTTTTTTCTCAGTTGATTATTCCAAAAGCTAAACTTTTATTTGATATAGATATAGAAATAGAAATAGAAATAGAAATAGAAATAGAAATAGAAATAGAAATAGAAATAGATATAGATATAGATATAGATATAGATATAGATATAGATATAGATATAGATATAGATATAGATATGGGTATGGGTATGGGTATGGGTATAGGTGAGTATGGGTATGGTTGTAGACATAGATATAGATTATATATATATACAGATATAGATGATACATATAGGTGTAGATATAATCATCCCTGTTAAACTCCTTTCAAATCTGAGGATAAGGTGATGCAGTAATGCTTGCTTTAGGCTTGCAGATACCCTGATACCGTGTCAATTTTGAAGCTTAATTAGAATGGAGGTACAAACATCTCTCATGATTTCCCTGAAGGCAAGAGCTCCCAGCAGGAGAGCAGGAGGTTGGGCTGCGACTTGCACTAACACCCTCGCCACTCAGGTAGCACCCACAGTGTGACTACACATCAGCCCTGATCTTTCTTTCTATTTCATTTCTGATTAAAACCTCTTTTTCACTCAACAGATGAAGGAAGACTGTTTCTCACACTATGTCAGTGAGCCTTGACAGATAGATATGTCAGTCCTGGTTTGTAATTCATATTTGCTTAATGTATAAAACTAACTTAGTTTTTAAAACAGTTTTACTATTTGCATAAACTTTTATCTTCCATTTTGCCTTTTTTTCCTTCTCCTAACCCCAGACATGAAAAAGCCTAAAAAGAAAAAATGTCTTCAGACTTATAATGGTAGAAGAAAGGCTTGCATTGAAAAGTGGTTTTTTTATTATTATTTTTCTGTGACTTGCTAACTGAATGTTTCAGCTGAAAGATATGGTTTTTTTGCATTCTGTTCTTCATCCTGTTTCACAACTAACAAGAACTGCCAGCATTAAGTCAAAAACTGGAGGGGAGCTGGAATGTTTCCTTCGTGAGGAATTCACAGATTTGGGGAAAGTTATTTTGAACAATATAAAATAGAAAGATGTTCTAAATGTCTTATGACATAAAATTACCATAATAGTTCTCAAAACATAGAAAATACTCAATGGTTGTTTCATCTTTAAAACTTTTTGGCTAAGATCTTATAGCGAAGTAAAATTAATTTTGAAATTAAACTCAAAATGTTCAGATAAGGCAAAATCAACACACAACTCATTACCAAAAGCTTTGTATTTCATATGTTTCCTGAAATGTATAATAAAATTAGTTTGCTTTTGTGGACAAATGTTCATTCCAGCAAACAACTGTTTCCAACTGAAACACACCTTGTGAGAAATTTGCAACAGACTTTACAAATCGTCGCCAACCCCCAGCAGTGACTGTGAGCGATGTGTGGCATTGGAACAGCCACTGAGGCAATGCGATGAGGACACTTACTATTTGTTTAAGAAGATATCAGAAAAAGTCCGAAGCTTTTGAAAAGGAATAGGTTGTATTTTGCACACTACTCCATCAGTGTTCCCATGATGCTGAACTCCATCACACTTTAAGTAGTATACAGGGTAGGGTGGGCTGGCCCTTGGGTGTGCGGGGGTCTGCCACCTTTCCTTGATGGGCTGTCTCCCAGCCAGGCATCACCAAGGTACTGGTTAGTCATGGTCACCCTCCCTCTGGCTCTTCTGAGGTGTGTCCCTGTCCTCCAGCAGTGCATGGGAGCTGGGAGCTGGGACAGATCTGCTTTGGCCACCGTCTGCTGGGTCACATGGTTCTGACAGCAGAAGAGAGGTGGGTTTGTACAACTCACAGCTTTATGCAGGTCCCTGAGGTGCCACATGAGTGAGGACAAAGAGCCGAGGTGGGGGCTGTGGGTCTAATCTTACCTCTGTGAAATCTGTTTGACTCAGAGCTCAGTGGGGCGGTGATGGGGCCAAGAGTGAGCACTTCTGGGAACCCCTCCTTTGGGTCAGCTCTGCTCCCCTGCCCTGCTTCAGGGGCCTGAGGACACTTCTTGTCACAGAAAAAGTGTCGAACAGTGTAAGCCATTTTCCCCATGCAGAATCCTTAATTACTGCTAGTGATGCTGAGAAGCTTTTGATATCTTCTGAAGCAAAGAAGGTCACCAAAGGTTGGGCACATTCTTGGCAGAGAGCTGACTTGTTGCTTTTTCTTTCCTGACATCTGGAGCCCATCAAACACTACAAGTGTGTGAGGTTGATCGCTGTGGAGCTGAAAACGCAATGCATGGCAAAACACCACAGCTGGAGAGACAGGGGAAGAAAAACCGCTCTTCTCTCTTCACCTCTCTCTCCCCTGACTTTGGAGACCTAATCTTTAAATATAGCATACTCCTGTTAATTTTCTATGGTTATCAAGCTTGGAATTGTATTATTCAAATGCAGCAGGTGCAGAGTGTGGTTTACAAATCCAGAGAGAACAGACCTTGCACCCAAATGAGGTAACCCAATGAGACACAGTCCAAAAACTCTCCTTGCACACTGACCATGCCAGGTAAAGCCACACACTCTTTTAATAACATCTTCCTAAGATCATAAGCAACAAAAAATACTAGGCAATACGAATAGCATTAAAACCAGTGATGATCATCTGTTATGACTTAGTTCCCCCGAGGATCCCAGAGGGAGATTCTGCAGCACTGCAAACCCCAGGGAAACAGCCTCACAGGCGGCAGCAGCAGCAGCCCCAGTATTAAATTACAGCCTTAATCGAGTACTGTGTCCTACACAGCCTTGCGAGGGTGTCACGAGCAGATAGGGCCCGAGTTGCTCATGTGTAACCCTTCTGGAAAAAAGAGCGTTGCTAATTGCTCTGTGTACGCTGTCAGAGGGTGCTTGCAGAGAATCTGCAGTAATTTACCAAATGGGCTGTTGGATCCTTTTACCTCAAGCACATTAAGCAGAGGTTGGGCTGAAGCAGAATTGGAGTGCAGGGTTTATAATTAGTCCAGAGAGGGTTCTTTTGGTTCGATTGAAAAAAGAGAGAAAGGCTTCTCAGTAGGGACCACTAATGAACTCTGGAGCCTTTAACCTTCATGTCACAGACAGCAGTAAAGACAACGTGTTACCCCTCCCACATGCAGCATATGCATACATGCAATGGCATATAGGATGCTTTAGGACCAAGGTATCTAGGAGAACCTTTAGACAGTTATTTTGTTGCTGAGTTCCCAAGGAATTATTAGTGTGTCTGCACAGAGCACTGGCAAGTCTGCAGAGGAGAAACTGTGGAGGAGCTGAGCAGAAAGGTCTCCAGCTGCCCGCTCACTCCTGTGGCACCAGCACATGGAGCATAACGGCCTGATTTACAGTTGCTGTGTCCACCTGGACTATATGAAGTTCCACTGTGCGCAGCCGGCTGAGCTAGAGGTTTGAAGTTGTAATTTGAAAGAGTTTTCAATGTTTTAAAACACGGAAAAATAGTCAATACCTTGCACACAAAGACCTCATCTCCTGATCTGGGTAATTTATTGAGTACAAAACAAAACAAACAAAAAAGTATAGGCAATTGAGAAGATTATTTTTTTAATGTGGTGCGAGAGATAAAAGGTAATGTAATGATCTTCAGAGTTAGATTCTGTATTTGAACAAAAAAAAGGAGGCAACAAACTTTTCTGAAGGTGAAACTTTCATAAATTTACCAATATATGAGGAAAAATGTATTGACTCTGGAACAGAATCGCGGTAGAATACTGTCCTTAAGAAGAGAAGAGGAAAATGCTCTTTGGAAGCAGAAGCACATGAATAGTATTTGTTTTTTACAGAGAAATTATTTTGTTAGGACTAGAGGTTAGTGGAGTGAGGGCAGCCTTGCCACAAAGGCATACCCCCCTCTCTCCCCCCGCCCCCCTCTCTCTGTTGTTATTTCCACACTGGTAGCACCTACAAAACCGCTGCGTGTTCTCCCACCCAGACCACACTTGGATCCCTCCTTGAAATAGGTCCAAGGTAAAAAATTCTGGCAGGGTGTGAGATGTGAGACCAATATGGAAAAGCAAATATTAGAATTTGAACGCAGAATAGTATTATGATTTATACATTATTATTATTATGGGTTATAAGAATCCATATAGCAAAGTTAAAAGTTTATGAAAGAGGAAAATAGGAAAATACTGTATGGAAAAGACAAAAATAGCAAAGTTTTAGTTTCTACTCGGAAATGTCTTCAAGACTTACAGAAGTGGAAGTTTAGGAGGAGTAATCAAAGTGAGGGAAGAGAGACAAAGGCAAGTTCCTTGGGAGACACTTTCCAGGAGAAAATTGGAATAGGAGGTCCTCTCTAACCACTACAGAAAAGTATTTGGAAAGAGGTAGCAGGTGTGGAGTTAGAAGAGCAAAAATCCTGAAGATTTCTGAGCTGACCCAGGAGGGTATTCTGATTCACGTCTTCTGTAAGAATTAATGAGTGGAGGAAAATGGGGGCCAAAGTAGGGAATACCATTCACCTAGAATTAATGGCACTTTCAGTACTGCGAGAGACTAGGAAACCCATGAATTCTAAAGAATTTGAGACATTTATATGCTATTGCATGCCTTCACTTTCATTCTGCAGTTCCACAGAACTGAGAGAAGATATGCTGGCATAAAATTTGTATAATGAGGTGATAAATTGGGCTGTTATTTTGAAGAGGGGAAGGACTGTAAAGAAGTGACAGGCTTGATTCGTAGCCACTAGTTTATAGCCACAGGAAAATGCCAATGGATATTAAATGGCTAATTATCATATCTAGAGCTAAATTAATGCCTCAGACTCTTGCATAGATTTCCTTTGAAAAGAAAGTGAGCAGCTTAGTAAAAATATCCTGGAATTATAGCTTTGCTTCAATTCATAACCTAAATATAATAATAATTTGGTCAAATTTTGTGAACTGGAATTCAAACTGCTTTATCAAATCATCAGTAAAGGTTGCCCCTAGGCAATGATTTCCATCATTTAAACCAGTCCTTTAGAGCAATGCATTTATTTGCTCTGCAGCTGGTGGATCTGAAGAAACTTGCAGAAATGTGGGTCTCTAGAAGAAAGGTAGGGAGGTGTTACCTAGCTAAACTGTCAAAGGAGTTTTACATGGTATTGGGCTGTATTGCTTTTTCCTGAATACATAACGCTCCTCAGCTACCATGCAGCAAGAACTCCGTCATATTGCTTCACTTTCTTGTAAGTCTCGTACCATGCACCTTTTGATAATATTTTTATGGCAGGTGATTTTTGAAAGCTGAGGCTCCCTCTCCTACTTCTCTTGAACTCTGGGGCAGTAGGATAGTCTCTGATGATTAAATCCCTCCCAAACAGAGACAAAGAGTGACTTTGTGTTACACAGCTCCCAGTGCTGGCTACTGTTAATCTGCATGTATATGCCTGTTCCAGAGATATAACGTATTCTGCAGGTCGGTTTCAACATAAATCTGGTTTAATCCTGATGGATGGGAGTGAAGCACAGTTTCATGGAAGCCATTACACAGGGTATATTCTTTACAAAAGTCTTCTGGCACCTCAGGAGTTTTGAATGAGCCCAAAGGATGACAATATTCTGTTGCTTGCACTTTAAGAGTACTTTTCCCCCTGTTGACTGGGGCATATGAAGACAATAAAAAACAGACAGTATAAGAAAACTGCCTGAGACATCTGGTTTTCTCTCCCATAGCAAGTGATAGGTACTCAGTTTTGTTACTGAACTAAACTGAGGAACGACACCTCTGTGAACTACTTTAATAAAAGCAAATGCAGTGAGACAAGAAATGAAATCATCATGAAATGCAGAAGGATTAGTGGAGCTGTGCACATACTGCTCCTCACAGGAGGATATCAAAGCTCTGCAATAGATCCTAGCTACCCTTCCCTTGCTCCTGCATGCCAGCCGAACACCAAAAGACAGGATTCTGCTGTTTCTGCCTTCAGATGTCTGGCAAATCCCCCAAAATGATACTCGATCAACTTTAAGAAGACCACTCTGCATTTGCTCGCTAACAGTCAGGGTGCTCAGACATTTGATACATACCAACAGTTCAGTGGAAGTACCCTGTAACACCACAGAGAGTATCTGGACCAGTGTGGATGCATATTTCAAAGAGGTTATTAGGCCTCAAGTCTACAACATGCCTTACTTGCATGGACTTAGATGATGATAAACACAAGGTTCCAGCGTACCAGGTTGTAGCTGTTGGCATTTTGGCAGACACATAGGACACCCATTCCTCCAGCCGAGCTTGTCTGTAGTGCCCCCACCCCACCCCCAACCACCTCCCCCGTGATGTTGCCTGGACTCTTCTTGGGGTGGGGACATGGAGATCTCAGCATCCCTCCCTGCAAGCTCCTAGCAGCAGGTTAGCATTAAGTTTAGCAGTAGATTACTTGCCTCACTTCCCAGTGAAGTAATCAAAGCTGTAGAGATAGATGAACACGGCCACAAACCTCCACATCCCTTCTCTGAGTGTATCCAGGATCTCCTAGATGTGCAGCTGTGTCCTCCACATGTGGAAACACACAGAGCACAACTGAAAGCCCTATCTCCTTTCCACCACTTTTCTTTCTTTTGGAAGAGCAGAAGGTGAAGAAAATAAATATCACAAAAATATATACTACCTGTAGATAGTATGCACATATACTAAAAGACATATGTACACTGCAGAGAATGACAGGCAACAGCATCAGTTTCAGCCTCACCAGATGATGGTGGAGGCATTGTATCTCAAGCAGAAGTGAATCTGTGTTTTTTATTTCAGGAAAATGGCCACAGTCTGTCTTCTGGGAGCATTTTTGGAAGAGTTATTCAAAAGGAATACCGTCTATACACAGTACTTCATACTCCTATATAGGGCTCCCCTTATGTACACAACTAACTTCCTAGGTAGCTATTTCCATGTTTCAACAGCAGCAAGGAAGGGCAGCAAAGTAATTTGAAAAAATTTCATACATTTTTCTACTAACACAGCATCTCTCTGCTTTCTATTGCCAAACTGTTCTCATCCTAATTACAGGGCCAGAGCTTCCCATCCACATCTCCTGAGAAATCCTGGATGATCTCACCAGAAGTAAATATTCAGCATGAAACTTCATCAATTCACATCTTTGTAAAATCACATTTTGGGGAATAGTGATTAAGTGATATTCACAAATGAGAGGCAAGTGTTTGATATTGTTAACACAGACTCTGCAATCAGCTTCTTAATTTGTGGGAAGGCAGCCAAGACAGCCATCTTTCCTTTAACAGCTTTTAAGATGTAGATGCTTCAGAACAAACCAATCCACTGATGGCAAAGGCAGTTTCCTCCAGACCTGAATTTGGCCACCTGATTTTTTTGAAAAACATTTTTTTATGTAAATGCAATTTAAACTTTTCCTCTTTGTTGGAGCAAACAGAGCTTCTGCACAAACAACAGGTGGCTTTGTTCTAGGAAGCACACATCATTCAGTGGAGAGAATTATAGGGTGGTTTATCAACTACTTTGTATCGAAGAGTTTTTAGATCTATTCCTTTGTTCCCATTTACATCTCAGTTTTAATGTCTATGGATGCTAAAAAGTCTCTGTCTTAAGCACTGTCATTTAAAGTGACAAAATTACCTTTCAGACTTCTTTCCAGCTCAAAAAAATAAAGAAGCCAACTTAATGCTGGCATCTCTGTCCAACAGAGGAAATTCAGTGCATCTTTCTGGCTTCCTCCAGAGAAATTCAGTGCTTCCCTTTGGTCCTCCTCTACTCACCAGCACAGTTTTTTTTCTCCAGACAGATGGGGAGAAACTCATAGCATCACGTTTCCTGCCTGAGGCTACTTCTGCCACAGCTCTACCACACTGTTCGCCTTCCTTAGGTGGGGCAAAAAAAGCTCGGTGCTGTCATGGACTCAACTCTGCTGACTGAACCCCATAGCATTGGTTTGCGCGCTCCATGCAGAAGTCTCCTGCTGAGGGTACTTTATTATTTCAGCCCATAAAAATAAAGGGACATAGGACTATAAAAGTCTGCTTTTGGGGATGTTTCTCCCGCTGGGAGAAGAATAGGGAAAATGAAGTTTATCTGAGATGGCATCCAATGTGTATAGCTATCCTAGACAATAATTAAAGAATGCAATTTACTCACCCTAATGTAGCTTCCAGAAATTATTTCAGTGAAAACTAGTGACCATTTTATACATAATGGGCAGCAAATGTCAACTCTATGGGGGATTTATGTAATACTAAAAACAGATCCAGGATGGCTGAGTTGCATCACCTTACCAGAGACAACTTCTCCCTCTTGACTATAAAATTAACCTAATGTGATCAGCTCCAATTTAGATGTCTAATATTAAGCGACGTTAAGTCCCACTCTCAGGATCTGTGGGACAAGAGAATCCTGCCTTATGAAATAACAGGAACAGTGTAGTAGCAGTGCTCATCATTCATGTTTCAGCTGCCCATGTCTTACCTCAGGGCCAAGTCCTATTTGCTCCAAATATAGAGGAGGACATGGTCCATCCATATTTTCTGCTCTAAAGTTGAATGCGTGCAGCTGAGTTTTTGCTTTGGGGGAAAAAACCCAAGAAGCACTTATGAAATTTCTAACATTACTTGCTAGGGTCTATGGCTGAATAAAAGACTATTTCAGGCAGTAAAATTGCTTAGATTTATCTGTGTGCTTGAAAGCAGGAATTAGAATGTTCAGGTTAAACCAAAGCCTCTCTGCATTGGTGTGCTGCTGTTACTGCTGCATCACGGCGCTGAGACAAGCTCAGCTGGTGAGACCCCAAGCAGCCTGTCATGGGCACCTTCAGACTCGGGACTCGGAGCCCTTCCTAGTCCCCTGGGCAGCCACACACCTTTGTCTCAAATGTGCTTGTGTAGGTGAGACCTAGGTGTACCGCAGCACTGACCTCCCCTCTTCCCTCTTCCACACATACATCCCCTCACACACCTCGATCCACTGACGTAGCACGTTGGATACAGGATCCAGACAGGATGGTTAGGCAGATTTTCACCCCAAAATGAACTGTGGAAAGCTGCAAGAGATCTGTCCGTATAATCAAACTGGTCCAAATTATGTGCTTAAACTTAAAAGCAGAAACTACTGGTGAAAACCTGGTAAAAAGATGAGTGACTCTGGACACAGCAAACTATTTCACCTTCATTTCACTTTTATTAGAGAGTCTGCAGAGATGAAAAGAGATTAGGAAAAACAGTCTGTCTTAACCCTTGGTCCACAAACATGGCACTGCATAAAATTTGCATTGGTTCAGGTTAGAGAGTGACCCGTAGGGCTAGGATTTATTTGCATTCATTGAGTTCCTTTTCAAAATACTTACATTCAAAAAGTCATGTGGGAAGCCAAACAAATCACATTGACCTGTCCTGGCAAAAAAAAGTAATGGGAGTATATTTGTATTATTAGGTCTGTTTGATTTTCTCTTGAGGAATCATACTTGAGGACAGAAAGAGAATGACTGTTTTTTATTTTGTCTCACGGTGCAAAAAAATCCAGTCTTTAAGAAAGAAATCACTCCTTGATTATTTTTTTAACTGTGTGTTGAATTCAGTCCAAGCATAAGGAACCATCAGAAACATACAGTATGTGTCTTGTGATTGATTCTGAAATAATTCTGTAGCTCTTATGAATTTCCATTAAGTTCTACTGAACAGGCAGACAAGATAACTCTCAGAGCAGCTTTGAAGAATTCTGTGTTCTTCTTTTACTTTACAATTAATTTATTCAAAAGCCAATATGCTTACCAAGATAGGAAATACATTTACATACATTTTTAAAGTAAATGAATCTCATAAAACATCTGCCTAGGTGACTAAATTAATCCACCGTGAAGCTTCACTGAATTCACAGAGTTCTGATGACATGACTGAATTTGGCACAGTATTTTTCTTCGGTAATAGTAGAGCACCTGTGGAATTTATCATTTAGAAACAGAAGATACTGGTGGAGTTGTGAATCCCCAGGCGATTTTAGAAAACTAGACCTGGAAATGACTGAGAGGATAAGCTGATCTAACTATTGTGAATGTTATCATCTGACCCACTTCCCCAAGGCTCCCCACAGAGTTAGTGGAGGGCAGAGACACTTCCAGAGTAGGGTTCACTTTATCATAAAGCAAGCAGCTGGGGCGCGTCAGGTGAGTTATATCCTGAACAAACCAATTCCTCTCAAGAGACTTACAGAGGGAGCCTTATGTGTCTTAATGTGAGAAGATGTTCATGCCTTGTATACTCTCTAGGTCAGGTGAGGCCAGAAGGATCTGTTGGATCATGCATTCCTGAAAGCCCCACGCCCCAATATCTCATCCTGTTTCCCCTACATTGCGCCTGACTAATGCACACCTGACTAGAGGCATTGAAGCACCAAGATTTGAAAACCTCAACGGATGGATTTGTGCCAATGGCTAATTCCCCTCCTGAGGCTCAGACTTTTATCATATCTGATCAGTTGAAATTTTGAGCACAATATAACTGCAGTATAAGTAATTTATCAGCACATGCAGATAGAGGCTATATACAAGGAAAAAAACCCTTGCTTTAGATGTCATCCAAAACGATAAGCAAACCATTCTGAGGAACACCTAATATTTATGTTAACTTTTCTATACACATACACATGTGAATATATATAAAACATACTACCTTACTGCATCAGGCAAAAGGTCTATCTAGCCTGATACCAGGTGTCTCAGTGTGGCCACAGGGAATGCTTAGGCAAATGAATAAGACCAGGACAAGTACGTATGTTGTTTCCTCAACACACTGTCCCTGCTTCCTGCTCTTCAAGATTCAAGGACTTCCTGAGCCTATGATACGATTTCTCCAATAGTATGTCTAAATCTCAGATTCGCTTTTTCACTGAGCTCCCTTCACCTGTGGAACCTATTATCTATAACATCTTGTGCTGAGGTGCTCTGGAGCCAACCTGAATGCTAGGCAAAAAGTCAGTTGCTGCTTTGCTGGTGTTGAACCTGGCACCCACTTATTTCTTTTAATGTCTTCTCATTCTTGTGAAGAGAACTGAAAAGTGGGTCTTTATTCAGCCACCCAGTTCTGCTCATGGGTTTGAAGACCTTCATCCTGCCTTCTGCCCATCACCTACTTTTCAGATAGAAAGAGACCCTTACTCAGTAGTTCTTTGTATGAAAGTCCCTCTGCACCTCTGACCACCTTTGCTATTCCTGAATCTCTTCAAGCTTTACCCCATCAAAGCACAGTTAACAGTTCCTCTGTGCAGCCCTCTCTGCTGTGGCAATTACATTCTGCACTGAGCAGTCAATGCTGCAGACTCCTACCCTGGATGTTACCAGGAACAGGAGAGAGGGAGTGGAAGGGAGCAGACTTTCAAAGCACCCTCCAATGCACAGGTTCCAAAGACCTGCTGTGCCCTGCTTAGCCGCAGCTGCAGCACAGATCTAGTCTTGGCCAGAAAAATAGGCCATTTTTATAGGTTTCAATTTTGCTATGGAATAAACTTGCAATTGTGCTCCCCTTTTACTTCTTCAGTGTAATTAATAGTCTCCTGGCTTCCACCACTGATGCTGTACTGACATCCATATAATTTAGATGGATAGAATCACTGTTCATGTGCAACCTGTTCTGGTTCTGTTGCCAGCAACTAAAATCTTCATTTCTGTTTAAACTCTGGTGAACACGCCTTTTTAATTTCTGTTTTATTGGTGCTAAGGTCTGCTCTGTCAGCCACTTGAATTTGGTCACACCACGACAGTAACCTTGACTTCGGTGTCTGGGCTGAAGATAGCCACAAAACCTGTCCTGTAAACCTGATGAAGACTACAGACTCAAAAAGACTTGGTGACACCACCAAGGGGTTAATTCTGACATTCTAACGTGCTCTTCCTGGAGAAACTATCTCACACTGGGGCATTGGATCAATCTGCTGTCCACTGCCTTTGCAGCAGCAGCAGCTACAGGCCCAAATATTTCTTTTGCTCTTTTGACCCTGCCCAAGGAATCATTTAATGAAGCCTTCATAGACCTATTTTAAGCAACTTTTCCATGGCTGCTTATTTGATTTCCCCTGCTTCACTGTTGTTCCCATCCCTTTCTGCAAGTAGGCTAATGTATTTGATGCCTTCTGGCACGAATGCTCAGTGCAGCTGGAATTCTGGCTAAACAGGAGCCCAAAGCAAATTCTGAATCCCTAATTACTTTCATCACAAGAAAGGGGACTCCTGGAGTTTTTCATAAATAGTTCTGGTCTATGTGACCCAACAAACGTCATTAAATCACGGAGGCTAGCACCTCAGTCCTGAAGAGCTAACGACCTAATCCAAGATAAGACTTGACAAGTCACTGCAGCAAACCACATGGGAGGAAGGATGCCAGGGCTGGCTGTGATAAACGCTATGTAGTTACTGGAAAAGTTTGTAAAGCCACAAACCATTCTGAGCTTTGTTTGCTTGTTTTCAGATGTAAATAAATGCAGGCATTTTCCCCTAGCTATGAGCAACTGGTACTTCTCTTGAGTAACCCAGTTGACATGGATGGTGAAACACAGGGGGTGACTTCAGAGATCAACGTGGGGACAGACTTTAATTTAAAGAAAGTAGAAACAAGTGAAGAGATTTTGCTCTGCTGGCAGAACAAACAGCAAGTTATTTGAGCACAGCCCCATGTGGGACAGGAGTAGCACAAAAAAGCAGCAAACTTTTAAATGAATGCAGTAATTAAATGTCAGGAACTTCCATACGCTTTTCCTCATTCTTGGTGGGGGTCTCGTTTTTCATCACACTAGGTATGCTTTTTCCCCCCACCATTTTGTTACTGGTGTTGTTGCTGGAGTTGCTGTGAGGAGCTGTCAGCTCCCCTCCAGCTCGGTGCCAGTCACAACCTCACAGGCTGGGAACATTCGGCACCTGCAGCACTGTGGATGCCCCCATCTGAGCCAAAAGCAATTTGCCAAATAACATCTCAGTCTGAGAAAAGGTGCTGAGAAGAAAGTTCAACCCCATCTGGAACGATGGTGCTTAAACTCCCACCATGTTTGGGATTATGGTGCAGATGCAGTCAGACCTAAAAGTGGCATCTCCTGAGACATGCTCCTACCCGGGCTGATGATCTCAGGAGTTGCTTAGCACAGATCTAGATCTCTAAGTGTGCTGGTTTTGGCTGGGTTAGCGTTAATGTTCTTCACAGTAGCTAGTACGGGGCTATGTTTTGGATTCGGGGCTATGTTTTGGATTCGTGCCGGAAACAGCGCTGATAACTCCGGGATGTTTTAGCTGTGGCTGAGCGGTGCTTGCACAGAGCCGAGGCCTTTTCTGCTCCTCACTGCGCCCCAGCCGCGACCGGGCTGGGGGGGCACAAGGAGCTGGGAGGGGGCACCGCCGGGGCAGCTGACCCCAGCTGACCACAGGGATGTCCCATACCACATGGCGCCACGCTCAGCATATAAAGCTGGGGGAGAAGGAGGAAGGGGGAACGTGCGGAGGGATGGCGTTTGTCTTCCCAAGTACCTGTCACACACGACGGAGCCCGGCTTTCCTGGGGATGGCTGAACACCTGGTGCCAGGGGAAGTGGTGAATGAATTCCTTGTTCTGCTTTGCTTGCGTGCGTGGCTTCTGCTTCACCTGTTAAACTGTCTTTATCTCAACCCACGAGTTTTCTCACTTTCACTCTTCCAGTTCTCTCCCCCATCCCGCTGGGGGCAGGGAGCGAGCGGCTGCGTGGGGCTCGGTTGCCAGCTGGGGTTGAACTATGACACTAAGACAGGACCGAGCTACACAGTTTATCCAGTCCATGGGGTTCTCATTTTCAATCTACACACTGGGGAAAAAAAATCAACCCAAGTCCAGTGTGGCTGTAGTGGATCTCACAGGTGGCTGCGTTTTCTGTGTGGTCATTGCATGGCTGACACAGCAGGACCTTGGCTTTGGCTGGGGCCTCTGAACATCATTGTAAAATCAACGGTCAGATGGTACCATTGCAAAGCTGTGAATCCTAGCAGAGAGGGACTGAGGGTTTCTGTGTTTGTTTGCAGTTACTGAGCACAGAAGGCTGTCCCTGCTCTGAGCAAGAGAAGCTCACAATGAATGTTAGTCCTTGTGCCAGGTGAGGGTGGGCTTTGCTTCAGAGAGGGTGCTGGGAGGGGGCCTGGAAATTAGCCGGAAACAGAGCTCATCATTAGCCATTTATGCATTCTTCCGCCAGGTGAAGTATTGCCTTTACATTGGTATTTATAAAGAGGCACCTATCAGAGATATCTGATAGGTGAAACATGCCAAGCAAATTGTTACATTACAAAGAGGTTACAACTCACAAGTGAAGTCTCACTTTTTTGGAAGGAAGTGTGGATTAGACAAAAACTGAATACGAAACTGACATTTTGATGACATAGCAGAACTCAGGAAAGACAATTCAGCTGAAAACCTGAGAGATGTGAGAGACCTGGTGACGCCAGAAATGTGAGAGACCTGCTGAAGCTGCCATAAGGCAAGTTTTATTGTCTGAGGGGAGTTCTCTGCTTGCTATCAATCTCTTTTCTACCAGCATCTCTGTATGTGCTGGTTTATTAGATCCCATGCTATAAAGCAGCCACTGCTGCTCTCAGGGTTTAGCAGTACGACAGCAGCTTTCACTGTGTGACCTTTTAGAGTGATAAGGAGGTTGGAAACATAACAAAGAGTTAAAAAACAAACAAACATATTTTCTTACTAAATATATTATTTATATTTTCTCTCTCCCTACCTAAAAAATTCCAGTAGAAAGTTAAGTTATGACTAACGCTTGTGGGATTTTTCTTTTTCAAATAAATCCTTTCTTTGAGTACATCTTTAAAGGATGTGTTACTGTCAGGTCTGGTGAAACTGTAATTACAGTGAGTGCAATAAATAAAAGCATAATGGCTCCACTGCATAAATAATGTCTCATTATCCCAGTTTTATTGGTGTTTAGTTTGCTGAGCCAATAACTCCTCCTGCATACCCAAAGAAACTGTTCTGATCTGAACAATTTCTGCTAGGTTAAGTGAAAGAAACCAAGCAAGAGTTTTTGTAGGAAAGAGGACATTTGGTCACACTGGTAGCCCCTTTGCATGGGCTTTCATCACTGCTTCCCAGCTGAAAAGATGTGGCAGCATCCCTCCTTGCCATGCTTCTTACCGTGGGTGGTACCAGAACAGCAATCCGCTGCCTTGACAGGGTGCACCCAGCCTGGGTAACCCCCCAAAATTTCTGCTGGGGACAGCCTGTGGGGATAATGCTTTGGGTCTGGTCACGCTGCTTTGCGCCATGAGTATTAATGGGACAGTGGCTCCAGCTTGAGCCTCAGTTCTCTGCCACTACCGTCCCTCCACACCTTGCCCTCCCAGCCTTCCCGGGACCCCTTTCCTTTCCCTTCCAGACCTCCTGAACGCTTGTTCCTGTTTCAGTACCCTTGAGTGGGATTATTACGACATTAATGTTAGTTTGAAATCTGCCAGCCTCCTCAGGGCACCACATTTCCACTTGCCTGCTGAGGGTAGGGTGTTAGCTCCTGTCTTTGCACCATTGTACATGTTGACACACACCAAACCAGTAAGTAGCAACAAAACCCAGAAGAGCTTGAGGGTGAGGTTTTCTCTTGCCTCCTACTCACTTGCCTTGCTCTCCAGAGCAGGTATGATTCAGCCCTGTAAGGCAGGGAGGAACTGTGTTCTACATTTTTGATCCCACTGCCCTCACGGCATGGCATCAGACTCTGAAAGGGCTGGAGATCACTCTGCCTTTTGTCACTTGCATAATAACAACAAATGAAGTAGAAACTCCCAGTTCATTGGAAAGTTGCAGCATTCTAGCAAGGAAAAATTGTGAAATGTTGATCCTCAATCAGAGATGCACTTGGATGATCAGAACTGATGGTCATACAGGCTGCTTCTGACATCTGAGTTCACGCCGAGTGCTTCTTCCCCACTGCAAATACACCCACGGAAAGCCACGGGACTGCTCACACCAACAGAGGGACAAAACTGGGTTCCAGATGATTATTCATTACTCATTCAGGCAAATGCCTGCCTGACGGGGACATGTTGTTCAGCTCATCACAAATGGAAGGCACTGAGTGGTAACAGATACATCTTCAGGCTAGACATATAAGCACATTATCATGGTGTAATGAGCTATTGCATGTCACCTGAGTCCTGCTAACAGCCCATGCCTGTGCTCCTTCCCCATGGTGAACGGAGCATTTTGCATTTGCCATGAGCCAGGAGTGACCATGGACGTTTTGCCTGGCACAGCCAGGCACAGCAACCCAGCGGCTGCATTACCTCCCCCAAGGCCAAGCCACCTGCTTGCAGAAGGAGGCTTTAGCCCCACCACCAAGAGTGTTGCAGCTCCCACAGGTCAGATGCTGGCCCTCGTAATGCCAGAATCTCTTTTGGCAGCTGATGCTTTCCTAGAGCCGGTGCCTCTCCTTCTACCAACGTCTCTCCTCTCTCAGTGACCCTGGCTGACCTGGGTCTCCCCCAGGGTGCTCTGAAACCAGGACATCAACAGGACGACCCAGACTGACTCAGAAAAATGGGTGAATAATATGAAATTTTCTACCATTATTATATTCTTCTAATATTCTCTTCAGGTAATCAGTTTAAATTATATTCATTAGCGCTATAAAAATGTTGTTTAGCACAGAATCCTGCTTAAAATGCTAGGCTTTCTCTTGCATATTTACACTGTTGGATAGTCTAGTACTTTGAAACCTGAGCCCAACACAACCTGCCTTGGGCTAGATTTCCTGCTCCAGGCGTTTTCATGTGAAGTTCTTCACTGGGCTGTATGCACCATACCCCCCGATTCAAATGGCTGCACGGGCATTAACAAGAGCTGAATTATCAGCACAAAGCTGCTCATCACCCCTTCTCGGGGCAGTAACCTCATCTCCAGCCATGCCACACTCCTGCCAGATATTTCTTTCTGGAGCTTGGCGGGTTGGCTCAGTTCAGCACACCTAGCAAACAGTCCTGTCCTGAGGATGGCTGTTAGCACTAGGGATCCTACTCACACAGCTGGCTCCCTGACTTCCAAGCACTGCCATGGGGGGTGGCACAAAGCCCCTTCTGGCTCCCTTTTGGGTCTTACCTGCTGGCTTGCACCTTGGAGAAGCTGCATAGGAGCCATCACACTTCAACACGCTCCCTCTTTATTTCCTGCCACAGCATCCAGTTTCTTTGATTTTCATCCTATCTGTCCAATTTTGATTTTACTTTCCGGAGCTGACTTTAGCTCAGTGGTACTTGTTTTCCTTCATGATTGATGATTTGCACTGAGGAGCTTAGTGCAAAAAAATTTGGTCTAATACTTTGCATTCATTTGTTTTCCAGTGGGTAGATCTGCCGTAATTGCTTAAATCGCCTCTGTATGACCCTCATTTGGGGCTTTAATGAAGGATTGTTGAAATGCTTTTCTGAACTCTGTGTACTTTCTTTCATGTGTGCTCTCAACAGAGTCCTTGCATAAACAATCATTATCAGTGTTTTACTGGGAAGCTGAAACATGAAATGCCCCAAACCTGTCTGTTACTTGGAACATTTAGCTTAGATTGTGATATCACATATCTTGGTGAGTTTTTCACTGAAGGCAGTGTGAATCATGGTGCAGAGAAAACCTAATCCCTGTTTTTCTATTACAGTCCATCTCAGAGCTAGAAACTCCCTTTTTAAATCTGGGCTGTGCCTGGCAAGTCATGAGCACACTGCAAATAATACATAAACAAATAATAAACATTAAGCTACAATAACAGCAAAATGGGATTGAATACAAGTCTTGGGCAATTGCTGTGTTTCACTGGAGTTTCAGTGTTACTCATTTGCAGCATTGCTTCAAAAGGAACTGAAGGTCCTGCCTTCAATATACGTATCTGATGTATGGTTTTTCTAGATGGTGGCTTGAGTGCCAATTTCTTAAATATTTTTATTTTAATGGCAATACATGTAGGGAAAGAATGGGACTTCTGTTATCGTTAAAGATTTAAAAAATCAGTGCTTATTTAACTGCTATTATATACTTCCATTATCATTTTTTGAATAGCGCATTACCAGTAATTGGTTTAAACTTTATAGCCATATCTATATCGCATTCATTATCTAAGCAGATTTGAAGAGTGCTGGCAGTGTGCAAAGACAAACAGAGCTAATTGAACACATACAGTCTCATGAACCAGGTTTGCAAGAATTTACCTAGTGAAAAACCAGCTTTGCCTTTGTCAATTAACCTTCAGTTGAACCACCTTTCTGAGACCTACGTGCCCCCGTACAGCAGCACAAGCAGCATGCTTTATGGTAGTTTGCATGGCTGAGCACTTGCTCAAAGCTAAATAAAAAAATTAACAAGGCTTCAGGCATTCTATGTAATGAGTTAATATTTCTTACTGTAAAATGATTTAATGACTGATTGCAATTCTTCTCAAGCATATTTAACTTCAGATTGCTGTCTTATTGAAAGGAATGTGTGTGTGGCGGGGGGGGGGGGGGGATGGGGGGGGGGGAGTGGGTGTTGAGATAAGCTCAGGGTCTAGCAATCAACCCATAAAATCTAATGCAGGCTGGCAGTGACCAAGAGAGACAAACAAATCATTACTCCTAATCCTTACTCCTTTTTTCAGACACAAGCATCAGATGATACCTAGATTCCTTTATGAAGATGCCATTACATTAATATCTCTGGAGCCTTCTTGGTGCAGCACATCTAGCATCCTCGAGCTTTCTTCTCAGGATGTAACTTTAATTGCAATAGATTTAAAACTAATTTTATAAAATGAGTTTTTAAACCTTTATGGGGAATTGTTCCCCCTTTCTAAATGAGGATCCTTCAAGTGACCCCACTGCTTCCTTGACTAGTAGAACAGACACAGGACCCTGGAGCTGGAGTTTCTGCTCTGCAGCACCAGGGCTTCAACGCTCCATGGGTACAGTAATATCAACATACAGCAGATGCCAAGAGCTCTTTATGTGGATGCCATGCTTTATTCTGACCCAGTAAAAAAAAACCATTAGCACTGTCACCACTGCAAACTAGTTGAATCAGTTATTTGTAGCAGAAGTCTGTGCACACCATGAGCTTCTTCCAACACAGTTCTTGCCGTCAGGGATCACGCTTCTTTAAACGCCACACAAAGTGCCACCTTTGAGGCAGGGATGCACCAAGAAAGAGTTGGGGAACACCCATTGCTGTTTCTTTCCTCCATTGAATGTTGCAGGATTGAACCACCCCCACTGAAGTAAGAAAATAATACATTAATTGTCTGATTTCCTTAGCTCATTCAGGGTGCCAGTCATGGTATAAACTCCTAACCATTGCACAGGCATGCATTGCCCTTAACACGATTATCTAGAATCACAGAATATCCTGAGCTGGAAGGGACCTAGGAGGATCATTGAGTTCAACTCCTGACTCCACACAAGGCAACCTAAAAGTTAAAATGTATATTTAAGATCATTGTGCAAACACTTCTTGAAAACTAACAGGTTTCAGGCCATGACCTCTTCCCTGGAGACGTTGTTCCAGTCCTCGACCACCCTCTCAGTGGTCACACCCATCATGAGTTGTTATTTCTTGGTAATATTACTAGGTATTAAAAGAGACAAACACACAAAAAAAGAGAAAATTTCACCTATGAAAATCATGTAGCAGCTGAGAAAGAAGAAATAAGACTTACACAACTCCCTATCACTACCCTCCTCTGCTATTTCCACACGATACCTCCAGCCTTCTTCACCATCGTTGCACATTTGCTGCAGGATTGTTTGTTATACCAGGAGACAGCAGGGAGGTGAAGATAAGGGGCTGCTTGGAGGTAGGGCTGCCATGTCCACTGGATGCCTGGCCACCATCTCCTGGTGGAGATACGTTCGGTGATATAGGAAGGAGAAGCTACTCAGATTCAACAATGATGAGAAAATTAGACTCTATCCTTCCCAGGTCCCTCTGGGATAAACTGGCACTTCATGACATTGTTTGTAGAAAAGCAGCTCCAGGTTCTAAAAATTATGCTTTATTAAATAATGGCAGAGTCATTTTTAAAAGGGAAGAGATTTAAAAAGACATTAAGAATGCATCTTCTCCTGCTGAAGTCCCCTGAAAGTTACCCTGTTACAACTCATTACTCTAGAGTACTCTTAGCATTATAAATTTCTGCCTGAAATATGCTTCCTTTATTTTTAACTGTAATGATATGTAAAGCTAGATATTTTTAGTATAACGACTCCACACTACTTGCTAGTAGAGTCGTACTGATCTCAGAGCTTTTTTCCCTACTCATTTCTCCTTGATTCCAGGAAGACACGACCCTTCCCTGAGAACATGGTTTAATTCATCGCATTTGTTCCTTTGACTGATAAGGTTGATCGTGGGTTTTTTTATGGGTGAGGAGTGCTTACCCGAAATCAGCCTTTTGTAAAACTCCGTGTTTTACAGATACTCCTCGCCTTGGGGAAAGTTCCCGGAGGAAAGTGTCTTGGCAAACCCCTGGTGCTGGGGCGGTTTTGTCTGCAAGGCCAGCAAGCCAGCAGCCAGGGCTTTTTCTTACCCTAGCAGCAGCAGGAGGAGCACTAATTATGTATCATTTAATTGTTTGACCTGATGTTTCCTCTCCTCACGCTCTTTGCTTCAAAAAGTAGTTATGCAAGATTAGGGAATGGGAGAGGTTAGAAAGAAAATAAAAGACTAAAATCACACTTCATTTTTTCATGAAACATATATACACCAGGCTCAGAAAGGGATCCAGCTGAGGCTGCCCATCACAACAGTGGTAAAAGAGCTGACTCAGTGCATACTGGTGCGAAAGGTAAAAATGATGTCTTGAAAACAGTATACACTTCTACTGCCTTGAAGAAAACTTCACGTAGTTCAGAGTTTTAGTAATGCTTTGCACATAATCTGAGTTGTCTAATCTTGTCAAACATTTGCCCTCTGGCAAACAGGCACTTCAAAAGAGGCCGTCTGACGGTTAGCTTTGTTTTAGAAACTGGCAGCAGAGAGACCTGGTAAGAATTGCACCAGGAGCTTCCTTCAAGCAACAGCAACATTCAAGCAGTTTTTGTTCCTCAGGTAATTTTAGCTTCCAAGCATAGGGCGTTTTTTTCCCCTTCTGTTATGAAGACCACTCATTTATACCCCGTAAGTTTCATGAAGCCCAAACCATGTTCACATCCCACTGTGCAAGGCCTTTTAGAACCCCAGGAGAAAGCAGCATTCAAGCTGCTATGAACACCATGAACTTCTTTTTCCCAGGGGGGATCAGGTCTGCAGCTTCACAGTCATGGCTCATGGAATGAGTCTGGCCTTTCTGCCACTGGTAGGCTTGGGCTCTGCAGTGCGCACTTGTGACAGGTCCCACAGATATACTGAATTGTGGTTTCTCCTTTGGAGGCTGTCCTATACGCCTTCCTGCCGATGCAAGGAGGGCAGCAGTGGTGATGGCAGCTGTAACGAAAGGCACAGAGGAAGGAGCTGTCTCCTCTTTCTCTTCGGGGAGCAGAGGGCTGCATCCATATTATTCATAGGGAGAGTCAAAAACTTCTTCACCAGCTGTAACATCTTTTAACGAGACTCACCCATATGAATAGAGCAAGGTGTTTAAGGGCTGGTAGGTAGGTAGGTAGGTAGGTAGGTAGGTAGGTAGGTAGGTAGGTAGGTAGGTAACAACGTGTCTCTGTGTTGCAGGTGGTTGAAAATTGCCCAGCTAAGCACTTTCAAAGGGGGCTACTGTGAAAACTGGGTGCCTTCAAAAATTGCCTCCAAATGCCTATATACATCTCAAGATATCAATATTCCTCAATCAGTTAGCATCCATCACCATGAGAGACATCCACTGAGGACATTTCCAGGCACATGTGATCCAGAGATACCTTTGCCAGTATAGCCTAGGTAGGATGCTGGCAGGAGAGAGGCAGTGTTTGGAAAATGGCCTGTTCCCCTCCCTTTTGTCTTTGTCTCGTATCTTCTAGTGATTTGGGTGGGTTTTTTCCTTCCCTGAATAACCAATGTGAATTTAGTTTTCCTATGAGGGATTTTCTTTGCATTTTCCAAAAATATCTCACCTTAATGAGCTGCAATCCCTGTCCCCATGGTCACAAAGATCTTCCATTTACCCTCTGGGAAATTCCCTCTGCTGAGGATTGGGAAGCTCTGCAGCAAAAATGAAAGCAACCTGAGAAGATGGAGGCATCTTCCATAGCTGGAAGTATCAGGACCAGGTATAACACACCTGGAAGCGTTACACGCTTTTTGCTAATCCCAGTGTGCGCAGCTGCTAAAGTACAGCACGGAATGTCGGAGGAAAGCAAACCCTCAGCGAGTTCAGACATTCTCTAGCATTTTCTGCTCATGGGCCACCCAGTGGCAGTGGAGGAATTCATTGCCCCAGGAGAGGACCTGGCCACAGAGGCAGTTATGTTGGGTCGGTCACCTCCTAGTAGAAAGCTCTGCAGGCCAGCAGCCACCGGTACTTTCCAGGATGGAAGCTTTTTTAAAGTCTGTGACTTCCCCCCTATTGAAATCAGTCTCGGATACCAAAGTCCACAGAAAACAGTGTACAAATGGCCTGGGGGAAAAAAAAAAGTAATTCCAAAACCTACCTTTTATTTTTCCATTTGAATGCTTTTTATGGCATTTCCCCAGTTTCCTGGTGAGACATCAATAGGTTTGGATGCTTCTCTCTGCCATAGTGTTTTGTAGATTAGGTCTAGAAGGTATCCAAAATCCCAGTTCGCTTGAACACCCCCTGAGATCAGAGGCAGCTACTGAAGAGGATGCTCCCCTGCATCTAAAGCAGCACCCCCAGTCCACCAGCCGGTTTCTGCACCCCCAGGAAGGGCTTCACCCTTTCCTGGAGGCTCCTGGACAGTGCTGTTGGTCCCTGAACAACACCGAGCCTGGCGTTTCAGTCCATTTGTCTTGCCAGACTCCACTAGAGAGGCAAAGTTGTTGGGAACGAGGAATGGTATCCCACTGGGAGCTGCGGAGACATGTCTCCTTCCTCTCACTCGAGTCTGCTGGGTTGGAAGGTGTGGAGCCATGGTCTTAGCATTTCCCTGCAGGTCTCAGTAGAGCATTAGGCTGCAGGCCACCCTGTGACTACCGCGGTGCTCCAGCGCTGCACCTTTCCACCCCTGTCTCTCCTAGTCCTGTGTGCAAGCCAGGTGAGATCTTCCTCTGAGTCACAACATACAATGAAGGACAAGCCAGATTTTGAGGGACACGTCCCTGAAACCTTTAGGAAGAAAGCTTCAAAATCCCTTCTGATGCAGAAAGCTGTAATTTCTGTTCACCAAGTTCTCTCTTGTCATAAGGAAGCTGTCCAGATACAAGTACATTTAAACACTCTTCATCTCCATCACAGACCTAAATGCAAAGCATAATGCTCAGACTCTTCAGGTTTTGAGTCTAAAAAGCAAGCAAATGTTTGCAAATTAAGAATAACTGCTTCTATTTTTTAAGAAAGATCTGTCCCAAGTGTTTAAATGAAAGGCTTAATAAATGTTTAAATTAAAATGTTACTTCTCCATTTTTAAAAAAACAAGCAGAGTCCTTTCCAACATGAAATGTCATCCTTCTGTGGTAAGCACAGTAACTAAGGATTCAGTTTTCATCCTATAAATAAAGAAGAAGTCACTGAACCATATCAGTCTGTACTGGATGGGTGTTGCTAAAAGAAGTCAGTCCTGTCTTTGAAGACAGCTGTATCCTAGAGGTCTAAGTCTATATGTTAATCTTATGGGTCAGCAGAGGTGATTCTTTACTTTTTCTGACTTTACATTTATCTCATATAACCTCAGGATATATCAGTTTTCATGCTGTGGCAAAAATACCTTCACCAAATCTATGGTAAGAGACTTCTGCCAGGGAGATGGCACACCACTTGCTGGTCCCCAGCCCAGAGCTGCAGGTTTGTCTCTGTAAACCATGGCTGTGGCGTGGAGGGCCTGGAGCGAGTGATGCAGCTGGGGGTAGAGGCTGTCAGTGCCTCAGCAGGAGGGTGGGCAGCGTGCTGCCAGCTGGGGACCTGCAACACGGCACACTGTCAGATGTGAGCCCCGCTGCTCTGTCTGGAACTGCACCAAGCAGGTACGTAGAGGTGGGGTCTGTCCACACTGCCAGAGCCGTGGGTTGTAGTAGATCACGTAGATCAGCACTCCTTGGTAGGGAATGCAGGAGCGGCCACCTAATGCAGGCCCGAAATACATTACAGACCATTGAAAACACCAGTGTCAATACAGGAAAGAAGGGAATGCAGCTCAGTCACTTCATTGCAGGTTCCTGTGTGACACTGGCCATCACATCCAGAAGCCCAGCAGCCTGTCCGGACTGACAGAGATCTGGGTGGATTTGTCCCTGCCCATGCAGCACCCAGGCTGGCAACAGCCCGAGCCAGCCAGGAGGATGAGAGATGGTGAGTGGTAGGACAGGCTGAGAGGGCTTCAAGTGTTTGGCTGTTCCAAGTGTCCTCTTGTGAAATATTGTCAGGATAACGCAGGACGGGTGCTCCTCTTCCTGACCAGCAGCAGGGCACAGGACTCCTTGTGTCCTCCCCAGGGGCATCTGTTCTCACTGACTTGGTTGGTCAACCTCATGTCTGATCTCCTCCTGCATCCTCTTGGCCTGCCTTCCCCATTCCAGCACTGCCACGAGCCTTGACTCCACATGTGCAGCTGCCAGTGCAAGGAGCTGTAAAGCTCCCTTTCCCACGGGTTCGCAGGGCTGGGGCTGCTTGCCCAGCCTGGTTTGCTGCCCAGCGTTCCCTTCCCAGAGCCCATTGCTACTCTGAAGCTGCTTGGAAACATCCAATTGCTAATGGGCAGGCAGTGGGACCACTGGGAAAAGAGGCATCACTGACCTAGCACTTGCTGACTTGCGGCCTCAAAAGGAAAATCTGAGCCCTGCGTATTCTCTGTAACCCACAGGCACCATTTTCCATCGCTGTTGCCCTTCTTTTCCTTCCCACGCTTTCACCGTTTGCTCTGCCAGCTGCTTGCCTTGTCCCAGGGGTCCTGCGGACAATGACCATCCCTGACTTGTGGCTGGAAGATGCTCAGCTCAGCTAGCAGCCTCACCACCCCAGCCGCATGCACTCGTAAGGTGGAAAGTAAATAAAACTGGTCATAACTGTCATCTTTGAATAAGATGAAAAAAAATGCCTGCGCTCGATGGCGGCAGGTTATCATTTCTTTGGCAAAGCTGAAAACATGGGACAGATAAAAGGGAGGTGCACTTATAAAAATTGGCAATGCTTTCCTTTAGATCAGCTTCGTGATTTTGTAGGCAGCTGTAAAAGAGGCATGGGGGAAAGGACAAAGCAGGGCAGGGTTGGGTGAATTGTCATTCTGGTTCCTGTCCTCCCCGTGCCTCATAAAATGAAATAATGATACAGTAAAGCACAGAGTACTTCTGAAGTTGCAGCCTCACTAGGAGATGTCATAGCTGTGATAGCCTAAGGAGCTTGAAACGACTGAAGAGTGTCAATAGACAAAATCCATTGTGGGAAGATTTCTAATCCTCAGCACAGCAGGGAAACACTTTCTGAAATCCCAGCACATTCATCAGTGACAGCTCAGACTGTAAATTCACGCAGTATAAAGATATCTTCAGCACTCTAATAAAATACCTTTTTCATTTTTATCGATTCAGAATATTGACGAAATAAAAACAGTACTAAACAAAATCTGGATGTAGAGTGTTGTGAAGTGAAATACACTTTAGAAACTTGAATTTTTGAAGGGTTTTTTTAGAATTTTTTCTATGTAACGTGGGATATTAGGGGTAACTAAGTCCTCAGAAGTACCTCAAACAGCTTCCTCTGCTTTCAAAGCAAAAGTAAAGGGACTGGCCTGGGTGCAGATGAACCAGAGTTGAGGCAAGAGAAGGGACCAAGAGGCCCTGAAGGTCCCCCCAACCTTCTCCTTCCAAGGTAGCACAAAAGTGGAGCACAACAAAAGGCAGAACATCTGCTTGTCCACACGATTGTTGGCCAAAAGTTCAGATAAAACCTGGCCAGAGCCTTCCTGTAAGCAGGCTGTCCCTGACATGTGGGACAGGGACATGAAACAACAGCACTTTCCAAAGAGCAGAGCAGAGCCGTAACTGGTTACACTGTCCATAGTCTTAATGCAGAAAAGTGTGTCTCGTCTGCCTGATGGGAGCTGATACACAGGATTTGCCACTTGGATTTATCAGATCTGAGAGCATGATGCAAGGGTACTGAGAAATTACTAAAAACCCATTTACTGCTGTGTCTGTGTAAGAGCGGAGGACAAATCACATTTTTCTGGAGTTTGAGAAGTGGGTCTTTTTAAGTATCACAAGTACACATAGTTTTCCTTCACGTTACTGCTTCACTTTCAAAGCTGCATCTGACAAAAAAGCTGCATCTGACAAAAAAAGTCTCCTTGACCACAAAATGAAGCCTTTTGCACAGAGGGATCGTGCTGTATGCCTCATCACAACTTCCAAGACACTGTCACTGGACAAAGGGTGCTTACAAAATAGGCAAAACTCCTAACTGCATCGTTCAGGGCAAAAATTTCCTTTGCAGCCTTTCATGGGCAATGATGTGGATTAGAAACCAGAGGAATGTCAGGATGGTGAGTTAAATTTCTTTTTTCATGATCAAATAAAGCACAGTGGAGCACTGATGCAGTTTTTTAAGCTAAGATCCCTACCTGCTCCTTGTTCTATTTCTAACTAGGAGTGGCAAGTCATATAAATACCTTAGAAAAGTTCTTTTATATTCATCTCATGCTAGCAATCACCTGTGTGAGACAGCATCTTATGACATTGGGAAGCTGACTCTCGGCTTTTTTCAGGCAGTTAACTCTTTTACCTGTTTTTTAGTCCGGTGTAAAGAACAAGTACAAACATTGGCAATTGGAAATTCAGAACAGTAATGACAGCTGTAATCTGAGTCCTTTCATTTCTCTCACTCAGTTTTGCTATGGGTGTATTACAATAATATTGGTATGCAACAGTGAAGTAGGATAAATTAATTAACACTTTTCTCATTTTTTGGTAAGAAAGCTCTGGAAAGGAATACTGTCATATATGAGTTTAATCACATTATTCAAATTCAATAATGTGACAGAGTACTTTTAGACTCAGAAAACTAACTAGGTATTCAACTGTTTCCATGTTTTTCAGCCTTTTCCGAAATGTCATTTTACCAGTGTAAAACAGAATAGAACGAAAAAAATCTCATATTTTGCTGGGTTTGCTCCAAGAAGAAATAAGCTTTATGAACCATAAGTAATTAGAGCTTGGTTTTAATAGCATGTTAAATTCACTACAGTCATCAGAATTTTTGCCTAATTCTGAAAACCGCATTTGTCATCAGGAGTCAAGAAGTTTTGGAGGCAAACGCTCCCGAGCAGCAGCCGTCGGGCTGGCGCGGGCAAGCAGAGCATTCGGCCCCCGCCTCTGAAGCAGAGGCACCTTTTTAGAAGGATGCAGAAGCGTTGTTCTCAATTGCTCAACCTTGTGTTGTTGCTAAAGGACTTAGGTCTTTCTTCTGTCATCTCTGCTCACTCGGGGAATGAATGGACACACAGAACAGAACATTTGTTATTAAAACAAGCGTGTCAGGATCAGGGCAACTATTTTTCTTCAGTTACTGCGTTTGTGATCTGGACATTGTTACTAAAACAGAGATTGGGTTAATAAAATAGGATAATTAGCCAATGGAATAATTTAATCTACTGGGAAATATAGGCAAATAAAGATACAAATTAAATGGTTTGTGCAGGAAACAGTATGTTGAAGAAATTCATATCTGAAGTTTGCTCAAGTTTAACAGCTGGCTTTTTTCTTCTCCCAGGCCAAGGAAGTGATGAATATGAAGAGGATAAGAAACTATTTGCGAGGTTTAACTTCAAAAGAGTTCATCTTTCATGTGAGCAGAAATGCATTCAGACCCCATCCCTCAATTTCTGCTCTGGTGAGCCTGGGACATGCTATCCTCTTGATGATAATTAGTCAAATCCAGCAGGAGTAACAATTAAGCTTTATTTAATCTCGAACCAGTCTCACAGTCAACACTGCAAAGAACCAGCACGAAGTCCCACCCAGGTTTCGGTGCCCGGCACAGAGCCTGAAGCCAGCACGAAGCCAGCACAACCCAGCCAGACAGCCAGCACGTATCCCAGGAGCTCCGTTAAACACAGACTGGCAAACCATTTCTGTGCCTCTGTTTCAGTCACTGCTGCTCACTGCCTTCCCCGCACCCGAAAGCACTGTTTATCCGGCAGATGTGCTCCCAGCTGCTTTCCTCTGCAGAGATACATGCACACATGCAGGTGTTTACAACTACCAAAGGATTCTTCCAGCAAAGAAGCACTGGCAGTGGTGCTTGAAAATTTGAAAAACCTCAGTTGCTGCAGGTAACTGTGAAGGTGCAGTTAAATGGGGTTCAGAGACAGCAGGACAAAACCTCGTGATCTGAACTAGTGGGAGAAATAGCGTGGTGCAGGGGAGACAACGAAAGACTCAAGCATATGCAGATGCAAACCCAGACAGGCAAAGTGCATCCAAAATACAGTCCTGCCCTGCCCCTCCTCTCCCCTGTGGGGACTGGTTTGTGGGTACTCCTTCCTTTGGTCTGAAAATCACAGACACAGTAAGTAGCCCAGAGCATTTCCATCCTCGCTGCACCCCACTGTTTCTGCTGTCACATTTGTTCCTCTGTCATCGCCCTGAGACTGATACCGCACAGAATTCACTGCAGCATTCACAACTGTTGTCTTACTCTGAAAGCTGCATTCATTATCAAGAGTCAAGAAGTTTCAGAGACAAATGTTCCTGTGCAGCAGCAATGAGCTTTGCAGAGGCAAATAAACCATTTGGTTTGTTTCCATGCTTTTAGATTAAAGCTCCTTTAAAGACAATGCAGAAGCATCGCTGTAATTTTCACAACATTGTTTCATTGCTAAAGGAGTTGGTCCTTTCTTCTGTCGTCTCTGCTCACTCACTTCCCAGAGGAAAGAAGATGACAAGAGTAAAGTTTCCACAAATTCCCTATGGGATGGGGACCCTCTGAATAGAGCTGGAGGGGTCGGTGGCAGTGGCTTCCAGATACTGTGGCCCACACACAGCTGCCAAGCCGGACAGTTTCCCATAGAGCTCTCTGCACTCCCGTCATCTAATCTGTAAGAGAAAAACACAGAGTCAAAATGATCCTGAGGATTATTGCCTGTCCTCACTGGTGCACCATGAACCAGAGCTTGGAAACCATCATCTAAAGGATAAACCAAAAAAAGCCTGAAGGGCTGGTGAACACGTGTCTAAGCACAGCTTCTCCATGTGTTTGACATAAGGACTTCAGCAAATAAATCAAGCCTTTTATTTTTCATTTCACAGGACTTAAGCCGACTTATACATGGGATGTCAGGCATATGGTCCAGGGTGATGAGCCAGTTAGCTGGTTAAGAATGTGGGAGGTAGAAGATGGTGGGACCGCTGGGTGCACCAGGACATGGACACACAGAGAATGAGCAACTGTCAGGAAGGTCAGGAACCGTTCACTGGCTCCTGTAGGGAAAGGATACAGGAACAGCAGTGATGATGGAGACAGCTGGATGCTTCCCTGTGTTTTTCATCTGCATATGCTGGAATCCTCCTTCTTTTCCATGGCATCATTCTGTTTCTCCCAATTGTTCGAAGTATGCATTTCTAGTCAGTATTATAATTTTCTGGCACCTTTCTCATCTGTCATTTTCTCTGTCCTACATGGTATAGCTTTCCTTTGTTTCAGTGGCTCTTCTAATTCTTTTCCCCAGTTTTGTTCCTTCTCTGTTCCTGAATTAGTTTATCCTGTTGGCTGGCCATTATGTAAAATATTGTGGGAACAGAATGTTCCTTTGATACTTAATTAACGACAGAGTGTGAACAGCTGATCTTCTGGCATTTTCACCAGGAAAAAAAGCTCTTCCATTGCATGTCTATTTTAGGTGAAAATTGCACTGGACAGAAGCCAAGTGGTGCAGTGACCCTAGGCAGCTCCTAAAACCATCATTCTTCTCAGGCTAGGATGAGGAGCATTCTCAAAATCAGCTTCACACACTGGTATTTTCACAGTTCCCTCAAAATTAAGACATGCAAAGAAGAGGGATAAGTGAGGACAGAAATCAGTCTGCTTTGGGAAAGAGACATTCAGTGTGAAAGGAAACACAGTGGTGGGTCCACTGTAGAGACCTGCTCCTTGTGGCGTTCCAGCTCCTTCTCCGACCAAATACATAGCCTGCAGGGGTACCTGTGGTGTGGAGAGGGGAAGGTGTACATGTGCAGAAAATTTCCTGTGAACAAGTCTTTAAGAAAGATATGTGGATGGTGGTGACCAACCAAGCGAACATGATCTCTCAGGACCAGGAAAAAACAAATGTGTCACCTTTGGATCTACAAATGGAAGAGAAGGATGAAAAATTGGATCAGGCCCACAATGAAGTATAAGCATTAATAGTATGGAAAACATTGAGACACTCTGGGAGTTCTCAGGTATTAAACAGAGGCTAAGCACTAACTTCATCACAAGCTTATCTTACCTACCCAGAGAAGGGACACTCAAAATAAACAGCTATCTTTAACCTAATTACAGTCAGATAGAAAACAAAGATGTACAAATTTACTACAAAGAGGAGCTAAGCACTGTAACATGGTACTAGTGGTGATGGCAGCTGCTTCAGGACCAGGATTTTTAATGAAGAGATTAAGTGCCTTTCTCAGGGCTGCCGAATACTTCAAACAATGATTCATCTAGGATTGTCCTCCAGCCTGTGCTGAGCAGTACGACAGGCAAGATGAACACAGAGATTCTTTTAGGTCTCGTACCCTACCACACACGCTTGATAAAAGTGTATTATAAGGCCGCCTGGCGTGGGGCCACGTGTGATGGGGATGCCCGTACGGAATACACAAGGGGTGTGTGCTTCTCAGTGGGTGGGGTGGGATCTGAATCAGAAACAATCTGCCTCAAACTTTGCCGGGCTGAGGAACAGTCTGAAAGCCCATGCAGGCGTGAGCATGGAAAACAGGGGAAAAGGCAGGAGGCACAAGGTCCGAAACACACCACTTGGGTGCTGCCTCCAGCGGAGCGGTGAGGGCTGCTCCGAGCACCGCGCTTGGCGCTGGAGCAGACCTGGCATCTCAGAGCCTTGCAGGCTGAAGCCACACCACAGGTCACTGCCACCGCTTTGCACAAACAACACAGGAGCAACCTGCTCAGCTGAGCGGGTGTCAAAAAGTAATCAGTAAAGGCTGAGAGGAAAATCAGGCTTTATTCTTTGTCGGCGCATTCACACACTTTGCTGTATTTCCCCTGATTACCTAAATACTGCACATACTATAAGTTAAACAGGAATATTAGGATACAGAGGTGCTTCTACCTATCTTTATAGAAAATGTACTGATTATGAGGGACACATCCAATTGTCATCATCCACTCTACTCTTGGAAGTTCACACATTGTGAAAATGTCAGAGCAGGCTAATTCTATGCTACACAATGTATTTGACCTAACCCTTTCACTCAGATGCACTTGAAACTATTCAACTGATCCTAAGTAGATCTTGCAATGAGCACTAAATGCCCCATGTTATTGATTTATGGTTTTATTGTCCTATCTATGATTATAACAGTAGAACACTGTTCAATAGGTCAAGCACTCTCTTTGCTTGATATTTGCCACAGCCAGTAACCTGAAGGCATCTTGGTGAAAAAAAACCTAGAAACATGCAGCCTGTAAGCTTCATAGTGCTAAGAAGGTATTTACACTTCCTTTACATCCTGCATTAATCTTGCATCATATCCTGAGACACATACAGTGAGCGTTTTATGTTGGGTTGGCTGGAGTAACGCACAGAATGTGAACGTTACCAAAAACGCTCTGCTTCTGTGTCCCCTACAGATAACCGGATGCTTAGTTGTAAACATGCACATTACATGGTGTCATCCCCTCAGTGCAAGCCTTCATCCTTCATCTTCGGGTAGCTCCGTTTTGCCTGCCTGTGACGCCAGTTGATCATGCCATGTCTACCCACACGCGTGCTTCCAAAACTGCAGCATGAGCCTTTAGTTTCAAGGAGAAAGAGCCAAGGAATTTTGCCCAATAGATAAATATACACCTGGGCTCCCATTAACTTAATTTTCACAAGTATTGTGGTTTCTGCCCTGCAGACAACTGACAACAACACTATGTATCACTGCCAGGAGGCCCCAGCACCATGAGCAGTGGTCACATTCCTGAAGCATGGCATCTCTGGCAGGTTTCAGTAGGTGTCAATATCTGTAACAGGTCCAGTGAGTCACCTAATGCCCCATGAGATGTCTCACCAAAACAGCAACACCTGGCCTTTTGGGTAGGTCTCAGCAAGTGGATGATGCACAGACTCCTATATCTGTGTGCTGGAGGAGTTATTAGCATCCTGCTGCGGTCCAGCCCTGCCAACCAAGCTGCCCCTGTGCCAATAAACCTGGTCACTGCTCGTGCAGGTGGGGCTGCATTGGCAGGGAGAGATGATCTGTGCCAACCCCTTACTCCACACAGCAGCATACTGCTTGCCTCTCAGTGGGGGCAGGACAATTTTTACACAGTAGTGCCTGGACAGGCAGGTTAATCATGAATTTACAGTTCTCTGATCTTCCAGAAGACTCCAAAACACAACTTTTAGATTTTTTTTTGTTCTTCAAGACTGCAGTGGAGAAATTGGAATATGTCCAATTTCTCCACCAGTGAAAGCTGTAATAACATCTTCATTACACCATGCAGCAGAACATACCTTGCCTGCTTCCTTTTATTTATTTTCATGGACAAATCCATAAAGTTTTCTATCTCTCAGGCATTATTACTGGCAACCTTTAACTCTTCTTCCACTGTATTTCCATTTACCCAGCAAATCCCACTGCTTTCTTTTCCTATTTATTCTTGCTTAGTTGTCCTTTGAATGAACTTTGTGGCTGGCCATTAGGGGAATATCAGTTTTCTCTCTTTCCTCCAGCCAGGAAGGGGACAGGAACTGAACAGTATGGGAGGAAGGAGAAAGACAGAGATGTTCCTTTATGCAGGCAGGGAGGTCGCTGTGACATTATGAGATTTGCCAGTTGTTTTATACACTCCTTGGACAGACATGTCTTGTAAATCCATAAATCTTCACCAGCTGACCTCTTCCTGCATTCTGCCTGGGTTGTTTCAAGCAGATACCATGGCATCATCACGAAAAAGATACTGATGACTTTAAACTACAGGCATCTGACTGGGGATAGCAATTCCTATTGCAGTTGCTGCAGCTCCCTCTGACCCGGGCTGCTGTGCCTGTTGCCTCTGCCTGCTGTGGCCTGTCCACAGTGCTGTAGCTAGAGCTGCATTCCTCTGCCCCTTCCTGCCCTCTGTGAGTTTTTTCATTTTTTGATGCATCAATACCAGCTTCTTATCCTGCTGCCCCTCCTTTCCCTGTCCCAGGATGTCCTGTCTCTACTCAGATCTCTAACCATCTTGTTTTTTCCCTTGGCCCCTCTATTACTCACCTAAAATGTCCAATCCTCCCAATTTTCCACTCTCTCAAGCTGTGAATCTCCTTCCCCGCCCCCCCCCCCCCCCCCCTCCCGCCCTGTTCCTGGGGCATTCCTTCACTCACATATCATCATCTCCTTTCTTCTCCCTTGCCCTTCTTCAGCTCAGTTCTGGTGGTCGCAGTACCCATGCTGGTCCTTTGCCTCTCCAGTCATTCTGCATCTTTTCATCCTACTCAGGTGACATCTCCACATTTCAAATGCATGGCCCTCCACAACTTAAATTCCAATAGATCCTAGTCTTTAGTCAGTCAACACTTTTCTATAAATGCTCAGTGCTACTTCTGAACAGAATTCTTTACATCAACCTCATTCTGACAAATTTCTTAAAAGGATTTCCTTTAAGAAAATATTTAAAGCTTCAGGTTGTATCATGTCTGCTCCTGGACCACTGCTTAGACAATTTACTTTCAGTGAAGTTGCTGGACTTCAGGAGGTTACATTTCTCAGCAAGTCATCAGGCTTTCTTTCCCCTTCATATTTCTACTGAATTTGTATTGTTGATTATGCTAACCTGAAAAGGGACATTAGTAAAATCTCCTGAGGTAATTATTCTGCAACAAGATTCGTCTTGCCATGAGAGCAGTTTGTTGTAGCTCCAGCATCTCTCTCTGGTCTGCTGCAAAATGCATGCATTACAAAGATCCTTTAATAAACACAAATAATTTTTTTCAACTTCACACCAAGCACTTCTTTCTTCTGCAGTTCTTGTTCTTTGTTGCTGTGAGTGACCGTGAGCCTTCATCTACCACTAACTGCAATGAGCATGTTGCGAAAGTACATCAGCATCTCCCTAATAAGGCTGGAAACAGGAGGTGGTATTTGTCCCTGTACTTTCTAACAAGCCCAAAACTCTAGCGACAAAGACAACATCACATCAGGGGGAAAAAATAGCTCTCCTAGCTATGTTGCTAGTTAAAACTTTTCAGCAAAAGATGCAGCTGTAAACAGCCAGATAGAGACTTTTGAAAAAATGACGAAAATAAAGTTTCTGAAAGTCAAATTAGAAACTGCATGAAATACTGCCAATTTATAAGACTTTGGAGTCAGTACTACTTGCCATGATATGTTTACTTTCAGAAAGAAAAAGGATATTAGTACCATGGTTAAAATAAAGTTGCTTAATATACTGTTTGAGGTAATAGACAATAAGTTACAGAAAAAACACTTCAGGCTCAGGAAAACATTCAGAGAGAACACAGTATTTTTTCTATGGCAGCGAAGCATACATAGGAAGTTGGCAGAACCTGACCAAAATGGGTAGCTTCAGTTTTAGTTTAGTAGATGCAGGGGTAGAGAAAGGGGGAAATTATGATTCTTGGGAAATAAATTATACTATGAGAAGGAAAAAGAAAAAAAGAAAACAAAAAGGACTCTACTACTTGAAGTGCTTTGTACAGCCACAGTTTTACTTTGGTTGCCCTGAGTATTATGAGAAAAGGGCTTGTTGCAGCAAGGCTGGATTCCTGTGCAAGCACCACTTGCGGAGAAAAAGGTAGAGATCAGGTGAAACTCTCGAGCCAGGGCATGAAGAACACGAATGGATGGTCCATGGAGCCCATTAGCCTGCCTGAGTGCTGTCAAGAATAGATGCAAACAGAGCAGGGGAGGGGTACAGTGAAGCCTCAGCCAAAGTCTGCAACTTGGAGATTTTCTGATGTTACAGTTTTGTGTTGGTGGATGGAATAAGGTAAAATTCCGTATGTGAAGAATGAGAATGATAATGATTTCATTGAGTAACTCCCCAGTGAATGGTCCCAATGAATCTAGAAGCACAATTAGATCTCATACAATATCAAAAATAAGGTATGTTCTGCACTATTAGGGATGCCTTTCCTACTGAAACATATATAACCCCTCCCTGTGCTGCACATACTGCAGAGCTGTTATTCCAGTAATGTCCTGTGGCCCCATAAGGAATCAGGGTCCTGGCCTTTGCACAGACACATTCAGAAGATAATACTTTGCACCTAGATCTTTCACTGAAACAACAGGACATGTAGTAGGACATACAGCAAGTGCCAGGATACGTTGTGAAAGGAAAGCATCCCATTTTCTAGGCAATGATTTGCTAAGAGGCCTTCTTTGACAGCAGGAATGGCAAAGCGTCTTTATTTGAGTTGCAATCAAGACTTTCCAACAGAGGTAAATAAACCTCTTGTTGAGAACAACCTGCTGGCCACAGGGGATGCCAAACCTTGGCTACTTTGTATTAAGCCTTTAAAAGTCTGATCCCACTTTTCCTGGCTAAACTTGATTTTACGCTGAAGATACTGCAGCTCCCGACAGGCTGGAGCAACATCTGCAAAACGCTGCCAGTCCCCTTGGTCATGGCTCCAGGCAGATTTAAGGGGATGATCACTAGAAGTGGGGCTTCAGGAGGCCAGCCGGGACATGTCCCATTGGAGAAGGATGTCTGGGAGAGATCTCCAGGAGCTGAGCTGCCCTGCACCATGATGCTGCTCAGCCACCCAGCACCATGCAGGGTGGTCTCCACGCAGGTGATGGCAGGTACCACCATGGCCGGTTCACAGCACCGGGACAATGGAGTATTGCAACACCTGTGAGCCTGTGGAAATCAGGCATCCCTTTAATCAAGATTAATGCAGACAACACAGCTGCACTGAAGGCTCCTAGTTACCTCTGTGATATGCTTGCACAGAAGCATATGCCACCTTCCATAGTCCACTGGTAAAATCTTAAGGGCTTATTTATTGATTAATTTAAGATGCTTTAAACCTTTACCCCCTTTAAAAAAGACGTGCAATGCACAAAGTAACTGGTTTTCTCTTGGAGCATCTGGAAGCACTGAATGGCACACATCCCAGATGGCAAGTGATGCTCTACCTTTCCTTCCTATTAATATTAGCAGCGGAGGAAGGGTGGCATTCACTGGCATGGGAATTCTACAAAAAATCACCAGACTGTTAAACATAGTAAAAGGAAGGGCTATGAAGGCTGCCATTTTTTTGCTGTGCTGCTGGGCTTATCCGTAACACCATTGAGTGAATATGGAAACTTGTATATCACGATAAATCCATAGGAAGTCCGTACCTTCCCTCCACTGACAGGAAAGGGGACCAGGGTGCTAGCACAAACCCAGCAGTGGCAGTAGACAGGGAAGTGATGAGAAAGCCTTGGCTCCATGTTTCCTGTAGTTCTCTTATTTGCTTTTTCCCCCAGTTTCCCTTCAGCTGGCCTCCTGTTCACTCTTCAGTTAGACCTGGAGTGGCCTTTCATTTCCAGGCTGTAATGACAAAAAAAAGTACTCTACTTAATCACACTTCCAAAAGCACCTCGTGGCTTTGCTGAATTGCAAACACTTGGGATGTCTCACCGTTGTAGCTAATCCGCTGCACAGCACAAACGGCTCAGACCAGCTGGTCGGTGCTTTAACTACCTAACATTTATTCCATCTAATTCCCTAAGTGAAAGCAACTTTGGGGTTAGTGCAGATCTCTACTAGTTCGTTTATAGCAGAATATCTCATCTCAGTGCTAATAGAAGAAGTCTTTGATTACCAGTGTATTCAGATTTAGATTCCAATTGAAGTAATTAATTCCTTGTCCACTATAGACAAAATGAAATGGTGCTAGAGATTGGAAATGCATGGAAGAATATTTTCATTAAAAGCTGAATATAACCATTTACTAATTTTAATTAGAATGACACCATTTGCATTGCTATAGTTAAAAGCCTATTGGTATTTCTGGTATAAATAGGCTGCCATTTATCATAACTTCTCAGTATGGATTTGTGCTAAGATAGAACATGACAGGATGTATTAGCCTGTTTTTCAAATGTTTTTTAAAATGTTAATTTAATACATTTTCAGTGTAAGTACAAATTTAAACCCAGCTCTGAGAGGAATTAGAAGTCCCTACTGTAGAGCTGTGTTGTATTAGAAAATCCTTTTAGCATTAAGCAAATGAGTTTCCTGCCCTGAAAAACAGTTTTCAGGTTTTTACTGCTCTCTATATTGGGATGAGGTCAAGACCCCACCAAAGTTATTAAGAACAATAAATACCAGCAGAAAAATAAGCTTTGCCTTAAACTAGCTTGGGAGCACCAGCATTTGATGCCCACCTTTTGACAGATTCGAGCAAAAAAAATATCTCTGACCTTCTGCACCCACAGCGCATAGCTCACTAAGGTATTTGGGGCTCACTTCTCATAGCTTCTTGTGCTGGTGTGTCCTTAAGTTGCCCTTGATGACTACCCTAAGGAACCTCCTAGGGTCTCACCTCTACACTTGCACAGAAATTTTGCTTGTGAACAGAGAAATTTTCCTTGTCCGTCAGCATTTCCGACCAGCTGTAGTCCCAGCTCCTCTCAGCTTCATCACACTCTTCTGTACACCCCTGCAGGTGCTCACATATGCTTTTTTGGGGAAACACGTCTCTCCAAGTGACCTTCCAAAGTGATGAAACATCCTATGGTGCTATCACTTCTGCTCCTTTTCGTCCACTCACGCACACTATCTAGGCATCTATTTTAATTTGTATGAACAGCAACAAGAGGACGTAACTCTTTATGAGCCCTGTTATGCCAGATCCTGTGGGAGAGCATCCCAGCCCTCAGTGTGCTCGTGAACAGAGACTATACAGCTTCTCTTATGAATTAAACACCTAAATTTTGCATAAGTATGATGATGGGCATCCCCACCCTGCTGCAAGAAAGTACTGGTGCCAAGGTGTAGTCAGCCGCGGGTGGAGGGTAGAAAACTGGCCTCCTTGCAGCAAAACTGCACGTGCCATGCCTCTGCCTGGCTTTGTGCAGAGAGAGAGGAAAAGAGCTGACAAAGTAACTGTCCCAGTGCAGGAACACTTCTGAGTTCAGGAAAGTGAAGTCCAAGGAGATGCAGCAGTGAGAAGTTGAGGAAAGACAGGCTGGTCAGGAAAAATATCTTTTCTTCCCTTCACACATCTTGGCAAACAGGGTCTTTTGAGTTTGCACTTGAAGGACACCTTGTTTGAGATTTTCAAAAATATACTTATTAGGAAATAAAATACCTTAGGAAATTTGACAAGGGCTTTCATTTCATCAGACAGCATAGAGCAAATGAAAACATTTGTTCAGCTTTCCCTCTTTCCTTTCTTTGGAGTAGTAAGGAAGTGCTTTCCCCAGGCTTGTACAGGATACCTATGCCCTGCCCAGGGTCTGAACCGGTTCCTGAGATTTCACCTAGGGTTTTGTCCAGATCCTTCCCTTTTCTTGCAGATGAGCCAAAAGGAGATTAAATACAGGTGCTGTGTGCACAGAACCTCAAAGGCAAACAAAATCTGACTACTGAACTGTGTGCATCCATTTCAGGCATAAGGATTATAGTCCAAAGCTGATTCTGCATCTCTGAACTCTCAAATTTACTATTATGTAACACACTTGTCCACTCAGACAAGCCCATTATGATTTTTTATTTCTATTCTTGCCTCATGGTTGCAAAGATTAAGCCTTGTCATTTCAAGAGGGAACTTGAGTGGCTCCTGGACAGCATTCCAGCAGAAGGAAGTGGCAGCTTGTAGAGGAATGAAGGAAGGCAGGTTAATTATCATTGATAACATACAGCTGGGGGCTGGCTTCAGGGGCGGTGGGCTGGCTGATGTGGATAACGTGCAGCTGTGGCTGCTTCTGTGAAGTGGTTGGGCAGCCAAGGAAGAGAGAGGAGGGAGAAGCAGAGAGAAGAGAGAGAGAGAGAGCGCACGTGCACCCTGGATGAGGAAAGACAAGGAGAAGGCAGCGGAGGGACTGGCATGAAAAGTATGTTGGTATGAGATGGTAAAAGACCCTGTTGCAGCTTGATAGTTCGGAGTGTGCTGCGACAGGAGCTCACATAGCATTCCATATCTCCAGCAATATCAGTGTCTTTTAGAAACAGAAGTAGCAAACACCTTTATTTACGAAGTGATAAACACACAAGTTAAAGTTCAGGGTTTTTTCTACCAGCTTGCTAGAAGCTGTGAGTTATTTTTCTCACTCCAGATACAGCTGTAACATACTGTCAATGCAAAGCAGCTTTCTCTTATCCATACTGATTGTCATATAGACATGAAGCCTTCATTATCCTTACCTAGGCTATGCTTACCAATTCCAGCAATAGATACTGGGAGATGTTTGGGATATAACTCGGATTCCCTAGGCTATACTGCACAGGTGACTCTAGGAAGTGCCCAACAGATCATTGTGGGACAACTTCTCTTCCATTACTGACTTCAGGTGTGCAAGTTATTTTTGCCTGACGCTGCTCCCAGATTTGTTAGCCCTGGAAACTGGTGTGCTCAGCTGGTGTGCTCCTGCAGTGGCCGCTGAGTCAGCACAGTTTTAGGGAGCCACCACTAGTTACTGAGGATGTCGACCAGTCATGCACGTACCCAAGTGCATCCCAAGCGCACAGCATCATGAAAAATGGTTGCATAACAAGATCCTCAGGTACTGGCTTTGCTGAACCTCTAACACCCTTCCTATAGTTGGATGTAGTGTTTGATATGACACCAGCGCTCACTGCCATGTGGGCAATCAGCTGAGCAAATGGGAGCAAAATAGTGCTGGAATTTGAGTATTTCTGCATGAGTAGGCAAAATATTGGGGCTTATCTTACTTATGTCATTTATCAGTGATGAAGATCATGTTCTGGCCAACTTCCTGATCTTAAGAAGCTCATCTTGAGCTTGACAGAGGAAAACTTTGTTGGCAGCATGGAGCTGCAAGGGCTGCACTGACAAGTGTCAGTGATTTGTAAGTAAAATGAAGGGTGAAATGCAAGAAATCCCATTATTAAGCAGATCGGCCTTCTGAACAGAAGGAGATGGTCATGAAGACACAGAAAATGGGAATCTTGTTCATGTCCTGTAAAAATGATAGCACCAGAAAACAGCAAATTGTAGTTGAGCAAACAAGTAGCAGCAGCAAGCACCTGGAAGCTACACAATGTTCTGAAAACATACGTGGGAAATTCAGAATGGATGGCAGAGTGTCATGAAGAAGAAAGCAAAAACAGTTTGCATAAGAGAGAATTCCTTCCCATCCCTCCAAACTTGTGCCTCATCTATTCTGTTTGAGGGGTGAGATCTAGCAGCACGTTAATAGGAAAAGATGTCTGCTTTGCTCATAACTGTGACTGCTAAATGATCAACAGTACCTTTGTAGCATCACATTAAGGCAAAGGCAAGTGAGGCTCCTGCTTAAATATGAACAAATAAATAGCTAAATAGGTAGACAGGTAAATAAATAAACAAATGCTCTAAGCATCTTTTTTCTTTTCTTCTGACTATCATGTAAGCATATGTAAAATACTGGTTGGTATAGCTTTTAAAAACAAACCCTCCTGCTAGGCGCCTAACAATGAATGCTACTAAAGTTGTTTATACCTCTTAACTACTTCTTAGTAGTTAGGTAGGTGCATCAGTTAATACAGAGATTGGTGTCGTTAGCTGTGCTATGTAAAAGAGTCAGTTGTGGGTGAATTTTGGAGGTCAATTAAATAAAAGGAAATTCCTCAGGAGATATAAAGTGTAGACTCCAATTTTGCTCAGTCTGAACTCAAAACAGATATTCTCTAAATATGTGGCAAAGAGCTTTATGTGGTCTTTCAGCACGGAAACACAATTCCAGAAGTATTTGCCCATGGGCAGCATGAAGTCCTGTGCAGTGTGAGGATCCATGGCTTGGGCTCCCCCTGAGTGAGGACACCCCTTCCCACCACCTTCAAAAACTCCTCTTCCTCAGCGGGCGACTGCTTTCTGCTGTTCTCCCAACCACCTCGCCTTCCCCTGTCCTGCAGCAGTGCTCCTCAAAATGTTCTGCTTTGCTGTCACCCAACGTCTTACTCCATTTTAAGCTCTGCCTTCAAGATGCACCACAGCCACAGCAGCAACACCTTTGCACGTGATGGAAAAAGCGGTTTGCTCACCGTTTTTCCAGAAAGGGGAGTTAAGCTGGACTCCCTAGGCTGTTCCTAGCTGGTGGAGCAGGGAGGGAAGGTAAAAATGGGATTGTAATACCACTGTCAGCACCAGAGAAAGTGTGCTGTATTTTGGAAATAATTTGTACTTTCGCAGCTCAGTCGCTGCTGTTCACTCCCCCTGGGCTTTGACACCATGAGGCAGCACCCCAGTAAGGCAGCCTTGCTGCTTTCTGGGCAGGAGATGGCATCCAGAGGACACCCTTCCGGAAAGGGACCGCTGGGCTGTTGGGGGTCGTTCAGCTCTGCACCAGCACCCAGGACATGGGAGGTCTGGGCTGAGCTGTCTGTGTCCTCAGGGGATTTGAAATCCAAAGCTGGTTTTAATGGGAAATATCCCAGTGTGTGGCTGTGGGCAAAGCTGAGCTGAGACCTCCTCTGGGACCACCCTCCTGGGCAAAGCCGTGCCCGCGCAGCATGAATGCAGGTGCTGCAGGGACAGGAGGAAAGCAAGTGACGCTCTGTACCTCTACTGCAGCGAGGCAGCCAGTCCCACCAGAAAAAGCCACCCTCAGGGCTTTTACACTTGTCACTTAAAGATCATCAAATCAAAGTACCTAAACAGTACTGGGAGCAGGGGAGCTGAACCTGCTTGGATCCTGGGATAACAAATCCCTCCAAAATAGCAGTGATACTAGAGGTAAGGACTGTGAATTTGGTTTAGCTACTATGCAAAGCTAAGATAACTGGAAGTGGTGTTTCTATGACAAAAATCTGAACAATGGGCAGAAAACGGGTTTTTTAGTTAAAAATGCTGCTGTAACTTGAAAGGAAGTAACTGGTTACTGTGGTTTGTGCAATGCTATTTGCGGCATCATTAAATCTCCCCTGAAACCTCCCTATTGGAAACTAGATTTAGCCAGGGCCCATTATGAGCCCAGACAACTGTACAAAATTGCCTACTTCATTCGTACAATGATGCCTAAAATGTTTAGACTTGGGTGCCTCATATCAGGCATCTCTCTATTTACATTCCTATAATTAGAGTCCATTTGTTATTCATGGCTTCCGTACCTGTGACACATAGATTGGGTTGTTCATATGACCCATCCCATCCTGTCTCAGGAGAGTTTGGTGTAATTAAATATCCCTCATTTCCTAGCAGCACACTGAACTTTCTATAATGCAACCCATTCCAGAGGTTTTGGCATTTCTAGTCAGCTATCTCAGCCGGCACATAAATATGAGAAAGGCACTAATGGGAGGTGGATTTAAAAAAAAGCCTCCTCAATATTTATCCTAATTTAATCAATTACCTTCATGTTTCTATAAAAACTCAACACTGGAATTAGTATGTGGTGTTAGCAGAGGGTCAAGTTATGAGTTTGCTGAAGGATTACCTCACTCTGCATGCACAGAGGAAGGTAAAGCAAAATGTAAAGTACTGAAAATATTTAAAATATATTTCAGAGATGAAAGGAGATGATTTCTCTTGCTAATTTTTCCCTATTATAGCGAGTCACCACTGCAAACTTGGTACCTATAGCAAAATTTGACCTGCTTAGGTCCCTTCATAGGCAGACATTTTTATAGTTCACCTCAAGAATGAGGAAGCTTTGAGATACAACTACACTCTTTTCTGAAGGGGGGACCCACTGTATCTCCCGTGGTTTTTGGAGCACCCAACTCTCCTGTGGGTTCCTAAGAGCTTAGCTGAGCTATGCTGGTGGGCATCAGGATGTCTTTCCTCCGTGCCGGCTCCCAACATTATGCACGGCTAAACAACACACACAGCTGGGGGAGCCGCACCTTGGGAGCCTTGGAGGAAGGGAGTGAAGGAAGATTTGCAGCAAGGGGTAGCTCTGCAGCGCTGCTTCTGGGATTGGCAAATTCATAGAAACATAGAACAGTTCGGGTTGGAAGGGACCTTAAAGATCATGTAGTTCCAACCCCCCTGCCATGGGCAGGGACACCTTCCACTAGACCAGGTTGCTCCAAGCCCCATCCAGCCTGGCCTTGAACGTTTCCAGCACTCACCTTCCACTTACCTATGAGTTTTGGCCATTTCTCACACAACTCCATCTCAACCACCTGCAAAACCCAGCCATCCCTTGAGGCACCATCTGTGACTTTTGCCAGGTGTGTGCACTGGTATCTGTCACATCCAACAATTTGGATCTCATGTCACGCCCAGCAGTGTCTCCTGTGCTGTTCACTCAGCCCATCCTCTGGCCAGGACTGAGCCAGAGCCCCGTGGGTCCCTGCGGCCCCAGCAGAGGGGCAGAGCGGTTCCACCCCAGAGGAGCAACCAGCCTTCCTGCTGGGAGCAGGGCAGCAAAGCTGAGGGTGGGAGGGAGAAAAGAGTTTGCATGATGGAGAAAAAAACAGTTGCTCAAAAAAATGAACGCCCTTCACTTTCAAAAGCTACCAACAGCAGTATGCACATCAGAGGCAACTTTAGGCTGTGGCACAAAACCAAAGACACGGGGCAGTCCTTTCTCTTCTTGGTCAAGAAAGTTCACGAGCTACTGGCTGCCCCATGGAAGCACTGCTAGAGGAAGAGGTTTATTCTTCCGTCTTCACAGCTGCACACCACTGAAACAGAAAGTATGGGCCTATAAATATTGTGTAATTGAATCTTACTCTGTGTACTGTATCCTGCCAGTGGCACTGCCTTTTCTCTCAGCCACATATCTTTCAGCACACGCTGCTGTGGTTCCACATGAATACCTCTGCCTTCTGCTGGAATGTGCACTCACATCAGCAGCTCCTTCTAGCAATAGCACTATTAAAAGTAATGAAATGTCAGGTTGTGCTACTGTGCATCTAGATCCATTATGGAAATGTGCTGCAGGACCGTAGCAGCCTGAGTCAGTCCTCCATTCAGCCTTCGGAGGGATAAGACACAGATAAAGACATTTATGGTTTTAATAGCACCTTGGTTCCTGTCCATGGCTCACCGTTCTCTGAGCAGTGCTTTTCCTGAGGATGTATGGGGTAACATTTTAGTGAAAGAGGCACCAAACAAATCCTACTTTACTGACAGCCCTTCTGTCAATATACAGAACTTCTGTTATTTTTATCCACCAGAAGTGTGAATTAAAATGAAATGAAAGTGCGTCAGAGGCTCTAAAAGGAGTGGACCAGCACAGGATTTCAGAAAACTAGGATAAACAGATCTAATATTGTAAGAAATAAAAAAGTATTGGACACTGTACAGTAAGTTTCAAATAGTGTTAGCTATACTGTCAGAGAGACCAATAATATTCTGTCATTACTGATGTCCACAGGGGATAGAGGGAGGTGTTGGTGGGGAGCAACTAAATGATGCAGAAGATGCAAGAAATGTGGAGAGTCAGGCAGAAGATACTGGTAACTGGAATTTCTCATGCAACAAATGTGCTTGAATTCTCTCAAAACAGTTTAGCCTGATTGCACAGACAAGTTCATTTCCATCTATATTATTCCTCTCACTGGGAATTCTCCACCTGCTTCCTTTAAGTAATCACAGGCCAAATAAGATGAGCCTAAAGGAATACAGACTAGATGAAGAAAACGCTGCTTGGTAGTGATGGGGTGTGCAGTAGCTCTAGAATTACAAGCGCAAATGTCCTACCTGTCTCATTTGATTTGAGCCTGTGCTGGCGTTATGAAAGAAACAAACCTGCTTCTCCCTCTGTGATCCCGTAGTGTCCCTTGTCACAAGGATGCCCAGGTTGTATCGCTCACCTGTGTGTCATACTGAATACTCACAAGTGCACACACACACAAGTGGACAATATGACTGACCCAGTAATGGCATATAAAAGTGTTTGGTGTACAAACAGCGTACACAGTTGCACATAAAGTTGTTTCTGAGCGATCTGGGATTCCAGAGGGAACATTCTTCAGATATTTCTGTATCTCCAGGACATGGCCCCCTTCCCGAGTGGGATGGACCTGTTGCCCATTTACTTTTTCCTCTGTGTGTGCAAGAAAAGCATCAGAGTTAGCATTGCCCTGCATACACACTCTACGTTTTCCCAAGCCATAGGGGTGAGTAAAACAGAGTGATCAAATAAGGGCCATGAGAAGGACGCAAAGCTGTCAACTCGTCAGTAAGCTGAATGAGCAACCATCCTCAGCAGCTGGGATGCAGGTGGTAGCCCATGCAGATAATCAGGCAACCATCAGCAACAAATACTGTGCAAAGCAAATGTGCCATGCACACTTGAGAAACACATGACCCATAAAAAGCACTGTTCTTAACAGTGGCGTACCTAAGCTGGGCTCTGTCATGTCAGAAAGTTTACTGAGAAAGAGCATCAGCTCTGCTGGGTGGGGCAGTGCCCTCAAGAGGAACAGCAGACCTGCAGCACGTAAGTGGCTTTTGCCTTATCCGGTGGTGGTGAGATTACTTATCTGACCAACCATAGCTGTAAGCACGTGAAGGATTTAATTGCTTAATTGCTTGCAGTTATTGTCCTAAAGCATGTTCTCAAAAACTCTGGATATCTCCTTGGCCCATAATTTTTTCTGTATTTTTATATCCTAACACATCTTCAATTGCTAGTGATTAAAACCTGCTCTTTAGTGCACCTTTCACTGGGCATCGCACCTTTGCTATGTTCTAGGTAACGTAAAATGTTACTTAAGCATTTGTTAAAGAAAGAATAGGAATAAACAGAGGATGTCTGAGTGGAGGTGCTCTCTGCACAGCTTGCTCCAAGGGGGTGATCCACCACCCATTAGACTGGGCAGGTTTTCTTACCAATTTCAGCAGGCTTGGGATGCAACTGAAAATCATGCTGTAAGTGTCTGAAAAGACTTAAAATTAATCCAGTAGGGGCAACTATATCTAATGCCAAACTGAAACAAAATTCTAGCCATTGAGTGTCATCTTCATTTCATCCTTTAAACCATACTGAGATACATCCCCATTAAGGGATCATGTTATCCCGACCTCTGTTTATCACCCAGTTCAACATCACCACTTAACCATTTGATATTGGCAATGTCACTGTTTCGAAACAATGTCCCAAACCTGTGACCCAGCCCCATGACAGCCAGGCTAAGAATGATACAACATCGCCAGCTAACAGCTGAAGTTACAGCAGCAATACCAGAGCATGCAGTGTTGTAAAATATACAGTCATCACAGGCACATCTCAGTAGGCAGGATAGATATAATTAAAGAACTGCTGTGAGGTGTACTGAAAATGAGTCGAAGTTTGGGGCAGTTCTTTGGAAAGAAAGAGTTACAGAACGCCTTTATTCTGGAGAACTTTATCAACTAAAGCTGTTGTCTACAAACACTTTAGACATGCATTGCTTTGGGTGCCAAGTGTGAAATGGATTTTGTTTTTCACCACTTCAACCGCTTGTTTCATTTTCGGTGTAATTTCTATGTGTTCACATTTTGAATCATAACAGGACATAATTATTTGCTTGATATCTCCAGAAATGTTTTCCATTCAGCTGAGAAGCTACAGACTTCAGAGGTTTTAAGATACTGTTTTGGCTATTCCTTATCTAGCAATATGAAAGTCATTTAGAAGCATTTCTTTGTGGCTTGTCAGAATAGTAGTAAATTACCAAAAAATAAAAGCAGAAGAATATTATCCAGTCACTGTACAATACAGGCTAAATTTCGTCCTTCAGCACACTCCTGTTTTAGCAGAGTAATTCGGAGTGGGCTCAGATATACCAGCTGCTGCACTAGAATCTCCCAATACATACAAAGTCACGGAATAAATTTGGTGTGAAATTTGAATGAATTTTTAACAAACCTGGAGTTTAAATATTGACGGTTTTTAGTTTAAGCCCACACGCACACTTTATCACTGTGCCAGCATACCACAAACTCCATTTCCTAGAGGTTTAATGAGAATTGCAGATCTGCTCAACCCCAGCAGCTCTGCTCTATCTTGAGCCCCGATTTACCTTCTTTGTGAACAGAACCTCTGCAGGCAACATGCAGCACCTTCACACAGCATCTTCAGGTGGTCTGAGCCCACTGCCCTGTGAAAGGACAACCGGAACCCTCAGGCACCACCCAGCGCCTGGCAGGGAGGCAGTGCAGCACCATCGCCCCAGTGAAGCTGGGGTGAGGCAGGATGTGACAGACACCCCGTAGAAACCACATCTCAGCAGGTGCGATTCGGGGGAGTTGAAGCCTGTATGCTGCAGAGTACAATACAACCGGGTTGTCCGTAATCAAGTCAAAAGACTGTGATGGACACCAGCCTTGGTGGAGCATTGATCAGGATATATCATATTAAGACTTGGCTAAAGCACTAACGAAAGCAGATCCCACACAAGCCGTGAGCAGCAAATGAACTGCCTGCCCAGGCCTGAGCCGCCGAGGTTGGGAGGGTGCTACAAGATAAATGAACCTGCAAAATAACTGAGAGAGAATGATGGAGTAAGAGTGACTTTTGCCGAGCATTTACCAGTGCCACTGATCGAGATAGAAAGTGTTCCAGAGTAAGGTACACGCATAAGCTAATGCATAATTATTTTGAGCAGTGTACAAATAAACAAGTCACAAACGGGCTTTGCCCCAGTGTAGCAGAGCCAGAAGGCACCGTGCCAGTACCATGCCACAAGCATTAACACTTTGTTTGCTAGATGCAAGCGTGTCAGGGCTGTGCCTTCTGGGCAATGCTCCCAGCCAGGCCTTTGCTGCTGAGCTGACGCCGTGGTTGCTCTGTTGGAAGCAAGACAGCACTGATGGCACGGGGCAGCAAATCACAGCTCCAAGGCGTCTGAGGCTGCGGTGCTGACATGTGGGCAAGGAAGAACCACAGAACAACAGCAAACTAATGACCCGTTGCCTTCTCCTTGCTGAGGAATAAGATCCTGCCAAGTTTTGAATTTCAGCCGCTTTCGTTAGGACAGCATTTTTAAAAAGGGCAGCTCTGCTTTTCCCTGCAGAAGTAGCATCTGTTTATACTTCAGGGTCCTAGAACTACTTACAACCAGGGACCACCCATGGAAAACATAAGACTAAGAGTATTTCTGAGAAGCTCAAACATAAAAATACATGGTGTTTACACTGATATTTTCGGTATCATCTGTCAACTCTTAACTGCAGAAGTTAATCCAAGTAAAATGAGGATGCTGTTTTGTTAATTTGCTTATGAGGAGTAATTGCAGTGCAGTAGATTACTGGCCACTGACAGCACAATAGATCAGTTTTTCATGGAAAGCAAAAAAAAGGATTTCCTCCTTAGGAAGGTAACGGGGTAGCATCCAGAGCTCGGGAAAGAGGCAGCTTTGAGAGAAGAACCATAGTGAGTGCCTCGTACAGCATGTCATCATAGCCAGTAAAAGATGCTTCAGAGCAAGCTGCAAGAACCCTTAAAATGTGTTTTGAAGCACTCTGGAGCCAAAGAAGAACCTGTTTAGTGCACCCAGCCATGGTGTAGAGATGGGTAGGTGGGTGGGAGCAGCCTGTAGCAAAATGGCACCTCTGGAACCTGCTTGAACAACATTTCTTTGCCCCTTCCTAGATTAGCATTATCCTGCTGCACTGGGATTAACCTGATTGATCAGCACTGCTTGTATCTGCCAGAAAACTGCAAAGCTGCTCAGATTTGCCCCTAGCTAGGATTTTATAGGATGTGCAGAAAAGTCTCAAGAGGTTCTCAATCTCCACTAGGTCATGACTACCAGGATTACTCAAGAGAAGTGAGATTCATTTCACCTCACTGTACATATCTAAACGTTAATCATCTCCATCTAAGCGAGTCACCCTGGGCTCCCTTCAGACTCAGTGGAGAGAAATGGGCACCTGCAAAAGGCAACCCATTTAATTTGCACGTAGATGCCTAAGATGGATGAGATGACTTGCCTTCTGGAGGTGTCTATTTCTCTCCATTAACTATATGGAGAGCCTTAGGTGATGAGCTTGCACTCAGATGATTAACTTGCAATGTCAAAAGCTAAAGGCAGATGAATCCCACATGCAGTGCATTAGCATTTGAGCAGTCAGCCCTGCAGACAGAAAGGAGGGGGTTACAGAGCACACTGCTGACAGCCACTCTGGCAGCTCCTTCTGGCTCTGCAGAGACGTACCTGGTGACATATCCAATGACTTCCTAAGAAAGAAGCAGCAACCTGTATGTAAAGAGAGGGCTGGGAAAGGTGAAGGGCAATACCTTAAAGAAAGAGAAATGTGTGCAGATAGCAATCAGCCAACAGTTCCCTGCTGGATTTTTCCTGCCCAAAACAGCATGGCTCAGTATGACCCGTTATATCTGAATGATCCAGAACTGAAGTAAGGGAGACCATGACAAGCTCATGAGATGGCTGCACACTGCCTTTCCTCTTGCATCCGCATGATGGAAGTGTGGAAGATTGAGCAAATGCATGTACACATGCCTGAACGCATATGAAATCTTGTCTGAAAGGCATGGGTTTTTTCATGGCAAGACATACATGATTATCTGGAAGGAAGCAACTCAACATGCTCTGTATTGTCCGCCTACAAATACACCTCAGAAATCACAGACCAGCTCTGAGGAGCAGTGCTGGGTTACTGTAAGTGATGATTCAGCTACGGTGATACCTTCCTACCATGCGAGCTGAATACTTGTCCCCAACACCGCTTTGTGGGAATGAAGAATCCCTTTATCGCCATTCAAAGCTGGGCAGATAAGACACAAAACTCTTAACCCGCCTCCCTTGAGCACCAGCCTGGTGCCATAATTACTCACTAATCCTGCCTCTGTAGCCAGTCACAAGAACAGGTTTTGGCAGTCATTTCAGCTCCTTTCACAGTCACTTGAAAATAATTTAATTATTAAAAAAAAATCTAAAGAATAATGGGATTTAATTGACTTAATGTGAAGCTTTCTGGGCTGTCACTCCACCCAACTTGTATTCATTCAGCTGTGAGTGACTAATGTTTGTGCCTTTCCTTAGGAGCCCATTGTCTCAGCTTAAATCCTTCCTTCCATGCTTAATAGTTGCATAATATTGCTTTTATTTTTCAAATCTGTGTTTTCATTCTCAGGCAGCCCGGACAACGAGATTTCCATGTGTATGCGACTGATACAACCACCTGCTCCTGGATGTTTGTTTTACCTGTAGCTGCAGTACATTAGGGGAGGACGGGTGAGATGCAGAATCACTGCCTGGGACACACACCAGAATGGAGTTAGGCAGGAAATTGTTTTATTCAGTCATGCATACGTCTAAATAAATACTACATCTTACAGTTTTTATTTGTCTGACCATGATGATGGTGGCCCCACTGAAGATTATGGCCGACATTGTATGAACACCTATCAGTTTTCCCCTCTCCTCTAACCGCCAAACGAAAGTACGAGATGTCAGAAACTCTACAGGAAGTCCGAGACAGAAATTCTCTTTGGCACTGATGACCATAAAAAGTGCTTGGAAATCTCGCTCGTTTGTCATTCAAAATCTGAGAAGGGTATTATCATGTGGTTAATGAGAGCTGGAGAATTTTGCTTTTCTTCGTCTGTGCCATCTTCCACTCTCATTTTAGACCACGGAGCCCTCCAGCAGCCTTGGACACATTTCACCAGAAAGCACCAGGACAGAAGACCCCTTTCCTTGCTCTGTTCTTTCAGTAAAGGAAAAGAGCCTCAGTTTAGGAATTTTTAAACCAGCAACACTCCACACGTAAACAAAAGATTCTAAAGCTGTAAAACTGAGGTGCTTTTACTTCCACTCTTCCACTTCTTGGTTTTCTTGCATTCCACGCATCCATACTGCCCTAGAAAAGCAGAAAACTTTTAAGACTCTCACGTGCCATTTTTATCCAAATTGTTTGATATGTAGGGAAGCTTCCATCCTATCTATTTCGGCAGAAAATACAGCATCAAAGTTGCATTTGACAAAATAGGCACTGCTAGTAGAAATTACGTCATTCTCAGAGGGAAAAGTCACTTGATGTTGAGTCGTTGATGGCATCTGAACTGTCTACATCAAGGGTCCTCAAACTTTTTAACCAGGGGGGCGGCGCGCGGATGCAGTGGCAGGCAGCCTTCTGCGGCTGCTTGGTTTCCCCCAAGCCCCGGCGGGGGCGGGCCGGGGGTCTGTAAATACCAGGGGCCGGACTGAGGACCCTGGGGGGCCGTAGTTTGAGGACCTCTGGTCTACATAATACTTTCATAGGGTATATATCACTCTGCACTGGGCATACAACGCAGGACTGAGTGACTTTCACTCCTGTGTCTTCAGCCAGCGTGGATGCAACGTTACAGCCGCAGAACAAGCTCGCCAAGCCACACGGCTCTGACCACTGCCCCCCGCCTGCTCCAGCACCGGGCGGCGAGGGGCGCTTAGGGACGGGCTGCGAGGAGAGGGCAGAGCCCCAGGCATGTTCTCCCGGTTTCCAGAGGGTCCCCGACGCCCAGACCTGCAGGTACCAGCCCTCGGGGGGCTCTGCCCGCGCACACCCCCCCCTCCGCGCGGCTGCCGCGGCCGGGCAGCCCGGGCTCCACCCGGGAGCGGCTCCGCGCAGCCCTGCGGCTTCCAGCGCCCCCGCCCCCGCGGGGAAGGGCAGCCCCCGGCGCGGCTCCAGCCCCCGCGCATCCCCGGGAGCGGCAGGGGTCGTGCCTGAGCAGCGGCGGCAGCGGCGCCGCGCCGGCGGGGGGAGGCGGCGGCTCGGCCCGAGCGGCGGCGGCGGGACGGGGCCGGGACCCCCGCGCTCCTCGCCCCGCCGGTGCCCGGAGCCGGCGGCGGGCGGCGGTGCCCCCTGGTGGGCGCGGCGGGGGGGCGGTGCCGTGTCCCGGAGCCGCCGCATCCTCCCCCGGCCCGGCCCCGCCGGCTCCCCCCGCCCAGGGGGGCGGGAAAGGCAGCGGGCGCTGCCCGCAGCGCGGCGCGCCCCGAAGTGGCTCCGCACGGCGCGTCCCTCCCGCCCGCTGCCGCCGATAAATCCCACTGCCGGGGGGCAGCGCCGCACTTGGCGGCCGCCGCGCCGAGGAGAGGCGGTGGGGCCCGGCCCGGCCCGGCCCAGCCCAGCTCCAGCTCCCCTCCCCGGGGCAGCCACCCCAGTCCGGGGGGCGATAGGAGCCCCTGCCGCCGGAGCATAGGTGAGCGCCCGAGGCGGCGGGAGGAGGGAAGGGGTGCGGGGGTCCCCGGGAGCGGTGGGTGGGTGGGTGCTGCCCCGGAGGGACGGGCGGGCTGCAAGGGGGAAACACGTTCCCGGAGCGGCGGGCAGGCAGCGGGCTGGCGCCGTTACAGGTACTCCTGAGTTTTCCACCGTGAGCTGGAGACGGTTCCCGTCGGCATCCCGGGGGGGTCCTTGTGGGCTGCGAGTCCCTCCTTGGGGGCTGCGGTCCCGGTGGGAAGCTCGGAGCCAGGGTGGGGGACGGGCGTCCCGCCGAGCGTGGCTACCCCGCGGCGCCCAGCGGTTCTGGCGTCCCGGTCGGCAACGGGTTTTCCCGGGCTGTTCGGGCATCCCCGCTCACTGCTCGTGATGCTGAAGTCGCCTCTAAACTCCCTCACCCCTTCTTTCAAGGGGAAGGGCAGGTCTGTGCCCTTGGCTTTCCCATGCCTGGATGGGGGCTGGGTGGTGGAATGATGCACAGGGTGTGATAGTAGTCGTTCTCAGCACTGTACAGGGTAGATTGTGCTTCAGGACCGGTCCTCCGGGGGCATGAAATACAGCTGTTGTCCATCTACCTGTTAGTCCCTGTAACCCAAAATGTGCATCAGGTGGAATAGAGACCTTTCCTTGGTCACAGACTTGGGGGGGTCCTTCAATATATATATATATAGAGAGAGAGAGAGATGATGGACAGACAAAAGGGCTGGTTCATTTTGTTTATAACCAACTTTACAGTCAAAGTCCATGATTTGAGTCCACTTTAAATAATGAGCTATAAAAGCGTAGTGTTTCATAGTTTCATCTCTGTCTGTGTATTCCCTGGTGGCTGCGAATCTTATTGAAAAATTCCTGAAATGCTCATTTTCAAAAGAACAAAGGTGGAATCGGTATGCAATCGTGCGTTAAAATAACCAGGGCTCTAGGTTTAAAAAAAAAAAGAAAAAAAAAAAACAAACAAAAAAACCCCACCACCAGGTCTTCAACTCTGATGATACAGAAACTGCGCTACTTTCACATAGAAAAACGCAGAATCAAATCATAAAATCATTTAGGTTGGAAAAGATCTTTAAGACCATTGAATCCAACCGTAACCTAGCACTGCCACGTCCACCACTAAACCATGTCCCTAAGCACCACATCTGCCTGTCTTTTAAATACTTTCGAGGATGGTGACTCCACAGTTTCCCCTGAGCAGCCTGTTCCCATGCTTGACCACCCCTTTCAGGGAAGAAATTTTTCCTAATACTGAATTTAAACCTCCCTGGACACAACTTGAGGCCATTTCCTCTCATTCTGTCGCTTGTTACTTGGGAGAAGAAGCTGACACCTGCCTGCAACCTCCTTTTGCATAGCTGTAGAGAGCGATAAGGTCTCCCCTCAGTCTTCTTTCTCCAGGCTAAACAACCCCAGTTCCCTCAGCTTCCAACCAGCCAAGTGTTTGTTTAATTGAAGTGAGGGCTTAGGTGCCATGAGCTTCAGTGGAATTGCTCAGCAGCTGAAGGCAAACGTGCTTCTGTGCTTTCCCAAACCAGGGCTTAAGCACTGCTCTGAGAAGCATTCAGTTGCATGAATTGTACTCATTCAAAAGTTCAAGGCAGAGTGAATTAGGGAAATCATTGACTGAACAGCATCGCCAGTCCCCCTGTGCAAGAACTAGGAAATCACCAGTGCTGTGGATTTTCCCAGTGATTTTCAGGAGGTCTGTAAGTATGCAGCGGGCTGTTCTTGACTCTGTCTTGAAATGCAGATCGATCACAACCTCACAAGAGCCAGCAGCCATCCATGATCGTGGGCTGCTTTCAGCCCACCTTTGCATTTTAGTCATCTCTCAAACTTCGGGACTCTGGAGGGCAGCTTTTATATGACCTACCCAATTTAATAAAACCAAACACACAGAACCTCTCATTTAGTAAAACTATGATGTACGATTCATTTACAGGCACCAGATACATAGATGATTGTCAGGAACCAGAGCACTTTCCAGCATTAAAAAAAAAAAAAAGAACGTTATAAAATTAAGATGCCCCAAAATTAGCATTTATTTCCAAATAGCCTGATTCTTCTCCAAGGTGCTGTTTGATTCTTATGAAATTAGAGAAAATTATGCTTAACTGTTCCCTGGTTTTCCTCTGCTGACAGAGCCCTGTGTATGCTGAAATCCTCTGCACCCTCCGGTGTCCTCCCTTTCTTTTCAGATAAGCATGCCCGCCTTAAGACCTACAGGAGAAGTTAAGATGCACTTTTGCTTGTATTGTTTGACAACTTTGGGAGCGTTCAGGCAGAGGCGGTGTTGGTTTAGCAGCAGCACTGAGCTTTAGCTTGTTGCTGTTGCTGATGTGCCTTGAAGCTTTGTTTGGTTTTGTGGTTTGTTTTGTTTTTTCTTTTCCTGTAAAACCTGCCATCTTCACCAAGTGGCCACCTAAAGACAGTGGATGTCAGCATTAAATCTCATGTTTTCCTGAGCGTGGTATTTCTGCTGAAGTCCAGGTGCCCATTGCTGGCAATCGCATCAAAATGTAGAAGGACAACCTGGCAGTAGCACTCTTCTGAGGGGTTTTGATTTAATATAACCTTCCTATAGGAGTGATATGTTTGAGATGTGAGGTTCTCTTTGAGGACACAAAGGGAGTAGTCCTGTATGTTAAAAAGGGAGAAAAGATCTCAAAGCAAACAGTGAGAAAAGCCTTAAATCCTTTCAAAGCTCTATTTGAAGAGTCCAAACGCTGGGAAGACACCATGATAAAGAAAAAGGTCACTAGGCTAAACTCATCTCCATCTAATTACATTAAGTCTGTCAATCTAATCCCTGGCACAACTTGACCAAAAATATCATTCTGGTTCTCCTTAAAGTGACCAGCATATTAAAAAGGCCAGCACCTATTTTCCGCGGGCTCAAGTATGTAAATACGGCTGCTTATGAGCAGCCCCCATAAATCCAATGGGTTTGACCTGTGTGAAGTGAACCACCTACCCAAGGTTTTACTTCTGCGAACAGCTGGTGGATTAGCCCTTCTGAACCTTCTTACATAGCTAATTTGGTGCCCTTGACAGTCCTGTCAGTAACAAATGTGGGGTCTGTGGAGGACATTGTGGTGCGAAGTTCAGCAGGTGAGGTCAGCATTCGAATGTAACTGAGGCAAAGTGGAGATGGGATCTGCAGGAGTGCGTTCAGGGAGGAAGCATCACGCTGAGCTGGGAATAATCTTTTGGACAAACATGGGACAGAAAGCAGCTCCCCTGACAGCACTTCTGCAGGAAAAAGCAGTGCTGAGAGAAAGGCAGACATCGCACAGAGCTGCACAAGGAGGATTGCATGTAGAAGGATTGGGTCCTGCAGCTCAGCATTGATGAAGTCTTGGCTGGAGGACTCTGCCACTCAGGACACAACCATTCTGTGTTTCAGCAACCTGGTGAGGGTGCAGGGAAGGGCTTAAAAATGTGGTCTGAGGGAGACTAATCGGGTTCTTTAAACAAAAGAATGAACTGAAGCAGGACACACGAGTAGCCTTCAGATCTATAAAAGTCTGCTGCAAGAGGAAGGCAGTTACCCGCTCCGCTGCAGCCAGCACGGGCTTGAGCCCCGCTGCAACCACAACACTGGACTGCTGAGAAATTGTTCCTAAAGACTCCATCACATTCACAGCAGCAGCTGTACTCCCTGAAAGAGTCGCAGGGTGTTGTGAGACATCCTGGGCTTGGCTAGGACTTGGCATGGGCGCTTTCCTAACAAGGAGTTACAATCCCCTACTATAAAGGGATGTTTTTCCTTAGTTCCAGAGGCGGTGAAGTCAGGTTGGACAGAACTGGTTTGGGCTGTAAAAAAATAAAAAAAGAAACCAGAGAAGCACATTGGTTAGCCCCAACATCTAAGTCCTCTGCTCCCACGGAACTACCCCTTTTGTTACTGCTTCTTCACATCCCGAGTAGGAACAAGGAGCTAAAATGCTGAAATTAAGGCCACCCTCTTAAAGACAAGGCTTAGTCTTACACGTGGCAGTCACCAAGGCTGTGGCTGCTGCCCAGGCTTTCTGAACATCCGTTCTCTGTTGCCTTTACTGCCCGGATCCTTTCGCCCAGCTGGCGGCCGCTTGGGCTGTGCAGAGGCTGCCCGCTACCCCCAGACCTGCAGGGAAGGCTCCTTGCCCACTGCTGGGGCCAGGGCACATGTCTGCTCCTGTCTCTGCTCTGGACTCCACTGCACACTGCCAGGATTTTCTTCTCTGTCACCCACAAGCACCCATTGCTCTTCCCTCCCCAAAGGGCCTGTGGGATGTGGGGTGCACCTTTCCCTGCCCAGCCCAGCTCTTGTGGGAAGGCACAAAGGGACATCTCCACCGGGAGGAGGCAGATCAAATATTTACGTCTGGCACAGAAGCTTGTAGCAAAAATGACTCTGAGGGTCACCCATGTCCTCCCAGGGGTCTGTCTGGGATCCTAAAAATGAAGGAGCTTTTGGTAGCACCTGGAACCATCATGCATTCTCTGCGTTATCCTCAAAAAGACACAGTGGTACGATAGCAGCAGCTCACCAAGTATGATTTAAAAGCTAGGAAACAGCAGCGTACTGCCAGGGACTAGCATTGCCACTTGTTTGCTGCCACCAGAAACCCTCCTCCGTCACACATCTGGCCAAGTGCTGTGGCTTCAGCCTGGCAGGGAGCAGGCTGCACCCAGACCTCCAGCCCTTGCAGAGCTACACTTTTTGGTCTGCAAGACCTTCCAGGTTTGCCTGTCCTGGAGGGATATCACATGACAGCTTCTGATCATGTTGCTAGTTGATTTACCGGTTTATGCTCATTTAAGAGCTAGAAATTATGGAAGGCTGGGAGAATCCCCCTCCCGAACCCACATCTTGGACAAAGTGGCATCTCTTTGGTGGAGCCTTTCCTAGGAGGGGAACAGTGCTTATCCCGTTCCCCAGGTTGGACAGCCCTGGTCCCAGCGAGGGCCGCCTGAACCCCTGGCTCTTTCTCATCCCACCACACACCCTCTTTGTGTCTTTGGGCGTTTCTGCAGCTGGCTGTGCTGCAACAGCATCTGACCATTTTCCAGTTTCAGTCCACAGCCCAAATACACTGACCAGCTCCAGATCCACCCTTTTAAATCTATTTGGAAAGGAGATTTTGTTTTGTATTTAGAGCACAAGCAGTAAAAGAAACAAAGATATTTATAGAGCAAACGACCTACACATTTATTTACTCTCAGATTCATTTATTCCTCCCCACAAGCTAAATCAGATACGTTTTCCTATTAAGGTATTCTTGTTTCTGATTTACTTTTTTTTTTTTTTAATTAAGCAGGTCAGGCTATCTGCAACCTCAGAAGTAATTGCTACCTGTCCTGCTGTTTCTTTTTTTTTTTTTTTTTTGGAAATAGTCATTTTGAATACCCATTTCAAACTAGCATAGGAGCATGCAAATGGAGGCCTATGTAGCAAAACACTCTCTTGAACTGTGCTACTTCTGTGTCTGAGTGTCTTTCCTGTAGAAGATTTTTGAAGCCAAGCACATAAATTGAAAAATACCATTCAGAAACAGATTTATGATCCTGTTTCATCAGGGATGCGTATGTGGAATTATTCCCTGCCTGAACGCACTGACTCAGAGTTCACATGTAAATTGCCAGGATAATTCCACTATTCTGTATTTCACAGAATTGAATGTTCTGTGCCTTGCTTTAAGTGTTTTGTTGATGAAAATCTTTCTGTTTTCTCCTGGAGAGAGTTTTGTAGACAGTTGAGCTGTAACTGTGTCTCTGACTTGCAAACATGCAATGACTGCCAGTCAAATAGGTAATCTCTTAGTTTTGAGATGGACAGCTTCCCATCAACACCACTGTGTTTTTGCAGTAATACTTTTGAGTAGTAGCATTTCTCATATGTGTGAAGTTTCGCATGAGGAGAAATATTTGGAGCTTAGCAAAATTGTATCTGTACTGTGTCTTAACATCCCCAAAAGTCTAAAGGCACAAACCCAAAGTTGGCTGCCCGGTGAGACCCAGTCATGGCAGTGTGTGATGGTCATACACAGGCACAATTAACACATTCATACAGCCGATAACTTAATTTTGATCCATTTACCAAGACACTGCATTATAGCACTGAAATAACAAAACAAAGTGCTTCTCAAACTGCTGAAATAGGTTAGGTTTGGTAGTTAGCACTCAATCTGGAAATTAAGAGTGAGGTCTGAAATGGGTCACACGAGCAGGCGCGTGTACTTTACATTTACTAGGTGTTTTCCAATGGATTCTGCCAAACCTGTGAGGGTCAGAGCAGCACGTGCCCGCTCTGACTGGAGTGAAGCATGCCAGCTGGGTGTGTCTGTGCACCCAGCTCTCTGACGGAGCTTGCTGTCATAGCTCTCGCTGTACAGCTGCTCAGATGGTTTTCTGTGCAATTTGTGTTTCCCTGGGTTGTGAAAGTCAAGTATCCACCTTTTCCTTTTTCCTGAGACTAATGACTTTGTATCTGTTATTTTTCATAGGCTAGTGCAGATTAGCCAAGCAGTGTCACAGAGCTGTAAATATTTGATAAAGATGCTTTGCGCAGTGTGAGTGTGAATTCCACACTGTAAGAGACAACTAAAAATCAGATTACACTGGACATTATCTTCTTGAATTAAAAGCCCAGATCATCACTGGTTTTGTTCCCTGGACTGAAACAAAGATCTGAATATCTTGAATAGTTTGACAAATTATGCTTTAGGGGTTGGTATGAATAGAGCACTCACCTGGGTTACAATTGCACTTTCCTGCTGCATGTGTATGAGCCTTTCTCTGGGCTGCATTTCACACAACATCTGCGTGCTGAGTCTTGGGAGAGCTTTCAGGCACATTAAAAACGCACAGTGTTCCTCTGAAAAACAGCAATCATCTTGTCCATATTTGAATTCCTCCCACGGGTCCCCAGAAAAGCTAACCCATGAGACGTAGGGAGGGGGCAGGCAGAGGTCTCATTAGCTGTTGGAGCCTTTTGCTACCAGGAAACCTGTGGTCTGTTTTCCAGTTGTGTCAGGTAATACATGAATGCAAAAGAAAAAGTCCCCCTCTTACAGAGGAGAACAAAACAAACCAAAAATAAGCAAACAAAAAAAGAAAGGAAGAAATAGTTGGAAATTCTTATTCTAGTACAAGAAATAGCCGTTACCCAAATCATTACAATTTTGTGTTTGGAGCTTGGTGTCAGAAGATCTCCTGTGGTCGGACGGTGCTGCCTAGCTGAGTCTCGGTGGGATCTGAGGGCTCCAAAATGCTGTGTCTTCTGTCTGGGGGCAGGGACTACAGTCCTGATGGCTTGCACTTGTGGAGAAGTTTGGAACCAAAAGTTAGGGAAATTTCTATATGAAGTTTTTCTTATCATTATTAAAGTAGTGAAATAAACCTTGCATTTAACCTGCTGGTTGTGATGGTCTCTGTCCTGAAGAATTTGAGGCAAACACAGACTTTCTCTTCTCTCTAGTAGACACAGAAGTGTCTGTGAAAGAGGGAGGAATCTTCATTAACAGCAACAATGCCAAATTTGCTCTGAAACTTTCTCATATTAAATGGCAGTTGACAATTTTTAACAGCCTAATGTAGTCCCATTGCCTCTTTCAAAAGGACACAGTATTTAGTGTCAAAATACCAGTTTTCTATAACTGTTGTGTGTAGGGTCTGGCTTCTGATTCAACATCTATACTAAGCTGCTAAAAGCAGATGCATGCTTAAAAAATGTAAAGCTTGCTTATTTTCCCAGGTATTTGATAATAGAGGAACTATTTTCAAACACTTTGCTAAAAAGCAGAAAATACTGTGTCTCACACAGGAGGTAAAACCATATCATAAAGAAAACCAGATCAGTCATACACAAGGAGTTTAGGCACAGCTTGCTTTCAGGCAAGTTGGATATGTGGGTGGGTGAAAGATGGGTGTACTGGGATTTACTGGTGGAGGTATTTGCAACTTTTTTAGCTTGCTGTCAAAAAGCACCTCATGGGGGTTTGGAAACTTAGAATCCTGCCATTTCTGTTAACTGTTCCTGTTAATAAGTGCTAGCAAAGAACCCTGCCCGGTGCTGCTGAAAAGCAACCAAAAAAACAGGTGAGAACAGGTGAGAAGAAGCTGGCCAAGCCCTCGGGACAGCCGAGCGCGGGCTGGGAGCTGAGCTGGAGGCTCGTGTTAAGGCACTGCTTTGCATTACCAGGAAAGCTTAAATCTAGAGTACGTGCAAGTCTGGAGAGCAGGTCCAGGGAAAAAGTAAGAACTTGGCCCAGTCACAGCACTATATTGGAAGAACAGATTCATGCCAATTTTCCTGGGTCCCTGCTATCTACACAAATTCAGTGCATGTGCTTTTGGGTTTTGTCCACATCCCTTAGGCACTGTAGATGCCCGCTGGAGCCAATACATATCTGGGAACTGCTGAGAACATAAATGAATTATTAATATATTATCAGATAGGGAAGAAAATATTACTTAAATGTCTTCCATGCCTTATTAAAAAGTTTAGCTTCCCTTAAACCAAATTTCTTTATTTTCTGGTTGCTGAGGGAGTTTTCTAAGGGAAAATGCTATTATCCTGGTTCCTTTATAGTTTGGGGAATTCAGCAAATGTGAGCAGAACCAAGTGCAGGCTCTTTCCCAACCTATTCAGATGTGAAGTGAGTTTTAGCCTACCCTGTATGTGAGAATCAGGCTGTGTCACACTGAAAATGATCCTATAGCTTTCTCCCATGGACAGGGTGGGTGCACTGGTATTCGTCACCATCTTCTGCCCCCACTCAACACCACTCTGTGAGGCTTGTGACCAGGGACAAGCATCATTACTCCCCATGGCTGTATCCACCCTGGCTGTCCCTTGCCAGTGCTTCTGCCTGGGCGTCAGAGGACTGAAAAAACCCAGGGATGGAAAGGGTGGTTCCTGAGCAGCCAGAGCCAGATGATGGGGAGAAAACAGTTTGCATCCTTAACTAAAACAGCTTCCCAAAAGGGAATAATACAGAGTTGTATCCTTCTCCCATGCTTTACAAGTGCACAGGGTGTGACCAGCTCCTGTGCCACCAAGGAGCCCAGTATGGCTACGGGGAGCTTGTGGCTTTCCCTGCCATGCAGCTGTGCCCTGGGACCGCTGGGACCTTCAGCTGCAAGGGAGCATGTAGCCCAACAGCAAGGTGCAAGCAGTAGGGCTGTTACTTCCAAAGTTCAGCCTCTGAAGAACACAGTAAAATGTAAAGGTAGGTTAAAAATGCAGAGACTAGCATTCATCTCATCTCTTGGTTTAATTTTTACAGTGCAGCTTAGTTGGATCTTTTTTTTTTTTTTTTGTAATCAACTAATAAGGCATTCTCCTAAGGTTAAAATAGTCTTTATTTATATAATTTATTTATTTATTTATTTATAACTGAAAAGCTTGCTGTGAGCTGTGTGATGATTTTAATGTGAGGGTGGCATTTTCATGGATAAAATTTCTATTATTTCATAACCAAGCTATTGTTTTCTAACCAGACACACAATGAGCATTAGTCAAGCGGGGGGGGGGGGGGGGGGGCGGGGGGAAGATACAGTTATTTAAAAAGTTATGCTTTGGGTGCATATATCTCTTCTCTATATATCTAATTCATGATACTGTTGAAACCATTGTCTGTTCTCAGAAAAATATGTGTTTTCTCTGGAACTGGTTTATAAAAGTATGTTTTTAAAATGTTATCTTCAGCAGGCAAAGCATGGAAGGAATTTTATTTTTACTATTTTAAGCATAATGCTTTTACAGTGTTGATTCAACAACAAATATCTCAATGGACATTTTAACAACCTTTAAGTAATTTCACTGTCTAGTACAGCAGTACCGACGCTGATCTAATTTTGGGCCATATTAGGTAGAATACTTTAAGCTGTTCCATGAGGCAAGAAACCCTGTGTATGTGGTTCAAACTGCGTGCAGTAAAAGGTTGAGCAATACTGCGTGATCTTGAAAACTGCTCTGAAAAACCAGTCTGAATTTTTACTTATGCTAGAATGTTTTTTCTTTACATTGTCTTTAGAAACTTCCCTGGACTGACTGCTAGTAGGTCTCCAAAATGGTGTCTATCTACCTAATTCCTTTGGTCCCTCAAGACTGGTGTTCAATTTGTATTGCATGCCTGTCAGGTGTGCTACAAAGTGGCACCCCAAACTGCTGATTTTGACAGCTTATTTAGGCATAATTTTCCCTTGAAGCCATTTCCAGGGAACATTTGATCCTTTGTTACCAGTTTAGGCAGATACGTTGATACAGGTGCCTACTTCCAGTCATTCTCCATTGTTAACCTTCTTGTGCTAATGTTCATCCCCACGTGCATTGTCCTTTGCACTGAATTCGCAAGTGGATGTAGCCAGCACCTTTGGAAAGATCTGGAGCACCTCTGATCATGTAGACATCTCTATACCTTCACCTGTAGACTCCCCAAATCAGTGTGATCTAGGCAAAGATAAATGCTTCCCATAACTCAAAAAACCTGCATTTTCCTGACATTTCATGTACCAGTCATAACCTAGCTGAGGAGAAAGCCTTGTCCTGTGGTGCTGGTGGGGATCAAATGTGAGCACTGTTCTTCTAATGGCACTTGTGAACAATGTTAATGTCCTCCCAAGTAGGAAATACTTAGCATCAGCTTTTTGTTTAATGGTTACTATTTCAGTTACTAGAAAGTATTGCTCTTATATATACTGCTTCTGGGACTACACCAGGGAAAGGGTCTGGGTTTGGTTCAGAGAGGGAATCCTGCTGGTGAACTTCAGTTGGACAAGCCTCTGGTTCTTCTACTCTCGAGGTTTCTCAGAGCAGTGAGTCTTTCCAGGATGCCGGATGGAGGGCAGAGACCTCAGTCAGTTCTGATTTCTTCCTCCTTTCCAGAATTCTAGCTTTGGTGGGATTTTCAACCATCCCAGTATTCTTCAAGTGGGATTTTTCTCATTTTCCCCTAGTCCTGTGGTGCCTGGTCACTGCAGGCAAGCAGCAGGGCCGCTCATCCTCATCATCCCCAGGGGGAACTGCCCCTGAAAGCCCAGCCCTGGCTAAGAGGAGACACAGGTTGCACTCCCAGTCTAGCGGTGCTCTGGCTAACTCTGCTTCACCGGGGAGCCAGGTCACATCATCTCTGGAGGTCCCTTGCAGCATGGTATTTCCAATGGGATTTGACTCCTGCATTTCTGCATCATCACTGAAGTGGCATCTTCATGCTCTTCAAGAAGGCTGCCAGAACTCCCGCTTTATTGTGGAGAGCAATGAAATGTTGTTTAATATCACTTCTCCCAGCTCTTAGCAATTAAACATTTCTTCTTTGCCAATGTTAAATGGTCTGACAAAGTTCATAGAATAGAATGGGTTGGGTTGGAAGCAACCTTAAAGATCCCCTAGTTCCAACCCCCTGCCATGGGCAGGGACACCTTCCACCTTCCACCAGACGAGGTTGCTCCAAGCCCCATCCAGCCTGGCCCTGAGCACTCCCAGGGATGGGGCACCCACAGCCGCTCTGGGAAACCTGTTCCAGTGCCTCACCACCCTCACGGTAAATAACCTCTTCCTAATATCTAATCTAAATCCACCCTCCTTCATTTTAAAACCATTACTGCTTGTCCTTTTGCTATAGGCCCTGTGTAGCATGTTGTCTGAAAACTGTTCGTTGAGCTTCTCTCTCGTTCTTTGCAACATAATCAGGGAAGAGGCACACCGCCATAAAGAAGCGCTCCAGAGCAGAGTAAACATTGAGTGAGTGAAGATCACTGGAATGCTGCAGAGCTGCATTGTGCAGATGTTGTGCTAATCTCCTTTGTTTCTAGCTGATGCTTTTTCTTGAAACACAAGGTGATGCTTTCTCTCCATGCCCTCTCAAACAGCTTGAACACGCACTTTTCTTGGAGCTTCAGAGCTGATGGACTAAGACACTCAAGGGAGGTAGTTAACTGCTTTCCTTCAGTATAGGAGCCAGGACCAAACAGAAACCTCTAGATAAGCAGTATGAAAGCTGGAGGGAGAGCACATTCCCCCTGTCATGAGCTAATGATAGTGAGACAGAAGGGGAGAGAAATTTCCCACCAGCAAGCAGAGCCATCCTCCCTCTGAGCTCCCAGTTTTAGCCCTATGCATGTCCCCACTGCCCCGTGCAGGAGTGCAGGGATAGGATCCCGCACTCCCTGTCCCAGCAGTGCACAGCCAAACCAGCACCCACCATGAGACACCCTGCTCCATGGATGCGTGCTTTCTTCTAGCTGCATGCTCCTTAAAAATGAGCTATAAAAGACTATCCAGAATGATTTGACACATTCTTCTGATTTAAGGACATCAAATTCAGTTACTGTAAGCTCCAGTGTGGCTGGTTTTGCTACTTCCCTCAATTCCCAGCAGAAATTAAGCAGAGGAGCTGGGATTCAGATGTTTGAGATTAATGGGATTGCTTAGGTATTGAAGGAGTGACAAAATGGAAAGTTATTCCTAGCAGAAAAAGTAATTAGTCCCTTTCAGATCTTCAGTTTGACACCCGCGTTAGCATCAATTATTCTCTTTTGGGAATATTACATCTTAACAAGGTTCACTGTACTATCATCCTTTCTCAGTAGTAATCAGAAGAGAGAAGGCCTCTTCAAGTCATTGTCTTGCTACCTTGAGATTTTTAACATAAGCCTCCCACTTATCAGCTGATACCTTGCATTGACTTCAGCACCTCAACAATGCCAGTACTCTCAAGTGTCTGGAAATCAACCTTCTTTTTCTTTTGGTTTTTCTTTCTTTTGGTTTTTCTTTCTTTTGGTTTTTCTTTCTTTTGGTTTTTCTTTCTTTTGGTTTTTCTTTCTTTTGGTTTTTCTTTCTTTTGGTTTTTCTTTCTTTTGGTTTTTCTTTCTTTTGGTTTTTCTTTCTTTTGGTTTTTCTTTCTTTTGGTTTTTCTTTCTTTTGGTTTTTCTTTCTTTTGGTTTTTCTTTCTTTTGGTTTTTCTTTCTTTTGGTTTTTCTTTCTTTTGGTTTTTCTTTCTTTTGGTTTTTCTTTCTTTTGGTTTTTCTTTCTTTTGGTTTTTCTTTCTTTTGGTTTTTCTTTCTTTTGGTTTTTCTTTCTTTTGGTTTTTCTTTCTTTTGGTTTTTCTTTCTTTTGGTTTTTCTTTCTTTTGGTTTTTCTTTCTTTTGGTTTTTCTTTCTTTTGGTTTTTCTTTCTTTTGGTTTTTCTTTCTTTTGGTTTTTCTTTCTTTTGGTTTTTCTTTCTTCCCTCCTTTGCTGGCAAGAGTCTGCAAAGAAAGTCAACAATGTTTCCAAGCTAAAAAACTGGTATTGTTACCAGTGAAGTTAAAATCCTCAGGGTAGAGAAAACGTGTCAAAATAACCTGGTAAAGCTGGGTCCCTGGGAGAAGGGGTAGCTCCACGGCGTGGGTTTCGGCTTGATCAGGAAACCGTGCCAGCCCGGGGCCGCAGCTCCTGCTCCTGCAGGGCAGCAGGTCTTCTGAGCGGAGCTATACACAAAGGTGTAAAGCTCTCAAATTCCAAACTCCTCAGGTGGAAGATGCGCTGTATTTCTAAGAGCGGTGCTGCTGCCCCATGCATGGTGCTTGCAGAGTTTAACAGAGCCTGGGACAGCCTACGCCAGGTTTTGGTTTTCTCAGGCCGTGGAGGTCCTTCCTCTGTGGTACCATTCATGGAACAACCACACAGCTGGTTGCCCTGTGCAGAAGTCACACCTGCGCTTAATTTCTAACCGTGGTGCTCCCTCTTCCGTTTCACCCTCTGTAGTCCAAAATTCTCGTCTCCAGTTTAACATCATGTGTTTGAGACTGTTGAAACATGATTAAGGAGACCTAGATGCACAGCTGTGTGACTAAATCCCCTAAACAGGTTTGATAATCAGCCTTTATGCACAGCTCCAAGTTAGTTTGAATAGAAGACTGCTGAAAATAACCAGAAAAAAAATTTAAATAAATTGTAAGTGACCTCCTTTCCTGTGCCTCCAGATTGGGCCACTCTGTGGGCAAACATCGCTGAATAAAGCTGTTTTAAATTAAATAAATAACTGGCTTTGGTGGATATAATGTTAGGCCAGCAATAAGCTATTTAAAAATCCCATCGAGATGCTGAAGTTCTAACCCAGAGCGCCATGGGACTGCCGTGCGCTGCTGCCAGTGCCCCTGGCCACAGCAGCCGTCTCGCAGACCACCGCACCCCGACGTGGCCCGTTCCTGCCCACCCGGGCTTGCCAGCTAGACCTCCACGGCAGGTTGCCAGCTCCTTGCCCAAGCGACACCTTGAGAGGCGGCGGGATATAATTCAATCACTGTTGGGACATGGAGACAAGCTACAGTGAGGGCGTGACTGCCACAGCTGGGTGACATCCAGCTGCAGCCTGCGGGGCATCCAGGAGCGCTGGGAAGCTGGGTGTTCCCAAAGGGCCCTCAGGCTGTTGGGGTCAGCAGGGAAGCTGTGCTGCCTCTGCAAAAGCAGGGGGCTCCTGTGGAGACTGTACAGGCAGCCCAGTTGTCCTAGGGCTCAGCTGAAAATGAAAAGGAATATTTGAAGCCAGTTGTGCTGAATACTTTAACTCAATTATTTGAAGCATTAGTAATAATTTTATTGTAACCCTCTTTTTCATTGATGTGGTTGTTTTCGCGAATTGTTAACAATTACAGGTCACCTTTGAGATGGAAGCATCTTGGCATTTGTTGTAAAAGCTTTTAAAAAGTAATTCATGTCTTATTTACTCTGTCACCAGATCATTTCATGTGCTAATGCACTGGGAATGTCAAGCTGTGCTGATAATAGCAGAGTTTTCCTTCTACTCCTTTTTATTCCTGTGCAAATATAATTAAGGCAAGGAGTGTCTTAGGGCTGCCTGATCACATGCATTAAATTAGCTCCCCTCTTGCCTCCTAAGGCAAACACACCCAGAACTGCAAGGTCTCTGGGAAGGAGCCATGGCTTGTCTGTTAGGGCAGCACCTTGCACACTTGGCCCCTGAGCCGCGCGCGTGCTGGCCCTACGCAGGCAATCGTCAAGGGTGATTCACCGGGAAATAAATACGTGTCTCATCTTCATCATGGGAACAGCCTCAGCAGCTGCCTCTGGAAGTGTTGTCATATTTCATGTTAGGCTTGTGCTTAAGACATTCTGAATTTGGGGTTGCGTTGCAGCAAGACTTCAGCAAATGTGGAGTCTTGAGAAAACTGGGATCGGGGGATTTGGGAGTTATTCTTCCAAAATTTGGGGGGAAATGGGAATCTTTCCACTAGATGCCAAGAGTTTTGTATTAGACCTGTGAAAGAAGGTACAGGGTGATATCCAGAGGACATGTGTCTGCATGTCTGTGAACAGGAGCCAGCGTGACAACAAAGCTCCGATGTAGCACAGGGAACAGTACACAAGGGCACACTGAAGACATCCAGGACACAGGGGAGGACGATCCTTGGACAGAACTGTATCTTAAGAGTAAATTTTGCAATTTGCTAATCATTCTCTAAAGCACCACAAGGAACTAGCAGTATTTGATGGGGCTCTCACTATGGGTATTTGATGGGCCTAAGGCAGCCAGAGGATAGCTTCATTCATCTGCTGAAGGCTTCAGTGTGTCAGAGACCCTGAAGTCTTCAGTGTGTCAGAGACCAGGCACCTTGATAAAGGGTGACTTGACCCCAGACTACCTAACAAGCAATCATTTGAGTTACTCTTACCATACAGATGAAACAATTCGGGCAGTGACCCATGCATGCTGACAACCACTGCAAACCAGACTGTTTTTGATTAAGTACCCAACAGCGGTTTCAGATACCTGGGATAAGACCCTTTCAGATAAGGACCCTACAGTAACTTGGCCAAACCACTCCATCACTGCATCATGTAATTTGGTATCTATAATTTGAAGCATGTAATTTGACACTGTGTAATCCATCAGAGTTCGTCTATCTCAACTGAAAATGACCTTGTACATGAATATATAAAACTCTAATGCTGTCCCATTTTCTAGTTCCACTGTTCCCATAAATTAAATGTGTTCAGTGGAAGACTGGAATCTGTAAGTGAAAGGAATCAGCTCTCTGCCCTTTAGACTGACAAAAAGAATTGTAGCAGACTAGAACTAAAAAGTAGTCATAACCCGTGAGTCACAAAAGATCATAGGGTGAACACAATTAGAAAAAGAGAAGTAATGGTATATTGCCTTTGTATGTCAGAACTGCAGGCAGACACTGAAGTGTCAATAATGTGAAGGAAGAGTGGCTGCTGTTGTTGCTCAAATTTTTTTTCAGACTAATCCAACATCCTGTGCAAAATAATTTCAACAGCTTCCAGCTTTGAGGAGATACGTAGGCAAAATTTACTTCTATAAACATATGTTCAAGAGGAGGACAGAGTAATTCTTTGTGCTAATCACTGTCAGCATACTGTTGGATTGTCAGTGTCACTGGATGATGTAGATAGTGTCTGAGAAAACATTGTTCTGTTGTTGTTTACATGGCTTTTTTCACACTAGTTTCACCACCTTAGCAGAATATCAGATGCAGTTTTCTTACATCAGTTTCAGCAAAGATATGGACTGGAATAACCAGTAAATACAATAATGCTGCACAGGGGTGCAGGGATGAAAATATGACAGGCCATACATAGTAAGATCGGTAGTATAGCAGCATCATTAACCTTTTTTTTATTTCTGCACTAAATTTTCCACAGACAAGAGCATTAGTAATTTTAACTTTGATTGAGAACTGCTATTATCCACTCACAGCATGTGGGAGCAAACAGGCACTTGGATAAATCACAAAAAAGAAAACCACTTAGCATGCTGCTTTCCTCAATAACACCTTTTTCTGAAGGTACAAGGCTGAGTGCTGTAGGGAGAGTGTGTGTGAAGAGAAAAGCAAGGCTGCAACAGCCCGCTGAAGCATGCTCAAGGTGAGCCCCTCTCACAGAAGACCAAGAGGTCACGTTTGACTCTAGAAGGTATCCTGATATGTTTTAAAAAATTAAATAATTAAATAATTCAGTAAATGAAAGCCATCAGGATTCTAATGCAGTGTTAATGGGGTCTTTCAGGAATCACGAAGATCGGTTTCATGAGCGACATAACTGGAGCCATTAGCAAGCTCATCCAAGATTAATCATCCATCAAAGGTGAGTGCCTGCACATCTGGGATGCAGAGCAGCATGGGGAGCAGCACAAACATTCCTGCTTGCAGCCGCTGCAGTGGGACCAGTGTGAATAACCTCTGAATTGCCTCATTTTCCTCCCGCAGGCACTGAGCCCAGGGGCATGTTTGTCACCCTTCAGCAACGGATGAAGTGGGCAATGACTCCACAAGCGTGAGTATGTGGGAGGTCATCTTCTCCACAACCAGTGCTGCTCTGGCAGATTGTTAGGTGAGAAGCAAATCAAACTGCTTTGGAACATGGAGTACCTCTCACATGGTCGTTGAGAGGAAAACTTCCTGGACAGTCCCCACGAAACCTCAACGCTGTTTTGGATTGGTATTTCCTACTGAGTGCACCAGCAGCACCAACATGATAAAAGACAACTAGGAATAAGGGCTACAGCTGCTCCTCTAACATTGCTGGGACAGCCTCCAGAATAAATTTCCAGCTCCTACTAAGTCCTACTGGATGTATCTTCTACGCCAAGGCCTCTGGAAAGGACCTGAACCAGAGGAGGTTTGGCGCTTCACCTGTGCTGTGTAGAATATGGCAATAAATTATTCCGACATGAAGGTCTAATACAGTTAATAGAGCATATAAAGCTGTCTACTGTGTTTCATCATATTTAATTTGCTGCAGCAACCTGCAGCCATCCAAGCTGTTTCAGCCTCCCTTTTACAACCCTCTGCTGCCCTGAGAGATGCTTTCCCAGCTGAGGAGTCCCTGTGTCACCAGCGTCTCTGCGTCGACAGAGTGGTGCGATGCTTCCAGAGCATTCAGCTGCTCCTCACCCTCCAGCATGGTCCCAAGTGAAGCAGTTCCCTCACCACTGTGGGGAGAGCCACGAGGGACCCCATGGCCTGGACATCCCCACAAAGAGTGGGCAAGCAGGAGGGCAACACCAGTCTCCAGCCACCCATAGCTACAACCTCTTCTGGGGCACGAGCTTTGGGAATGCTGGGGGCTGCACAGCAGGTTAGTGCATCTCTCCAGGGAGTTCTCCAGACGTGTCCTCCTGTCATGTTTTGTGGTTTGTGAGGGATATGATTCACTACCCCAGCAGCCTACTGTGCTGCCTGTGCCCTGTGATAGTGCTTAGTGAGAGAGCAGTGAGTCACTGGTCCCCCCCAGCCCATGTTGGTGGTTGGTGGAACTTCGCTTCTCACAGGGCCTGGGGCACCACAGGGTTCAGTCCGTGCCTCCCAGCCTTTGGTCTGATGGCCTCACATACCACAGCGTGTGGCATGTGCCTGTGGCAAAACAGGGATGTTGGGATGAAGGGAACAGACCTACCTTAAGCTTACCTAAGGAAAGACACTTATGTCAGCTGCCTGCCCAGACGGGGTGTGGTACTGATGCCGCTGTCATTGATTTGTTCATTTTTTTCTAAAAAACTTTCCTAGGTAGACAAGGATTTTCTTATTAAACTAGGATAGGTTGAGATGACTGTTTCACTTATATTTTCTTGTAACGTATGCAACAGTGGCTGTAATCATAGTCATGTATCATGTAGTTTGGGCCTCCAGAGGTCATCTAGTCCAACCTTCTTCTCCAATTGTAAAATACAGGTTAGTCACCTGCAAGCATGTTGTGCTGTGTGAGGGATCAATGACATGATTTTTCAGGAGATTGCAAGATGTGTTAGGGGAGAGAGTAGCTGAGACATTACCCAGTTCCACCAAGGATGCTGCAGCTGGAGACAAGGGAGAATGGGAGACAGCCACTACATAGCAATCAGAATCTGCCTCTGAACCTCTCGTCTCCTTCCTCAGTGTGTTTGGGTGGTGCAGGGCGAGAACAAGCTCCAGGCAGAAGGTGTCTGTACCTTGGACCCACTGGGAGAGTCCTCAGCATGACAGGACAGATGCAGTGCCCTGAGCTCTGGGGCAGACGTGCTGATGGGATAGTCCATTTGAGCAAGGCCATTAAAAAAATGTGTTGGTTTCTCCCATTTCTGCCCAGGTTGTTTACACAATCTCTTTCCTCTGATAAAATAGCAATCCCTAGCCCAGCTCCCCGATCCCCAGCAGGGGCAGAGCACTCCTGTGAAGGCCAGCCAGGGTTTCTGTGGATCTGGAGTGTGAGCAGGGAGAAGTGGGGTTACCAACAGAAATGTCTGGGTGCTGCTGTCCCAAACGCTGCCTCAGCTGTCCCTGTGTCTCCTGCCCTGCGTGTACCTTGTGTGTTCTCAGCCCAGCCCACTATCCCTGCATCTGCATGCCACCAGGCAGCATCCTGAACATCCACTACCATCTCTGATGTTGCACCTCAGCTCCACAATAAGAAGGTGATGAGTTGCAATAATGCTGGACATGAGTGCACTTTGGTCTAAGGGTACCAATGAGGGAAATAGGAGTACAAATATCTAGGGATGTTATAGCTAACATATTGAAAGTCTAGCCCTACCAGTGCCCTTGAGAGAGACAAAATATCTCATATAAAGTATTTCCAAAGAACTTTTACAGTATCCCACTCCAGTGATCAGTACAGCGGTATGGAGAGCATCCTGTAGCGCATTGATTTCCATGGTGACAGCTCTCACCTGAGCCAGGTTAAAAGGATCACATCCCGATAGTAGGTAAAGGAAAGCTCTGCTCTCCAAGACGTGCCCCATAGCTGGAAAGCAGGCATCCTACAGCAGGGCACAGCACTGAGCTGACAGGACTGTGGAGGCAGCAGCTAGAAAACTACAGTGTCCCATGCTCTAGAACAAGAAGGGCAGTTTTGCTGCATTAAGTCTCATTAGGTGCTATACGAAGTGTATTTGCTCACTTCCAGGTTTGGTTATTGGTTGCCAGTACAGAACACATTAGGGTCTTGATTCCTGCTGGTACTGTTGGGGACAGCATGTAAAGTGCAAACTTAGAATAGCATGTTAGAGAGCTTAAGCTGGGAAAGGGATGAAGACTATATCTTATTTCTGGAGTGTGATCTTAAGACAAGATCAGATTGCCAGTGATTGGTATACCAGTTTGGAGGATGCTAAGTATTGGCAGTGAGTCTATGGAGCTACTACACCCTGAGAACTATATAGTTTTGCAAATTAACTGTTCACATTTGTAGTAGTGGTCAGAATAATGCCCTCCCATGAGACACCACGTAAGGAACTAAAAACACTGTGGCAGTTATTGGGTGTGAATAGACGAAACCACCACATCAGAGGATACCTGGAAGTTTAATTAATCTCTGTTGAGAACTGACAGAGGGAAGATGTTTTGTGTTCCATAACTGTAGACTTTCTTCCTTGTGTGCCGCTGGTCTTCAGTTACAAAGTGAGCAAAAGTGATAGCACTAGAATAAAACAAATAGCTTTCTTTTGTAAGTCAAAGTTTCGTAGAGCTCTTGCTTGTAATCTCACAGCACAGCAGTACCCACAAGCAACGTTTTAAGGATATGTTTCATAAATGCATTCCATTTCTACACAGAGCAGAGAAATGGATATATCATGTTTGTGGTAAAAACACAAATGAAGGGTAAAGACAAGCAATGCTAAAATGATGCTAAAAGACGGCTCCTCTTGGATGCTTGCATTATAAATCACTACATGCTTCGGCACTGGGATTTGGTGGTTCTGGCATATTGACACAAAGAAGGTGCACAGGCTGAAGAACTAGTTTGATTTTCCCACTTTCTGGGTGACTCTAGGATTTCTGTGCTGTGTTGTCTGAAGTAGTGGTGCTGTTGTGGGGCAAGAGTCAACACCTGATTAAGATTATTGCTATGGACACGTCTGTTTTCCTGTCTCTCAATTCTCACCCTCTGCAGCTACTCATATTTCCTCTCTGGGCTGAAAATTCCCATGTTTCATCCTCCATGCGACTTTTTGCAAGTCTTAGCAAGAACATTGGGTCCTTTGGTTTGGCTAGCAGGGAAAAGGTTTTAGTTCTCCTGCATAGTGCAAGCCCTTGCCCAGCTCAGAAGTGACTGAAGGCAGCAGCTTTGAACTGCTGGGCTCTATCCTCTCTAGAGCAGCAGAGGACAAAACAAATCAAGCAGAAATAAAAGAGATCATTCAGCTCAAAGTGCTTTTTAGTTATCAACAGTATTTTGCCTGATCACATTGGATTTTCTGCATAGATTCTTGCAGGTTCTCGCCATAGGACAGTCTAAGAGGGCAAAGCATGTGCAGATCCAGACATCTAATTTCAGGATTCTTCAAGTTATTTCTGTTCAGAGTGTCTAGTGGGAGAGCAAGTCTAAATACCCCATTCAGTTCAGCAGGTGAAATAGCAAGGTGCAAGAGGTTAAGAAGAAATGAGGCTGACTGTAAAGATACTGAGCTAAACACAAAGGGAGTATGAATATCTGCAAGTGTTGGCTTGCTGTCGTTCCAGTGATGTGTCACCCCATACGACTGAAGTGGGATGCTCATGCTTTGCTATAGTGTGGTATTCACCAATCATTTGTCAGGCAGACCAAACCTCCTCTGGGCACTCCAAGAACCTGGAATTCATCTCATCAGACCTTTGCCACCTTAAAGTTAAGATTCTGGCGTGAGATGCACATCTATGTACCTGCAAGCAATAGAGAGGGACAGGCATCTCAAGCATCATCAGCTAATCCTGAAAAGGGGTTTAAGGCAGGAAGGATAAAAGTTGCCCTCCAGGGATACCTGCATCTTGCCTTTTTTTGATTACAGAAGGAGCTTAGGCAGCAAGTTTGGACTAGAAGTTTAAAGCAGGGCTTGCTAAAGGTTGGTAGAAGGATTCCCACCAGATAGTAGTGGTAGATACTATTCTATGTGCCCATCAATAAAGCTTGCTCTATCTTGAGTCCAGTGGCTTTAATATTCAGACCAAAATTGTACATTGTATACTTGATGCTGTAGCTCTCACTGGCCAGACTTCCTGGGTGCACATGATTGTGAAGAGCAGGTAGAGCAAAGGACGAAGAAAACCCAGCCTTCAACCCCAGCTCTTCCAGAATTTCTTTGTGTGATTGAAGAATACACTTCACCTCTCTGCCCCTCAGCTTGTCCATCTATAAAAAGGAATATTGATAGTTTTATGCTCAGTCAGGATCCTCAGAGCAGTCATTCACCTCAGTGATGTGAGTGTTGAGAAGCACTTCTGCTCCTTGATAGGCACCAGAAGACGTTCTTCTCTACTGCCTCCTCCCAGACCTGCGTATACTATTTAGTGATAGTTTGGACATCCTAGGAAATTACATTAGAGCGCCAGACCCTGCAAGACTCATCTATTACCCTACCCTGAAGCTGCTGATGTCCAGACTGCCAGACAGACTGCTGTGTTCTTTACCAGCTACCAGAAAGCGTGCCTAGTCCAAGCCATCTCAAGCCCTATCTTCGTTTGAAGAGACCAAACGCAGACCACTTGCTTGTAAAGGTGGCAGAGGCAGGTATGAGGGTATGAGGGAAAAAATCACTTCTTAGTTGCCAAGCCCTATATTTTCTGCAGAAGTTTCTCTCACCTTGCACTACCTGTCTGATTACTAATTTAGGAAATGAACTCACACATACACCCTGGGGATCCAGTTCTTCTATACCTGTAGTTAGGGCTGTCATGAAAGAGAATTTCTGCTTGGGGAAAAATATTTCTGTTTTATTTCCTAAGCCATTCCTTTGGATCTATTCCGTTTCAGTGATTTCTGAAGTCTAAATTCCCCATCATAAGTGGTACCATGTCGGTACAGAAATAAGCTCATGTAGCAGTGACGTAGAATCACAGCAGCTCCTTGTCTTACCCCAAGTTCTGCTCTGTTATATTGGTATAATGTCCTAGAGACTCCACTATGTGAAGAAGGAATATTTAGCTTGCACGAGTTTTGACAGAGAAAAATTTATTCAGTCCGGTAGGTCTTCAGGACCATCCCATTCAGAAACTATCTCGGTCCAGCTGGTGTCACTCAGGTCGGTATGTGCTTGCTTTGGAGACAGAGAAATGTTGCCTAGTGAACAGTGCCTGTGTTTAACCGACAGGAGGGGTGTCAGGTCTGGCAGCCTGTCCGAAAAAGATTAGTGTTGTTGCCTGGGTGGATGCTGCCCGTCATCTCTCACTGTGAGCAATGGGCTGGGTATCAGCTGCAAAGCTGATGGGATCTGGAAAGGGAGATAGCAAGCCTTCCCACGTGGGACGAGGAAGCCTCAAATGCCACATAAGCATTGCTCAGCCCTTGCTGGGGTGAAGAGGGGCCATGCGATGTCATCTCCTTTTGTCACCGCAGGGGCAGATGAGTCAGCACAGTTGTGGCATTCATGATTTGAAATCAAATCCTCAGACTGTCGAGGTTCTTCAGATCCCCAGACTTTCAATAAGTATTTAAGGAATAGCATACTGGTTGTACAATTTCATGGTAATTGTACATGTACAAAACATCCATACACACGTGCACATATTTTCAGCCCCTGTATGAGTTAGAGAATGTATGCTGTTTGAATTTATAGAACTGATGAATTTTAAAACATTTTGCTTTGCTATATTCAGCTCTGATTCCACGGTAAGTTCTACCCAAGCCTGTATCTACCCAAGCTTCTTGCAGCAGAAGTCTAGTAAAGCAAAGGAGACAGACACTCTACATCTTCTACGCCCTCATTGTCTCCTTCATTTTCGGAGGCAGAGTAAATCAAGGCTTTGCTTGTGCTAATGATTGAAGTACTCTGGTTTATTTCAGAAATTAATATTGTTCCTCATGAGTAAAATATATCTGAAATGCTCACTGTAGGTGTGAATTGTATCATGCCTTTAAAATCAGTCTTCTACAGCTGAGGCAGGCACCCAGGAGGAGCAGCGGGGTGGGGGATTCTGGTAGATTTTGGTTGGGGTTTTTTGTTGTAAGTATTAGCTGCTGCAAAACCCAACCAAGGGCAGGGCAAATGTTCACATAAGCATTTTTGTGTTTAATAAAATGTACTAGTCATCATAGGATGTTACTAGCGTGAACCACAGCCTTCTGTGTCCTGTATAACCAATATACTACAAAAAGGGAAAATAGAAATATGGTGTATGTATAGTATGTAGCTGAAAAACATACAACTTCCAGCGGCATTCTGCTGAGAATTAGAGCCAGATACTGTCCTTTCTCTTTCTCCAACATACACACCAACTACTGCTATCTTAATATCCATTTCTTCCAGCAGACTTTGATCCATCATATTTTATTACAACTGTTGAAAGACAGCTCAGTCTTTATAGTGAATGAACTTTTGTAATTACTCTATATTTATGTTGTATTTGTGGGTTAATTATATTGTGCTTATGGGTTTTGACAACTAATTACCACTAATTCATATAATGACATGTCTGAAATGCTTGATATTCAATTGTTTTCATAATGATATATTTTGCTTATCTTGTGTATACATGGTAATTGCTCCAGACATGTAGTTACAGTGCCAGTTATGTGAGCTTAGGCACAACTAGACGTCTCCAGAAGCAGAGATACGGTTTAGTTATCCCAGGCAATGGACAAAATTAAACATTTTAGCTTGGTTGTGTGTATATAGCAAGGGTTTCAGAGAAGAAGTATGCCTTCATATGAAGCTACAGCTAGAACTAGTTCTCACTAAGGCCATGAAGAATGTAACTGCAGTATCACAACAACAGTGGTTGTTATTATATGGGTAACCAAGAAGTTGTCCATATGTGCTGTCAGCTCAGCGAGTGTCTGGCATTGATCTATCGGTTCCCATGGCTTCCGCTACAATCAGCGAAGTTCCAGAAATAAAAGCAGTAATTCTCTTTTTTTGTGTGATTTTTCAGAAGCTATTGACTGAGTTTGGCTTGAGATTTTTCTTCAAATCGTGGCCCAGGGCCCAAGCCCCATGAGCATTTGCCTTAAGACGGTGACGGTAGCATCTGTTCAGTTTAAATGCAAATTCATGCTACCATAAATGTACTGCAGCATCCTTGGACCTTCTTCCCACATGGCAAACTGAGGGTACATCAGGCCACTGTGGGAGTCAGAGCTCGTCCAGTCTAGTTTTTGAATGCCTCTTCATCTGCAGGATTTCTACCCAGGACTTGTGCAAGAAGTGTTTTCTCATATTAAATGGGATTCTGTCCATGAACCTTAGGGTCTTGTACACCACGTGGGTTGTCAGTTATTCATTTCTCCTACACTTGCAGCAAGCACACTGGCCAGATGGAAATCCCACGCTCGCAGTCCCCCCAGCAGCAGTCTCACACCACCAACCCAGTGCTTTCCACCAACATGAGATATTTTTCGACGTGAGTAAGGACCCACGGCGCCTTCTGCTACAATAGAACTTATTTGTTCAGTCATACAACATTTTCCTTTCAAAGCAAGTCTAAAGCCATTGTATGAGTCATCTGCTTTATTTTATCAGTGAGAAATTGGACATAAATTCACTAAGCCTTAATCTGAATTTTTTTGCTCACAGTGGAAATATTTCCATTGATTTCAAAGGGTCTCAGGTCAAGCTTCAAGTACTATTAAGTTTTAGCCTGTCAAATTTGTTCATTTGGGGCCTTTATGAATTGCAGAGCAGTTGTGTACAGAACCAAGTCATGTGGAGATTAAATAAACCCCATCAACATCGGTCTCCTGACAGAATAGCAGCAAGAAACAAATATTGACTTGAAAAACAATGCATGTACAGTGACATTTAGCGTGTATAAAGTGATAGTCTCTATATAAATACAAATAGCACCATTTCCCCAGAGCAGAATAAATGATATTCATCGGTAAATATTTGTGTGTCTTTGACGTGTCTCTAAGCAGCAAGATGAGAAACTGAGATGGAAAATGCATTTGCAGGTGAGAATTCAGCGCAGGCTTGTCTTACTGTTTTTCTCGATGCATTTGGGAGACCTTGAAAAGCAGATGCTTCCTCTTCTAGTTAGCGGTTTAAATGCAAAGCAACAAAACTGTAACAGACCACAGCGTAATAGGTTCCTGCCGGTAGTTTCCTGACCCTGCCACTCATGCTGTGCTACGCTGCAGGGCTCCAAGCCTGCAAACACTCTTCAGCAAGAAAAGGAGATCATTAATTTAGGAGCCAGATACCCATATTCAGAAAGGATTTATGCACCCAGGAGCTAGTGTTTTGCTGTCTTTATGAGTTAGGGATTTTATAGACCAGGGTTTCTTTCTGATGGAGGTCAAGCGACCTAAGCATCTTTAACATAGCACCTGGATACTGGGCTTTTTCCCCTATGTGAGGAACAACAGCACAGTTCATCAATATGAGGAACAGGTGCACAGGCTCAGACTCTTCAGGTAGGAAAGAGAAGATTAAGGGTCTGACTGATAACAACAGAGGTCTTTAAAACCACGGGTGACACAGGAAAGGTGGCTGGGCAATAACTGTTCACCATAGGGAACAGGTCTTTCCTACGAGGTATAGCCTTAGAAAGATATTTAGGTTCCCTTTAGACCATAAGGCAATGAAGATAAAGTAGGATTTCAGGCGAGTGCCTCGAGATAAGCCCAGTTCATCTGGAGGTTACAGTGCTGCTGAACATCTAGTGCTGACCCAGCATTCGGGCACCAGGGACCGCGGGCAGGCCAGTCCCATTGCCCCTACACCGTGTCCCGCTCACAAACCGCGTTTCCCCGCCCCGAGGAATCGGACCCGGCCTCCTGCAGGGCCTATGTGCAGTATGTGAAGCGTTAGGCTTGCAAACTGCATCGGGATCTTCAACTCAGAGTAAAAATAAGGGTTGCCAGCCGGGGAGAAACCCCAGCTGTTCCTTCAACAACTTTTTCTAGTTGTATTAGATGTAGCCCTCTTATTTTTCAGGGGAAATTTTACGATGTTCCAGTGAGGTGCTTTAACGATTGGCAAATGAAACAGATTTCTTTCTAATGAAAGGGGGTTTCCTAAATACTTTTCCCACATAGGATTTTTCTCCAGCAAAATTGTCTTTATTTACAACAATTTGTAATGTTCAGTGTGATGTCTGTTCCAAAAGGACCGTGAAGGGAGAGTCACAAAAAGGCAGTTTTCTTTCTAGTTACAAAACAAAAACCCTACTCTATTAGTTCAAAGAATACTAACCTTCAAAACAGCTTGTTTTATTTTAAATTTAATTTTTTTTATTAATTTATATATAAATTAATTATTATATATTTAAATATATATTTAAAAATAATTAAATATAAATTTAAATTTAAATTTATTTTATTTACAATTCCTGAAGCTCTATGGACAGTTCTTTCATTTTCCACATTACTGCAACCACCGGGGAACTCAAGAATTAAAAAAAAAAAAAAAAGTAAGCATTAGTCAAAATGAATTTTGAATAATGGATTCTCTTTTTGTAAGCCCATTCAAAAGGGGAAACAAAGATTTCTTAGAGAGTTTAAACTGTAAGTGACCAAGGGGACACTGCAACCTTTTGTCCCTGGATCGATTTTTTAAAGCGAGAGGGTTTTTCAGACGATAATAAAGTGAATTTCTCTCCTCACAAGTCCTCTGGCACCTTGTGTCATTCTCTTTTTCCTTCAAACACCAAGATGCTGTCTATGCTGTTACCAGCTAAGAAATGTGGATCTCTTCATCGCCGGTCTTCCAGTGTCACGACAACATGGCCTCTACAGTTAGAATTACCGGCTCTTGTTTTTTGAAGGCAAACGTGACTGTAGTTTATTTTGCTTTGGAAAAATGTTGCTGGGACTTGTTATGGATGGATGTGCATCTTCACTGCTGCCTGGCTGACCGAGCGATGTGGCTGCAGGCAGACCTTGCACTGGGGATGAGCTCGCCTGCTCAGGACCATTCACATGCCACTGGGAGAGCAAAGGCTGAGGAGCTTCACTCTACAGTTAAACCTTACTAACTAGCTTCATGAATATCTGTCCCTGGGCCACCCATCACTCAAGCATCACCTCAAGCAGTTGTTCTTCTAAGGAGGGATGTAAGTGCTGGGAATGGCGTTCTCCTCTGCCCTCCCCCCTTACAAATTACATGGAGTGTTTGCAGAGCTTAGCTGCCGATGTCTGATACGGTATCTCATTATCCAAGCTGTCCTCCCACCTGTACTTTATCTGATTGCAGGTCTTAGTCATAGAGTCAATGAATAAATAGTCTGAATGGAAGTTTGAGCAGTAGGAGGAAGGATTATGGAGGCCCCCACGGATCCACCAATACTCAGCATCTGCGCTCCTGTGTTTTCTGCAGTGCGTGCGCCTTGCTGAGCCATTCCGTAAAACAAAAGGGAAGCACAGAGCAAAACGGCTGGGCCAAAACCAGCAGCGGGTACTGGAGCAGCACAAAACCCAGGATGAATGTCTTCCCTCGGGACAGATGCCTGTTGCACTAGAGATTTGGGTCTGTCACCAGATCTTTGGAGTTTATACATTTTCCTGAAGCAGATTTTGTGTTTGTGAGCTTTAAAAATCCATAGCAAGGATCAGTGCCACGGTCAGTGCCATGGTCAGCTTTATGAAACAACATAGGTTAAGAAAATTAAAAGCTTTAAAAATTTAGTTAAAAACACAGGAGAGGGAATGTTGGTAACATGGCGTCTTGTAAAGATGCATCTACAAAGATAGGTAAAACAGGAAATTCAGATAAAAGGTCTTCTTTAGTAGCGAAAAACATTTAGAAATGTGAAGTTCAAGTAAGACAGTCTTAACCACAAGTTTTCTAAAAAGACCATGAAAATAACCAGAGAACAACCTCTCCATCTGGAATTAACTAATAAGCGTGAAGGCTGCAAGGGTCAGCAGCCTGTGCAGACCCTATTTTTCTTCCCAGATGAGAGGTTAAGTGCATAGGTTTCGTGTGTCCTGGGTCTGGCTGACTACGAAATCAGGAAATCACCAGGGATCAAGAGCCCCTTCTTTGCACTGAGACAAGATCCACTGATAAGAGCAGCTCCGGAGCAGGCAAATGCTGCTGCAGGGCAATCAGACAAGCTTGCCTGCCTCTGTTAACATACATGTCCCACATATCAGGGAAGAGCACTTCAGCTAGCTTTAATCAGGTTAACTCACATCACAAGGCCATCCAGCTGCAGGGACAGGGAACTCCATGGCTGAGAACGTACCGTTTCTTGGCTGGGTGAATTCACCTATTGAGCACTCCATGCTACGTCGCGTGTTTCTCATATCAGCACTTCTACAAATACAGTCTGCAAAACAAATGGACATCTTTTTCTTTTCTGCACCGTCAGGCACAGATTTATGGTGGAAGAATGTTTCTGTCCCCATAACTCATCTCTGAAGAAAGAGGAGGCACAGGAAGAAGGTCTTCCCGTCACAGCTTGGTGGGAAAGGCAGCGCTTACATGTTTTGACAGTGTAGGGTTGTACAACTGATTACTGTAAATTCTGCTCCAAAAAAGGTTGCAAGATCCAGCTACCCATGTCTTCTTGGCTCAACGGTATGGAAAAATACAGTCTCTGGTGTTCAAAGGTTAAACATCTCAGGATTTAAAGTAAGGCATGAAAATGGGATAGTGAAGGGAAATACAAGGAATGAGACCAACCTTACACAAGTATTTTGTGCAGTATAAAAGAAAAGGACTTTTTAAACGCACAGCTCTAAGGGTCTAAACTGTTAGAGGAGATGATGAGTTTTAAAGTTATTTTTTATTTGATAATCTCTTTAGAGCATTTATGGTAGGTTTAGAGTATTATTTATTACAAATTATTACAACTAGAGTAAGCAGCTACTCTAGTTGTTTACAAGAAGTCTGGGTACTTTACCATCCCAGAGAATTTTTTTATGTCTGACTAAAGACAGGATGAAATCTGCATTGAGTCCTAGTTTGTATCAGATTGCAGCTCAGCAGCATCTTATGAGCTTTCACTGCCTAAGATTTACTAATTTTTTTATTGAAAGTAGATAAAAAAGAGTAATCATCTGTGAATGATAATTATACCACTGCTTGTGGGAGGAAGCATGGTTTGAAGATCATCACTAATTATTGTTTCTCGTTTGCATGTGCCAAGATCTACACCAGAAAAGCTTACCTCTGAGGTGTGGTCCTGGATGGATTTCATTCAAACCAGCTTTGCAAAACTGCCAGCTTGCGGTCTCTCATTGACTCTGGAGCAGATTGATTCAAGCCCAGGTTTTCAGTGGTTAGGCAAAAGGATGCATTTTCAAATGAGTTAGTTACACCATGGCAAAACTCATCCTGGAGATTCTTAAATGAGTTTAAAATGGGTCTACATCAATTTGGCTTAAAAATGTGCCTTACCAGTTGAAAAGAAATCAATAAGCCTACTCTAAAGGGTTTGATTAACAGTGTACAGTTTCTTATAACCGGAATTTCAGGTTAGAGTATAATTGTTTTCAAATATAATGACCTTGTGCAATGCCAACATGACAGAAGCATTTATGAAGTGGATGGGAAGAACCTGTAGGAAGCTGCATACCTATAGCAAACTGCATCATTGTATACATTTTGTTAGAGAAGAGTGCAGCCAGGAATGTCAACAATGAACAGACAAATTTCTCCCACTTTCAGGGCATAAAGGTTGGAGCTGGGGCATCCTGAGGGAGACAAGTCTTAGCCCTGACCTCATCCTGAGCCAGAGCCTCTCTTACCCCTCCAGAGAGAAGATATTGATGGGCTGCTTTTGGGGAAACAGCACTTCCCCTCTCCCATCGATTTTCTCCCAGGATCCTAACTGGGAAGGAGATCCTCCAGGCTGGCAGTGTCTACTGGGAAGGGAGGTTAAGCTGCCCTGACAAGCAGGGAAAGATCCACTTTCTGGTGCTGAGAGTTAAAACATCCTGGTCACACTGGTAGTCGTGCTAAGCTCTTCAGCAAAAGGGCAGCAAAAGGGGCAGAAATAACAGGGCTAAAGCGCTGCTTTGCAGTTTGCTGTTTCAGAAACCCTGTAGACAGCATTTAGTTTTCAATGCACAGTATGCAGAGCCACTAGAGTAAGTGCACACACACAAAACTGGCCTGCATGAGCGCTTGGTTTTGCTCTTGCACGGGTGAGAGGACATGGTCACACCTCATCGTGCCGAGGAGGTGATGGGCAGCTACCAAAGCCATCAGGTCTGGTGCAGGCTTTGACACAGCAGCACCAGGGTGCTGCATCCCTCTGTGCCCTGGGTCTCCGTGCTGGCCAGCATGGGGAAAAGCACCTGTCCCGCCACACCTCCCAACCGTGGTGGTAGGTTTGTCTCATGGTGCTCTGGTCTGTACAACAGGTTGGGTTATTGCCCCGATTTCAGCTGCAGGTAAGCAATGCATACAGCCTTTTATCCTTGTTATCCCTTCTCCCACTTCTTATCCCTTCTTTTCATCATCCTTGACCCTCCCTTTATCCCAGACTCCTCTCAGATGGACAACCCTGCCCAAATTGCCAGCTCCCAGTTGTTCCAGCTTTGCAACATCCATACCCAAATCTGGTATTTCTGATATGGTTACATAGGCAAGTTCAGGTTTATATGCAATTACTGATGCAATGACTGAGGTGCTGCAGGCTGCGCTCCCAAAAAGTCCCCCGCACTTCTCACATGACTCCATCTCAACCACCTGCAAAACCCATCCATCCCTTGAGGCACCATCTGTGACTTCTGTCAGGTGCCTGCACTGATATCTATCATGTCCAGCGATTTCTATTGTCGTACCCAGCAGCCTCCCCTGTGCTGTTCACTCAGGCCATCCTCTGGCCAGGACCGACCGGGGTCCCCCCGCACCCATCTTCGTTGCACAAACATGCTGGAGAACGGGACGCAGGCTATTATATCCTTGATTACAATGCACTGTGCTCTGGTTATTTACGTCAGGGTGAGTACATGTGTGAGCGTTAGTTGGATGCCCACAGATATACAGATACAAACAGCTATCCCTCCACATCCCTTGCTTAATGCTGGGTTCCTCCGACCTGTCTTTCCATCATGCTGCACAGTTCATCAGTGTGCACAGGGAAAATCTAACTTGAAGGTCAAATTCATAGCTCAGTTCATACAAAATTCATAGTAGTTTCATTCTTGGCCTCATTCATTCTGTGCAGAAAAAGGTCACAACCCTAAATCTGAGGCCCTATAGTATAGCTAGGAATTTTGTAAAGATAGGTTCTTACACGATTTCAGATCTCACACAAAAATAGCCATTTCATTTATTGTCCTACCCCAATTTATGCTGTTGTAAGGGAACTTTGACCCACCTTCTGACAGTTTGCCTTCATTTTGCCTACAGTACAGCTGGCATGAAAATCTCATGCTGTGAGTGTGAATATGAGCTGCCTGGTGACAGCAAGATTTTATTTTGCTGACAGTCCTGTCACAGATTGGTGTGATTCTGACTATTTCCACTTTCTCAGCTTCTGGGTACCACTTTTACCGATATGACATGTTACAAACTATGTCAGTGCCTGTATAAATTGCAGTCAGTTAAGACTGCTGCCATAACATGACCTCTGCAGCACTGAGATCCTCAGAGGCCCAAAGCAAGACCAGCTTGCCAGAGTACAATACAAAGTATTTAGAAACCTATAATCTTCAGTTAAACTCAGCTATATCTGCTGGTTACCAGGGAGCCATGAAGTCCATGATCACCTGAATTTACAAGAGCAGGATGATCTGGAAGGTTGCAAGACCTTGCAAAATAAATTTGAAGTGAAAGGCTTGAACTTCATTGCTTTGTATGTGAAGTTGGAAGAGACAACCTCTCTGAGGTAACAAGGAAGAGTATTGGAAGTTAGCATCTTTCCATAGTTTGAAATACCAACATTATCATAAATATGTTAAGTCATATTTTCCATAAGCTAACTACCTGTCTCACAAAGCACACCACAGATTCTTGCTCTTCACTTTTACAATTACAGAAATATTGAAAGTGAAAAGCACTCAGACCAATTCAGGGTTTAGCAACGTCAGCTGACTTATTGCTGTCAAGGGCACAAAGACGTATCATTTGCACAGTGCCATAATTGCTTAGAGGAAATGTAAAACTGTGGATGTAAAGGAACTAACCTGCCCTGCACATACGCATGTGCAATGCCAGTCCCCCTTGTCCTCTCTAAGTGATGTTATTCTATTTCTTAAGTTGAAAAGTCCAGTGGCCAAGGAGTGAGAGTCAGTCTGTCCACCAGAAATTCAGGGTATTTTGCTACACAGTGGTCCTCTGCTGAGAAGGTGGAGATATTTTCTGGCAGGAGCAGACATGGATGTTGCCATCTCACAGCTTAAAGCTGTCCAGTTGCTTTTAAGGAACAATTAATCATCTTCTTCCCCCTTTCCTCCCCCTAGACAGCACTCAGTGTCATTACTGATAATCAGCTAATATGAAACGTGATTGATTCCCCTTTGGAGGAACCCAGATGAATTTCTCCCACCAAATCAGTAAAATTAGTCTCTGTGTGTAAAATTCACTCTGTATGAAATGACTGACAACCTAAAGGGATACAGCTGCAAAACGTAAACATGTCAGGGCTTTTAGTGAGAGTACTTTAAATAACTATGTTATTAATGTCCCTTCCAAAAAGTCACTTATGAAACCATAATCAATTACTATAGTGATAGTAATACTATATATAGCAGTAGTATGCAAGTGATAAGAGATACTGGAAATCAGCTATTATTGACTAGAGATAGCAAAATTATCTGTGTTAACGTATGTGGCTTTTTCACTAGCTCCTTTGTAGCTAGTGTCTCTACATGTGTTTCTCATAAATGACCTAACACTCAGACTGTAAATATTCCAATACAGTGTTTTCACGAGATCAGCTCTCAGCATCCCTATGCCCCTTCCCCAGTGCCCCAGGACTGGTACCTGTCCTGGTCATGCCAGCCCTGCCTTTCATGCGGCCTCAGCTGAGAAGCGAATCATGGAGGTGCCCTGGCCAGACCAGAAAATGAGTGTGAAGAATATGAAGCTACATCAGTTCTGCAAACTAATCCTCAACTAAGTGAAAGGAACCTCTTGCACCAGGATTACCCCAGCAGGCTTTGCCTTCCTGGACCACAGCCTGGGTTCTTTTGTTATGTTTCAGACTAAATGGTCCCTGATTCTGCTCAGAGGCTGCCAGGTACCACCAAAGACAGACAGTAAACAAAGAGTTAAAATATAAGGTCTACAACATATATGATCATAAACACACCGGCATTTTTAAAAATTAATGATAAGCAGCATTTAGATCCTGCCCCGTATTAATAAGCAAGGCCAAGCAGTGCCATCTCCAAGTAAATGACTTCCCATTTTAAGAACCCATCACTTTTCTGAGCCAAACTACTCCATATAGGTGCTTTCTATTTCAAAAGCAGAGAGGCAAAAGCTGGACAAGCAAGGACAGTGAGGGGCAGGCTGGGGCACGGGCACTGCGGGAGGCTGGGCACAAGCCCTGGCCAAGCCGCCGGAGCCGGGGGCGGTGAGTGGCTCCGACAGCGGCAGCAGGTCACGGAAGCCTCGGGATGCGCCGTCACAGGAGGTGACCTGGGAGGAGAACAGCAAGGGCTAACAGAGGCACGTGGTCAGGGAGGCAGAAGTTGGGGTGAGATTGTAGAGAAACAAGGATGGGTTGGAAAGGGGAGCAGCAAGAGGAAACAGCAGGAGAAAGGAAACACAATGCCTACGGTGTTACTAAATAGTGGTATAATGCCAGTGTGCATCTTCATACTGTGGGTAAGGGATGACAAGAGGCACAGACTTAAGCCATAGAGGAAGCCTTCAGCCTGACGTCTCCAGACTGTTCAGCATTTAAATATATTTCCTTAATAATGCTTGTTCTTGTGTACAGTATTGTCCTGGTTTCAGCTGGGATAGACTTAATTTTCTTGTCAGTAGCTGGTGCAGTGCTGTGTTTTGGATTTAGGATGAGAATAATGTTGATAACACACTGATGTTTTAGTTGTTGCTAAGTAGCACTTACTCTAAGTCAAGGACTTTGCAGTTCCCCGTGTTCTGCCAGCAAGCAGGCACGCAAGAAGCCAGGAGGGAGCAGAGCCAGGACAGCTGACCTGAACTGGCCAAAGGGATGTTCCATACTGTAGACCATCATGCTCAGTACACAAACTGTGGGGAGTTGACTGGGGAACACCAATCGCTGCTCGGGGACTGGCCGGGCATCGATCAGCAGGTGATGAGCAACTGTATTGTTCATCACTTGTTTTTTTCCCCTTGGGTTTTATTCCTCTCTCTCCCTCTCCTCTTCATTACAATTATTATTGTTGTTGCTGTTGTTGTTGTTATTATTATTATTATTATTATTAACTGTATTTCAATATTAAACTGTTCTTATCTCAACCCGTGGGTTTTACCTAGGGGTTTTATGTACCACAGCTGCACGGTATGTAGTTGCCAGCTGGGGTTAAACCATGATGGGTACTTACATTGTCTGAATTGCTAGGGGCTCATTTCCCATAAGGAACACAGGAATTAAATATGAATTGACTCACCAGTGATGGGATTTGACATGAAGCGATGGGCTTGCCTGGTCTAAGGTATCTGCAGACCGGTGTTCTGCAGGGCCGATGCTTGCTTTCTTTATATTTTCCCCCGTCTTCCATTATTGCAATGGTCTTCCATGGAAAAAAATGTTGGCTTTGCTGGGCAGTGAGCAGACCTAAACAACCAAACTCCCCTGTGTAACCAGCAGTATCCTTTGTCCTAATGGAAACCTGGTGCTTGGGTCTGATAAAGTGTGATGGGGTTTGAAGACAAGTTCATTAAGTAAAGGAAGAATTTGTTTCTCAGAGTATCCTTGTGCTGCAGAGAGCAGGCAGAGCTCAGAAGTTCCTACCAAATTAAAAGTGCATGTAAGCAGCGCTCGCAGCAAATACGGTGGGGACCACACAGGACAGGGAGAAATGCCAGGGCCATGAAACTTCAGGGCTCCCAGAGAAGTGAAGGACAAGCAGAAAAAGTGCTGCTTACATCAAGAAGCAGCAAGACCTCTCCCGTGCATGAACAAGATGAATAGGCAGTTATGGAGGACATGTGAATCCCATGGTGTCTTCCAGTACCTTTGAGTGTGCTTGTGGACTAGGGGGCACTTGCTAAGTGATGATGCTGAGGAAAGCATATGGATTGCAATTGCTTCTGGTCCATGCTCCAGAAGTGCAAAGAGGCAGAGAAAGCCTCTTTGCCTTATCCTCTGGTCAAAGCATCAGAAATAATAAGGGTACAAAATAATGAAATCAAGATCTGTCTTGACAGAGGACACTCCCAACAACAATTTGTGAAGAAGGTTTGAGCTGAAGTTTTGGCTTTAGGCCTAAATGACCAAATTGGCATTTCCAGTGCCATAACAACCTGAAGACTGATGAATGAATTTCCTTCTGGCTTGTCCAGCCTATTCCTAATAAGCAGCCCCGATATTTTCTCCCAGGCCATTCATACTCAAAAGCAGTTTCTGAAGAGTGGAATCTGCTTCAGGCAGGAAGGGGCTTCTTCTGTCCCTTGGGTAGAATTTAAAACTCAAATTTTGCTAACCCAGAGTCCATGACGATACAGATCTGCTTTTCTAGGGCCTATCCACAAAGAACAGTCATCTTCTGAAGTATCTATTTTTGATTGTTCCTCATTCAGCTCATTCAGAAGACGTCATTCCAATTTCTGAATAAGAGCATATGTACACAGAGCTAAGCAGCTGACTAGCTTTAAATTCATAACTCCTCATTCAAATTCTTAATTCCTCATTAGCTTGCACGTGCAAATTCTCTCAGAGCCTAATCCAAGTCCCACTGGTGTCAGTGAGAATGGATTTTACCTCTCAGATTTAGCCATCTAAATATCAGGCATGTATTCTAAGTGCAACTGTGAAGGAGCCACTTGTAGTCAAAATAGAGAAAGATCAGCATTTCCAGGATGTGGTTCACAGCATCTGCCTTAAAGATTGTCTTGAGAGTGGGCAAGTGTATTTCTGGCAGCCGCTATCTCATTCCTCTGCCAGCTGAGGTAGCCTGTACGACCAGCCTGGAGGATTCCTTACTCTTCAATAAGTGAAGCCAGAGGAAGGAATCTTTCTGTTTATTTTAATGGAAAAGGATCCAGGCTTTCAGTTTTCTACATCCTTTATGCCAAGATAAATTACAAATGAGTAAGCAAGGCCCCAGAGGATATCCCAAGTTGCATTTCACAGACTGCTAACTCTAGCTTCAGTCAGCATTTGGGACGTATGGAAAAGACATAAGAACTCCTGAAACAAAATCAAACCTTTTTCTTAAATTATTGTTTGTACCTTGCATCATACTGGACTGCCTGACAGAGGGCACAATTTGATAGAAAGCTCAGAGCAAAGGCAAAAGCTTTTTGTCTGTTTCCTCTAAAGACACACGCAGTGGGATATGTGAAATGTCAGGAATAATTAGACAAAGCTATATAAGCTCCTAGCAACACTGATGTGCTGTGTAAAACTAAGCGTTTGCCATAAAGCTTTAAACATTGTTTGAAAGCTGCATGTTAAAGGTAACGTGAGTGATTTTTAAGTACTGTTTCTAAGACATTAATACAGACATGGATATGAAAAAGCAGAATAGAAAGCTATGAAACGCTGGCACACCTTTGCAAAGATAGGCTGCTCTGTTTGTTTTTTCCCAAAGGTGATATGTAGAAGTAATTGATCCCTCTCATATAGCACTTTAAATGGAAAGGCAGATTTTCTCAGCTTTTCATCTGCTGGAGCATATTTAACAAGCAGGAAAAGGATTAGCTCCTGGTATTAGTAATTCACAGAGATCATAGAAATGTTTGTTGGAAGGGACCTCTGGAGGTCCCTTAGTCCAATCTCCCACTTTAAGTGAGATCTCCAAAACCAAAGGAGAAATAACAAGTTCACAGGAGCAGGAAATCTGGTCCAAAGTGCCCTTTGGAAAAGAAAAAGAAATTAACTATGAACGCAGAGAAAAAGGGAGAGAAAAGGCAGGAGAGGAGAAGAGAAGGAAAAACTGGCCAACATTTTTATTTCAGGTGGTAATATTAGAAGCGTAGGGCTTTTTGCCAAAAGGCAGGATTTTTCTAGGTTCACTAACAGACGTGGTTTTATCTTCTAGGAAAACAATGAACAGGAGGAAACCTGGAAGCTTTTTGCTGCTCTGTTGAATATGGGATTATAAAGGAAAATCGCGCCTAGAGCATCTCTGTCCCTCTTTCAAATGGGTGACTTCTGAACCTGGAACTCTTCATTACCTGAAGCAGCAACTTCTTTCACTGTGCATCCTGGAGGGGAAAATGAATTTCACAAATTGTACTACTGAAGCCAACGTGGCTGCAAAGCCTAAAACAGTAACTGAAAAGATGCTTGTTACCCTGACCTTGGCCACAATTACAACCTTGACTATGCTGCTGAATTCTGCTGTAATTGCAGCAATCTCCACAACCAAGAAGCTCCACCAGCCGGCAAATTATTTAATATGTTCACTAGCTGTGACAGATCTCCTAGTTGCTGTTCTCGTCATGCCCTTGAGCATCACTTACATAATGATAGATAAATGGACTTTGGGATACTTCATCTGTGAGATCTGGCTTAGCGTCGACATGACCTGTTGCACGTGTTCAATCCTTCATCTGTGTGTCATTGCTCTGGACAGGTACTGGGCAATCACAGATGCTATCGAATACGCTAGAAAAAGAACGGCAAAAAGAGCTGGGCTAATGATAGTCACTGTGTGGACTATCTCCATTTTCATATCAATGCCCCCTTTGTTTTGGAGGAATCACCACAGCGTCAATATTCCCAGTGAGTGTCGCATTCAGCATGACCACGTCATCTACACTATTTATTCCACATTTGGGGCATTTTACATCCCCTTGACTTTGATCCTGATCCTGTACTACAGAATTTACCATGCTGCAAAGAGCCTTTACCAAAAGCGGGGTTCCAGCCGCCACCTCAGCAACAGGAGCACCGACAGCCAGAACTCCTTTGCCAGCTGCAAGCTCACACAGACATTCTGCGTCTCGGACTTCTCCACGTCTGACCCAACCACAGAGTTCGATAAAATCAATGCATCCGTGAGGATCCCTCCTTTTGAGAATGACTTAGACCTGGCTGGTGACCGGCAGCAGATCTCCACAACACGAGAACGAAAGGCTGCTCGCATTTTGGGGCTGATTTTAGGTGCTTTCATTTTATCCTGGTTGCCCTTTTTCATCAAGGAGCTGCTTGTGGGCCTCCACGTTTGCACTGTTTCTCCAGAAGTAGCGGACTTCTTGACCTGGCTTGGATATGTCAACTCCCTTATCAACCCTTTGCTGTACACTAGCTTTAATGAAGACTTCAAGCTGGCCTTTAGAAAGCTCATCAGGTGTCGAGAACATACTTAGAAGTACTGGGAGATGATGCTGCTGACATGGCTCCCGGCCTTAAGAGCGAGCAAAATAATTTGACTGTCACCACTTCCCTTGACAAAGGGGATCTTTGTGTTTGCCTATTTGCTTGACTTATCTTTAGCCTGTAATTCATTATGCCGTTTTTTACTTCTACTGTTATCCATGGTAAAGAGTTTGAAATAAATCTGTTCTACAAAGGAAAAGTTTTTTTAGCAATGAAACAACAACAAAACAGAAACTATTAGCTACTCATGTTCAAGACATTTTGTGTAATCAATTTGAGAAGCAAACAATTATATTCACTTTTATACTTTTTCCATTTAAGAATCAAGTGTCTAAATTAACATGCACTGTAGTAATATAAAGGCTTATAAACTGAACCTCATAAATACATACTCAAAAATTAATAAACACCTCATGGTCATGACAGTGAAAAAGCAAATCTTTACTGTGGCATTCGGAGAAAACTGTAGCAGCCGTTTAGAGGGAAAATAACCACCATTACCAGCCTGGGCTAAGGCAGAATAAAACACTCCTTTCTTCAGGAATACCATCCCAAAACAGAAAGCAAAATTCAGTTAATTACATCTAAAATTGTATCCCATTTTGTACTCCAAAGTAATTATTCTTTTTTGTGTAAGATTCCAGATTTATGTTCAAAGTATTGGACAGACACCTGTGCAGTTTGTTTGGCCATTGAGGACGCAGCTAGCAAGTGTCACGCTTGTGAGACCAACTGCACATCTGACGGGTCACGTTTTTAATACCACTGACCATGCTTCTTCAGGGCCCAGGCCTCGTGCCTTGGTCCGTTCCGGGGCGGTAGTACTTACTTGTGCCACACCTCACCTGGACCTTGCGATGCACGACACCACGGACTGATTGATCTTACCCTGCCAACTTAAAACAACTGGGTATCTTCTCAGCAGGCCAGCAATATACAGAAATTCAGAAACTTCCTCTAAAACCAAATTATTGTCTGTTTGAACAGCAGCAGAGAAAAGTAGGGAAAATAATTGTCTTAAATAGCAGTCTGCGCATCTGCCTTATCGTCATTTTACAATTCTCAATGGAATTCTTCCCAGCTTAACCTATGGTCAGGTCCTCTAGCAGGATTTCTTGCCCTGGGAGTCCTTCATGGAGTTACTTCCCTTTGTCTTGAGAGACAGACTTACAGTCCTTTGTATCCTGTCTTCTGTGCTTATGGAAGTTAAAATGTCCTGGTTCAGGCATTGTGGAAATCAGGCTGCGAAGGGGCAAAATCAAACCTGAGAATCTGGTATTGTTCATTAGCAACTCCTAAGCACCATTTAAATATTTATTACTTACCTTGCACCATAATCTTCTTCCCTGTCCATTTTGCTGGACAGATTATTTTTTAATTATACCAATATACTGTATAGAAAATACCACATACATCAACCTGACATGCAATAACAGTGAACTATAGTATGGCAGCTCCAAATCCATCAAAACAAGTATTAGAGATAGCAAAAGTGTTGCAACAGCACTGGAAGTCATCTTTGAAAAATGTTTTGAAAATTTACAAGACGACAATCATTTTTCTTATCAAGAGTCAAGGAAGTGGTAAGTAACATGTAAGTAATAAACTCCACAAGGAGCTGAGAAATGGCATCATTGGTGAGAGAGAGTGTTCGCTTGGAAAGACACAGTGCTGCAAGCTGAGTGTAAGTCAAGTCTGAAGGTGACAAAAGTGTGACCTGCTGCTTAGCCACATGCAGTGGGATTCTGCTTTAAGGATGCCAAGTTTTCCATGCTTGAGTTTAGGAGGTTTATCTCCAGCTGCTCTTCCTAAGCTTTTGTCACAGCTGCCTCCTCCAGCTGCCTTTGGAGTCCCTACAGCTAACATCAGTATCTGAAAAGAGGCAAAAATAATGTCAGCCACTGAAAGCATCTTCTAATGAGGAAGCACAGAGATCCATTGTGGTTTTTCCTTTTTGCAGCTTGTTGGTGGTGGAAACTGTTGATTGAAGCTGGAGAAGAGTGGCCTGACCCTGCCTATTTGTAAAACTTCCAAAGCAGCTCCCCAGAGTACGTATGTTATTAGGGAAATAAAATACCCAGGAATTAAAGTAAGAAGTAGAATTTGTAAGAACTGCTGCAGAATTTTTTTTTGCAGCAAGCTTAATAGAAATAATTAATAAAGAACACGGGTTGTGCATAATTTCCCCAAAAAAGGTGACTGTGGCAGGGAAGACAAGACAAATGGGCAGTTGTTGCTAGAAGAGAGTGGGTTTTGGTGTCCCTTGGGCAGTTTGCTGCTCTGCTACGAGGATGCTCAGGTACATTAATGATCAGAAAGGGAAAAGTGAACGTGTGAGGCTGCCCCAGCAGACAGCCTGGGTCACTCCAAGGCGCTCAGCTAAGGTGAGACAGATGCTGCACCCCATCCAGCTTCTCTGGGGCTGCCTCTGGGACTGGGGTTCAGCCATGGCGTGGGCTGTACGGGCGGTCTTTGCTAGAAGGGAAAAGGGAAAAGATGGGAGTGACAATGCTGGTAAAAGGTGTTTCAGAGGTGAAAACCAACAAAATGAGATAGGCTGCCAGCTCTGACTGCTGCTTCTAAGGGGCACATGGGCACACAGAATAATTTAGGTTGGAAGGGATCTTTGGAGGCCAACCAGTCCAACCCTTGCTAACAACCGCACTCAAAGTGGGACCGAACCCACAGCAAGACGCAGCTGCTGGCATGCCATGTGGGGTCACGTTTCTCATGCAAAATTAATGGCTTAGTTAACTTTGTCACCTACACTGATGCTTGTTTAAAGCCAGAAGTATGGTAGAAGGACCAGAAATGGTGAACATGACCTCCACAGCATCTGTTGTAGGTAGGTAGAAATGTTTCAGAGACGGGTATGGAAGCTGTAAAATACAGTAACTTCATTTCTGCTAATGTCTTAATAGAATCTGATCTCCACTCTTACCACAAACTACCAATCAGCTTGAAGACTCTATTCACCGTTAATATTTAGAGGTAATTAACAGGAAAAAACAGATGGATGGGTAATTTTTGTGCTTCCCTGTTAAATAAAGACTCACCATGCACTGCCAGCTGACTACAGCTTTTCTAATTAAGTCATTAGCTAAATACAGAGCTATGTTTTCCAACAAATGCCACTAGACTGATGAAAATGTCCTGTACATTTTCCACAAGCTCAGACTCAAAGTCAGGAACAAATTAAAGGATTGGTTTCTTAAAACAATTTAACTTGATCAGCAATTACCTGTTGTCTCATGGAAATAAAAACTGCTAGTCTGGCACCATTGTTTGGCAACTTCATTTTTCTCTGTGTGGCTGATTTTACAAAGAGTTTGGAGACATTTCCTGAACTCTGACTTCTTGTTGATGGCAAGTCCCCATTCATACCTATCCTGGATCAGGCCAAGCCACACCACGGTCTGCAACGCAACCTCTTCCAAGCAAGCTCTTAATGATGTATTGGAGACCTTCAGCCTGCATCCATCTTCCTTATCCTGTCTTCTTTCATTCTCAAAGTCTAATGATTTCCTTAATGTTCCCCTTGCATAGTTGCCTTCCTATCTTCCTATATTTCTCAAAAGGTTTTTCATCCCCTCTCCTCCCCTCTCTATAGCAGCGTTCATACAGATCAGCCTATTCGTCCCCTCTTATCACTATTTCCTCCTACCTTTACGCCCCCAGCCCACCACCCTGCCTTTGGGTTTCTGACTCTCTCTAATCCCTAAATTTATCATGGTGCTACTGGAGTGAGCCCCTACTCTCTCCACCTGTCGCAGCACTGTTATCAGCATTTCCATGATGTGCAGCTGTTCAGACCTGTCAGGTCTTGCTCTGTCTTACATGTCTCCAGGCCTTATCCAGAAGTTTTTCGCTCCGTATAAGCTTTGGAGTGAGTTTATACATCCCTAGCCCTGAAGACTGCACCCATCAGCCAGTTGGCCTTCCCAAAAGACAAATTTTCAAATGCTATTTTACCTGCTATTTTTATCTTGTCATCCTCCTTCCGTACCCTATCTTTGTTGTCCTGTTTCTAACACATTAAAATTGACCCTCACGTTACCATTTTAGGGACCTGTATCTTCACTTTCAGGGACCTGCACAGGTAACTCAGGTTGCATTCTGCTCCTGCTCTTCTGTCTGTGCCAACATCAACTCTCTACTCTGCAAGCTTTGTCTTTACCACCTTCACGCAGCGCAACATCTCTCCTGTTCCTTCCAGCTGATGCCTTTCTCCTTCTCAAACCCACTTCCAACATGACTCGTGAAAGAACAGTAGTCAGCATGGGCAGTGGAGAAATTATTGTGTGTGTACCGTCTGTCCTTTTTCTCCCTCTTTCCCACATAGATCATGTCATCTCCTGAGGTGAGCTGCCCTCTCTCCAGTGCACAGCACATCCCAGACACAGCAAAAACACACAAAGAGCCGCGCATATCCTGAGCCATTTACATTTGACTCATCCACATCCCTTTAAAGTTCAGGGTTCCCCACCACAATGAGGTACCGAGCTGTTCGCAGCATGTGAGATTCATTTTGTTGATCATCCTGCCTGGAGATAGATGATAGGATTGAACTTTCCAAAACCATTTACAATAAAGTCCCTGTTTCACCAAGTTTACATAAAAAGCTGTCACTGTTCAGACTTCACTGTCATGTACCTGAGCTGTCTAGTTTCCTATAGCTGTCCTTTCTTATTTCTCTGTAGTGCCAGCAGACCCTGTCCTTTGCATGTACCAGGAGGGAACAAAATAAAAACAAAACAAAAAAAAAAAGGTAAAATGAATAAGATAATCTTTTCTAAGGACTCCCTTTCCACTCCTCAAAAAGTAAAGAGCGTTGCAGTGTTGAAGGGAAATACAGGCTTCCAGCACAAATGCAGATTGTCCTTGTGCCTGAGTGTTGTTTAACCCTTGCAAATATCAGTAACAGACAGGCTGATTTTTCTTTTACACACCCAAATGATTTGTGTGAAGAATTGTCTTAAATTGCTCTAAGTGGACACAGTAAATAGTGTGATATTTTTTGTCTAGCCAATATATTACAAGTTTTATTTCCTAAGAGACGCCCCAACACATAATCCTTTTGTAATTGCTATCTGTTTTAATCCTGAGACTAAAAAGAATAATTTTTTTAAAAATTATCTGTTTGAATAAATGCCAAGTCCATCATCTGTAAAATTATTCTTCAACATTCTCTATTTTATGCTATGTATGTAATATTTCCAATGTTGCTGCCCCCCCCGGCCACTGCCCGAGGGGGTTTACTTTTTCATTAATCCCACGTAGACAATATTATGTGATGAGATTACTCCTTCCCACTCAGTCTAAATTAGCCATTTGCTACATTCAAATTATTGTTAACTTGAAATTATCTCCTGCCATGTCTATCAGCCCTGGGGAACAATTTAGAAAATGTCTTAGAGTTTAATGTGTCCCCACCCAAGTATACAGCAACTTCACTGCTGATCACTGCTCAGTAAGTGTGACCGGGAAGAATTCAGCTAATTTCTATAAGTGCTGAATCAGCCTTTAACAGTAAAGTTTTAGTGTTGCTACTGTAAGTAGAAGATGTAACCATGAATGAGCTGTGGGAAAAAGTATGTATTACCAAATGATATGAAACTCTGTCCAAAGACCTAAGGAAGATGTATTTGTTTTAACTTTTTTTCCTTCTTAATCACTTTTCTTTCCTCTTCATTTCAGTATTTCCTGGTCTGTGGCTCCTGTTCATGAATTTTTCCCTCCATTCTTCCCTCTCTCTCCTTCCTTTCCTTTGCAGCCATCCTCCACACCACAGTGGCATCCAGTAACCTGTAGCAAAAAGCAAGGCGACTTTGTGCTATGTTGATAGGCACCACCTAAGCATCACTCTGCTCTTCATTTTAGGAAATCAGGCTGTAGGCTCTATTCCATGGCGCCGCTGTGCACAGCGGCACTGCTCCGCACAGCCTTTGCTACTGTTTTGTTGAAGTTTTACTACAAATCAGATTTCTAACGTTTGTCAAGATTCTTCCAACTGAAAGATGCTGCATGATACACCAAAAGGTCTTCCCACGTGTCACAATTTTTTAAGATCTCTTGTTAATAATTCTCTCTCTTCTTCTTTCCCATGCGGCTTCTATCAGTAGAAACTAAAGTCACAGCTAGTATGGTTCCCAGATGCAATAAGCAGTGTTGGGGATGCCCCCCTGCACCACCCCACTCCTCTCACAGCCCCCCATATTTTAACTTCTTCCAGTTGCTCGCACTGCATTCTTAGAAGACATTAGCATATAGATCAGCTCTCTGAAGTTTTCGTGGATTAATTTCTTGCATGACAAATTCTGACCTTCATTCTAGCTGGTGCAAGATCCCATGTCATTAGGGTACTCAAATCTTCTAAAGCACTCTGTTTCCCATACTCATTTCATACACCACGTGACTGCAAATGGGACACATTTCTATGAGGTGAGACATAAAGCACTGTCTCCTTGCAGCTACGCTTTATGAAATACACATTTTGTCAATTAAAGAACAAAATGTAACTTCTGGGAAGAGGAAGGACAGAATACCTATTCATTTGCAAACTCTTGTTTTGCACATAATTTGAAATTATCAGCTTCTGGCTATTAATTTTAAAGGAGCACTAAGAAGCAAAACACGAAATCACATGTGCATGCCTGCAACGAGCAGAGTGACCTTCCAGTGGATTTTTCTTTCCAAAGCTTTTTACAACAACCTTTTCAGGGGAATAGAAAGTTCCACACAAATGACTTCCACTTCTGTGATGCACACAGAAATAATGTCTCATTCCTTTATAGGAGGAACAGCCTGCAAAGCTGCTGGAGTGCTGGGGTAAGCCTCAACAAGCTTATTTCTCCAATAAATAAAAAAAAACAGGCTGACACATCCAGCTTGAGAGTTTTTAAATTGGAGAATCTGACCACTAAAATCAAGCCTACCAGCTAGCGTTTTACTTTTATTCATACATATTCCAGTGCAATTCCTCATTCTTTCATTGCTAAGTCTGTGTACGAGAAATAAAAGGAATCACTTTTTAAATGTGAAGTAACAAGAAAATATTCCATCTCTTATTTTTGCAATTTCAGGAGAACATTTTTGTATTATGACTGGACAGTAATTCTGAAGCAAGCAGAAAGAAAAAAATAATTCAATTAGGTCACAGAAATTAATCTAGGATTGCAAAACTAAGCATGGTTGTCTTGGTCCGATGCTTGCATACACACACAAGTCACAGATCATAATCCTTCAATTTTTCACTACAGCAGTTTCTCTCCTTACTAAAGAGTGGGTTATCTGTGGGTTTAGTTAAGATCGGTAGGAGGCTGCACCCCTTCCTACCACGCATGCAGAGCCCATGGGCAGGAAGGAGATTGAGACCTGGGGCTTCACGGCTATCAGAGGCTGCGCCTTGTCTTCCCCTGCACGCTGGGGACAGGGTGTCACCACTGTCGCCTGCCTTCCTCAGAGCCAGTCTGCCCCCAGCCAAGCTGCTGCCTCCACCTTCACCCAGGGGACTCAGGGCATCTCTGAGCAAAATAAACACAGGGGGCGTGAAGGACAGGACCACTGTCTGCCCCGCGCTGTGCACTAAGAGTGTGTTGTGTCCTCCAACCCCATTGCACCAGCAGAGGCAGGTGACAGAGCAGGACAGGCACACCAACAGGCAACAGATGGTGACCAAGCCACATGCATCAGCATCGCACCCCGGGGAGCTCTCAGCACGGCACAGCCCCCAGGGCAGCCACTGTCCCTCTCCCTGCAGCATGGCCCAGCACACCAAACCTGCTCCACACCAGTGATGCCGCTCAGACCTGCAGCAGAAACCCCGGGGAGAGCAGACCTGCCTGAACTGAGCCCATGCTACCATACCCTGCGACTCCAGCCCAGCCTGCGTGACGCACGACAGCAAGGCAGACAACAGCAGGGGCTGAGCGTTGCCCCTCCATGGGGTTGTACTCACGTGTCAGCCCATGCAAAAGCCCGGCCCACAGCATCTTGACCAGCGGTACCCCAGGAAACGTAGAAAGGACACGTCAGCCTGTGTTACAGGGATGCCTTTGCTTGGCTCGGCCAACCTGCCTTCTGCTGCCAAACTCTTCTTCGTACTGCAAGGAGGCACATATCCCCAGGGCAACAGACCAACTCAGGGGGTAAAGCAGCCACAACAGGGACAGTTTCTAAACCTCCCTGTTCCCTAAAGCAAGCTAACAAGTCCAGATAGTCCACAGAGCAGAACACTACCAAGCAGGAGATTCAAACCCACTGTAAAAGAAAGCATTGCCATTCTCCACACCCACTGGTCCCACCTGGAAACAAGCCATTTCTCTCCCACAGACACCGCAGTGACCTCCAGGCTCACAGAGGTACCGACAGACCATACCCACTGCTGAGACCAAACCTAGCTCCCACGCAACGCAAGCCAAAGCACACACCAGCCAGTACTCATCATCAAGGCAATTAACAGCCTACCTGACAAAACCAAAGGAAGGGCTGGAAACACCCACCATGCAGTGACACCATGAACCCCCGAGCACGGCAGGTGGGCTTCCCGACACCTCCTACAGCAGCCACCAGCGTTCACAAAAGCAACCATAGCCAAGGCCTTACCAGTCTTTAAAGGGCCTGTTGTGGTGACAGCAACTTCTCAGCTCACTGCCCAGCTCGAGCAGCTGAGGAAACGCGATGGAAGAGACTAAAAACCCTTTCCCCCCTCAGGCTGGGGGACTGCAAGCTGGTGCCGCTGCAGCCCCAAAGCAACCACACACTGCTGGCCTTGCTGCTCTCCACCCTCCGAGCAGGCACAAGTATGGAATAAGGGAGTTTTGGTCACAGCTGATAGCTTAGCTTACCTGTAAACGCTCCATATGGCAACCACCAAAAGCAGCCATAGCACTCGGCAGCAGTCAGGCGCATAAAAGCACGAGTCAGCTCATGGGGCACAGACAGCACTGAGCAGCTCCCACTGGCTCTCTGGCTAACTGACATCCTCTCACCTCCTTCCACATCCCTGTTGGCTCCTTTTCCTCTCCCTCTTTGGAAAATCATTCATTATTGATGGATCCTAACGGAGCCATACAGCTGCCTCAAGTCAATGGTGATGACTAACAGCACACAAAGGCTGGAGTTCCTCTGGGCCAATTGCACTCCCTTTGGAGATTACAGTTATTTCTATATTAAAGAAACAGCCTGTAGAGTATCTTCTAAAGGAGAATTGTTTTGTGAGGAAAAGGTTTTGAGACATTCTGGAGCACAATGATCCACTCATCATGTTAATTTTTTTACAGATTGTACATCCATAAAGTTTTGGGAACTGAATCCAAATTCACACAAGTCAGCGGTACACCTGGTACTGCCTTCAACTACCTTTGAATCAGTCTTTTGATGCACAAACTTTGGAGCTGCTTTTGAAGGTTGCTTGAAAACTTGATTTACAATCTGCCTTTCAGGGTTACAATAACCAACGTCTGCTGATTATTTTAGATGAGAGATCTTTTCTTGATTCCATCTCTCGATTTCCTCCCTCTTCCACACACTCTCCCATTATCCTGTTGGACAAAAATTTTACTGTGAACCGTTACCTTTGATCCAGTGGGCCAGTCTGACTTCATCAGCAGCACATAGGTTAGAATGTGTATTCTTCAATCTGCTAAGCAAAAGCCATAGCAAACATGAGCACCAGGATGTGAAACACCAGCAGAGGTAGAGCATACCCAGGATGAGGGTTTATTTGCCTTCCTGATTTTCTCCCTAAATGTCCTCACTATATTTCTCTGCAATTCTGTATTCTCTCTGCAAGAACACACTGCAGTACTCTGAGATCAACGCTTCCGTCATTGGAATGATAGGGGGAAAGCTGAGCAAGCTAAAGAAGTGACAGGTGAAATGTATTATCCTTTTCCATATATATGTGCACCTTCAGGACAGAAGTACCATCAGCAGCATGAAAACCACAGGCTGCTGTCATATGAGCTAAAAGGCATACTCCCCTAATAAGAAGCCTTGCCTCTTTGGCAGGGCAGCAGCTGCAGGCAGACGTAATTTCACGCCCCGACACAGGCCGGTAATGCAGGAGGCAGGGGAGGGCTGTCAGCCCCAGCCCCAGCCCCGATGTTAAGCTGTCACGGAGCAGACACGCGCTACATTGCCACCCCCATGGCACTTGTCAGGGATGCTCTGCTCACCTTGAACACAGACACAGCTTAAGTCTGGGTTTAGCTCACAGCTGTCAAGTTATTGTCTTCCTCTGCATAGGAGTATGATTGCAGGGTGCAGATGATACATTGCAGGGCAAACAGAGGTATGGAAGTGAGCCTCTAGCCAAAGCCTGTTTCTCATCCATCCAGCTGCAACGAACTTTGCCATGGGGCTGGGGACCCCAAGGAAGCTGGGTGCAGGGCAATGCACTTTGCTCTCCCATGTGCTATAAGCTAGAGAAACAGCACTTGTACCTATACTGAGTTTTACTTTGTTTTCCGCGTTGCAACTGACAACACATACTTTTTGTAACATCACTGAAGAATTTGATGACTCAGCCAGCAACTGACCCCGCTAGGCACACCCCCCGGGCTCAAAAGCAAAGCCACCAGCCCCAGGGGTACGTCGGTGTCATGGATGAGAAGGCAGTGGCTGCACGCCCAGCTCCCGCAGCTGGAAACTTCCATTTCTCAGGGTGGCCATGAGCTTGTCACCTTCAGAAAGACTCCTAAACACCCAGCTTGCTTTCTAGTGTGAACAAGTGCCTGTGGCAGAGCTACAGTACCCCGACAGGAGTTTGGGCTGAAAAAGGCAAGCTACTGTTTATTAAGTTAAGAATTACGTTCTTCTTACTAGGAGGGTTTGTTTCACAAACAGGCTTCAAACATCATTTGTTAGACATACAATCTGCCAAAGTGTTACCAAAAATTAACATGCACAAGCCTAAAAACCAAGCAAAACCCGTTTAAAATGTTCATTGAAAGCAGCAGAAAAATGATATTTTTTTAAGGGCATTTTGATCTAAGTAGAAGGAAACAGCCAGGGGTGCTCGGAGATGAATCTGTTCCTGCAGGCCTCCACTTACGTTGATAAACTGCCTCCATGCTCTAACCTTCCCAGTTACCTTACACTGAATACTTTCCAATAGCAGTTTTCTGGCTTTTAACCAACTCAGTGCCCACATTGTTTTCACTGCTCTTCAGGTGTGTTAGGCACACAGTTCTTCACATTAGCCTTTTCATTTTTCCTGGTAACCCCCAATTTCATGATCTTTTTAACCTATCTACCATTTTATTTAAGGTGATTGACAAGAGAGCATCTTCAGAAGCCACATTAATTAAACAGCAGAAATCAAAGGCTCCCATAGCTGTAAGACCTCTCGTTGACTCTAAAGCAGCTTTGCCACATTTTTTTCTAACTCCTGTCGATGTAATTGCTGCATTATGCCTTATATAAACCTCATTTCCTTGCTAGACCAGGAAATTTAGTACTTGGCTTTCTGGGGTATAGAAATTTCAACGATCCAAAGCTTTTTGGCGCCCAGTTCATCAACACTTTGCTTTCGAAAGACAAAAATGAAAGTTCGGATTATTTCATCTAACTCGCTGCTTAAAAACGAGAGCGCATAGAGCTCCGCTGCTCTTTGCCAGCAGATGCAAAATGAATTGAAATCCCAGATGGTCAAGGCTGCACCATATCTCCAGCCTAATGAGGCTGAGACCAGGAGCACAAGAGGGATATCGGGGAGTGCCTGGAGTGGAGACAGACGGGACGGGATCTGGCTGCATACAAAGACACCCAAATTTACATGTATACTGAGAAGTACTTGCATGTGTGCTGGGTTTGCCAGCTCCCATTACAGCCAAAAGAGATCTGTCCAATGCAGCCTTTGAAGTCAGAGTTGTGATTCATTTCATCCTGGAGGAGACACCGGCACCCAAGCACGACACAAGCCTCACAGATCTGTACCTTTGCAAAGCCACAGCAGGACACTAGGGTACTGCAGGTATCACTAGGTGCCTACCCGTGGGCAACTGAACTAAGCCCTAGATTCTCACTGGCTCCAGTGGGACCTCGGACTTCTGCCTTGTCTGTAGGCCACTACATGTACACACTTGAACTGTGAAACATGATCATCCAAGAATGAGTTTTCTAGTGTGACCTTTTTAAAATGAAGTCTTTAAGAAGCATGCTGCCTATGAACAGCCCATCTTCTAGGGACAGTTTTCTTCTTTTTCCCACTAGGCACTTGCTTTGGTCTTTCTTTGAATCACATAAAAGTATTTTCTACCTCAGTTCTTCAAGATAGTCATGTGTAAATCAACAGGGTCCTAGAAACAGCAAGGCCACCCAAGGAAATAAAGGTGAGAATCTATGTTCAGATGAAGGAAATAGCCACCTTTTTGTAGTGAATACATGAGCACGCAGTGGAAAAGGGATGCAAACAAAGCCAGTCTTATGGGTCACCTACTTCCAAGCAAAAGATGTGAAAACCTGAAGGTAAAAATAAGTTTCTGTACCAAAAAAAAGGTGCTTAAAAATAATTGTTGCAGCCGAGGTAGTACAGTTTCTCTGCTCACAAGCTCATGTGCTACATGGGCTGTGTTAACACAGTTTTCTTTGAGGGTATTGTTTTTACAGTGTATCTGTGTTGTTGAAATATGTGGCAATGGACTATATAAAAACATCTTTTAGTCTATAGGCAGAGAAAGGAAATGCGAACACGGTGGAAATCGGCAATAGCCATGCATCCATGTATGAGCCGCAGCCTCATGCAGGTGCTCTCCAGGACGGCCTGGTTTGCACAGCTGCACAAGAGAGAAGCATCAGCGCTTTGAGAAGCAGCATGGTTAAGGGATTAGTCTCTAGGACCATGGCTTCACTGCTCTGTCAGGTTGTCACGACCACATGAATACTGCTGGACAGAGAGTAATATCAGTCACAGGCTACTGGGTGACACACTCCAGCTAGGTTTCCCGTCCTAGTCTCACCTCCAGTCATCCTCCTGCACTCACTCAAGAAGGGAGAGAAAAGCAGCAGGAGATCCTTGCACACTCCAGGCACATGGGGTCACGCCACAGTGCTCTCTGTCACCTGTACTGCAGATATCCCAGGTGTATCTTAGGAGCTGGAGCCCCAGCAGCAACTCCCAGCAACAGCTCGTCTTTCACATACCAAAAGTATGGCCCATTGTCTGGAGTTGTTGCCATGCGTTATAGACCTACTATGTCTTGACTGTTCTGGACACACCACAAACCCTGTTGGGACTACCCTATACTTCTGATCTGGGAGAGTGTTAAGTCACTAATTTGAGGATGTGGATCTTCATGGTCCTGGGCCCAGAACAGCCACCAGCTTTGTAGTGACAGCTCACCAATGTCCTGACCTCAATCCCAGCACAGATATGGGTAATTACTCGCTTCTGAATGCCGGTCACATCAGTTTCCTATCCCCTCTGCCCCACATTAGGAGCTAACCATTAGCAAGTTCATGGTGGCCATCTTTATCACAGAAGCCTGCAAGTCATACTGTCATCTGCCGCCTCTCCAGCTCATTCCTCCCCTGTCCCAGTTCAGACCTCACCACCCCTTCCCATAGAAGCAGTATGCCCAACTGTCTTGGAGCCATTGACTGGACACCTATATCCCATGCAGTATCCCTCAAAGCGACGTAGTGGTTATTGCAGTCACAGGACGAGCAATTTCTTCATGCACTGAGGGTCCACCAGCCACTGCCACGATTCACACACACCAACATCATTTGCAAATGCCATGCTGTCGAACTCTGGAGCCCTGGTCTTTCCGTAAGACATGTACCTATACTGACACCTAGGGTGTAATGATGATGACACTTGCCAATTTTATCACCATTTTTACCATCATTCTACCATCGTAGCAATCACAGTGTTCACTGGAAGACCAAAAGTGTTGCCATTTCCCACCTGACGCTGTCAAGCACAGATTTTGGTGGCTGAAGACCAGCTGGTACTACCTACAAGACCAGCCAGAGCCAAGGAGACTGCCTAGACCACTGTCACCAATCCGTGCATTTCACACACTGTGGCGAAATGGTGGGAAGTGGATGCTGAGTAGGTGGAAGCAGACTAGACAGTGTGGAGGGCTCTTACCCAGCCAGCTGACCACCTTGGAAACAGTTTTGGTCCATGTAGGTCCCATAAAGGACATATATCATGCTACCTGAGGCTCTGTTCAAAAGCCCAACAAGAAAGGGAGAGCCAGGAAGGGAAGCACAGGGAGCACGTGAGGAAGGGGCAGCAGGCACAAGGTGGTGTCAGAAGACGCTGTAATTCACACAGGTCTGTCTGACACCATTCCAGTCCTAAGTGAATGAAGAATAACTCACGCTTCAAAGATAACCAACAACCACCCCCCAGTTCTTCAGAAAGCATAGTGCCGAATGACCCCAGTCTGCAATATTAGAAGCAGCAAGTGTTAGACTCAGACCTTCTGAAATAGGCTTCCTAAACAGATTCCCCAATTCCTTCCCTTCCTTTTTAGGAAATTAACCTCAATTAAACACAAAGCATTAAACTCGTGGCTGTTAGATTTAGTGTTTGTACCTGCAGTGGTCTAACAGTTTGACAAACACATTGCTGTAGTGTTGATGCTGACAGCCTTGTCCGTAGTAGATAATCCATCTCAGACAGCCAGCAGATCATGAGGCTGGGAGGACCTCATCCATTCCCCAGCCTCAAGCAGGGTCACCTGCAGCCATGTCATTTCCGACAAATGTTGGTTCAATCTGTTCTTAAGATCCTCCAGTGATGGAGATGCCTCATCTTCCTCAGCCTATTTCCCTGATTCACCTCCTTCAGCAACAGAAAGCTTTATTCATTATCTAACCTGGATCTCCTTTGCTGCAATTGGAGCATGTTGCTTTTCACCCTGTCTATCACAAAGAGGGGAGAAAAATGCACTGCTCTTTGCAGCAGCCTCTGAACACTTTCACCTCACACATCTTCCTTCCTGTTCTGTTTCTGACTTACCCACAAACAGATTGCAGCTATTCGGACATCGTGGTCGGAAAAGTTTCCCTCAAAGCATCATGTGTTTTTAAGGTTTCCAATCTGAAGACTGCTGTTTGCTGCAATTATTTCACTAAACCCCCTGAGACCTCTTCTGCTCAGTTCAGCCACGGAAGAAGGCACTAATACTTACACTCCAGCTTCTGCTGAGACTGTTTGCTGACAGCAAATTTCAAATTTGCTTAATATCAATATTTGCTGAATAAACTTTGGCTGCACAAAAATATATGGGAAGCATGGCAAAAAGTTTTTCTGCAGACAGGCATTCAGTGTTCAGTGCAGGAAGACACACACTGCAAAAGAAGGTATTTAAGATCAGTCTTCACCATCACCTCCTACCTGCACCCTCACCCGCAGTTGCCTCCTGGACTCCTTAGTGCTCTGCATCTCCTGACCCACCAGCCTCCTCCTTGAGGCACCATCAACCATCTCTTCTTCCTCAGTGTCCTCCTCTCTGTCTCAGGTCCCAGTAGTGCCACTGCAGAGCCCAAACCAGCAAGATGAGCACAGCTCAACAGGGGGGATGCTGCTTTACCATCACAATGTATAACGGTGGCAGGACTTTGAGGTTCATCTCACCAGTTAGCAAACGGTGCTGTAGGAAACAGGCAGGACTCGTTTCACCTAGTTTTGGCCACACAGAAATGAGGCACCTGAGCTACTCATGTAGTCTTCTCCACTATGTGACAAGGACACAAATGACCCCTGTACAGGGACGTGCCTCCCTCCACCGTTTATAGGGGTAGCCCTAGTACCTAGGCAATTTAACAAATCCCACTCCCAGTGAAGAGAAACGGTTTGCATCATCAATGGCAAAGCCACTGGATATCACATAGTTTCCAACAAAACTCAAACAAGGAACAGAATTTGAACAAAATAGGACCATCTCACACATAATAAAGAAGATGTCAAGGTCAGTATCAAAGCCTCACTGCAAAAGTACCTTTTCTTAAGATGCTTGTTTTTCTGCAGGTCTCAGTGCCCAAGGACTTTGAGACCCGTGAGTTGTAAGTGAAAAAGACGACCATCAACTCCTGCTCGAGTCAACAGGAGCAGAAGATGAGAAACCAGCCTACATTCAACAAGCGGTTCAGAATGACACACTTTCTTTTTATCCCTCTTCAGCTGAGTGCCTATTACAAGAAGTGCTTACAAGTATGAAATGCCCCACACAGCATACATTTAGCTACCAGAATATTCTTCAGCAACTCTTATTTCAACAGAGAACTATTCCAGGAAACACACCATTTAAACAAGCACATGTTTACCAGAAAAAGAAACAACCTTTAGCAGCAAGAGGAATCTCAGGCACATCTCTCAGCTCCAGGCTTTACAGCCAATCACTTTTCATATGCCTCGCATATATGTATGAAAAAGTTGTTTTTCAGTGAAGTACATAAGCCCTGTATATAAAATTAAGCGTTTATCCTTAGGTGGCATTCTCAAATATCCCTGGCAGGCTCTGACTAGGGAAGGAGAGCTCAAGTGATTCCCGGCTCAGCTAGCAGCTGGCATGGCAATCCAGCCATCTAGCACATCTAGGACCAACTTGTAGAATAGTGCCAGCCCTTCTCACTTCAGTCTTGTCTCTCTCCTTGCTCCACATACGCTGTGCAGCAGAGCCAATCCGAGGTAAGAGAGAGCATATCTGTAAACCTAGGACTGGATGGGATATCCATGTCTCTGCCCTGATGCCGTCCCCCAAACGCTGTTTCATACCATGTCTTTTACAAACAGACCACATGCACTTGAGTCTAGTTTTCCTATTTCTTTGTGCACCTTAGAACAGGAGTTTCTTCCAAAATCCCACTGATTTGACAGTGTGAGCCGGTGGGAGCTTGAAGCTCAGTGGTCCTCAACCCATGTGCTGGGATGGGCTGCTCCTCAGCAGCCATCTGGTGGCATTATAGATTTGGGCTTACCTCTACATTATGGCTTTCTGAGCTATCAAAATATTGCTGAATGGACAAACGTGACAGCTTACTATTCAGTTTCTAATTCTTCCAGGGGCTCTGAGTACAGCAGTGCTTGCTTAAACACAGCCTGGGCTATCACAGCTGCAGAGGGCGTATGTCTACGTAATGTTGCTGGGAAAGCTGGTGGACTCAGCTGTCTGTGACACATCCTTCTTCTTCCAATAAATTTGGGACAGTTCCCCAGATTAGCTCCCAGAAGTTGGTAGTCAAGCACATGAAGACACCCACAGCATCATACCCTTGCCATTGCACTGGGCAGCCACTTCGTCCTTCCAGCCCATGTACAAACCAAGGCAACCACAGGAACTGCTGCATGATGCCAGCAGACCATGACTTCCATTGCATTGTGTTGACATACTCCAAGGACCTCTCTCCTACCTCTGTCCCAAGGGACAATGAGATTCTGTCATGTATATACATGAAAATGGGTAAGACTAAGTTTGTCTCTCACCGTGCCTGAGCTGCAGAACCAATACAGGGAGAAAACTCAGGTCCGTTTACTAGAAATCCAGAGGAAAATTCCAGTTTTGTCACTTTTCTGAGCTCTTCTGCAAAGGTATAAATGAAATCACAGCACACAAGGCAACAGCGTCACAGCCTTCAGGTTCCCTCTCCTTGCAAAAGAGCAAGAATTTATCGCACCACATGCCTGACATAAGCTTTGTCTTGTAGTGGTCAACACTTATATTAAGACAGGCTTCAGCCTACCCTGACTGACTAGGATTTCTATGTAAATAGTAATTTCTCACTTCTCTTTGCTTCTGCACCCACCCCACCCCACTTCAGAGACCAGCAGTCTCAATCCCCTGTGCACTGAGCTTTCTGAATGTAGACATGGACCATGCTCAGGGCCTCAGACCATTCTGAAAAAGTAATTCTTTTTTCTTTTGGTTGTAAATCACACAAAAAGTTCTAGTTTCCTTCCAGAACATGGTCAGGGAATGCCTTCTATTGTTCCCCAATACAGCACCCACCACATCTGGTTATTACTGGTAGGAGATTCAACTGTAACAGCTAGCAGTGGTGCAGAATTAGTAAGGCACGCTAAGATTTCGTGAGTGGTCCTAAACATGCTACTTGATGGAAACAGCCTGTGCATACCTCAGTGATAACCACTACAGCATTTCCATTGAAATACATAAATATGGGCATGCCCATCATTCTCAACCAAACTTAAAATCTGGATATAGAATTTGAGCTTCTCTCCATCTTTTAACTCCAAGATACCAGTGTGATAATCAAAATCTCAGCCTGGAGAAACCAGCCCCCCATCTTCTAAACTTCTTCCCAGCGTTCACTGACTGATTTTGGGTGGTGAGTTCAGCTGGCACAGCTGTAGCTCTTATGTGTGTTTCCACCTCTCTTCCCCAGGTAACCATTGCAGATGCAGGGTGGCTTAAGAACACAAATATCTCCTCTTCAGCAGTTTACAGTTCAGTGATTTAATAATGTATTTAAGATAGCCTTAATGCAACTATACACATTCTCCTCTTCCTCCTACACTGTTGCACAGTGCAGTGGCAGCTACAAACCACCGGGAATTTAAAACAACATCAAAGACAGACCAGAGCAATCATGTTTCCTAAAGTCCATTTTCAAATGTTTAATTCCTCCCTTGGAGAAAATTAGACAAAGGAATCTATTTCAGGAGATTTTCAACACAAACCAGCAGCACAGCCATCCGCCACTCATGCTTTGGGCATCTTGAAACAGCAGTGTTTCCAATTAACCTCAGTGTTAACTCACTAATATTTATTTGTCAGATCTTAACAATTCCTTGAAAAAAGTTTCCATGAAACAAGTAGCAGAAACACCATGAAAGTGTGTTTTCAAAACTGGCAGAGTCCCCAGAAAAATCAAAGTCCAAGCTTCATTTGTGGCTGTGGAAGGAACAGGAAAGTAAACGACTTCATGAAGTGTCACCTAAAGTTTCCATTCATTTGCATTACAGTAGAGCATTGACAGGCAGCATTTGTCAAAGCTCTGCAGATGGTTTCTGGACAAGAATATTAATGCATTTTCCAGTAAAGCAACAGGAAGAGGTTTCTAGTTAAAAATTTAACAAGCCATCACAAAACAGTACCTTCTCACGGAAGTTCTCCCATCCATCCTCGATGGACTGAACTCTGCCAAACTCACCTTCTACAGGGAAGATGTTTCGGCCCTGGATTTCTCTTGACAAAGAAACAAAGTGTAAAACAGTGTAGTTATCCTCTACAAAGGGAAAGACAGTGCCATCTGATTCAGCTTCTTGTCCTACGGGTTTGTTTAATTTCAGATCCCCCTAGTCCTTGGGGTCTCCAATGTTGACTCTCTCTAGCCTACTGACCTTTAAGGCTCCTCTTCCCCCAAGAGCGTTCCCAAATCACAAGGGTAGAACCTTAGCTTTGCACTGACTAAAGTCAAACTTCTCTCTCCTGCTACTTGGCGATTACACTGCAGTCCCAGTTTTTTATCTACTATCCACCCACCCCACCCATGTACTCAGGTAATTCACCACAAGAAGTCTTCAGGAGAACAGCTGAGCTACATGATGGAAAAGGTCAGTCCACAGAAAAGCAACAAAACCTCTTCACCTGACTTCAGGTTGGGTTCACATGAACGGGACATAAACAAAACTCAAGCGCACCCAAAGAAAACTCAATGAATTCAGTAATCACTTCTAGGAACACAGGTGGGAGATGATCTCCTCTTCCTTGCACAGCTGCTGCTCCAAGCACCTTGGCCACCGGTAGGGGTATGCTTGGTCTCATCCACTCAGCGATGACCTGCTCCAGCGGCCTTTGTACCCACAGTTTTCTTCCTGATTTTTTTTACCTAAACCTTGCTGGTTGTACATTAAGACATTTTCTTTTTTTTTCTTGTCCTGTCCCACCACCTTTTCTACTGATGTCTATACAAGAATTTTTGTTCTGCCAGGAGGTTATTAAGTTCCCTTCAGCTCTCTCTTTCCTGGGCCAAACAAGCCCACATCCTCCAGCTTTCCTTCACACCTCCTGTGTCCTGCACCCCTGATAAGACACAATCTGCCCACAAATGCCTTCTTCCCCCAGAGATGAACACAGCCAAGCAAATACTTTTTTCTCTTGCAGACTCCTGTCCATCTCATTCAGTACGAGGTGTCTTTTGGCTTTTTGTTTTTGAGTTAGCAATGCCAGATTTGTTCCGTGCAGCTTGTGACAAGGGGCTTTTATTCTGCTGCTGAAATGCTTTTGTAGAGATATTTATTTTTAGATATGTACTCTGTGTTAGACTTTCTACGTGTTACGCTTTCACTTGCCTTTGTCTTTATTTCATCTCCTTGATTCTGGAACATTTGCCCAATTTATCAAAATCCATGTGAATTCTCCTCCTTCAAGCTACATAAAACCACTGACTACTTAATGTCATCCGCAAATGTTGCAAAAGTCCCAGGTAGTTTATCATCCAAGTCATCAATAAAAATAATGACTAAAGCTGCCCTCAGTTCTTGTCCCACAGGACTGCATTTGCAAAGTCTTCCTCCTTTGACAGTGAATCCTTGAAAATTATTTATGAGCACAGTTTTTCAGTTAGTTGTGCACTCATCTAGGAATGAAAATCTTCTCTGGACCCAGAAATGATTTGAAAGTAATTTATCCAATAGCTGTACCAGAGTTTGACTTAAATGCAAGGTAGATTACATTTCTCACTTCCCCTCATAGAGTGGCCATTATCCTGTCAAAGAATGAAACTAGTTTTCTTTGACACAATTTATTTTCAACAAATCTATGCCAACTATTTCTTTTTGCTTCAGAATATACAGTTTGATTACTTAAAAGTACGTCCTACATCTTTTCAGGTGTCAGAGTCAGTCTGGCTGGGCCTGTAGAAGGTTTTTATGTTTTAGGAATGATACTATTCGAGCCCTGTCTGCCCTTTTCTTCAACGCAAGCACACTGAGCCTCCCCACACTCCTTTAATTCCCTGTGATAGTTGTTAATCACACAGTGGAGGCTTTGACTAGTTCTCTCCATACTTCTTTAATCAGACGCAGTCAGCCTGAAGATGTCAAACTTACATGTTCTTTTGACCTGTTCTTTGAATTATTTTTAGTCTGTTCTTTAATCCCCCCTTCCCCCTTCTGGCCTTGTTGTGGAGAAGAGAGGAGAAAGTGGCAAAGAAGCAGGGCTGTCCTCCCCTCCTGAACCTGTAGCTTCTCACATTTGATTAGTTTTGATGGCATCTGCTGGCAGGCATGGGATATGCTGCTGCGAAGCAGAGAGGAGCCAGCAGACACGGACTGTCAACAGGAATATTTGCACCCCCATTACAGGAAACAAAGTGAGACAGAACTGTAAGGATAGGTCCCGATGAAAACGAGGATGTTTTGTGAGGAAATTATCTCTACCCAGCATCCAAGCTTGTTCCTGCGCTGCCGGAAGCAACACTTCATGCAAATGCTACATGCAACTACATTTAACATTTACCTACACTACATGCAAATAGAGAGGAACACATCAAACTGCACATTACTCAGAAATACTAGGAGAGGGTCCAGGCAGAAGCCCTGCTGCAAGGCAGAAGCATGCTTGTGCGGCACTAGGACAGCACAGGTCTCGACATGGCTGCAAAATGTGCCTGTCAGCCTCTCCAGACACGAGAGCCACCGCCTCTGATTGCGTAGGACTGGCAGAAAAGCAGGTGTACGGCACAAATTGGGGCTGTCTCTGCCGACATTGGAGATTTGTGCTGCCTGCTGGCATTGCCACCATCCTGAGTCCAGCAGGGCATGTGGCAATGACTGCAGGGTATCCTGCAGGCAGGCACAAACACCCGTGCAAACGGTACCTGTGTCAGGATTAACTCAGTGCAGAAGGCACATTCCCCCTCTGCTTCTTGAATCAGCTTCTTCTATCCCTCTACCAGGAATTCCTGGCTAGCCCCAACAATGGAGGGAGACGCTGAACGCCCTGGGCAGCCTGAAGAGGACAGTCAGAAGTGAGGAGCAGAGGCAGATGCTGGAAGGACCAGGCACCCTGGACCACAGGGAGCCCTGCCTGCCTCTACCTGTCTCCACTTGGGTGCCTTCCTCCAAGATGTGGGGGTCCAAGGAAAGCAGGGAAGCTTCAAAACATGGTACCACTAAAAGCTGTAAAACTAGCAGGCAAATAAACTTACAATTTATTGCTGCTAATAATTTCATTAATTTTACGCTACAACCATAATTTTTGAGGCTTGATCTGTTCTTATTGCTCAGCATTTGGAGAACTGCTACGAACCCTGGTTTCTAAGAGCACTTTGTTCCTTGAGCAATGCGGCGAATAGGAGAGAGATGTGCCTTGCCTTAAGAGAAGTGTACGCAGGATCTTCATGAAAAAGGCATTGGGAATATGCCTGTCAAAGCAAACAGTAAAGAAAAGTAGCACCAACAGAACTCAGTAATACCTCTTTCCTGGGATTAGTGTTCAGGAACAGGCAGACTTGGAGCATTAATCCCAAAATATAAGCCACTGTTTGAAATTTACACCTAGGGAAGTCAGTGGCATTGCGGATCCTATAGTCCCCATCCCACAGCAGTCCTCCCAAACATGCAAACTGTTTAAATACTCAGGATGAAATGAAAACAGGAGTAGGCACCATTTAGTGCCTCAACACAACAGCTAAGGACTGAGCAGCCATTAAAGCCGGTGCCAAACCACTATAAACAGTGTCTGGGGTTCAGGGCGATACGTGACCACTATATGCTGGAAGCCCAGGGCTTGTACACAAAAGGCACAGACAGCCAACTAACAGTACAAACTCTTGCTCCCAGCTCCTGAGGCCAGCTCAGGAGCTTTCCATCTTTCTCCAAACTTGTCCTCCAACACTGGAGCCATACTGGAACAGTCCCCAGTGCTCTCTCCAGAAGCAGGTCTGAGACTTCTGCTGGATGGCATAAACCAACATGACATCATGGACTGTGCTAACAGGTCACCAGTATGAGACCAAGTAGCTGGGGATGTCCCCTGCCACTGTCTGAGGGTAGCCAGGGAGAGGGGACCTGGTAGGTGGAAACGTGGATATCCATCCATCTCTACACTCCAAATCCTTGCGAGGCAATTGGTGAGCAGGGGTCCACATAGAAGCCTTTTTATTGTTGTTTTGGGGTGGTTTTTTAATTGTTTCTTTCTGGTTTCTGGTCGTTTACCTCTTTGTTCATTCTACATTGCCGTCATGAAGTGGCAGGGATGGGGAAAAGCAGAAACTGGGCGCAGTGAGAAAACACTATAAACCTGACTTTTTAAACCATGCTTTAAGAACTGAGCAACGACAACTATTTGAAGAACTGTGCTTATTCTATACATTTCTTCTTTGGGTGTTTTTATAAAAAACAAACTTTTCAAAAAACTGTCTATTTTTCACTTCCAAACAAACCTGCTGTTTATCAGACAGGCTGAACTGATGGAGTTTGTTTTGACCTGCAGTCTGTGTTTTTGTAATTGCATAGAATCAAATCCTTACTGAATCCACACCATATGAAAGTCAGTAAGTACTCTTACTTAAGTAACAATATATTCTCAACAAGGCATATTTTGCAATCTCTGCATGTCAAGTCTCTGAAATACCCAGTTATTCCAAAGCCCTACATGGATATGGTTAATGAAGCAGTCTCCCTCCAAGCCAGTTCACATTTAAGCTCTCCTGATCTAGCAAATCCCAAGAAAAAAATCTGCCTAAAATAATCGCGATGAAGATGAAAAAGTCAGCCCTTGCAGTTCTTTAAAGCTTGAGCTTTAAAGCTAGAAAAGTTCAAATTATAAATAGGGTGTATTTCTGTCTCACATTTTAAAAACTGTGAAACAGCAGATGGCTTTTCTATTGCTGTGACCTGCCATATAAAAGATATTTTTATGGTTTCTGATTTGACTACAAATAGGACACAGGAATGATACACTGTTAATTAGAAGTAATTCTACGTGTGAACTTGCTGTGGCTGGAGGCAGTTTATCAGGAGGCTGGGGATGCCCTGCCTTTCCACCACTGGATGGCATTCAAGGGCCATAAATACACCAGGAACTGCAGCAAAAGAAATTGCTTCTTAGAAAATTAAAAACACCAAGCGTCCAAAGCCTCTGGATTCTTGGTAATGCTTCTGTAATAAATTCATGGTTTTGAAGTTCCAAAGAAATAAATCCGGAAAAAATGAAAAAACAGTTTCTGAGGAGAAAGGAGCTTTCCTCTGAGATGCAATCGAATATGCCTGTAGGACACAGGACAGGAGATCTGAAAGCGGTATTTCAATTAGAAGAATCCAATAGTCATATCTAGGCATCTGAGTCTACACCAACACTAATACAGGTTGGCAGGAGTCAGTTGGGTGAGACTTTTGCTTTTCCTTCCAGATGTAGACCCAACAAGGAGAGAAAAAGTGAGACGTATTAACTTGACCCTGGGTCGACGGAGGCATGAAGCCCTGGTTGTGCAATACCTGCACACACAAAAAGCTCTTTAAAGCATTTCTGCCTTTGTCTTCCTTCTTTAAAGCTCAGACCTGTCCTACCACCAGGCAGCACCATTAAAAGCCACCACATCTCACAGCTGTGAGAAGGTTGGGCTGGAGACCTCCTGGGGTCCCTTCTCACCTGAACCACCCTGCACTTCCACAGCCTCATTAAGAATAAAGACAGACTGAGTTACTTTTTATAGATAAGAACACCCCACAGTAGTAACAGTGTTTGTGAGGGTGTAGCCAGAAGTGTCTGGGAGTGCAGGTGGGGTCAGGCTTGCAGAAAGACAGCTGCTTTTACACACCAGCTGATATACCCAGGAAAGAAGGGTGAGCTCTGGAACAGATGAGCATCTCTTCAAGTCTGAAAGAGCACAGCAAGCTTCAGGCTAGCTGCAAGCAGGCAATATTTACTGAGTTTCACCAATTAAAGGATTTTAAAGAAAAGGACAGTTTGCACCTCTGTGGTTGTAGTGGGTTTGCGTGGCAAGGTTTTGGTAGCGGGGTGAGGGCCTACAGGGGTGGATTCTGTGAGAAGCTGCCAGAAGCTTCCCCCATGTCCAATGGAACCAATGCCAGCCGGCTTCAAGGTGGACCCACTGCTGGCCAAGGCCGAGCCCATCAGTGGCAGCGGTAGCGCCTCTGGGATAACATAGTTAAGAAGGGGAAAAAAATCTGCACAAGAAAATTGGGGCAGAAGTGGGAATATGTGAGAGCAACAACTCTGCAGACCCCATGGGCAGTGAAGAAGGAGGGGAAGGAGATGCTCCAGGTGCCAGAGCAGAGATTGCCCCGCAGCCCACGGTGAGGCAGGCTGTGCCCCTGCAACCCATGGAGGTCCGTGGTGGAGCAGATACCCACTTGCAGCCCGGGGAGGATCCCATGCCAGAGCAGATGCATGTGCCCGAAGGAGGCTGTGACACATGGGAAGCTGAAACAAGTTTGCTGGCAGGACCTGTGGACCCGTGGAGAGAGGAGCCCAGGCTGGAGCAGGTTTGCTGGCAGGGCTTGTGACCCCACGGGGGACCCACGCTGGAGCAGTCTGATCCTGAAGGACTGTCTCCCATGGAAGGGACCCACGCTGGAGCAGGGGAAGAGTGTGAGGAGGAAGGAGCGGCAGAAACAACGTGTGATGGACTGACCGTAATCCCCATTCCCTGCCCCCCTGAGCCGCTCAGGGGGAGGAGGTAGAGAAATCAAGAATTAAGTTAAGCCGGGGAAGAAGGGAGGGGTGGGGAGAAGGTGTTTCTAAGTTTTTAGTTCTCATTATCCTACTCTGATTGGAACAGTAATAAATTAAACTTAATTCCCTAAATCATGTCTGTTTTGCCCATGACAGCAGTCGCTGAGGGACCTCCCTGTCCTTACCTCGACCCATGAACCTTTTGTCATGTTTTCTCTCCCCTTTACAGCTGAGGACAGGAGTGATAGAGGGGCTTTGGTGGGCATTTGTTGCCCAGCCAGGGTCAGCTCACCACAGTAGTACAAGAAAGGTTTGGAAGAGGAGCGGTGACTGAGCCACAGCCTCTGCAGTATAAAGATGGGGTACAAGCAGTGAAAGACTCATCAGGAAAAGCTGCAGTATTCCAGGAAACCAGCGTTCCTGCCAAGTCTCTAATTTCTGCAACAAAGCCTAGCTATGAATTTTAGTTCCCTCTTTTTTGTAAGTCGGCCTTGGGAAACCACTGTTCCTGCCACTTGCTGAGAGTGTGACTGCTGGTGGTGGCCTGGTCTTGCTCACCCGAGGTGTTTGGTGAGCTGCGTTTCTCCGGCAGCAGTGCCTGGGGTGCTCGTCACAGCGTTTCTGGTGGTGCACTCAGGACTCCGCTCTGCTGCAGTTTAGTTCCATGTGGGGCACGACGGCTACAGGATACATTTGCTTCTGGTGAGCATTTTGCCATGGCTTAGGGGACAGATGCCTTAGAGGGTAAAAGAGGGGGATCTGAGAATACCTAAGTTAAAATGTGGCCTTCTCCAGGTATTATATAGGGCACTCTGCAACAAAGAGAAGCATACAGCTGATGGGGCTTCATCTTCCTATTGCAGCAAATGTGTATGTAACGTTCAAGTAGCTCATGAAAGATATATATGTATTCACATCCCTGGAGATGTGTCCTTGTTCAGACATCCCATGTGGCATGTGGAGTGCTCTCTGCACAACAGCTGGTAGTATCTTAAAACCCAGCTACGCACAGCTTTTTGGGGTGTTTAGTTGCTGGTTTTCTGGAGAGGCTCATGTTGGTCCTTGGGTCTTTGATATACGATAACTTGTAATTATTGAGTTCAACTGTTAACCTAGCTCTGCCAAGTCCACTGCCAACTCCACCACTAAACATGTCCCTAAGTGCCATGTCTGCATGTCTTTTAAATACCTCCAGGGATGGTGACTCAACCACATCCCTGGGCAGCCTGTTACAATGCTTGATAAACCTTTTGTGGAACAAATTTTTCCTAACATCGAATCTAAACCTCCCACACACAATTTGAGGCCATTTCCTCTCATTGTATCACTTGTTACTTGGGAGAAGAGACTGACACCCGCCTGCCTACAGCCTCCTTTCAGGTAGTGGTAGAGAGCGGTAAGTTCTCCCCCAGTCTCCTTTTCTCCAGGCTAAACACCCCCAGTTCCCTCAGCTGCTGCTCATCAGACTTGTGCTCCAGACCCTTCCCCAGCTCCGCTGCCCTGCTCTGGACACGCTCCAGCACCTCAGTGTCTGTCTGGCAGTGAGGGGCCCAAACCTGAACCCAGGGTTCGAGGGGCGGCCTCACCAGTGCCCAGTACAGGGGGACAGTCACTGCCCTGGTCCTGCTGGCCACACTGTGTCTGACACAAGCCAGGATGTCATTGCATTCATAGCTGCAAATGTTACTAAGGGCCATACAACTACCCATCTCTTTAAAATGTTGTTAGAGCCGTTTCAGACTCTTACCTCCAGCCCTGTACTTGGAGGCCCCATCAGCTGGAGCTCTTTCCCTCAAGCTCCCAGGCAACTGCACACCCTTATGTCTTTTCAAGAACACATGGCTCAGTGTTTTGCACTTTAATTTTTTTGGTGACTTTTCAGAATTGCGTTGTTGCTGTGTCCTCCTCTGGGAGTACATTTGCATGAAAGGAACGTTATGAACCACTTATGACATGCAGACGTGGCACTTGGGAACATAGTTTAGAGGTGGACTTGGCAGTGCTGGGTTAACAGTTGGACTCAATAATCTTAAAGGTCTTTCCCAACCTAAACTATTCTATGATTCTATGATTCTATGACAGGGTCTGTATCTGATAAGGAGTCCTCTGAGCAGATGGTGTAAAAGAAGACAAGAAGATTGCTCCCTGAGAGCCTCTCCCTGCCCTCAAGCCCTGACGTGAAGAATAGTGCACAGGCTGGGAGAACAAGGTTGTACGTCCAGGACTATTGTAACTCCATCGCCTTCTTTCTAGGCCTCATAACCTATCAGGGAGATAATTACAAGTTATTATATATCAAAGACCCACAGACCAACATGAGCCGCTCCAGAAAACCAGCAACCAAACCCCCCTAAAACCTTTATGCCTTAATACCAAGACATAAAATAAGTGAAATTACAAACACATGTAAAAACACGGCTATTCCAAAACAAGCTAACACAAAAACTTACAGGCAGGGAAAAAAATAATTCCTCCTTCATGCCCTCATCTGGCCTTACCTTACTAGGCAAATTAATGAGTGTACACTCATGTCAAGGAGAATAAGGAATAACATCCTGTCTCCCTGTCTGCTGAGGATGACAGCTGATGGGCTTCTGCACTCACTCGAGTATCATGATGGAGGAGATGGGTAGAGAATGATGAAGGGGAAGAAAATGGAAAGAAAAAAAAGAGAGAAAAAAAGACCATGTTGGCTCTTCCTCTTTAAACACCGGTTAGCTTAGCTGTGACCATGTGGTAGAAGTTACTGTGTTGATACAGGCTAGAAGTGACTTAGCATAATCACTTCTGGAAAGAGGAGAAGCAGGGATAGGAGCCGTGGTCAGAGTGGTGGTTTTATTTCTGGACAGATTCTTCTCCAGGCTCTCTCCATGCAGAGGTGTAGGAAGTGGCAACGCAGCTAGAAAGCTCAAGCCTTGCTGTCTCTGAGCCTAACTATAACTAGGCTTGCTCCTAAAGAAAATACCTTTATGAAATTTTCAGGAAAGGAAAACTGACACAGCTGAAAGGAGACCTGACTCCAAACCCAGCGGCAGGGTGAAGGCAGTCTTAGTAGTCACTGGGCAGTTTTCGATCTCAGTCAAGCAGCAGCTTGAGGCAACCTGAGTTGGATACTAAGATTTGGGGTGTTTTAAAATTATAACACTGCAGAAAATGAAGACATGCCAAAATAATGTTGAAAGAGTGTTTTGAAAGAAACTCAAGTTGCCACAGAGTTGGAAGAAAGGCTTCTCTTAGAAAGTAAAAGCTGGCTAAAGGATAGGAAACAAAGGGTAAGGCTTAACAGGGCTTTTTTAGTTTCAAGGGAAAATGCTAGAATCAATTTTATTCAATATATTCATCAGAGACCTAGTGAAGGAAATCCACAGTGAGATCTCCATATTCACAGATTGTACTAAACTCTTTTTCAGGCAGCCAACCCTTACACTGATTGTGAAGAACCCCAGAAAGACCACACAAAACAAAATGGGCAAACAGGCATCAGATAAGCTTCAGAGTAAATATATGTAAGTTATGTATTTAGGGAAAAATAAACCAAACCACACCTACATGATGCTGAATATAGGACTCAGAGTGGCATGCCAGAGAAAAAAAAGATCTTAAGAGTCATCATTGACAAGTAAGTCTCTGGTCATCTATAAAAGCCAAAAGCAGATCATGAAGAAGGGTACTGAGAACAAGACGGAGGGCATCATTTTGCTGCTGCATAAAACTCTGGTGTAACCACACCTGAGTACAGTACATGGTCGGCTCTCGGCATCTCCAGAAGCATGTAGTAGAGTTAAAGCAGGTATGGAGAAAACCAACCGAAATGATCAACCAGCTGCCTGACAAGGGAAAGCCTAAAAACGCTGAGCTCTTTGTGATGGAGAGGAAAACACTAAGAAGAGGAACAGCTGAGTGTTACAAAATAATGAAGGCAATATCTAGGAAATTGGTTTAAAACAGATTATTTTCTATACTTCTCTAACGTATCGTGACAGGAGGTAACGGAGGCAGATAATATCAGAAAGTTCAAACCAGACTAGATAAATTCATAGAAAAGAAGTGCATGGGTAGATATGAAAAGAACAAGGCAGAGAAGTACCCTCTAATACTCCCCAGTGGATACTAGGGGTGGCACAGGGGAAACTGACTGCAAGAACTGGCCAGACCCATGTGCTCCCATAAACAGCGTCTGATATTGCCAGCGTCAGAAACAGTACTTGGGCTAGAAGGATGATTGCTTTGACCAGAAAGGCACTTCTTATGCTTTTAGACCATCCAAATCATGGAGAGAGACAGATGATTGTAAAAACAAATAATCAAATGAATAAAAAACCAATTCCCACGGAAGTACACTGAGCTGAAATTTTCTGGCTTTTATGTTTCCCTCCACCAAAAGAATACTGGTTTCTCTCGTACGTCAACACCCAGAATGGTTTGGCAGGACAGTAACTGTTAGATTTACTGCTTACACATGTGCATATAACGAGATGGCATCTTATTTCAACCTGATCACGGGCCAAGTGCTGGGTTAACATATGCCAGAGACATGGGAAACCGTGGAGCAACAGGGAAACCCCTTAAATGGGGAAATCCACCAGACATTAATGAAGTGATTAACTGTTAGTTTTATTAAATCACCAAATGTGTTTACATGTTTGCTAACATCATCTTCAAATCTCTCTTTTTTAATGGCAATCTTCTTTGACACAGCCAAATGCACTTCCCCTCCGCTGCAAGAGGCTCCTATTATATATGAATATATTTTAGTGACTTCCAAGTCAGTAAGGAACTTTCACCCAGCTGTAAAGGGGAGATGCACAGCCTGCACTTATCCAACCAAGCCCTGAGATAACCTTCTCTTTCCCCCTCACCACTATTTAAAATCATTGTTTAGGCAGGGTGACAGGGAGCGAAAATGAAGGCTACTGCTCACTTGGCACTTTTCAGTCTTGCTAGGAGTAAGAAGTCTGGTCTGAAATTTCAGTTCATTAAAATCCCTACAGTTTGACAGCTTTATCTTTCTGCTGAGGAGACACCCTTCCTGCATGCACCAGCTGTGGACTGGAAGTCCCACTATCTGTGAATCATCCAAAGGATTTTCAGGCTGGCACCTTGAAGCATCGAGGCCCTCACACTGTCTGTCTGTCTGTCCACACAGCTGTCAGACAGCTGATCCGCAGCAGCTGTTTAACCCTTTGGTCAGTTCTCAGCATTTTCCGGTGATGGGTAATGACCTCAGCCCTCGGAAGGTCTTACCAGCTTTGTGAAAATCATCACCTGCTAACGGCAAAATATAAAAATTGGGGTCTGATTGAAAAGAAATCAGTAGCAGCCTTAAGGAAACACACCAAACACACAAGAGCAGCGCAGCCCTGGCTCTGGCTGATGGCTCGGCAGCAGCTCAGGAGGGCACCCCATGGGACTGCCCAGGGAGGAGGGAGAGGGGTTTGCTGAGGGCAAGGCAAAACAGAACTTCGGTGAGGCAGGGCACAGACCGTCAGGGATTCAAGCTTCACTGGACCCTCTGCTCACAGAATGAGTTTGTTACTAGGACTATGGTGATGTAGGTTTATATAGGTCACTGTGACAGTAAAGACACATCATTTTCATCTTCAGTTTGCTTGATCTTCAGCATCTTTAATCCATGGAATCAGCATGACTGATTTATTACTACTTATAAACCACAGTGACAAGGTCTTCATTTTATCTCTATGCATCTCTTACCCTGTTCTTAAAATACAGATGCACATTGGCTATCTGTGTAAACAAGAGATCAGTCTTTCTTCTGATTTTGTGACATTGTCTCTCCATGCCCTCTCAAATATATATGATTGATTTAGCCTCTGTCTCAGCCATTTGCTATCGTAAGGAAACTATATTGTATTTTTTTTCTGTTTTCCATTTCTACCGGAAATCTGGTATTAAATCCCTACAGACGTAAATCTAGATTGTCTTCCAGCATATATTTCCATTCGTATCCCATTTATTCTCTATTACTGTCAGCTGTATTAACTTCCTACCGACACATAGCATGGTTTTTCCTAGCCCTGGCTGTGTTAGGCTCACTGACCTACCACCACCACTCTTCTGACTATGGCTTGGGGGTTTATGCTCACTTTCAAACAAAAACAGTTAAATTCTGACCTGATTCTAACAGCTACGATCTCAAAAAATGTATTCAGAGAATATATGTTAAGGATGTAAAGGTTGGCTGCTGAATCCCGTGGACTCCAGGACCCAGGGATCCCTCCTTGCTGACTGCTGCAGCCCAGCCAGGGGCACACAGGGACTCAGGAGGTCTCTCCATCCCCGCCTGATGGACTCGGGTCCTGTCCCCGTGTGCAGGTTTGGCCAGCAGTGAAGGTGAGCACTTGTCCCAGACGGGCACACACACACATGTACAGAGAGGGCACCAAGGCAGCTGGACATGCAGACTACCCGACAGACCACTGTCTTCAGCCGCACTCACACAAAACCCAACATCCCTCACTTTAAAGGTAAGTAAGCCCAGTCCTGTTCCTCCTCTCTGGCTGATCAGATTGAAGTCCCCTATGAAAACATACACGCCCTCACCTTCTAGAATCGCAAGCACAGTCACATTCACAGATCCTCGAATACCTGCCCAGCACAGCTGTAAAGCCCTCGAACACCCATGCCCGCACTCCCTTACCAGGTAAGCAGGTCTCCTCCCATTCTCCAGCCAGTCCAGCCTGAAGTTTGCTCGCAGGCAGATATATGTGCTACACATTTGTCTCACAAGCATCCACACAGCCATGGATTCCTTTAATATTAGCACAGCTCCTCAGTCTTCCTGTGCCCAGACCCTGGGTCCCCTCACCCAGCATGGGCTCGGACCTCAACTCCTTCCAGATGCAGGCTGCCTCCTGCTCACCAACTAGCCCAGCTTAAAATTTGCTTTACAATTGCACATACATGTACACACAGGATTAAATTAACTGGGGGGGGGGGGGGGGGGGAATAAACAGACTTTGGTATTTACAGGTGCGGCTATTTAGACCTCTCCCACACAAACATACACCCCAGCCCCTCCAGTTGCTGACACCTGGAGCTACCAAGCCTTAAGTTCCATGAGTCCCACGGTTCCTCCAGCCGGGATCCCCCACGCCTCTCTTGCACATTGGTCTCTCTAGATGCTGCCGCCAAGACCTGCGAGTCCCTTCCCCAGTTGCTGGCACTGGCACCTTGCAGCACTCACACGTGGGATACAAAATGAGATCATACAGAAAACCAAACCAGTTAAGTAAAGGGTTTAATGGGGAGGCAGGACAGGCTGCAGCATCCAGCAGGGGCTCGGTCACACGAGCGCACTGCCGGGCAGCCTGCACACACGGCCGGCCCCTTTGCCGCCCCTCTCCCCTGTGTTCCCACGCTTGCTCCTCTCAGTCCACCCTCACCCCCGCCACCACCTTTCTCCACCTTTGGCCCTTCCTCTGAACATCCTCTAACAAGTACCGAAGGGCTCCCCGTCCGCGGTTTCGCGCAGCCCCCCCGTGCCCCCCGCTGACACCCCGCGGCGGGGGCAGCCCTGCCCGCCCCCCCAAAGCGGAGAGCTCAGGCTGCCCCTCCCCCACCGGCCCTAACGGCCCATCAACCGGCGGCCCAAGGGGTCTGGTCTTCCGTATCGTCTCCCTTACTGCCTGCTGTTAGGTTTGTGTATCTGCGTGTTTATTTTGTCACTTTCCTTGTTATCTCTTCTGAAGAGTGGGAGCCGGGTCACTTAACGAGGCAATGCTCCCGCATTCCACATCCCCCCCATACACACCCCGCGAGCTCCTGATGCCCGAGGTCGCCTTACGGGGGAGAGAGATCGTGAGTTGAGAAGTTCATGACTAAATGACTTTGTAACAAGCAGGAGGGAAGAGCCGCTGAAAAACAGAGGAGGCATCCTAGAATGACACACGGCTACAGTATCTCAGGTCTTCCTTAAAGCGTGGGTTTCACTCCAACTGGTTACTGGTTTTCAGTATTTCTATGGGTTTACAACGCAAAATACAGAAACCGATTCCGAAGATGCAAACAGAAGTTTATCATGTCACCAACCTGCTACTGTGGGCAGCACAGGCATGGATAGACAAGCAAATACTTGATACTGCCAGAGGAGCTCACTTCAGCAAGAAGAGGTCATCCAAGAAGTTTGGCAAGATGAAAAGGTCCATCTCCCCTGCAAGTGAACTTCGGAGAATGTGTTTCTCCGCTCTCCCTTGCAGTCCTGTCAAAGTTATGAGAAAATGCAATACCATTCCCAAACCTAATCACCTTGCAGCTTCAAATCACTCCTCTCTTGTTGCCCAGAAATCCCAGGCAGGACCTGGCTCTCCTGCAGAAGTACCCACACCAATCACATTTAATAAAATTGTGCAACAACTTGGAATTATGAGTCAGCTATAGCAGCTGCTTGACATGTATTCCTGTAATGTCTTGAGTGATGATCTGGAATGAGAAATTCAACTTCCTATTGTGACAACCTGTATTGCTGATGTTATTAAACTCATCCTAAAGACCACCCTACCAGACTACCTCCCCTTTTACCAAAAGTAATGTCAAAGCAAATAGACATAGATAAAACATTAAGGGAAAACGTTGTAGAAGATTGAAATTTTCCAGCATGGTAAGAATAGTGAAGCAACAAGATCGGTCTCCTTGGCAGATTCTGGAATAACCACTGAGGTTTTTTTCAAGACCAAGTCAGGCAAAACATCTCCCAGGAATGGCAGAGTGCAGTTGATTCTGCGCTGGGACGTGGGGCTGGACCAGATCAGTGAGTCCCAGGGGGGAGAGGCTGAATCAAGGGGTTAAGGCATGGAGATCAGGAAAATAAGGTTTACTGGACATATGCTGAATAATGGTTCTCCAAGAACCTCATCTTCCCTATTTGTGAGAGGTCTTTTCTTCCCCACAAAGCCCCATGATTGTATTCTTAGAAAACAGCACTGAATTTGCACTCTGATAGACATACTGGATGAATCGTGGATTTTAAACCATCATTAGATCCTGGTCTTGGCCTGCTGAAGTGCCCCATCACAGCTCAGCCCTGGAGACTACTTCAGTCATTTGGCACTGAGCACATATTAGCTAGGGCCGTGCCCCAGGACAGACCAGCCACCCTCACAGCCTCACCTCAGGCAGCTTTCCCTGTCCCCATTAGAAGCTCTTACTGCTACCCTCACAGCATCTGCTGCAGGGAAATCCCCCACAAATATATCTGAGGTTTTTTGAATGAGCACATTTAAACCCTTGCAGCTAACGACCATAGCAAGGCTGGTGTTCTCACCCCAAAAATTAGGGAAAGGAGCAGGCGAATTCACTCACTTCGGTTCCCATGGGTGGGCTCCAGACCTGCAAGCCGTTCCTCCAGAGACCTGAATCCAACCCACCAGAACTGAACAAATACTATCTCTAAAATCCCAGTTTATGTTATTAAGGTCATGGATTCTGAGTACATATTCTGTGGTTCTCTTCTCATCTAACATAATTCCTGCCTTTCCCATTTGTGTATCTGGGTCCAGCACATTGTATTTGGGTATTACTAAAGCCCTGTACCATGCTGCTCAGACACACCTTACACAGCTATTACTATTGCACCGCTCCTCTATTCCACTATTCCACATTGCTACCTGAAACTGTAAAATCCTTTATAATGACTGATTCTGCATCCATTTACCCGTCTATATGGGAGGAGATTAACTTCAAAGAAAAATAAAAGATGGCACAGAAAGACAGAGCACTGTGCATAGATGATACACTGTTACACTTTCTGCCCATAAGGTAAAGAAAAAACCAGAAGAGAAACAGGAGAACCAAACTGTTGAGTCTTCAAAAAATCTAGTTGCTAAATGAATAAGGGGAAATTATTGCTTCTTTTTCTGTCCACTTTCCCATCCCTCCCTTCCTCTTTCCCTCCCTCTCCCACAAAAAAAAAAATAATCTAGAAATTAACTGCAGCAGAATCATTTTTGTTTTAAGCTATTAAATCATCATTTTTCCTCAAGAAACATTGATGATCTAACTGACAGTTTATTTTAAAAATAGATCAAGCGTTTGGTTGTGATGCAAGTGCTGTATTTTATCCCTAATGGAAATAATTAAACTTACTTATATGCATGAAGAAGCAAAGAGGAAATAAAACAGCCATCCATCTTATTCAAAGGACTACCCAGTGTCTTGACCAGAAAACATAAGATTTTACACAGCGGTGCTATAAAAGCTGAAATCCATTCACCGTTGTCCTTGATCATTAACAAACGGACTGGCTTTAGGATTTATGATAGTAGCAGGTACTGCAGTGACAGTCTGTATGGTTCTCTATCTTCACATTGTCCTTAAGGGTAATCTTAAAAAAAAGAAAACACACACATATAACAAATAATTAGATTTAGCTACACAGTAAAACCAGCATTCTCAAGTGAAAGTTGTCTGGAGCCCTTTTCTTAGCCACAAGGTACACAGACTCCTTGGGGTGTGTGTACTAGAACAGCCTCTGGATGCCAGCCTGTGAAGCTACATCATCAGTGACTTCTGGAGCTATAAAGAGAAGGTTTTCAATAGTGACATAGTCTGGTGTCCTTAATTTGGCATATCTTAAAGTCTCTAATTTTCAAAAGATGTCAAGTAACCAATCTATGAAAAATCAGGAAGTGTCCTCATAATATTTCACATGGGGATTAAAAAAACTGAGGCCACAAACACAACAAGTCATCTTCATTTTTAATGTCAATCAAATTCTAGTTGCTGCCTCAGGGCAAGTATGATATTGGTGGTCTAGAAAAAGGTTTATGCTCTACTCAGATGAAGAGCCAGGATGGGTTCAGCTGTAGGTAAGTCAGGTATCTGGGCTCTCATCACAGCCAGTGGAGCGCCAGCGCTCCATTCAGCTGCACACACAGAGCTGTCAATTGCCATTTGAGATGTCAGAGGGGATCTCGCCAACCCTCCAGGTGCCACTCTAGAAGGTCTTTTATGGGTCCTGTCTGCCAGCCATACACAGGTGTCTTCAGCACCCCAGGGTATCTCAAATGGCACCAGATCTGTGAGTGGCCAACTGAACTGAGCCTCCAGTTGACACACTTAATGAGCCTGACTCAGATCACCATAGGATAGACACCATAGCTTGTTTCAACTAGCCCACCGTTTATTACATCCAATTTAAAGTTTCTTTACCAGGAGCAGAATCGCTCCCAATATAATCAACTTTAGCAGAATCTCTCTTTAAAAGATCCTTGCAGATGAGTGTGTTAAATGCTCAAAGTAGTTGCACACGCTTACAGTTTCCTCTTGGTTATATTATTAAAACACAATCTCAGTTAATCTAATGAGCACAGATGGTTTTGGTCCCTCATTCCCATATATGTAATTGATAGTATTGACCAGCCACCTTCCTGGAGAACTCCTGCCTATGCAGGAAAGAAGCAAGGAAAATGACTTGTTAAAATCCAATGCACACTGCATTTAAGGGCAAGGTGCACATGTAGGAGAGTTGGAAACGAGGGGACAAGTCCACCACCAGAACTGCAGGTGTCATGAGACAAAGCAGTTTCATTGAAGTCAGTGGCATTGCACCAATTTCCACATCCCAACTTAATATCAGACTCAGTACTGGTTGACACTTTAATTTCCTCTTGAGAAAAAAGAAAGAACCCAACTGCAAAGGATATAAATGCCAAGGATGCTTCCCTCAAATAGTTTTCCAATGTCCTCCAGCAAAAACATATCTGTTTCTATTCACTGCTTCAGTCAAACACACTGCATCCTAAAAGAAGCTTAAACGGGTCTCATTCACACCCTCACCTTGGTAAAAGCCTTTGCTACGCAGCACGTTGCTTCTGATGTAATGTTCTTTGGAACAAGCATGGTCTTCTTGGACCTCATCGGAGTGGGATAGGCCCGGGAGAAACAGCACCCAGTGCACTGGTAAACGGGTGCTCCTGGCTTGGAAAAGAATCTGTTCTCCCCTAGCTTGCACTCTGGACAACCTGCCATAAAAATATAAGGAAAAGACTTTTACTCGGTCTCCAGCTGTATTTTCATTTCCAAGAAGAAAGGGAAAGTGCGGGCAGTAAGAGGAAGCACTGGCTACATTCTGCTGCTTGCTGTCTGCAGAACAGTCACAGACACCAAAGATCCCCTCTTCAAGGTCCTTCAGCTCTGCAACACACACCAGCTGTAAAACTAGACCGTGGCTTTCTAGGTAAGGCAAAAGCATTATTGTATCTTTTCTGCTTTTCTTTTCACTATTGTTGACAGTTGTGGAGGGCTTTTTGTATGTCCTACTGCACTAGCTGTCCCGAGAGAACTTCCTATTAGCTAGAGATAAATAGCGCCAGCATGACCTGTAGTGCTTCTCAGACGCTCCCTGTTTTCAGGCAAGACTCTGTTATCAAGTTTTTAAAATGCCCAGTGATCCCGAGATTTTTGTAGCTGCATTTTCCTATATTCAGTTTGAGGCCGAATAAAAAAAAAACCACAACCTTCAAACACACGCATCCCCCGCCCCCCCAAAAATAATAAAATCTTCCTAATACGCCCCTTTTATAGACTGCTACACCACCAACATCCCATATTCTGGGATCTACAGAGGGAAAATATTATGCATATTATGAGGAGAAGCCAGGCTTCTGCTGTTCCTGACATTATGTTGCCATTTAGATTTCAGGAGTACAAGAAACCAAAACGCTTCTATTTGATAATGTTTCAAGGATTAAGATCACCCACGTCAACATGAAGGCACAGTCATCTGGGAGACTCTTGACCTGAAGAAATGAAGTTTAGAGAAGAAATAGGAAGCATACTCATAGCAAAATTACCTTGATTTATTATACCTGCATATCTCAGTGTCAATAAACGCAACTGAATGATAAGATTTATGACCACATTTATAAAACATGTGAAAACTTAATTAATACTCTTTACGACTAATTGCCCTATTCCTGAATGCTGAGAGCAGCTTACCCTGCATGAGAAACTCTCCATCGGGGAAAGCATGAAGAAGATGCAGAAATACAGACAAAATGGTCAAAGTGACAGCTGCATACTTCCCGTAGCAATCCATGATCTGTCTGGAAACACAAACACACACATCTTTAAAGGACTGTTTTGAACTGGGTGTAGTACTGGTTGGTATCCAGGCTACACACCGATACAGCGCGTTCAGTGCAAGTAACAGAGACAATTTAGAACCAGGACTGGAAACTGAAAATGCAGTGTACTGATGTGCATTTTATGGGCTTAGAAAATTGCCTTCATCACAAGAACAAAAATCTGCCTTTCTTTCTGGCCTTAACAATTTTTTTCTGAATATTAACATAAGCCACAACACACGAATATCAAATGTCATAACTGTCTAATATTTATGGTAGACTGGATAAATCCAGCAAGCGCTTATGGAGAAGAAGAAAGAATCTGCAGAATCTGGGATATGGAGAGACTAATTTCAGAGAAAATAATTTCACATCAGGACATAATTTCCTGAAACAGCCTCAAGCTGTGCCAGGGGAGGTTTAGACTGGATATTAGGAAAAATTTCGTTCCACAAAAGGGTGGTCAAGCATTGGAACAGGCTGCCCAGGGAAGTGGTGGAGTCACCATCCCTGGAGGTATTAAGAAGACAGGCAGATGTCTGGGCACACAGTTTAGTGGCGGACTGGGCAGCGCCAGGTTAACAGTTGGACTCGATGAACTTAAAGGTCTTTTCCAATCTAAATGATTCTGTGATTCTATGATCTCTTTAGTGCAAAAGTCCCCATGAACGGATTTTCACAGTCCTGTCCCTTGGCGGGAGAAAGCTCCTCCGATCTATGTAATTAGAGAGGCACTGCACACCGTGCTCCAGAGCACCTGGGGAGACACAGTGCCAGACCGAGCTCAGGAGGGCTTGAAACAGCCCCAGGGCCACTTCCACCACCCAGGGTCAGGGGTCTTTTAGGCTCTTAGGCTTCATTTTACTGTGGCAGCACCTTGGCTTTTGGGCTCTGAGTAACAGAAAGCTGCTTTGATATAAATATATCCTGGTTGGCTCAAACTTTTACGATTTTTTTCCATAGATTAATGTTGTGCAAGAAGGCTACATGCAGCACTGCACATCTGTCCTTCTACAGCTAGCGCACAAGATGAAGTGGCCATAAATAGCATATCGCTTGTTCTCTGGGTAATTCAACAGAAATGTAGTTGTGTGGCTATATTTGATCCAGATCAAATCTATGCCACAGGGTAATGCATATCTCTGATACGAATAACTGGGGGAACCATAATATTAAAGATACAGAATATATAGTTTGTAACAGTATGAATATCATACAAAATTATCTGCTTGGTTTTTTTTTTTTTTTTTTTTTTAAATTAATCTACTTTTTTCATTATTATTCACAATGAGATTTCCTGGTCAGGGTGGGGGGAATGAAACCTCAGTTCTCTCTCTATCCAAACATCAGATCTACTAAGTAAGGGCTACATGAAGATGAGCACGATGCTTCAGAATAATTTTAAAGGTCCTGTGGTAGTTACCAAAAAGTATTTCGTACGATCCTGCTCAGACAAAAAAAATGGTCATAAAAACTTGTTGTTTATTTTGAGCCAGAGAACTGCTGTGTGCCTATGGGAGGACCTCCCTTACTGGAAGGTCAGGCAGGATCTAAGTTAGGCTAAAGATGCCACACATATTTTCAGATCTCCATGTCATAAACAACTGGTCAGCTAACGCTACTTTCAAAAATCATGGATTCAGCTGAGCTAAGAACACATAAAAAAAACACTGAGCCTCACTTCTGCTCTTGTCAGTATTAAAATGTAGTAATTTAGGTATGAAGTTTGTAACCTTCCTTCTCAAGCACTAAAGCCTCCTTATTGTACTGACAATTCTGTTGTGCCCAAGCAAAGACCATTTTGGCCCAATCTCTCACTCAGAAAGCAGAATTTCCCCCTTTAAAACTATTTTCTTCCAAAGCATAGAGCTGAGCCCGCCCTTTAGAGATGAACAGGAATTACTTATATCCCATGGTGAACTAATTGAGTCCGTGGACAAAAGAGGATATAGGATATATGCAAAGGAGTAGAAAGGATGTTGAAGTATTAAATTCCCAAAGCAGGGCAGCCTGTGCAGGTGACAGAGACAGCAGCGCTCCTTCGCCCAGCCTGGCTGGCTGGGGGACAGCCTTGCCTTGGGGGATTGAGTTTCAGGGTCTTCTTATTGCTGAGTCACAGAGCACATTTCAACAGGGGGACTTCCCCTGCCCTTGCAGATGATCGTGTGAGGGATTCTGGGCTAAGCACCGCTCACCTTCACCTTGAAGAGAGAGGAGCAGCAGTGCCTATTTCGCTGGCCCCAGTTGTTGGTGACTGGCTTCACCCCAGGCAGCATCCCAAGCCAGCAGCTTCCAATCACCAGACTATTTACCTGCCTTCTCAGAAACGAACACACAGGTCTCTCTCCACCTCTGCAGGCAATGCCCCAGGCCATGCCTGGAGCTAACCCACAACTTGTCTGGGCACAGCCGGAGCTGCAGTGCTGAGGGCATCTCCAGACTGCAACTGGATCTTCTGGACAGTGTTTCTGTGCCTGCATAGATCACCTGATCCCTTGACTTCAAAAGACTAAAACTGTCACACAAGAGCATGATGTGCTAATGACTGATCTGTGGGATAAGGCCCCAAGCTGACAACAGATATATACATTTTAGATACTAAAAAACTACAGTGCTTAGCAAGCAAGCAAGCAAAAAAAAAGGCATTCAGTCCTTAACTACTTAAGAGGCTCTCTTCCAAATACACCAGTCAATGCTGCTGCTCCATGATAAATATTATCCAGGGACAGATCAAATTATGGCCCCAAATATTTCTGAAAATGAGGAGACAATGAGAAGGACAACTCTGCCAGCAACAAAGAAATTGATCTTGAGATTTGGTGTAGACGTCATTTAAGCATGCTATACTGATCAGAGAAGGCACTGCCAACCCAAACCGGGAAAGATGGTAGAAAATCAAGTATAATTAAACAAAGATAGCTTTCACATAATGGAAATGCATTTCTTTGTAGATTTTGCACCTACCCAGCAGAATCCCTACAAGGACTGCCACAATGATGCAAATGTTCAAATAATGCCTGCGCACATCTGGAGGGAGAGGGAAACCTGAGGTGGTCCAACGAGTGAAGCCACTTGCCCGATATCATTATCTGGCACACCTGCATGTGTGCAAAAAATTGTATTGATGAGCAAGGGATGCTCCATCACTACACAAATTTCCAGAGATATATAGGGATGTGAGGCTGCTACGCACAGGTCAGGTCTTGGTTCATTGAGTAAACAGACCTATAGTACAGTCATCAAAGGCAGCAGTTCACATGGCAGCGGAGCACAGGCCCTAGAAGTTAGCTTTGAAACCCGGAAAAAAAATCAAAGACAGCTCCATCCTTGCAGCAATCAGAAGAAGATCATGCCCTGGCAGGTGAGGATGAAACCAAATGCAGGATGACAATCACATGGCCCTTGCCTGACTGGGGTTAGCAAAGTGGAAAGAAACAAAGTTTATGAGCAGGAGTGATGTGCAAAAGTGGAAACAAGCCTCTTTCTATTTAAGATGGCAAAAACTAGAGATAAGAGACCAATCCAAAGCCCAGCTAAACTGAATGGCTAAGAGGCCAATGAGGTTGCAATTAATGAATGGCAAGGGCTGGGTTCTGGGTACAAGTAACTTGGCTTCCTCCCTCCCACCTGCCCAGTGAGTCAGTTCATGCTGGCAGAAAACAGAGCACAAAGGAGTTGAAAGGAGCCAGTAATGAAGAAGAAAACCCGCGGGCAGCAGCTGTGGAAGCACTGGAAAGAAGCATTTGGAAGAGGTATCAAAAAGCCAGTTCAATGTATGTATGTACACATGCAGGCTGAGCGCAACCTGTAGTTACTCATTTCTGCTTGAGCTTTTACCAAAACCCCATTCAAGTACGAGAAATAGTCTTGTGATGTTAGTCAACAGGCAACAAAGGAAACGGGGGATGCCATTAACATGGTAGATCCATGGAAATGTTGAACATGGCTCTCAGGTTTTTGAGAAGCAGCTGCCAGCTCTCTGCACCCTGTTCCCTCAACAAGAGTACCTGTGTCCTCAGGAGAAAGGTGATCCCTCACACCACTTAGATCCACAGCCTCCTACGGTCCTGCCAAACATTTTGGGAACTGAAGTGAGCTCAGCTGCATCTATGGAGTTGTGCTGAATAAATTGTCTGGATCCCTCTCTCTAGTAAATAAGGCTTTTTTAAAGGTTATTTATATATACTCTCTCCAGCCTCATGGAGGGGGTGTGACTGCCGGCAGACTTGTCTACAGTGGGACACAATTCCACAGTTTAATGTCAAGCCCTGCTCTATCCAAGGGGACATGCCCCGGAGCGTGAGAAGCCGGCTGGAGGGGCTCATGCACCAGCAGGAGAAGACAGACAGCCTTTTCCAAATTACCTGTTTCCACGCCATCCTGAGCCTTCTGATAGTCTGGATGTGCCAATGGCTCCAGTGAGATGGCATCCACAGGAATAACCCTTGATTGATTATTCCGTGATTTCATGCTCTTTGCTGAAGGCACGGTGGCACTCTCCATCCCAATTTTTCCAAGAACACACAATGCTACGATTTGGTACAAGTGTTTCAGGCAATCCCAGAGGGAAGTTCTTTAACTTACATTACATTACAATAACCAAAAGGGGAATTGAAATTGCAGTTTTGCACTTCCTCTATTGAGTCGGACTGTCAGGCTCATACCAAAACCACCAAAGAGCTAGCTGTCACTAACACCCAGATGTGGTCTCCTTTACTCTTCCATTGCAACAGCCATTTTTCCTAATGGTATTACCTGGTTCTTTGACTGTGCCCATGCTGCTAACATGTTAACATGTTACAGTTAATGTCTACACTAACTACATTTCATCTCACCATCAAAGGAAGCTTTTACTTTGCCCTATTAAATATTATCTTTCTTAAGCGATTGGAACATTATATAATGCATGAATTTCAGCATCTCTTCGGAAAAATGGTAATTTTGAGTCTTCCCTAGCAGTTAAAAGTCTCACCTCATTATTTACAATATCTTGTCTTTTCCTGTAAATAAGTTGTCATGTTACCAGTTACCATCACAAAGACAGGGGATCATCTGTATTTGCAAACAGGTCTTCTGTTCAGGTACACACGGGACTCAGTGGATGCTTTTACATTCACCTGAGGCTCCACTGGATCAGAATCCCTCATCTAACCCTGTGGTCCATATCCTGGAACAGATATGCCCGCAAGCTCTGTTCAGCGGGCATCCTTTGTACTGATTGTGCTAAATAACCTGATGTTTTCAGCGTAAACTTGGGATGTCCTTCCATACTTTTTCATAGGGTGGTATTGTCATATCCAACAGAAGTTAAAACACTTTGCACATAGTGTTCATTTCTTTCTGGGATGCTTGGACACGAGATACCGCTGTGTGACAGCTACAATGAACAACTGCCAGTGCTCCACTTGCAGCCCAGTGTCATGCACACAGCAATCGGCTAGCAAACTGCTGAAGACCGAGAAACCTTCACTAACGTGTTTGGGGTTTTTTTTCCCTTCCCTTAACATGTTTAATCACGACTGGCAATTTAAAGACTGTAAAAGATGTATTCACACCACAGGTAGTGTAACATTCAACATTTAACAGCAACACTGTTGACCAAGGAGAAAAACACGTTACTGATTAAGAATTACTAGACCCTAGGAGAAATCACAAAATACAAACATTAGTACAATTCTAAAACCTTGTTTTCTCTTACTTACAAAGCTAGTTTAACCAAAAGCACTGATGTTTTAGTCTAAAAGCAATCCTTAAGTTAAGTTTCAAAATAAAAACTGACAGAATGGAAGGAGAAGAAAACTTTTGGAGAGAAGGGGAAGAGAATGTCAAAACACATGCAATTGTTTCTCTTTAACAGTAACAAAAATTTAAAAATATATTACCTCAGTTGTTCAACAAGAATAAATCAGACAGCTGAGAAACTGCAGGATGGTGTTTGAAGGTAAATTGTCCTTGACGCTTGGATGTACGTTCCTGAAACTGATGTATGAAAAAGTTGCATCTTTCTTTTATACCAGTAAAGCTAGATTACATTCCTCGCCCACATCTAAGCCATAGGATCAACTGTACATTTTACCTAATGACTGAACATTACTTTATGTAATTACCAGCCCACCATGCTGATCTTATCTGCAACTTGACTTCCACAAAGATTTTTTTTTTCCTTATATAATGAAAGAAAGGTCAGCTTACGAGCACAAACCCAACGCTGTATGAGTTTCCTGGGGAACTCAAATATCAAGCATCCAGTCATTTGCTGCAGTCTTCAGTGAACACAATCTCATTTTAAAAAAGGAAGAGTTACTAAGGTTTCCTAATGCTTCTTATTAAACTGGAGAATAATATTTTTTTTAAAAAAAACAAACAACCAACCAAAAATAAAACACTTGTACAGCAATGGCATTTTTTTAGCAAAGAATAACAAAACAAAGAGCAGCAGTGATCTATACAAACATTTACAAGATGAATCTCCATTTGAATTTAATGCCCAGAGAATGAATTCAGGGATAAATACAGAAAGATTACCTTAATAAAGGTAAGATTTCTGGCAAGATCTCATCTTGTTTTTAGTAAAGCTAATGCAATGGAGGCACTTCTGAAAACTGCACTAGGGTGCAGATTCTAAAAGCTTAGGGACTTTTATGTCCTCAATTCCAAGTGACAGAGTCTATGCCAGTGCTGGCTAAATAAGACAGGTCCCACTCTACCTTCTGGCACCGAGGCCAAGCAGCACAGCAGGGCTTGCATCCACTCAGCTCTTCCCTTCCCCTTCCCAAAGGGGAGGCACACATCCAAAGCCTACCGGGAACAGCCCCTGGCAATGCAGACAGTCCTGGGTCATTCTTAAGGCCATTCCTGCAACTCTGTTGTGTTTTCAGGTCCTGGAGGCATGAAGGAGAGTCACTTCAGCTGTCAGAAGTTCACTTCAGAAGTTAGCTGTCTAAACCTGAGTTACTGCTCTAGACTGCCTTTATAGTCAATGGAGAGAAATAGCCTTAAACATCTGTTTTGATACAAGACCAAGTTACTTTTCCAGTGCACCTATTTTTCACCATTGAGAGCCCAGGGTAACTAGCTTGGACTGCTCACTGTCTCATCTTTAAAGATTTACGAGCATTTTATTAGCTTTAAGAAACTCCTAAACATCAAAAGGCTTAGAATTACCTTTTAAGCACCTACTTTTTGTCACTCGTTGTTGGAGATGCAATATTGAATGGGACCCCTGTAGCTTCTTATGTTCTATGAAAATGAGGCTTTGATTTGCCATTCAGTCTCTTCCAGAATGTTTATTATATAGGCAGATTTGATGAATTGCACCTGTCCAGATTTCTGTGGTTCTCTTTTCTTGTCCCTTGCCTTGACTCTCTTTCTAATACAGGCAGCACCCCCTGACTCAGTTATTTCAGACACATTTATTGCAACCTTATCACTGACTTCACTAACATCCTCACCTGCTTCAAGGGGTTGGACACCTCTTTCTCTTCTATTTGTTCAACTGATCACTATAACAAAGTTAAACTCAAAACAATTGTCCCCAGCTTACGCTCAGCTTGAAATTGGCTTCTGTTTCAAAACTGAAGACAGATTTCTGTACCTGGAAGCTTGTCTTGTTTTTATCCAACAAAATGAGCTGGTCTAATAAAAGATAAATAATAATAAAAAAAGTCTCTCTCCCTACAGTCTTGCTTCATTTAATAACAAAAGCATAAGGCTGACATTTGAAAGCTATTGGTAAACATAGTTTACTGAGAAATATTCCCCTGGAAGGCAGAAGCTTAATATTTCTTGTCATTCAAACCAAATTGATGAAAATTGCTTAAGTTTACAGAGTGCCTCTGACTTGGCTCTGTGCTGCCCATCTCATACTCACTCCAGCTTGCAGTCCAAAGGGAAACCCAAGATGACTTGTGATGCTTCACAAAACCCAGAAAACTATCTTCATCAGCAGGAAAATAAGTAATGATTGTATTATATATTCATATTTGGTACTTATTTGCTTGTGTATTGCAGTATGTCATCAACTAGTAAAAAGGAAATGCTGTACAAAATAGTTCTTTCATTAGAATGACTCAAGCACAGTGACAAGGCTATCCCCACAGTGTAAAAGAAAAATAAAAGTGCCCACAACCTGGTACTCTTTTCCTTCAGAATGTATTAGGAATAAATCTTGTGAAGTCAATGGAATTACATTGGTATAAAAGACAGTTTAAAAAAAGCTCCTATTTTTATTAAGAGGATTTCTTAGTTTAGCCGCTCCAAATCTCCAACTAAAAATACTTGGTCAAATCTGTCTTAATGTGTGACTGAATGAGAAATGAGAGAATGTGGCTCACTGTTTTGGGGAGGGGGGGCTCCAGTTTATCAAACAGGGTGTTCTCAAATCGCTTAACAATACTCTAACAGGTTTTTTGATACACTCTGATATGATTTTGTAACCTGTATAAGTATATGGATGAAAAGATAGGCAAATACGTGCACCAAACTGGACCATCAAACATGCTTCGGCAAGGTCAGTATTTTGTTTCCTATTCAGGGGTGGAGAAAGGTAACAAACTGCTAAAATGTTCAAGTTTCTTTGAGGCTGCTATGTTCCTAAATTGGACTGGGACTTTACTAAGAACCGTAAATGAAACTAAATATAGCACTTGTTAAGACTGAAATCAGTGTGAGCTGATACCTAAATACTATGGAGTTTCAGAACTTTTGGCTCTTTTCGAGGAGCTGGGTCCCTACAGCTCCTTCTCTGGCTTTCTCTGGAAAGGAGAGTTCATGTCTCTTCCCTTGCTCTGCCAGATGCTGTCTCAGGGTATCTGTCCTACTTCCCTACTTAGTGATATCTGCTTATCTGCAGGCTGCTTCCTGATGCCGCCTCTTCTTCCCTAGAGGAAAGCTTTTTTACTTTGCCATTCAGCACTGACAGTGCTGGGCATCCCTGCTGTCAGCAAAAGAATGGGAAAGGGCTCCCTCGCTTCAGAAAATAAACTCTTCCATTCAAAATAACTCCACTTAATCAATAAACAGACACACCCACACAAGCATGGTCACAGATTAGCGCTATTAAACAGAATCTACCTACTTTTAATAAGGGCAATACAAGGTTTCCTATACCTTGCCCCAACAGAAGAGACAGTACAGAGCACACCTACTTTTCTAAAAATTTAATTTAATTTAATTAGAACCATTCCTGCCTTCTTTCTTGGTTTTCCTACTCTTTGTAGATAAGCAAATGAGAAGTAACAGCCTTTGGAATGAAGTTCTGATAGCATTTTTGGCTTGGATGGACAAGCAGGTTGAGTTCTGGAGGAATTTAAAAAAAAATAATAATCAAATCACATTTCAGAACTTCCTCCAAACACAGCCAAAATCCACCCTTCACCAAACTCAGAAAACAGCAGCCCCCCAACCTGAGAATGGGATGGCTCGCTGAACGCCAGAAGCTTCTCTTTCCTATCCCCTTGCAATCTGTGAATACCTCCTTGGCTTCTTTGGCCAGCCCTGCCCTGCAAGCTGACACAGCACACACGAGCCCAAGCCTGCACCATACCCTGCACCAGAAAGTATCCTGAAGCACTGGTACTATCTCTTGCATTTTTGGTGTCACTTCCTTCATTTCTCATGTTATCTCCCAGGCATACCAGGAGGAGAGAGGTTCCCACATACTACAAGCTACTCTGCACTGATGCAGGCAACTTATCGGAGTTGCTGAAGAGAGATAACAACAAATGGCCCCACCAGAATGAGAGAGAGCATATCCTGGAGAGAAAAATTTGCTGGGGATTCAAGGAAAAAAGAAGTAATTTGCATGTTGAACAAAAAGATATACAGGTATTTCAATATTTCACTGAGTCTCCCCTCTCCTTCCCAGTTTGCTCGTAAATTTTCCAGTTGCAATCCATTTATTCCCAGAGCCAGGAACACCAGCTGAGTAGACATACACTTAGACAAGGTTCCCCAAGGCAACAGAAAATACAGATATACACCATTCTGCAGTCAGGAGCTCTTGTCTGCTGAAATACTTCATACCATAATATGTGGAAAGCAAAAGTCAAGCTTTCTGCTCTTTTACAGATGTTGGCAACTGATTATCTAAAATTATCTCTCAAAGCAATACTTTTCAGCCGCATCTTCCTTCACATAAAATCAATGGGAGTTCTGCCATTATTTCAAATGACACTGGATCAGGACTTTTAAGATTAGCTATTAGTGTTCTCAACCTTCAGCCAAACATTGATTATTCTGAGATAATAAGGCTTTCAGTACTTATTGCACATAAATAATTGACTGCAAAGCCTCTCCTATTCTAAAACCATAGTGTAAAGTGGGTTCACTAATACATATCTTTTTTTTTTTGTTTTCAAAGGAATTAACATTACTGATAATTGCATTTCAGAAATATGTGCAATGATAATTATTTCACCAAAGCTAAGTAAAAATTGTGCCTTTGAAGAAAAATAGTAAGATTATAAGGAATACCATGCTTTTCCCCCTTTTTTATTGTAACTTGTCAAAGTCAAAATGTTTAATGATGACACATTATTAGGCAACTTATGGTTCTAACAGGATGATGGCTTGTTTAGCTCTGTTTTCATGCTTCTATTTGGAATAGGTTTATTTGAAATCCAATTTCTTTGAGCAAAATTAGAATAGATAATATTACAACTGTCACAGCATTGTGGAATGGCAAACAAAATGCCATTAACGTGTAGGTTTGACCTCAAGGGCTTTAGAGATTGTATTTCAATATTCTTTATCTCTACTGTTAATTAATAAAAGTAACGACACCTCATATGATGACTAAACCAGCTCACAAGGTCAGGAAGGACTATTCCTGCTACATATAACATTGCGCAGTTGAAGTAACCAGGTTTGTTAGACTCCTGAAACGTCAAGTGCTTATTATCAGACAGGGGTAAACCACTAGACTAGATAGACTGCTGATCAAACTGATTATGTCAAAATGTTCCTGCACCATAAGGGTAGTCCATGAGAGATAAATAATGCAGCCTTACTTTAAACATATTTCAGTATTTAGCTTTTTTCATGAAAAAAAAAATTACCATATGAATGGATCATTTCATGTCAGGTTTAGATCTGATAAATTGCCATGTAAAAGTGGAATGTATATCCAGAGCAGCTAAAACAAAGAAGCCTGATCAATAATGCAGGATGTCTCATTTATACAACTAGCACTTTCAGCAACTCTCATTATCTAATACAGAAATAATTGTTCAGACAATTAGCTCTTATCTTTTCCTAGCCCGAAATCTGAACACGTTCATGTGCTCACCGTATCACCTCTTCCATTAGTGGACATTTCTATTAAGAATTGCTTTCACATTTCATAGAACTGTATTTCTTGCTTTTTACAAATGAAAGCAGAAAAATCGCTGAAGTTCATCAAATTCCAATCAAACTGCAGTAAGCAAGAAGCAGCCTACAGTGCTGATAATAAAAAAAAATGCACTGACATAGAAACGTAACTGGAAAAGGGATTCTGAAGAAAATAGCTTATTTCTATCACATTACCAAGAGGTTTATTACCAGGTTGCTGTCACCCTCTCTGGTGTCACTGCAGAGAGAAACCTGGCTGCCAGGTTATTCTGCTGAATAAAAAATCCACCATACTTATGAACCATATTGCAGCAGCAGCTAAGGAACCCACATCGAGACCAAGCAGAGACAGTCCTCTGCCCCAGAGAACTCGCCATCTCATACTGGCTTTGGAGGAGTAAAGTTGTTCCCTCAAACTCCTCCCACTCCACCCACTTGGGCATTTTTCTGAAGACATCAGACCTCAAACTGATGTTCTTGGCTTCACCAAAATTTCCAGATGAAGTTCTAGGTCTATGCGGTGCTGTAGGTCAGTTCCCACACTCACAGTGGTCTCGTTTGATCACACATCTAAACAATTCCTTCACTCAGCCACTTGCCCCTCCAGAGGAACAGTGTGTAGCATATGTTTCACATTTGCCAGAGACTTTCAGAGCAAAAAATGAAGGGAATTACATGCGGTATTTGGTTATCAGTGTGACTCAGTGCATGGAAAATGGGCTAGTGCATTATAATTAATGCCACATTGGAAAGTAAAGCAGGCCAATGTTGCCCACCTCCGTACAGTTGCCTTTCAGAAATAAAAAGGGCTTACATTTACATAATAACACTTCAACATAGATCTTACAGTGCTTTGAAAGCTGGATATTGAGAGTTGATTTCCCACATTGTTGAAGTTTAGCCACTTCTAAGAGGCAGAACAGTAGCCATCCACTGCCAGCAACATTACGTGACTGTCCTCAGAGGGCCAGCCATGAATCACAGTTATGCCTCAAATTTAAGCTAAATGTCTATCTAAGTTGACTGCAAAGGTCTAAGCTATAAATTTATGGGGAGGGAGAGGGCACGGAAGGTGGTCCAAAAACCAGTAAAAATTTTAAAGATGCTATTTTATATTGCTCTGTGGTCCAGGTTATTTCTTAGCTAAGGTTGGACTATAAAACGAAAGAGCTGAGAAAAGTTTAAATAAAATCTCCTAGTTCAAATAGTCTAGATGGTGCGTGTGTCCTCTTTACAGACATGGAAAATGCAGTGGGAAATGCTTTAGGGGATCACTCCCTGCTTCAACAGTAAGGAATTATTTTGTCCATGCAAACTTCTGGATGCACTTCAATAATAAGCTGTCAAGAAGTATAGGTTATTGATATTTTACCCTTGCACAAGTGCATAGGAGAGAAGATACCACAGTGGGATTCAGTTCCTCCCAGCTTTAGACATCTGTGGTACAGATGGACAGTGTCCAAGCTGGTTGGTCTGGCTACCTCTACAGTCAATGGGAAGACAGGCATTTTCAGAGAGCAGTTCACCTAATCTATTTTAGCGCTCTCCTTAGGATGAAATGGGTGATGTCCTACAATTGCTTGTTTCTCTCCACTGGTTATAGACTGGTCAAAAAAAATGGCTTCAATAGTCGTATCCATTTTTTTAGATATCTGCACTTGACCAGATGAATCCAGCCCAAAGCATCTTTTGTTTTGTGGCTAATATGCAGAAAAACAATCATGCTTGGTTTTTTACACTTAGACTATCTGAGGTCCATGCTGTTTCCCAAGTTCTCTGTAACTTCCTACAGCCCATCTAGGAGGTTAGGAAGGGGAGGAAGGCAAGAATTGATCTTATCTGTTAACTACCTCCTCGATTCATTCCCTTTGCTTGTGTTCATTTGTCATCTCTTGACTCATTTGATATTTAGCTTGAAAATTCTCTGAAGCAAATGCTATCCTTCTATTCAATCTGGTTTTACCCATGATCAGGGCTCCTAGACAGTATAACCATTACAGACCAACACTCTGCTTGCTTGATGCTAAGAAGGTAATGCACCGCATCCTTATAAAGGATGGTGCTGCAAGTGCAGCTGCTGTGATGACAGTAAGCAGACTTTCAGAAACGTAATCACCTTCCCAGAGCTATTCCCAGTTAGGGATAACTTCACAGAGACGTAGAGCCTGATAGGCATAAAGAAGCCCACAGACTAACACAAAATGCATTTAACAGTACTTGCTTTGATTTCACAGAAACTTGTTTTGAGGTCCTTCAGCTTTTAGTCTTTGGTACAGGCAGACACTCACCAACCAGAGCAAAATGATGCCGGTGAGTGCCACACACAATCCTCCAAGTAAACCCTCAGCTCTGACTTTGGGATGTTGATGTCTTTTTCAGCAGTGTGCTACACCTTGCTCCAAAAAGGCAGCCAGACCTTTTGGTTAGCAAGTTAATAAAAACATTTCAATGCCACCATTTGTTAACTGACTGCATTTTTTCCTGGGAACATCCTTTAGAGTTGTTTCGATATTTTTTAAAATTTAAAATGTCATAGCTATATGTTAGATGGGTAATTCAGAGCTAGCACAACTCTGCTACTTCTGTTGGCCAGTACCAAATACCACCAAGTGAAGTGTCACTAGGTAACAAATGTTAATATCTGATATGCCTTATCAAGCTGAAACAAGAATTTTTTTATTTTAAGCAGAGCTTCACTGCAGCACTGAAGCAGGCGGAGTGCACTGGCCAGTGAAACCAGATTTGCTGCTGTTTGATATGCTGCAGAACAGGGCAATACAACTGATTCATTACAGCAAATAAAGTCACGAGTTTGCCATTGATTTATCGGTTTAAAGGATTGCATGTGTGAAATCAGCTCACTCTGACAGGGAAAAGTAAAGCTCAGTGCCAATGTCTTTGTGTTTTAACAGTTTCCTGGCTGGCTGCTTTAGCTCTTCCACTGATGTTGCTTTAATATGCAGTGAAACAGAGGAAGCAATGTTCTTGGGAAATTTTTCAGCCCTGATACTCATAGTAGTGTGCTTTAAAAAGCTATATTAAACAAATTGTGAACTCATAGACATACGATCAGTAGTCCTCAGAGCACAACTTACAGAATTGCTCTGTGCAAACAGGCAGGACAGGGAATGTAGTGAGCGAAGGGTTCCGTTTCACAGGGTATACAAAAGAGTCCTCTCTGCCTACCTTTGATTTATGTTACTCATCCTGCTGTCCACAAACAACTGCTGGGTCACGAGGGATCTGGGTGGTGGCCTAGCAAACCTTTGCAAGAAGTTGTTAAAATCCTATGCACATGCTTCCCCTCCCACTCAACCAAATCCTACATACAAAGTTGCAGTCTGTACCATCTACAAACCAGGAATGAGCAAGCACTAACCATGGAGAAAGTGATTCATCAGTCTAGCAAATTAAAGTCTAATAAAATAAAATTGAATGCAGATGAAAGAGTGGGGAAGAGAAATGAGAAAAAAAGCAGGCGTGGATATGAACTGATACTTTCATTATTTACTGTATTTGGTATGCATTTTTGAGGGTATGGCTACACATAGTGTGCAAAATTTACTAGAATAAGCCAGAGATTTGTCTCATCGAATGCAGGCAACTACAATGCCATATAGACACCTGAGCTGACTGTCTAGATTCCCTTAGAATCAAAAGAGAAAAAAGACATTTGTAGACCTCTTTTTGACAACTGTCTCAGGACAAGATAAACTGATCACTCTCCTTGGTTAAAAGGGGAACCTACACAACTCTCTCAAATGTAGGCATCCACCGCTGTACTTCAGATTCTTACATTTGGTCAGATAAAGCTCACAGGAAGCCCCGAAAGACTAAAACTCATTTTTTAAAAGGCTGCCTAAATTTACTGTATCTATTCCCTATTTCAACCACTACAGCTCATCTCAGAGCATCACTACAGATACTGAGGTTCTGAAAGCAGGTTAAAAAGGGCCAAGGAGGGTATCGATGCAGATCTAGAGGCATCCTGCAGACACCAAATAGTGCCAGGTCATCCACCAGCGTGGTATGCCCCGTACAAACACACCAGCTCGGTCCCAAAAGAAGCGGAGACACAGCAGCATGCTGCCACATCTGAATGACTGAGTTCAGCTGAGAAGCAAGGCTTGTCACCAGAGTCACAGATATCCCGGTACAGCTGTACTGCTCGTGTACCCAGGACCAGCATGGCTTAGGCACCTCTGCACACGCTTCCCTGCTCGGCATGCAGCTCACCCAAGCAATCTGCCCGAGGCCAAAGGCAAGGCTCGGTGCTTGAGGCTAGGCTGGCACATATCCTAGCCTAACACCTCAGCAGCAGCCCAGCACATCCAGCAGTGACCACGCTTACCTCTCTCTTCCCCACCAACATGCTCTCTCCTTCTATCCCGGTATGCAGAAAAAGATGTAATTTCCAACAGCGAGTAGACAGTCAAATACAATTTAGTACAGGGGATCACACCAGATCCCCAGCTGAGCCATGTGCAGTTGTTTGTAGAGCAGCCACTGGTGTGAAGTCTTGCTAACTTTGGTAATGTAGCAAGTCCCAGTGATTTCAGAAGCATTTAATCATGTACCCACACGTTGGCTGAGCAGGGCTGTACATAAGCACACATGCTTTGCTGATTACAACAATTTTTTGACACTAAGCACACACACCGCAGAATGGTATCAGGATTGTCAAGTACAAGCTTAGAGAGCCCAGCCTTTGATCCCATGATACTGGGGGTGGGGTGGGGGGTGGGGGGGTGGGGGGCAGGAAGTTAGAGATACTTAGGGGAAAAAGACATTAGAGGTGTTTAAGTTAGTGAGCTATGTGAGCTGTATTAGTGAGAAATTCACCATGAATGTTCAGAGAACTAGCTGAAGCAATGTTTGAATCACTGATGATCATTTTCAAGAAATAACAGCAAGCAAGGAAGGTTCAAACTTTCAAAAAGCATAAATGCAAGACTTATTTTTAAAAGAGAGGACAGAGGACTTAAAGCATTTTATACCTGTCAACCTAACTTTCACCCCTTGAAACGGAACAAATTATTAAATAAAGAATTTGTAAATACCTGGAGGATGATGATAATTATTAAAAAACAGTCAAAATGGGTTTGTCATGAAAGGAATCATACCAATTGATGCTAATCTCCTCCTCTGACAGGATAATTGCTCTAGCAAATAAGTGCAAATAGCAGATATGATGCATCTTGACAATGACAAGCTTTTGACACTGTCCCACACAGCATTTTCCTAAGCAAGCCACGACAGTGCATTCCAGAGGTAATTAGCAAGCCAGTAGGTGCACAGCATTTGAAAAATTGTTCTCAAAGTTCAGTAATTGGTGGTTTGCTGCCATTCTGGGCAGGTTTTTCCAGAGGAGAGTCACAGGACTTTGTCCTGGGGCCACTTTTATTCCCGACATCCATGAACATCCTGGGTAACGGCAGATGAGTGCACTGCCACAGTCTGGCAGTGACATCAGCCTGGGGGAGGTGGCAAAGTGCTTTTAAGTATGAAAATAACACTAAAAATGGGCCCCCAAAACTGAAGAAACAGCCTAAAATCAACCAGACAAAATACAAACACCACTTTGGAAAGAGAAATCTAACAAGGACAGAAAGTTAAATATAGAAAGGGAAATTACTGTGTAGGCAGAACACAATGTGGGAGATCACAAACTAAAGAGTCAACGGTGTACTAGATGACTTTGACAAAGAGTGAATTATTCCACTTAACCCAGTTCTGGTGAAGTCCCAGCAAGTGTAGTACTGGCTTTGGCATTGGTCATGTAGCCCACGAAAGATAAGGGCAATCAACCAGGGGGGATGTATGACAGCAAGAAGAGTTTAGGAAATACCAGCTGTGAGGAAAGCTAAAGGAATGACGTTTATGTGGCTTAGAAACAGGGCAGTAAATTGAGAAATTAAGAGATCAAGGTGGAACACTACAGCAGCACTCTAAAACGTAGGAAGCTGCCATAAAAGATTTGGTGGCCATTGTTCCACCGTGACAACTAGAGGAAGGACAAAGATAAGATGAATTTGCAGCAGAGATTTAAGTCGGGTATTATGATTACATTCAAAGAGTTAGGATTGTGGAGCATTGAAACAGGCTATTTCAGAGGCTGTGAAGTTTTCCCTCCAAAAGTCCTGATCCTACTTCTTTTGAAATAGCACGTAGCAACTTTATTTGTGTGATTAATAAAAATACTAAAGGTATATGTGGTCATCCATGAGTTTGAAAGGTCTGTTTGGTATCTGTAAGTCAAAAGTTACTCAGCTCCTAGTAACTTCACATTCATTGCAACTCCACACCACAATGATTCAATGTTTCTGTAAGCATGGGCTTTAACAGCAACAGGATTAGACCTACATTTTCCCCTACACAATGGTGCCTAAGTAATGAAATGCACATCTCAGATCTTTTAACGTAACATAATTTAATGAATTTTTTGTATTTGAATAGCATGCATAAATCACTCCAAAAGAACTGCTATCTCACTGTAAAAAGAGAGCTACTAAACTGTGTCCCCTAGACAAAGGAAATATTTTTCAAGTGGTTTGCCTGAGGGGGGATTTAGGAGAGGAAGTTAATGCATTCCAGCAAGAATCTCCATCACTATAATACCAGTGGATTAATTGTAAGTAAAGCTAAAGCTGTGAGTGAGGAAAATTTGCAGCATCAGGAATGTTGATGAAAAGTGTGGGATGGCTGTTGAAGATAAATACATAATTTGAAATGAATTTTATTTAAAAATGGTTATTTTTTTCCAGCATTTTGTTATTCCCATGACTAACCCTCAGCTATGAGTTTTTCATTTTATTCCAAGAAATCATTTTTCAATCAAGAATTCATTACATTTCCATCTTTTCATTTTCACTGCAGTGGTTTCTTTCTCTTGTGCAATGATTTTATCATCTGATTGCAATCAATATTGCTGTAACAGGCAGTACATGTAGTTCATCATCAGTCAGAGAATGGTAAGGGATTACAGAACATTTATACTACCCGTGCTTAAAACCCATCCCTCTACCTTGTCCTCCTGCCCTTTGCAGGCTGTACCTTTTTTTCTTTCTATTGACACTGGAATCTGCATTACACCAAAGGTTTTCAGTACTAATTTGATGAAAAATTCAGTGAAGTAGTCTTTTTAAAAATAATTATGTTGCTGTAAAACATACTCTTGCAATGCATTTTTCAGCTTTATCACAGTGAAGGGCTGTGTCCCACTACTAAGTAATAAACTGATTGTAAAATAACTCACCAAGTCAGGAATGCAGATCAACAAAAAACCCCAAAACTTCCTTTAATTGACCTCACACCTACCAGCAAATGCTTGCTTTACCTCTTAGCAGGATATTCACAGTTATTATTTTAAATAAACTCTCTCCCCATTCTCCCCAAATTGTACAAAAGAGGTGCCCTGTCCTGATGTACAATCCCTTTTTCTGGGCTCATGAAAAAGATCCAATTCTTAGACACAAAATTAAAATAAAATAAAATAAAGTGTTTCTGTGGAATCCTCCTCATTTAAATGGCTATCTTGTCAAATGGGGAAGGAAATGAAGAAAAGAGTGCAAATATGAGAAAACATCTCCATCTCCAGGACACCCTTTCTTTTAATATTTTTTTGAAGTACAGCTAGAACTCTGTTAGGTTCAGTGACAATAAAACTATTGAAGCTTCAGGCAGTGTGCACTGGGAAGCGAACAAAGGAAAATGATAAACAGAAAAGACAATTGGAAAAGTAGAAAGGCACCATTAATTACAGGTAAGAGTATTGTGGTTTGTATTAAATTATGTAAAATTAGAACATAACCACCCCCTTGCTTTTAAGGTAGCTCTGAAATTATTTTGCAAGATTGCCTTTTGAGAAAACAGCTCCAGCCATGACCAAGGCTGTATTTTCAAATGTGCTGTCCTCCTCATCATTAATTTGCTCCCTCTGGAGTAGAAAGAGTCTCCATGCAATATGAAAATGGATGTTGCAAAAACTTCCTCCTTTCCTCCTCCCTGTTCATGCAGAAGACAACCTACAGACCACACTCTGCACAGTTGATTTTTTTCTTGCTGACTTTTAGACCACTTTGATTACTGAGCAATATATAAACCTACATCAGTAATTTTCAATACATGTGAAAATGGTCCCAGGCTTGACAGAAGCCAGCAGTATCATTAAGAAAGTTGTGACTATATGAGATTAATTTTCTTCCCCCTTTTGGACTTTGTGTTTCATTTGCAATCAGTTTTCATGATCAGATCACCTTGCACAAATCTACCTTTCTACTGTTTTCACAAGTTTCTTCTGTAATGTTGTGGAGGAACACATAAGTGCTTCAGAAATAACACTATTTATTGTCTAACATGATAGCTATGTCTGTTCTGACGTATTCAAGTTAACACCAGTTTTTCTTCACACAGTACAATCCCTTTAGCTTGAAAAGCTTTCGTCCTAACGGATGCTTACTTTTAGTGTTTCTAGACTGAAAATATACTTCTTTGCAGTTTTTGTTTCACTAAGCTAAATGAACTGTTTTTATTCTCCTCTCATAAAACAGATTCTCTATTTTACTGATCATCCTTTGAGTCCTTCCCTGTACCCCCTGCAGTGCAATCTCATCCTTTCTGAATAATAGTGACCAGAATTGCACAAATTGTCTCATATGAGATGAGACCAATATTTTTATCTGCAGTATCTAAAGGGAATAGCTGACCTGGCATGTTGTGTGATTTTAGTAACTTTTTTTGTAGCTCGATCATATTTATGACTTGGCCAACTAATACAATAAGCACTTTCTATCCACTGTCACTTCTAACTAATGAGGTTCCCCCCTAGCAGAAAGTACTGCTATCAGTCTCCTTGCATGTTGTGTTATTAAAATTAGTCCATTCTATTATTTAGGTTCTCAAGGTCATCTAGTCTTGCTCCTTCTCATATTGAAAGAGTCTCACTATTTTTTGTGTCATCAGCACATTTCATTATTACAGCTCATATTTTTGTACCTACTTCATTAATGGAAATTACTGGCTGAATAAAGATCTTCTGATGTTTCAGATGGGTATGTGATAGGTTTTTTGCTTTCACCTCAAATGTGGAAACATTCGTTTTCATTTCTTCTTTCTCATTAGCCCCTGCTTTAATTTCCTTTGTAAGGAAACTCAGCTGGGCTTCTGACAATTCTCACTTTATTCTTACCCTTCTTAATATTTTTCAAGCAATCATTTTGTTCCATTCCTTTCAAGCTTTTGATTGTTCCCAATAACCCCTTTGAAGTTGCTATTTATCCAGCTGGGTATGTCCCTCTTGTCTGAGATATGAATTCCAGATACTTTTTTTCAGAGACTTGACAGATGCCAAGTCTTCTCCGCATGTAAGTCCTCGACCACCTAGATGCAGCTGTCATCACCAACTCACTTCATCACAGAACGGTTTGGGTTGGAAGCGACCTTAAAGATCATCTAGTGCCAACCCCCCTGCCATGGGCAGGGACACCTTCCACTAGTCCCCAAACTGACTCAGACAAGTTCTACTTTATCTTTCCTGTTGCTGTTTGTTTCATTAATATCTATCACATTTGAGAAAACTAATCCTCTATCAGCCCCCTTTGCCTCCCAAACACCATGAGTGTTTCAATATTTTTGTGTTCCTGTCCTGATTTTTGTTCTGTCATACCTTCTGTTATCCCTAAAAGATCTAGTTTTGTTGCCAAGGGTCCAATGATACACAAATATCACAGTTGTTTCTTGCTAACACAACATTTTCCCTGGAAGAATTAATAGTCCTCCTCCTGACTTTCAGCTACATACAGTCTAAGTAATACTGTCACCACTACTCCAACCCCTTCTTCTTGCTGTTTGTTGCCCTAACCTCTGGTACTCCTCTTGCTATTCACTTTATTTTCCTCTTCCAACATCTTAAAACCAGTAGTGGGACATCACATAAATTGTTTCTTAAGGCTATTTCCAACAACTGATAGGTAAATAACCCACATATAGGGGAGCTTAGATCACAAAGACTCCTTTTTCTCTTATGCATTTCTAGCCAGGTCCAGCATCCCAAAACACACAACCAGAGTATCTGAAGTCATAGGATATGCCTCCTCTTCATGTTAGGTTTATTTGAGACATGAGAATAGAAGTGTGGAGCTAGGAACACATTGCACTGTGGAAATACTGAGTCAGTCAAGGCAGTGACAAGAGAGTGGGGAAGAGCGTATCTGAATTCCAAAAGAATTTTTGATAATAAGGAATCTTTACTGCCACAAGCCCTTAACTTAAATCTTTATTTCTAGCACATGCTAATAATAAGCCTGTCAATTTCTCTTAACAACAAATTCCATCTTTGTAGTGGTGTAAACTTGGGTCCTTCCCCTTTCAGTCTTCCACCTTTTTTCTGTTCTTTCTTTCAGCCTCCACCATCTTTTTCTTCCTTGGACTGTTTTGGTTGATTTGGGTTCCTCTCCCAGGGGATTCATTGTCCTTCCGCGTACCTACATGTTCCTCACCTGCTTCTTTCTTCTCTGTATTTTCCAGTAAAGCAAATGCCTTCGTTGATTGTATTTCCCCTGCAATAGTAAGCATCCTCTCTCTTATATTTACTTTCTTTCACTGTCACATAGTCTGCCCCATAACTCCATGAAGAAAACAGGTATCTGAAAAGACTGTCTTCTGTGCACAGCATCTTTCCCTCCTGTCGCTGTCAGGCACCACCTCTTCTCTTCCACAAGCTCTATCTACCACTGTGTAGTTTCTGTCAGGATTCAAAGACAGGACAAATACCACAGCTTTGTATCTAGCTGTGCCCAGCATTTTTTTCCTCTTCCTCAGGCCACCGCCACACTTGCCTCAGTAGCTGTCATCATACTCTCACTATTGTCAAACAAGAAAAAAGGGAACTCCTCCTTTATTCACTGCTGTTTGTGGTCATTCCTTCTATTTAGTAACTTTTCCCTTGATCTCCTAGGTATAAGCTTAGCAATTAACTGCCTGCGAACCGTGATTGAAGACAGGAATCTTCCCTTGCACAAGGCCCCTGGAAGCCTAAGTGCAAGTCCTCCTCAGGGTAGGCCAGCTGAAGGATGTGTTCCTTTCTGCTTGAACCTGATGAGAACAAAACAAACCCTTACTCTACCATCTCCCAAGTGTGAACCTTTGCATGAGCAAGAAACTCATGTTCCACGTTACTCCTTCCTTCCTGGCCCAGGCTCAATTCAGAAAACCCTCTGGGCAAGGAGGAAACAAGACAACAAGCTAAAACACGGACAGGCTATGAATATGAATTTGGCTATTGTGGTTTACCCTTAAGTGAAAATAATTACAAATAGCGCAATATAGGACTGAAAGAATTATCCAGAGGAGAAGCTATTTTAGCTCCTGCAGATAAATTAAGTGATTGAAGAAGAATAAATAGGTCTTTGTGCAGTTGTTTCTAGTATTTACATCACTCATTAGTACTGGTGCTACAGGCAGTTTGGTGGTGAGGAATACATGCAAACCAGTCACACTTTCTGGTACTACATTAAACCTTAAATGGGAAAGCTGAAAGTTTTCTTCTGCTTGGAACAGAATGGGTTTCTGTACCTTGTAATGCACATGTACCCTGTAAAATTCAGAAACTTAAAAGGTTTCAGGTTTACAATGGCAAATAAGGTATTTACTTCGTTGCTTGTATGGGAAACCAGAAACATACTACTTTGACCACTGCTATGACCCAAAACGTGGTCAGTTTTGGACCAGACTCCCAGGCCTGTCTCCAAAATGTTGCATATTCAGTACTATCACTGTGAATGTCTACACTTGCAGATTAATGTTCCTGCAATCTCAGAGGAACCTCTTCTAATTCCAGCTCCAATTTAGTGTTCATTCCACCATAGGCCTCAACTTTCAACTGTATGCAAGAAGTAGGTAGCACCGCTTTTCCTTTGTGACAAAAAAACCCTCCAAAACATAATCATCAAATCAGTCCGATGGTCATACAAGGTAAGTTGGTGGGTGTAGGATATTGTATTAAACCTGGGCCTGAGCAAGACTGCCTGAAATACTGAGGAGTCTGTAGCTACAGTCTCTTCCAGCCAAAAGTGTTACACCTGATTCATGTTAGTGCAAAATTCCAGTGTTCCCCATTTTCCAGATGATGTGAAATGCCCAACTTAACATGGTGCACCTTCTCTCACTGCTTGCTGGCTAAGAGAAATAATCCAGTCCTGACACGACAGTGTTCTTGCTGCAGTAACACATTTCCTCCTCACTTCCCCGACGAACACTGGCAACGCAAAGAGTGTGGAGCTGTCAACCTGTGTCAACCTACACAGCCTAGAAGACTGCAAAACATGTACCCCTGCCAATTCAGTGCCCATCAGGTCCATGTTTTCCTCATCATCCAATTCGATACCTGAAGTCAATCTCCAGTATTTCCAATACTTGGTGACAGGTGAAAGGATCTCCTCAGCTCCTTGGGCAGATACAGGGGAGGTCAGTGCCCATCAGTGGAGCTCTCCACTGCTCTGAGAACAGCACCAGTATGTGCGAGGGCACTTAGCCCAGCCACCAGGCCCCACAGGCAACAAAGCCCTCCAGAACCTCCCGCTGTTGAACAGCACCATTTGAAGAGCAAAACCGCACTCCTCACTTCAAATTATAATAAAAAATCAGGACAATCCAGGTACAGAAAGACAACTTGGCAGCACCCCTGAGGCAAACACACCCCGCTGCTGCCCGCAGAGGATGATAGGAGAGGGAATGTGCAACACTGCTCCAGTGGTGCTGCCCCGTGGCCTACCCAGCAGTGGCTGGCACCCTCGGGCAGGAGCGGGGAGGCAGGCCGCCAGGCTGAGCCGTGGCCCCGCTCTGCTCAGTGGCGGCTGGCGAGGGGGAGGTGGCCCTGGTACAGCCGGGCCGCATGTACACTGCCACTGCCACTGCCACTGCCACCAGCATGGCTGCCTTCAGGGCTCGAGGGGAGGCGGCGAGCCCGGCCCGGCGAGGCCCCTCGGCGGCACCCCGGCAGGCAAGGCGGCCCGCCGGCCCCACCCTCCGCCATTTGCTGCCGTTTGCCGCCAAAACCCGTCGGCGGGAGGGCGGGGAGGGGCGTCACGTGGCCGCGCGGCCGCCGGGCGCGTGGCGTGGCGTCACGTGACACGCGGGGGCGCGCCCCCTTCCTCCTCTCGCCCCTCCCCGGCCCGGTCCTGCACAGTGGGGGATGGAGAGCGCGCGCGCGCGCGCGCGCTCGCCCGTCTCCAACGGCACGTGACCCCTCCCCGGAACGTGGCATTGTGTAATCACGTGACCTGGAAACGGAGCGGGGGGGGCCGGGAGGCCGAGGCAGAGAAGGGGGGGGCTGCGTACGCGACGGAGCGGGGTGCGAAGATGGCGGACGAGGAGGCCGAGCAGGAGAGCGGTAGCCTAGGTGGCGGCCTCCTGGAGCTGCGGCGCTTGCGGGAGCGGCTGGTGGAGCTAGAGACGGGGCTGCGGGAGAGCCCCGAGCCGGCAGTGCAAGCGGCTACCGAGTACTGCAAGCAGCTCTGTCAGGTCAGGCCGCCTCTACCCTTCCCTGCCCCCGCCCGCGCTCTCCCCTCCCCCGCGGGGTGTGTGTGTGCGTGTGCCCGGGTGAGAGGGACGGCGGGGGGCCGGGCGGGAGCAGCGCCGCCCCCGCCGGGGCGCCGGGCGGGGAGCCGCAGCCAACGGCCCGGTGCGGCGGTTGGCCCGGGCGGGGGGGTGGGGGGGGGCGCGCCGGGAGTTAGTGCTCCGGGCCGGGCGCCGCGGGGCGATTGACGCCGCTGTTCATTGTGGGCTGCGATGAGGCAGCCCGCCCCCCTGCGCCGGGAGCCGCTCCGGCCGGGCCTGTAATCCCCTTCCCCCGCCTCTCCTCCCCCCTCCCCGGCGGCCGCCCCGGTTCTCGCGGTCTCTAGGCCCCTTTGTTGTGTTCTGCGGCTCGGCTTATCGAAGGGCCCTTTGTTCCTGGCGGTGGCGGACCGAGGGCCCCCCCCCCCTTCCCTGTCCCCTTCCCTCCGGCACCCTCCTCCCCTGGAGGCGAAGCGCGGGGCGAAGGGCGGGGGGGGGGCGGCCCGGGAGATGGGGGCTCCGCTTCTCCGCCGAGCGGCCGGGGAGGAGCCGAAAGTCCGCCCTGGGTCCCCTCTGCGCGGGGCTCCTGCTCGGTGCCCGAGGACCCCCGGGCCCCTCGCTCCTGCCCCTCTCCCTTCCCCGTCTCATATCCTGGAGGGTCAGCGGAGTTCTTGCCATCCTGGGAAAGAGAAGGCGGTGAAGCGGCGGCGGGCTGAACCGTGCCGCCGGTGATGGTGGCGGGTCGGTGGGTCTGCGGTGCTGCTCGCCGTTTTCTCGCCCTGTCAGGGGAGCGAGTCCCGCCTCGGGAGAGGGCTCCTGAGCTGGCACCGCTGGAAGCACCATTGTGTGTAATTACCGTGCCCGCGGCTGCCGCCGGGAAAAGGCCTGCTTCCCGAGGGCATGGGCTGCTCCCGAAGCAGGGATGCGTGCAGGTGTTTCTTCTGAACTGGAGACCCTGCCGAGTATCCCTTTTTAAACAAACTTAGTGGTCCTAGCTCTACAGTTAAAAACAACCAGCTCCATTTTAGTCATGTACGTGTCTATATGTTGCACTGGTTTATCTTGGATTGACCTTTTTTCAGCTAGCATTAGGTACGACCCAATGTATAAAACAAGTTCCTAAATATTTTAGGCCTCAGAAAGTCACGGAAACAGCTACTTCTGTAGCTTTACTATGGGTTTAACAGTATCTGGTAGAAGTGATAATGTTTGTTTACACGTTACTGTCACTCATTCATGAAACCTAGGCAAATTGTTAAAAGGTGGAACGGGTAGGAGTGAGTTCAGGTGGTCGGTTTGAATTGCGTTTTATTTGTGATTTTGTGTCTGTTCCCTTAAAGAGTTGATTCTTGGCGGTAGCCATTGTAGCATGCTGATTTAGATGTCTTGTCGCTTCTGGATTAAACTGGGATCTACTTTTTCCTAGCCAGGGAGATTGACTACTAAGTATCTTAAGCATATTTCTCATATTTTATTCCATATATATCAGAGTTGTATTTCAGATGCTTTTTCTTTGGTCAAAAATTACCTCGTTTTGCATTTGGGTAGAATGTCTGTGTAGATGCACAGAAACAAGATTGGTTTATGTTGGTTCAGATCACTGTGTTCTCAGTCTATTTAATCTTTGTGCCTACTTTCTTAAATTCGTACACTGGGGGGTGGAAATCTGGCTTTCCTGGCTCCGGCTTGACTTCTAAACTTGTGAATGAGCTGTTCATTGAACTGAAGTAGATGGGTAGGTGGGAATGAAGATGCCATCCTTGACATGTGCAGAGTAGATTACTGGTGTCTAAAGCAGTTTTATCACTGAAATTTTGGCTGCTTGTGCTTAGTGAGTGGCTTCAGTAGCTGATTGATTTAAAGTTTAACAAAAATTAATGTTATTTTAATGGCTGTTGCAAAAGTCCATTGTAAGGTCCAGGTTTACTAATTTTCTTAAACATAGACCTCTTAAAACAAATCTCACTGAACAAAACAGGTGTGTAGAAACTGACTTAGGTAAGAATCCATGCTGCTTTGGAATGAGTTACTGTCGCTTCTACACCAAGGTTCATAGGAAGGCTGTGTCAGGTTTTGCAGGCTGAAGACTAGTGAGTAACACTGAGTTGAGACATCCCATTCAATATTGAAAGATCCTGCTTTTCAAATTTTAAACCAAGGTCTAAACAGATGCTTAATGTATTAGGTAGTGGTGGTGTTTGGCAGATATTTTTAATACTGCTTCAACAGAGGTGTTTTTTTTTTTTTTAATATGTTCACCTGTGCTGGTGGTGCCAAAATACTTACTCATCCTCATCTATGGTTTTAGTCATTTTTAGTGGGGCTAACACAAAATAGTATTCTTGATTCAGATAGTAGGCCTAGCTACTTAGCTTGCATTGCATGACAGGTTACAGAAAATTCATGTAATGGTAAAAGCCATAACAGAAATCTCTTTTAAATAACAGTTTAAAGGCATCTGCCATCATTTCTAGAATAAAGTCTTTGAATGCATGAGAGAGTAATTTGACTGGTCATACATACAAAACTTGGTCTTACTTGTATCCTAAGTCTGGAAGTGTAGCGCTGAAGAAAAATTTTATTGTTTATCTCTGTATGATTTCACCTGTTATTTTTCTTTATCCTTAGTTTCTAGGCATGAGATAACTACACAGAACTTGGAAAGTTTTGTGTCCTTATTTTGTTTTACCAGATAGTGACTCTGGAGCCCAGCAACCACGTTGCTTGTTGCCATAAATCAACTTTTAACTTACTTATTTTTTTAAAATTAGGTGGGTAGCATAGTATTTGAGAAATAAGTGTATTTTCATAATGGAGGAAGCTAAAGAATGTGCAGTAGGGCATTGAAAGATCCTTAGGTTCATAGGAATAAGGGATTTAAGTACTCTCATTAAACGAAGTGGGAGTTGTAAAGCCAAATCCCTTATCTGGTTTTGAAAAAAAATCTGAATTCGAACTATTTAAACGTTTATAACCAAACAGTGTAGAGCAGCTGTTACAAACACAGAAAAACTGGACCCCTTGTACCTTGACAGAAACCGTATGTTTTCTTCTCCTAAGAATAAAGTTTACTTTGATGTATTTTATATGCAGCGTTTCGTTAGCTATAAATATTTCTGTTTTGCTGCTGATTGCACTGTGAAATGATGCAATTATTCTTAAATTTTAAGGGGATTATAGAGTGGACCTTAATCCTGTACCATATCTGTGTGAATGTAGTAGTGTTCTCCATTGTCAGCATGCAGTAGAGAGCATTATTTTTAATTGCTATCAAGTGAAATTCATATCCGTATGGATATATGTAAAATGACTTTTTAATTGTGATTCATGCTCTTCTGTTGCAATTTGGTAATTAGCAAATCTGTGACAAACAGTTACGTTGTCACAAACAATATGTGTGCACACTGGGGCAGACAAAACAAGTATCTTCAGCTGTAGTGACTAAAAATTGAAAGTGTGAATTCTACAGGAACTCAGAATAGACCAAAGAAAGATTGCTGTTCTTGTCACCATGTGGGGGCTGATTAGATTCTTTTTAAGCTTTGCTCTGAAGGGTGATCTGTTGATTATATTCAGTTAGAGAAAAGCAAAACGTTTGGGTTTTTTTCCTGAGACCTAGGTGAACATGATGCTGGTGGCTATATCACAGCTGTTCACTGTGGGCTGTGTTCCCTTCTGGTTGGTCATTACCCAATGACCATTATTTTCTTCAATACCAAATTGCAGGCTGGTAACAAATTTTCCTTTGTTGCTCATTAGTTGTGAAATCTTTGCGGTGCCTCTGCTTATCCTGATGGTTTTTCTACAGTTGACGTACTTGTATCTTTGAGCTTATTGGTCTTCCCTCCACTGGTATTTTTGACTTTTCCTCTCTTCTGAATCTGCTTCTGAAGCCTTTTATTTTCTTTTTTTCTTCTGGTGTGCTTTGTGGTACAAATTCCTCAAAACTGTAAGGTGGTCAGGTTTGTTGTACTAATGTACAAGCTGTCAACATATAGTGACCTGTATCAAATATGTAAGAAAATATTTGGACTGTCATGTGGTCCTTCCTCAATAACTTTGTGTGTACTTTTTGTCTCATCTGTTGGTTGTCTTGTCAGGACTGCCTATTAAGAGAAAAATCCTGTTAAAATATGTTAACAAGTGTGCTTGGCCATTAGGAGACATTAATATCCTTCTAGTGTAGACAGTTTACTTAATAGTAACCTAGGATTTTATGAACACTAGCAGCAAAAGTGTAATGCTGATAAAAAAAAATGGCGGGGTGTGACACGAAAGATTTTAGCTACTTCAAAAGAAACTTTTAACTGATGTGACTGCATAGAGTTTGTTTCTACTGTTTTAAACTGATTTTTATTGTGTGTTGAGGTTCTAGTGAAGTATTAGGATAGTACCTCAAGTTCCTATTCTTTATTTCTGTGTGCTGACATGCTAGAGTAGATCTTGGTAATATTGGGGAATATATACTGTACTATTCTAAATATAAGATTCACTCCTAAAGGAAAATATGCATAGTTCTACATAAAAAGCTTATTTCATTACATACCTGTAATCAATATGTAATAGTTATAAAGTTTTCACTAATTATGTTTCCATTGGAGGTTAGTCTTACTTTGTTCTTTTACACCTTACTACATTTGTCTTCCAGCTTTCACACCTCAGACTTCACAATTTTCTAGTGTTGTCACCCTCTCACTGTCATCATCTTCCTCCCTTTTAGTCTCTGTATTCTCAGCTTCCTCTTCAGACTCAAAATGACAGAAATAATCTTCAGTTCTGTCCATAGGTTTTATGGCTTTACTTCCAATTTTCTTAAACGTTTTAGTTACAACTTCTGGATTTATCTAAACCCAGTCTGTCTTAATCCAATGACAGAGAAGTGTTTTAGTAGGCTTCTTTATTTTTTCCCTGTAGGAGTTAGAGTGTGATACCTTGCCGACTGTTCTGTATATAAACACCTCGACGGTCTTTGAAGGACTTATTTGCTGTTTCACCAAGCACCTTAGGTTCTGATGTCCTTCCTCCTGATGTGACTGTAAGATTGGCATTCACTGACAGTGAAAAATACCATCAGCAAAACGTGAGCTGCCCTTTTAATACAAGTAGAGAAGACATTTCCTCCTATATCACATCTGGTCTCTTATTCCAGACAGCATTCATTGAACTTCGCGTTGAGTGTGTAGGTAGATGTTGACCCTTGATTTTGTTTGGCTCAACAGCTAATTGTGATCATTATGTAATATAGTCACAAATTACTGCAATAAGTGTTGGTAAGGTTCTATTATTTTGAACTTTCAGTTTAATGATTTCCTGTGTAACCAGGTCCCTGTCTCTGGAGTACACACAAATTCTACAACTTAGACTTCCTTAAGTAAAAAAGTGTTTTCTTTTGAGTCCAGTGAGTGCTTTCTGCACTGAGCTAACTCTTAAAAGCTTCTGTTTTGATGTTTCTGTCTTTGTGCATTTGCCTCTACCGCAGTGTTTCTTCCTGGTCTCACAGTTGCTAGCTTTTTCAGTGTATGTTACCACAAGTGTAAGATTTCCACCATAACTTCTAATACTTTTCCATTTTGCTTTCATACTTGTGAACTCCGGATGATCTGCTGTTCAGGGAGAGGTGTACAGCTCCCAGAAATCACAAGGAATCCACTAAAGTATAGTACGGCACACAGATTCCCAAGTGCATGAAGAAAAACAACTGTCATCACTGTGTCATCTCATGCAAACTTGGAGCTGCCTCAGGCATTTTTGTGCTCCTTCATCACTGTAAGACCTGCCATGTCAAACAGTCATGTTATCTTACTGACCTGGGGGGGTGGAAGCAACACCCTCTGATTTTTTTTTTCTTAAGTTAAACTATCAGGAGTCAGGGAAATTGTCTTGCTTTCAAATAAAATAGTATGTGTGCATATCTGGATATAATGTGTTTGTGCTTAGAAAAAAAGCCCCCTACTGCTTAGGGGTAACCCTAACCACTGAGCACAGTTGTTTTAGTCCTTGTCCTTGGAAATGGCATCAAGCCTCAGGATCATGCCAGATTGGAGTTAGTCTTCGTTCTGAGCTCTGTACTGTAAGGTTTTTTTTAATACAGATTTTCCCTGTATCGAAGTCAGTCAGCTAGACCATGATTCCAAAGCAGGATTAATTATTGGTAAGCCATAGCTACAAATGCTTGTTTAACCTGTTCTCAAAACTTTCTGGTAAGAGAGAGTCAAAAGCCTCCCTGGATAATACATTTTAGTTCAGTTATCTTTGCCTTCAAACACCCCCCACCCCACCCCTTGCAGTCTAACTGGATCTCTAATCTCTTGTTGCAATTTAAGAGTACTGTGATTTATCCTATCCCATGTAGACATGGAAAGTAGCATGCTCCTTTTCTGTTGGAAGCACCTCTTAATTTTTTCAGGGCTTTTTTCAGTCTCCAGTTTTCACTTTTTTGAACAAAGTTTTTGTAGTCTTTGATTTTAAATTCCACCCCCCTCTCTTCTTTTTTGCTTTGTTACTATATCCTTGGAATCTATGCAGTTTTGAAGTTCTTACCTGCAGGAAGGGCACCAATCTGATGGAAACTTGGTAAGAAGGTGACAACCCATGTAAGACTTAGGATTTAGAGTACTTTTCCTGTAAAACATACTACTTATCCTTCCAAGTACAAGTAGTCCACAGAAGAGTGATAGTTCTCTGAAGTGGAACTAATGAAGGTAGTTAAGAAGATGACAAAATGTAGATGGAGAGATTAAAATTAGTAAAACTTAAGAATCTTGACAAAAGCTCACCTTTCTATCTAAGGTGCTGCATCTGATACTAAAATCAAGCATTCCACTTTAGTTACTGTGGGAAAGAAAAAAGCTTTCAGTTCAGCAAATAGATACTTAATTTCATAGTTACTGTGGTGCACAATTTTTGTTGAGTTGGTTACTTGCTGCTTTTACTGGAAAACTACTATCAGCAAACTACTATTTCTCCAAGAGATGCTTTTAGCCAGAAGTTAATACTTACAGGGTATGAAGTGTGGTTGATTAGTTTTTCTTCATGATATCCTTGATTCTTACTGCCCATTCTGAGTGAGAGGCATTCTGATTAATGCAGTCCTCCAGCCATTTAAAAAAAATCTGAAGACCTTACTGTAAATTTCAATTTACTCATAGTAGTTGACTGTAAACAATAGCTGTGCATCTATGCTAGCATAACTAAACTTATTAGCTACTTTCTGTACTGCCACGTATATTTCTGCCTTTACCTTTTCCCACAAATCCAAACTTTATTCCCCGCTTTTGAATAATGTGTATCATTGTCTAGGTTGCTTTCTGAAACTACAATTATTGAAGATTCACTGTTTAAAAAACATTAAATATTGACTGTGGAAAACATTTTCCTTATTGTGCAGGACTGTACAAGGAATCTATATATATGTATTTGTTAATATTAATGTTCAGTAAGGCATCTCGTTTTACCAAAATATCCCCATTGTGTGTCTCAGTTTCTTGATAAAGAAGTTATATATCTATTTGAATGTTCAGTCCATTTTCTGTCTCAGGTGGGTTTTTTTGATGGTTTTGTTAGAGAGTGAATACCTCATAAACCACAGATCTTGAGGGGAGACAGTAAAAAAAAAAGCGTACTTCTGGGGATTCTTTGCTTCCATTGTGATTAAGAATCGGGGAATTTCATCTGGCCTTTTCAGTTTACTCTGCCATTTAAATGTCATATTTTTTTTATTTTTTTTTACTCCAGGCTTTATGCAGACATACTAATATATTGTAGGTGGTTTCTACATGAGACTTTCCTAAATCAGGGATCGAACTGGAACCATTAGGAGACATCAACATACTGTTTCTTCAGTGTGATGTATTGCCTAAAATGATACACAAGCCAAATAAACTATTCAAATTTGTATAGGTGTGGAGCCTGTCTTCAAGAAATAGTGCTCCAGGCATTGATTGCTAACAAAAAAATTTTGATAGATATAATTGTTTTTTAAAGGCCCCCACATAAGTCCTTGAGTAGTTACAGTACAGTGTGTATAATTTAGTTTTCATGGGGGAAACTAGCATGACATTCCTATGCCATCAGCTTCTCTAAAATGACGATGTACAACAGCTTGCAAATTTGAGTTTAAATAACAGGTAAACAATTTGAATTGAAACTGTCTTTTGAAATGGTACTCTTCTTTTTATTAGGTCTGTGCTTTTGCATATAAAGAACTTAATGTCTTACATATTAAGACGTGTGCAGGTGTTTTTTGAGGTGTGGAATATTTTTTTTCCTATTTGCCTTTCAAAATATGCATTAATGACAACTCTATTATACTATTATTTCTGGAATCTTTTATCTCTAAGGATGAACTGCACTGCTTCCATTTGGGAAGAGTTAATCTAATAACACCTAGTACTTGGCAGAACAAAGACATTCAGGCAGAAGGTATAGGTAACATCAAAAAAGCTGTGGAGCTTTATAAAATTATTTTCTGAAAATAGGCCTGATCCAATAGGAAATTGGATAAACTTGCAAAAACATGTGCCTGTAGTTTTTGATAAGAATAGTTTGATCAAATTTTTCTCTATCTTCTCTTCTGTAACTGTTGTATAGTCTTCTGGTATATAATATTTCTGGCTTCATGATGCTCTGTATGAAGGTAAAGTAAATTAATCTTTCATCAGAGAATCAGGAGAATCCTGTGCTAACTCATGTAGTTTTCACTTGATTATTTTGTAATTATTCTGAGCTAGTACACAATTCTTTGCCCTTATAGGGACTCATGCAACATGGACAACTGCCAAAGCTCCATCCAGCTTTAGATACTGACTCCTAGCGTTCAGTATCTCCTAACTGCTGGACAGATGCATTTGTTGCTTTGAGAAACTTAGCTCCCTGAAGTAAAATTCTTCAGGATTTCTTTAGGTTAAAGACCAGTTTTTCTTTTGTAAGTCTCTCTTGTCTTTTAGGTTGAATATAGCAGTTAACTTTAGAGCTTTCATTTGAGCTGACAGCAAATATGGTGTTGCTTTCTCAGTCTCCTGTATATCATAAAGAACAGAATTTGATAGGACTTCTTTTGTTTTCTGTTACTCAAAACGATGGAGAGGATTTATTCTGGTGAATAGTTAAATCCTGTTTGATATTTATGTACCTAATACACTGAATACTGTTTTGATGAATCAGTAAAGTACATTCAGTGATCAGGCATTAAATCAAATTACGACTAAGGAGTTCCTCAGTCTTGTGATTCCTGCTTGTCTCAGGAGCTTATGATAATACATTTTTATAACAGAATGAACACAAGGATGAGGACAGGAAGAGATTAAATGTTCAGAATCACAAAAGGCATAATCTGAACCTCATTTTTACTTTAATCATTGGAAGGTAGCTCTTATGAAGAGAATAGCTGGGAGAAAAGTCACTTCTGATTATGAATCCATAATAGTGAAGATGATAAATATCCCAGTTCTGCAGACCTGGAACTTGCATAATCTAGCTGAAACTGGCATGGCAATAGAACCCTGCTTTTGGATACCCAGCCAGACTTCATGAACGGTATCAGTGTGATGGCAGGAACTCCTCAAGTTCTGCTCAGGGCTGCTGACATGTTCGGGAGAAAGTATAAACTTGGCTCCTCTCCTTCCTCACACGTGTACACGGTGTGGCAGTACCTTGATGCTAGTATAAGGACACAATTGGGTATTAGATTGTGTGAATTGGGTGGACTTTGCCTTGTTCTTTCACAGAAAATTAAATCAGATGAAAGCATATTTTGGGATATCAATTTGACTTGTGCTGAATAGACAAGCTTAAAATGGCAGTTAAGTAGCCTTTCTACTGAGGAAGAAGATTATCAATTAAGTTCTCATCAGAATTAAAAAGGTTTGAAGCAGTAGTGGGAGAAGTTGCATTCAACTGATAAAGATAGCCGATATGAGAACGTAACAGAGATGAACTACAGAAGTATTTGTAATGTCTCATTTCACTTGACTAAGACAGCAGGTTCAAGTCACCTATATTGCAGGAAATGCTCATATTTTCAGATTAGACAGTTATTTCTGGCTATCTTCCTATTTTTAATCTGCCCATATGCCAGTCTGATAATTAACAGGTAAATTAGATTTCCTGGCAGTGGATAAAAGTTTACCATCCCAACACATTCCTGAAATGCCTGTTAAATAGCCAATTGCAGAATACTGGTTTTAACTAAACAGGCTAAAATATTAAGGATGGGATGACAACATTAAATTGAGACCTGAATGAAAACCTGAATAGAGAGAAATGTAGCCTAGGACTATAAATTCACTCCTTATGTAAGGATGTAAGAGAGAAATCAGATACTACTGGCAAGATCAGAAAGAGCATTTTGAATGCAAAATGTTGAAAGATGAAAGGCAAGCCTAAAGAATGATAATTAAACTACTGTATATGACAAAGCATGAGGCTTAATGAAGTTACTTCCTGGTATTTACAATAATGGTTTTAGAACAGTTTATGGCTGTAAGCAGAAACTGTCCGTTCATTTTCTAGGTTTTTCTAGCTCTTTTTAAAAAAACTAGCTGGGTTTTGAATTTTAAGCAAAATAATGACTAAAGAATAACAGGAAAAGTAACACCAAGGTGATTTCTCTTTTGTTTTCCTTCTTTCAATCTAATAATTAGAAACCTGAGCTCATGCAGTATGTTCAGCATGCCCAGGTGAAAAACATCCAGATTGCTTGTGCCTTTTGACTTGCATTTAGAGAGAGAAACATCTCTCCATTAACAGAAGGTTCTGTGTTTGGTAATTAACTTTTCTGCAGTCAGTCATGTCTCTTCCTTCCTGTGTGTTCTGTGATATTTTCTTGGTGATGGTAGATGACATAATTACTACTCAGAGTTGTAGCAGAGCCCCACAAGCTTTTCTTCTGTTTTTGCTTATGTATCTATTGAGGTGCTCTTTTTCAAACCTTCCTCCAATGTAAACTCTGCATTAGAAATGTAAATGTACTTTTTGATGGCATATTTAATATCTGTCTTGGTTTTGTATTTGTAAACTGGGGGCAGTGGTACTTGCCCACTATTCAAAGGTACGTACATCAGAAGACAAACGTGGATTTTTTTGTTGTTACTTTATCTGCCTGGTAGAGTAGGAATAGTTGGATGAGATACGCAGTTAACTTTTTTGTGCTTGTGTGCTGAAGACTCAGGGTGCTAATGATTGAACTGTAACAATAGTTAAAAAATTTTTCAAAAGTTAATCTTAAGGGTGAGTTTCTTTATGTTGTCGATCATCATTACATGGATTCTTCCTGCAATTAGTCTTAACTTTTTTTTAACTGGAGAGTGTGAGTTACAGCGAAATAGTTTTAAGAACCATCAAGGTCCTCAGCGCCTTAGGTGGTGTAAATAAATGTAGGTAAAGGGTTCAAATAATCAGTGCACTCTTGCATTTTCAGAAACATTTATATTTGAGTAGTTTTTACATATTCGTGGTAACTACGGCTGTAGTAAGATTTATTAAAAATAAAATTTTCATGGAGGAGACCTAAGTAGATGTGGTTATTTGGGGAAAATCTTTTTAGGCAAGAGTCTAAAAATAGCTAATCATAATTCTTACTTTCTATCTTTCCTCAACTTTGATGTTTTGTAATTTTCATTGAATGGTATTAAAGAATTAATATTTTTTTTTGCATAATAAACTATATATAGTGTGTATATATACACACTATATAAACTACTACAAGATGTATGAATGTGTAGGGATTGAACAGAGAAAATGAATCATTCACTGCAGGGTAGTTCATAGAATCATAGAACAGTTCGGGTTGGAAGGGACCTTAAAGATCACCCAGTTCCAACCCCCCTGCCATGGGCAGGGACACCTTCCACCTTCCACCAGACCAGGTTGCTCCAAGCCCCATCCAGCCTGGCCTTGAGCACTCCCAGGGATGGGGCACCCACAGCCTCTCCCGGCAGCCAGTGCCAGTGCCTCCCCACCCTCACAGCAAACAATTTCCTCCTACTATCTAATCTAAATCTACCCTCTTTCATTTTAAAACAATTACCCTTTGTCCTATCACTACACGCCCTTGTAAAAAGTCCCCCTCCAGCTGTCCTGTAGACCCCCTTTTGCTGTAAGGTCTCCCTGGAGCCTGCTCCGGGCTGAGCAACCCCAATTCTCTCAGCCTGTCTTCATAGGAGAGGTGCTCCAGCTCTCTGATCATCTTTGTGACTCTCTCCAGCAGGTCCATGTCCTTACATTGGAGGCCCCAGAGCTGGACACAGTACTCCAAATGTGGTCTCACATGAGTGGAGTAGAGGGAGAGAATCATCTCCCTTGACTTGCTGGTGACGTTTCTTTTGATGCAGCCCAGGAGATGGTTGGCTTTCTGGGCTCTGAGCGCACATTGCTGGGCCACGTTGAGCTTCTTGTCCACCAACACCCCCAAGTCTGTCTTCTCAGGGCTGCTGTCACTCTAGTTGATCACCTTTACTGGTTGTATTCTAATTCCTTCTATTAAATAAAAAAATAGAAGTTAGTATCCATTCTTCAACAATTACCTTTTCCATATGTGTGTTTCTCTGAACTTATTTCCTCTTGTCTCTGAAAGTCTCCAGGATAGCTTTCCTTCAGCATGAACACAAGCAAGATATATGTGTAAGACTTGATTTCTTGCTCTTTCTCTGCATCTACTTTTCCCCTTCTGGTGAGGCTTGAGCATAAAATTTAGATCTGTATCTTTATTTTTCCAGTTTTGCCACAGAAAAATTGTGCAGTTATTCAGTTTCTTCTTTGTGTTCTGGTTTGATAGACAGCATTTCAAATTTACATCGTTGTTCTGAAAACAGATAAAGTTAAGAGGAGGATGGTGAGAGGACAGTGTTGGGGGGGGGGGGGAAGGCTCATAGAAGGGTAGAATTTTTGCCTTTAAAACTGCTCAGAAAACTAGTACTTCAGCTAGAGTATTTCTTTGTTTAAATAACACCTAAACACATTAGTTCTTAATAAATGATAGTTATTTATACCAAAGAGTGCATACTGGTATCTTCAACACCCAGATACATAGGTAACAAAAATCAATGCCATTGTGTAGGTGGTACTTCGCTGTGAGTACACAACAGAGTGTGTGTGTGTGGGTTCCTCCATGGAAGGAGAAACATTGTAATGGAGACAACAGTATGAAAACTTAAATGCTCGTACACTGTAACAAAACTACTTTTATTGTTCTGAATATTGCTCTTCAGTAGATGAACGAGAAGGCGAATGGTTGAAAGAACAGTTTTCAGATAAGGTAACATATCCATAGAAGATAGATGCAAACCAAAATAGCAGATGCCTGTATATTAACATTGTGGGTCAGACAAGAACTTCTCTTTATCTTCTGATCATACCTGCTTAAAACGCTTTGTTTTACATCATGGAGCACCTTTACAGTGTGGGAATTGAATGTATTTTGGGTGAAACTAAACCACAAACTGTGCTTCAGAACTGACTGCAGGCAATCTATTTCAACCACTAATAAGTATCCAGTTAATTGAGCCAGCTGAAAGTTAGTCCGAAATAAGATCTCCTGTGATGGATACACTGGGGACTTGGGTTCTCAGCACCAGCTTTTCTGCTGTATGGATCTGCTCCTTATGCAGTGCATTGCACTTGAAGTGCTGTAGCTATTGTGAGCTTTTTGTGGATCAAAACCAAAGTCTGAGTTTGCAGTTAAGTGCTGAACTTTATCTCTGAATGATTCTGTCTTGACTTTGTGAGTAATTTCTTGCACTCACTGATCTTGAATTTGCATTCAACTGCAGGATAGAGAAGCTAATGGTGTTAAGATGGGGGTGTACAGTGTAAAAGCAGTTGGAGTTTTCATTTGAAGGAAGAGCAAAAAACAGTGAAGACTGGAACTACAACCTATCAGTGGAGAAGAGTAGTAGTAATGGGAAGAAAAAAATTTGGAGAGCTCTGCACCACACCTGCAGAAATTGAGAATGAAAACAATTGCTTAAATACAATCTTGTAGTAAGTGATGGAATTAAGAGTCTGGCTTTAGCCCTCTCCTCTGGGCACAAGTCAATATCTCCATCAGAATTAAAGCAACATCAGCTGACTCTTCAGCCAAAGGCATCTTGTCTTTCTAGAGCTATGCTTTGCTTAACAATTTTTGTTGTGAAACAATTCGGAAGGCACATTCAAAGTAAAACCAGCACACAAACAACTTAATCTTGAAAGGTTTAAAAACTAAAATTGAGTACAAATTGGGATTGATCTTCTTTGATCATAACCATAATTTAAATAGTACTTGTACACTAGGAAAGATAATTATATTTGATTGTCATCCTTAGTTTTGAAAATGCAGTCTCATTCTGTACCTGCTGAAGTTTTGCTGTTCAATTCTGGATTGTGTTATAGTATTATAACAAACATGTAAGAGCTAATACTCTTGCTGAATTTGTCTTATCTACAAAATTGAGGTAGCAGTACTAAGCCTCGGTAAACAAATACTGCATCAGATAACTAGTAGCAGTTTTAATTTGCCTACTTAAGCTGCTTTGGAAATTAATTAGAAGTATGATGCTTTGGGTTTTTTTTCTATATCAAGTTTTGACTTGATATAAAATTACCTCTCCATGCACTGTTCTAAATAGAAACTGATTTTTTTGACTTATATTGATTTGACCTTTTATTTTGGCATATCTGTGAGGGCAACGGTAATTCATATGGTGCTGTTCTGTCTAGTGTTTGTAGTGGGCAGGTTTGAAATATCCATGCTTTTCTATTTAAGTTTTATTCTAGTCTAAAAATCAGTTTGCCTCTAGAGCATCCCAACTAAGAAAAAAACTACAATGGAAACAGATCATTTAAGTTTGAGGCTCGTTGTTGGAGGCAGAGGTGAAAGGGAAATAAAGATGGATTATGATTATGGTGATAGGGAGAAATGCCTTGGTCAGAGGTTTGTCATACCACAGAAAAAGGAATGGATACTCGTCTTCCCCACCCCCATGCTTTTCAAAATGGACAGGAGGTATAATGGGGTTCATTACTGTATGTAAACATTTAGCTTACTCTTTTAAATGCTTCTAAAATCATCTGTCATAGTATTTATTTCTAATTCTTTAAATAGTGAAGTCTCGTGGGCAATCTGAGGTAGACTTGGTTTAAATTAGACATTGTATTGCTAAGGTTTTTTTGACATGCAGAACTATTGCAGTTCAAAAACTAATCAAGTTTTTACTTGACTATTCTGTTGACATCTTATTTGGGTAGGCTGTCCTCACATAATGTGGACATAATGCTGGTTGCATCCCAGCTACTCCTTAACTGCCTCTAGCCAACTCCAGTTAAATTGCCTTTCATGGGAACCTTAACCTAACAACTTCTAATAAAAACAAACAAAAAAACCCCCAACTTGCAGCAGTTATCGAAGACTCCTGCTTTTTATGTGATGAAAGACTTGTTCTCCATCTTCTGGTAAAATGCTGAACAACAAGGAGGAGAGAGAGCAGGTCATGTAAAAAAAAAAAAAAAAAGGCGGTCTTCGGTGTAGGAACTGTAGATCATTGAGGCTGAGAGGAATGGTATTTCAACACCTGTAAAGATTCTTTTCGTGTCCCTTTAGGATGTAACTTTGTTGTGGAGCTTCAGAAAGAGATCGTCTGGTGTACTGATGCATTGGTACCAAAGCGTGACTTAAGGGTTGTCTAAACTGGGATATCTAACATATTTTTAGTATCCCAACTACTTCTTTAAAAAAAAAAAAAACAAACCATGAAGCTATCTCAACAAGTCAATCCCATTTTCCTCATGGTACAGAAGAGAGCTGTCGCAGGTAGTGTTGCTGCATTCACTTAACCAAGTTCTGATGGTCTGAAAATGCTTCTTGAACCAACTCCTATTTAGATGCTCTGGAGGTTTGAGGACATGACTTCCCAGTGCATCTTCTTTTGCCCACTGGTCCTGCCTATCATCCTAGCCATCTTCTAAATTGCAGTGGGTTCTTGGGACAGGGATGATTTCTGCATTGCAAAGCAGGACTAATGCTCCATTTCGAAAGGAGAGATCTGTTCAGTTATTTACAGGTTTGTTTTTATTTTACCGGTTCAGTTCCGTGGCTGGCACTTCATTTGATTCTGTAATGATGCTGGCACAGGGCTGGAGTTGCACAGAAGAGCTGAGGCCAGAAGTCCAGCTTAGTTTGTAAACCAGCATAAATTGCACCTTGGAAGTAGATGGTTAACAGCTTTCCAGGAATTTGAACAATGCTATTTTCATCCCATGCTCAGTTCTTTAATGGTTGTGGCAGCCAGCGAGATCATGCTTCAGGCTCACAGAGTTTTACTCTGAAAAACACAGCCCTCAAAAATGAAATTTGGATGAGATGAATGTCTAGTTCCAGCCCAAGAATTAGCATATTAGCTGTGTCTCCCAGAAAAAAATCCCCAAACTTTTTGTTCCTGTGTTAAATCAGAAGACGTCATCAATATCACGACGGTATACCTAGCTACTTGATTGAGAATACAGATAAAGTCATCATGTTCCTCATGTTTCATTTCTTAGGATTCAGGGACTTTGCTGTGAACTAAGCTGTCCTTCAATTTTTTAGTACTTGATTACTCTCCAGGACCCATGCTCTATTGCTGTTTAGGGGCTTGTCACCTCTGCATGCAAGTTGAGAAATTTCTTCTTGCCTATCCTAAAACTAATAGAAAGCATTCTATCCTGTTATCTTTACTCCTGGAAAGCAGTGTCTTACACAGTGGACATTCACTGTTTTTTGACTCCTTTGATAAAGGTGTTTTATTTCTCACCAAATTTGTTCTGCCTCTGATCTGAGGAACTGTTTTATGTATAATAGCTTTATTTTCATATTGCAGTTTGAAATAGTCTAGCCCACTGATTTGTGAAATACCTCTTGTTTGTATGTATCTCGTGTAGATATTTAACTAGTAAATCTATCAGTATTAAAAAAATCAGTGTATTAATTTTTCAAAGAAATATGTTTGCTTCTGATATCTCAAAGCAACTCTATAAACCTGTATATTCATGAAATGGTTTTTGAAGCTTCTATATCTGATGGCCTAGCTACCAAAATTATACTGAAATCTCAAAATATTTTGGTGTCCCTAGCATCAGGATGTGTGCACACCCTTAGTGTGAACGCATCTAGAACTGTGCTTGTACACAGTTGCTGTGCATGCTTCTGTCTTAGTGCTGCACATCTGAGATGCCTCTGTTTCTCTTTTAAGATACTGGTCCTGAATGTAAGAGCTTTCAATACATCTGCTGTGTATATGTAACTGGTGGAGACCTCTCAAGTCTGAGCATGGAGTTGTGCCTGTGTGCGTGTTCCAGGGCTAATGAACAGTATCTCCTGCAGAACCATGAATGCCGCAAGAACTTCACTGGGTTAACAAATATTTTATGGTGCTCTTAATTCCCCTGGGAAAGGCAAGTTAAGAGCAGTTTCAAATGCTGTTCTTTTTGAACAGAACAATAAACACATTCTTTGTTTTCTTTTGAGTAGTAGTTAAACATAAGCAATCAATTGCAACCCATACCAAAAACTTCAACAATGTGAGGCATATGCCTGGAAAATACATTTTCAGGGAGGAACGGGTAGGTTTTAGTTTTGGAAGTGAAAACTGACTGAAGATTACAGACCCTTGGACTTAGTATTGGTGGGGTCTTTAATCTTACAAATTGGTCTATTTTTGTAACTGAATAGTAGACAGATCCTTTGTTGAAGTAATGCAGCAAAGAAATTACCTAAGCCTACTAGTCAGACTTTTAAATCCTTATGTTCGGTTAGTGATTATCTGCAAGGTACAGAGATAAATGGAAAAGATGATAAAATGAAGTATAAATTCATGAAGGGGAAACATTTTTTACAAGAGAAATAATAAATCTCGCTTGTTACTTTTAGAAGTGTCAAAAGTGGAAAGATGGCAGCTTAAGAATGAGGAAAGTGTAGAGTGCTGGGTATTGGGGTATAGTGGCCAAAGTTTCCATTTTAATTTCAGTTGATGTTTTTGTAAAAGTCTTACAGCTTACTTTCAGGACTATGCTTACATTTTGTAATATAAAAGAGAGGATTGTGCTATAAAAACAAAAATTGGGAGGCAGCATCTGTTCTGTTTCCTTCATAGGTCAGTATGACTGCATTGTCAGTGTTCTTCACATTCAGCAGCGGTCAGTTAACATCAGGAAACATCGATAAGTATTTTCATATCCTTACAGCGGCAGTGTCTGGCTTTGCCTAGTTCACCTGTCTCATCATTGCATGCTTTAGTAACTTGAACATTGACAAGCAGGAGGTATCTTAGATTATTATTGTGAATTACATTCTTAAAATAGTTGTGCATATTTGAAAGGTAGCTCTTGCTCATCTGAAGTATTGCACAAGAAATCTGAGGAAGAGTTGAAATAATTGCAAGCAGATAGTAACATGGGGCTTTTAAAGGTCAGTATTAAAGTTACCACTCTTTTTTGTGCTGTTCGTTAGCTGACCCCAGGCAATGTATTTCGTGACCTGCAGGAAATAAATACACACAGCCTTGTATTTCCACAGTTTGCATGGAAAAAGAAAACTACACAGATGATGAGTAGCACTTGAGCAGTGCTTACATGGAGGAAACAGTACGTGGTACTACAAATTTACTCCCTTTCACTTTTATTGTATGTTTTTAAAAGGCAATGTCTGGCAATGGATTTGAGTTTTTAAGAAGATCTAATGTAGAAGATAGCTGCTTCCAAAGAACATCTATTAAATCATATCAATTTGCATATCTCACTCTCCTAGTCTTGTAGCTAGATAGTAGTATTGCCACAGTGAGGTGGTTTATTTCTTCAGGTTAAAAAGAATCCTTGTTTTTCAGGATACTAACTGACCATTTACTTCTGTGTGATGTGCATATCTCTGGCATTCAAAGCTATTTTTAGAGAATTGTCTGCTTTTCTTGGTATCTGAAAAGTTATATAGCATTGTGACAAGCAACATGTTTTCATGTACTTTTTAGAAAAGGAAAGAGGAAAAGATTTTTGGCAGTAAATGTTTTTGAGCTAACTCTTTGGCAAGAATAATGATTTGACATTTTTCCCACAGCAGTCGTAAACTCAAAGTCTGAGACAAACTTTAGGCAAATACAGAAAGAAGTCCTGGATGTGTATTTTCTGTGCTGCTTAATTTCTCTTCACTAGGTTATAATCTTCTAGGGAGGCAAAAATACCACAGATAGATTTCCTTTATTCTCAATTTAGTGAGACAATACGTTAAATCGATCAGAACTGTTTGAATATAACAGTATTTGTACAAGATTGTTTTGAAAATTGAGAAATAAAGCAGACACAGACTGTACAAAACCAGAGAAGAAGCCTGTCTGATGCCAGGGGAGTAACTCTTTGGGGCTTATATCTAGCCTTGTCACTTTGCAGATGATGCCCGAGTGGGTTGCTCTGGATAGGGTGCAGTTTCTACAAGATGCTTGGTCTTCAGCTGAACTTAGTAACATACATAGATTGCTGAAGAATAGTGAAGTGAATTAGAAAATGCACTCAGAAGACTCTTAAGCAAAGAGGGGAATTTTAGGTTTGACCAGTGAAATTCTTGGTAGTTCTAATTACTAGTCATACCCAATGCACAAATCATGAATTGAATGTATATGAAACATCTGTGGCCAGTTCTTGATTTTCATACTGTTTTAAAGGAAATTCTGGTTGCTCATTTCAAAAAAATGCATTAAAGTGGATCTGAGTTGCATGTTTTACAAGTATCAGCGTACAGGAGATGAAATTAGGGAACATAGAAGCAGTACACGTGTTCCTGCAGGCAGTTATGAAGTCACTGCTTGTATTAGTGTTGTTCAAAGAAGAAATCGGATAAATCAGTTGTCCTACTGTTTTCGGGCAGTAGTTTAAGCATCTTAAGACTTCCTTCCTGAAAAGAAATTATTCTGCTTGCTTTGCTTGTGCTGGCACAAGCGCTTGAACCTACACACTGAGCATATTTGGGGAGCTGATAGGACTTAAAACTTACTTCTTGCTGATGAAGGATTAGCTCTGGTCATGGACTTAAGGTGCTAATAGCCCTTACTCCATAAATGTTAGTTAAAAGATAATACAAAACAAACATTAGGAAAATGGCTGTCCAGAGTACAAGTGAAGCTACTAGTAAACACAGAATTACAACTTCTTTAAACCGTCAGTAGTGTCAGTAATGCTGGAAAAAAGGAAAGAAAACACTACACTGCTTATGGGAGTTTGATTTATACTCCTTTATTGATGAAGATGTAATTCAGTATTTTGGACCACTGCAGCCCGTAGGAAAGATACAAGCCATTTACCTTATTGGAAGCACTGGGTAAAATCTTTACTTTCAGTCCTTGTTCTTTAGAGCATATTAAAAACTTGTGCTGCAGAAAGAAATTGAAAAAGCTGTTCTTTCTTGGTTTGTATAAATCTGGGCAAAACTGTTCTTTCCACCATGGAACAATAGAAGAATGAAGATGTTGCCATAGCCTTACATTGGAGGAGACAGAAAGACAGGGCAGTGAGCTGGGGTCATGTCTACCCTGTGTATCTTGGGCTGTTGCAGAAGCTGGCAATGGCCTTGGTTTTGGTTTGGGTTCCCCCCTCGCCCCGTGTGATGAAACTGTAAGCAGTAAAGACTGTGAAGTTCGCCTATGCAAGAAACTAGAATTACTTATTTAAATGATTTATATACTGTGCTGCTACTTCTCCGGTGTTCTGTTTAGAAATCATGATGACACCTTATAGGGAGGGAGAGTCAGTGAAGTCATTGAATTCACAGTACTGCCTCAGGGATCTTGGTCTGAGCTGGTGTTTTGTGGGGAAGGGCAGGTTGTATGCCATTTGAAGAGCTGAATATCATCATATCAGCTAACATCAGGAAAAAAGACAACCAAGAGCCAGAAATGGTGGGTTTTTTTAAATGAAAGCAAAGACTTCTGTGGGCTGTAGACCTGTGGATCAGGCTCCAGGGTTGATTTTTCTGGCCTGGATCAGTGTATTGGGACCTGGTTTTGCACATATTTTTGTGCATATACAGGAGGATGTTCATGATGTCTTCAGCACAAAATCAGCTCTGTCCTACTAACTAATACTGGTACTAATACTGGTGTCTTGATAAATACCTCTTTCTGAGACATTCTGTGTTTTATGTAATCATAAGCCTCTATTTCAAGTCCAGATCTTCAAGAAAATACAAGCAGTGACAAAATAAATATTTTCACAAGCTGCTAATTCTTAAATGAAATCATGTTTTATAACAAAATATAAGTGCTGTGATAATAGATTTTACATGAAGTTGGAAGTTTATCAGGATACCAAAAATCTGGGTGGCTTTTGATTTAGACAACCAGAATTTTTTGTTCCAAGTGTGAAATGTTACGACATCACAAATTAAATACTAAATAGTCATATTTTAAACTAATGTTTACTTTATGTTTTTGCAGTTGCTGGCAGTGTGATGTAAGTAATCAAAACTCCTTCAACATCTGTGGTGTGTGTACTTATTAAACCTGGAAGATCTATTCCTATACTGAACTACTTGCTGGTCACATTGACAGGCAGAAAAATATCATGGTTTTTTGTTTAAACATTAGAGATGAGTTTTGATTTCAGGCAGTTTGAAGTGAAAGGTTGGGAGCTTGACTTAGGTGCTTCACTGATACACCTAGTATTTAACAGTGTTTGGATGGTGAATGAAGACAAAGTCAAAACTTTTCAAAAATGTCAGTGAACACCCTAGGGTGTCACACCCTCCTTGATAATTAGTTTTATAATTATTTAATATTATTTAGCTTAGCTATTTAAGTAATGTGTGGATTTGATGGGTTTGTATTTAAGAGTGTAGGTACTAACAGTCATATTCTGTGGTTGTGTCTGTGGGTTTACACACAGTAATTGTGAAGAATCTTGCTTCTTTCTTTGGTTGAGATTTAAATTACCTTACTTTCTGACACACTGAGGGGAAACACAACAGTCTTATCTGAGAAAGGAGAAGCGTTGGTATAGCTACTCTAATTTGAAGCATGGTGCTCTGTTTGTATTACTGTAATAATTTGGCAGTAATTCCCATGCATACTAAGTAGCACAACTCTAGAACTTACCAAATTTGATAGGAGTCCATGAGAGAGTTTATAACTTGGAAGATCTCTCATGCTATTGTAAATGCTTTATTTTTATTATCCCCGCCACCAATCTCAAATCATCTCCATCCACCAAAAAAATTATACACTTTCCAAACAGGAGTACACTCACAAATTATATGAATTATTCTCTATTTGGTTTGGCTTATTCCAGTACTGCTGAACTTAAATGTCTTATATACCACAGAGTATATGTTTCGCTATATAAAATTTCCAGATGCCACAAAGCTGAGTTTAGAACTTTACACAGATGGCATTATGCTAGCCAAAAATGTTCACCATGTATATTAGCCAATGTGGTTGTCTTTGGGGTTTTTTAGGGTAATTGATAATACGGAATTTAGAAAAGGAGTAGCTTTCTTACAGAGGAACCATAAGACTCACATCTTTTTGGGTGGTTACAGAAATACTTTACTGACAACATACCTTAAGGCTTCCATCTCTGGAGGTATGCTAGTTTCTTAAGTTTATTTATACCCCCTTTGGCAATGTAGCTTATTTGTTCAGTCTTTTCAGGTAACAAAAAAAAAACAACCCGGTGTAAGAACAACCAAATTATCATAGTTCCAAAGCAAGAAAAGTGTAACTGAAAGGAGATTTGTCTTGGTATGATAGCCTGTGTATGTATTTGTGCATATGCGAATTACGTATATATTAAGACAGAGAAACTTCTTTATCCTTGAAGTGTTGCTAGAGGTTATGTCCCTGCCCCATCCAGTTCAGTATTTGGGTGTGGGAAGGGGACTTCACCTAGTTTGGGTTTTCTGCTAGGACATTTGTCAAGACTAAATAAGTGTTCCACAGTCATTGCTGCAATGCCTTTGTTCCTTTACTCAAACTGCTACATCTTCCATCATCACTACTGGCAATCTTTTGTTAACATTCACTTCTTGGTGTTTTCCACTAACAAGCCTCATGTAGGTGGGCTTTCTACCCAGGAGTGGAATCTAACAGACCTTGACTGTGTGCTCACACTTGCAGCGTGCTGCCTGGTGGCATTGTACATAAGCTGTTCTTGAATACCTGTTTGATGTAAGTGCTCTTTGTGTACAAGTCTCGAGGCTGACTGCCTTCAGTTTGCAGGTAATATCCCATTGAAAGTGTTTCTTGTTTTGAATGATCCCTTATACTCGCCATACAGACACATCATGGCTACACGTTATTCCTGATACGGCATGTCAAACCACATTACTGTGATAGACCTAATCTACCATGCTGCACTCAATACTTTGGGTTTGTTGACATTCCAAGTTATTTAGCAGAGTTTAGTAAGCAATGTCAGCTGCTTTTCTCCTGATCTGTACGATGTTTTTGTTCTGGATTAGTTATGGTATGTCTTCTTCCCTTCATTCCCTTTAATCCTGGCATCCAACTCTATAAACGAGTCCAGAGTAGTGAGTGGAAGCTGCTTTGTCTGAAGCAGTTATGGTGTTGGGCTCGTTAGGCATATCTCTTGCATCTTACTCTATATGATGATACCGAACTCGGGATCCCAAGTTAATTTTCATTTGGTCATGATCCATCTAATACTACAACCTGGGAATGGCTCTGGTCTTTAGCGCGTACCTGCCTTCTTCAGAGGGGAGAATCTTAAGCCAAGAAAAAGGTTTCTAAGTCATGTGCATGGTCGACATGGGAGACCTGCTTCACTCATTTTCTTTCTTGTTCTTGACTGTAGCTTTCACTTTCTTTTGAAGTTCTTGTTGATGCTAGGAGAATTTGTAGCCATTCTTTACCAGCTTTGAAAAAAGCTTGCCCTGTTTTCTTGAAACATACCCTTTGATGGTATCTGTAGAAAGCATCTGCTCTTTGAATCAGTGATTGGCAGGTACTGGAGGGTTGTGCCAGCCAAGGGGGAACCATACCTTTGTGGGAATGTGCTCCACGTGAACGTGAAGTGGGAGACCGATCTCACTGGGAAGTGCTGTTGCTCCTGAACCTGGCTGTTTGTGTGGAGCTCAGTCATCACTTGGCTACCTCTGCCGCTGCAGAAGCTGACCTCAGGAGGGAGTTCTTGCAGCCGCTCTGTGTGCAGCTCCTAAAGATGGATCTCCAGATAACTTTATCATATCAAGCTTGTTGCTTGGACTCTTCTGCATGGTGTACTTGAGGGACATCACTGAAATAGAGGTTTTGCTGGTTACTAGAGTGGTTTGGGAGATGCAGCTTATCGTATGACCACTGTCTGTCACTTTCCCTGCCTCTTAGTCCCTTGGGCTTAGCAGGGAATGGAAATGGCAGTCCCAGTTATGTTCTAACCTATTTAAGTAAGCTTGCCCTTACCCAGATACCTACAGGGGTAAGAATTTCATCTTAAGAGTTAAATATGTGGATGGTGAATAATGCTGCCTTTTAGTATGAAACATATTTTAACACAACTTTGGTGTTGTAGGCCTAGTTTTAGCAAAGCAGGTTGCTCAGTATAACTCTTGAAAGTAGCAGTGCACCCACCAGAGGATGCTTTTCTACTGCAATATTCACGTAAGGGTTCTGATAATAATTGAAAAGGATGAGATGTATTGCCTGAATATTACCCGTGGCTAAATATTTTCCACAGTTTAAATCACAGATATAATACGTACTGATTTTTACTATACAAATTGAGATGATTCTATTTTTTTTGGAGCATTCTTGCCTGTGTGAGCTGCTGCTGAAATAAAATGCCCGTTTCAGTTTCACAGAGGAACAGAACTTTGCTGCTGTGCTCTGAATACAGCACTTGGTTTGATTAACAAGCATGTCCTGACTAGGGAGATAAATAACTTAATGAGGCCCAGGGCTGGGGGTAAAATTCTTTCTTTTTATGGTTGTAAGCGGAGCACAACAATGATTCATTAAGCAAAGCAGAATGAATTTGATTTTCTTTGTACAGTGGCAGTGCTGTATAGTCTAGGGACATCTAGACAAGGAAATCTATCATACTGATGAATACTTTTGAAGGGTGTGGTGGGTGTAAGTATTTAATATAGTTCATATAATGGCTTGGAAGTGTCTGATATAGATACAAAACCCATAAAAATAGCACTAATACTGAAATAAGTGCCACTATGTTATAGTGCAAATGCCTTTGCTTCCTTTACACAGTGTCTTTGCATCTGTACACACTGGTTTTAGAGGACTATACTGGTAGTAAGTGTTCACCAACATACTGAATACTTTTTTGTTAGGTGGTGGATTCTGAGAATTTGTCAGTGTTGATTATATCTACTTTGGTTTTGGCTAACTACTACTAAACCTCGTATTTTCAAAACTAAATTTTATTTGCTTCAGTTTATCCTTATTAATCTGGATGTGGATTGGAGTAGTGTTAGTTGGGCTTTCATAGGTTCTGCAAGTGCTTTTGTAATTCTTACCGAATGGAATTTTCTGCTATTAATGACTACATGGTATTTCAGTAAAGTTCCTAATTATTTAGGAGAATTCCAGTTGGGTTTCATCATCAGGGGCCTGCAGTCTTCAGTATTCTCTGTTGTGCAGATCAGATGGTGATACTGCCGAGCTGGAGGGGTTTTAGCATGCTGGATACCTATAAGGTCTCTCTTTCCTGCCCCATGAAATATGAGATCTGGTCTGGTGTTGCAGGTCTCCATGGTCACTTGTCATGGGTTGCTTTATGAATCAGTGTCTCTCTGCCGAGGCTATTGTTTTCTTCTTTAGATTTTTAGGTGTTGCTGTCTTTGCAACAACTGGTAAGAATCCTCTTTAATTCTTCAGTCATGCTTCTCGGATGACCAATTGCTTAGTTACATCTCCCCACTTTCTTCTCCTTCCTCATCCCTGTTGTTGTCTTTTTCCTTCTTCTGCTCTACTTAACACTTTGAGACTTCCAGGATGTGTTGTCCTGGCTTGGTAGCCTTCACTTACCAAAGTTTGCATTAATTTTGTTGCTTGCTGCAGTCTTCTGAACAGGACACTAGTAAAGTATAGTATATGGGCCACATTCAAATATACACTGAGTCTTTAACAGGTAAACCTGGTGTTTCTAGTATTAAACAGGATTAATTACTTCATATATCATCTTCCTAAATATGAACTTACCTTACTGGCAGAAGCTGTTTGGCAGATTCGTGATGTCCAGGCCAGCTCTAGCAAGTTTGGACAATCAGCTGGATAAAACTGAATGGTAGTTTATGCAACCTGTTATTGCATTGGTCTGTTAAGCTAGCTTCTGCTTGGGTGTTTTGGTTGGGGGAGTGTTTGGGGTTTTTTTGCAGGAAGGGAGTGTTAATATTTACTCTAAAAGAAGAAATATGTTGTTCAAATTAAATCGAAAAAGGAAAGTAATTCATTATGACAGTGTTAGCTTTTACTCTTCATCTCTGGTTTTGAAGCTGACTCTATTTGAGCTAGGTAGCATTCCAAGCTAGCACAAAGAATTTTCCCACATTATTTTAAGAATCCGTATGAACAGTAAGCTGCACAGAATGTTTTGTCATCATGTTAGTCCATCTTTTATTCAGTGTCACCAGCCACTTGGTTTTGCATTTCTCCTTTACAGGGAGAATTGTTTCTGTTAAGCAAGTGTAAGGTTGGTTAAGCTGTAATACTCGTTTCACATAAAGCAGTTCTGTGTTTTCTTCAGTGCAAAAATACAAGCTATACCTGAGCACTTAAGGAAAAGTTTATTCTCTAAGGAAAAAGATTATACAAGTATGCTTTTCATTGTAAATCTTCTATAGTACGATACTGTTAAAGGTGCTCTCATTGATTGCTCTGTATTAATAAGAAACAACATCAAGTTAAGGAGAAAGGGCTTCTCGTGCAAGCCTGTGGCATTCATGTAAACCTGAACTCTTTTAATGTGAATACTTGTATCAGCTGGACAAGGGGAAGAAATCATTGCCTGTTCCATCCAAAATATTGCTTCAGGACCCAGAGAGTGAAGGATTCAGCTTCGTTATTTTACTGCAGCCGTTTTACCGCTAGCATTCTTAAACATGTCGTGTATGACAAATCAATAACTGAAATCATAGTACATCTGGTTATGTAAGCATTTGGGCAGAGGGAGACTTTCTACTGGAGTTTCTTTCAAGATGATTTCAAGTATACTCCCTTGTTCTGATTATTCTAGTGTATTGATCAAAATTGCCAAATGGTACCGAAATAGATGTTTGCTAACATTGTTACGTTGTTTATTCAGTCCTCCTTTGTTGCTTCTTCCGTGTTTCTCCTCTGTTTTATTCTTTCTTGATTTCTGTGCCATCATCTGCGGTGGTTTTTTGCTGCTGTTAGGAGAGCATCGTATTGGATGTTACAGTAAAACAGACAATAAATACTCCCGTTGGGTTTGAGGTTCCAGTAGGGAGCACTAGGTGCTACAGAAGCATCTTGTGCTGCAGCAGACAGGTAGGGTATGTAACTTCTTTTAAGATGACTGTGTATGAAGACTTCCTTTTAAGACCAAAATAGGTTTTAATGCAACAGTTTACCAGAAACTGCATGTTTCTTACCTGTTACATCCTTGACTGGCATACCTTTGGTCCATGTTTTGGCTGTGCTGTAACCTGGTGGTGATATTGTGACTGTGAGCAACCACACTAAACAGTTTTTTGTTCAGTTTAATATAGTTGACATTTTTTGAGAGGGTTTCTTTTGGACACTGCCCAATAAGGGAATTTTAAGTATGTTCTTTATGTTTGCAAATTGACAGGAGCAATCAATACATGGGAGATTAGGGAGACTATTGAGAGGCACTTCAACATCCTGGGGGAATGGGCTGAGACGTAGTTCAGCGGAGGTGAGCCCAAAGCCCTATGTGTGATAGGGGGTAGCCCCATGCACCAACAGGCTGGTGGCTGGGGAGCAGCTCTGTGGACACCAACCCAGCTGTCCTGAACAGCCACCAGTGTGCCTGTGCAGCATCGCATCAGCTACACCTTCAGCAAGAGTGCAGCCAGCAGGTTGAGGGAGATAAATGCCATTACTGAGAACCTGTGGGACTGCATCCAGGTACTGATGGGGTGAAATCCCAATAAATGCTAGCCAGACTCAGAAGCAGGTTGCCCACAGAGGCTGTCGAGTCTCTGTTCTTCAGGATGCGTACAGCTCCATCGGACATCACTCCAAAAAACTTACTCTAATGGCCCTGCTTAGGGCAGGGTGTCAGACAACCAAAATTGCTATGTTACTCTCAGCTTTCTATCTGTTACACCCCGCAAGAAGGAAACAGCAAAGTTGATCATTTTAATATGACGGACTTGCAACATGCCATAGTGTAATTGGCAATTTGTTAAGCTGTCCCAGGCTTGAGAGCAGAGATCCAAGGGGACTATGATTTGGATGGTGGCATGAGAACCCTTCTAGCTACTGTACCTCAATGTGTGTCCGAGTCCCCTGGCCCTGACTGAAATGATTGGCAGCCTTTTGTACTTTGTGTGGCGGTGATTCAATCAGTCTCGTGTGTATCAGCAAGGCGGCAAGAGAAAGGAATGTAAAACTGTTCCTGAAAAGCAGAGAAGTTAGAGTAAAGGCTAATACTTTCAAATTTACTTGCTTGAGAAGCTGAACTGTTAGAAGTGAATGTCTGAGTTTTCAGTCCCTTAATTGTGACATCCCGAAAAAAAGGAAAGTATGTATGTTCCCAGATAATGCTCTTCAGGCTTCTATATTGGGAAAATATGAATTTAAAATGAATTATATGGTGATACCGTAGGGCAGAAGTGTCAGTCGTAACATTTTAATGTGATCAGAGAATGATTGTGTGGGGACTCTTTTAAGTTCCAACTGTTAATGAAACAGTAAATTTAAAGGAAAAAAGGCATGCTTTGAGAACATGTAATTCATATTAGGGAGATAGATGTAATCATTAAGAAAGAAAATCTACTAGTGAGGAGTATGAAGCTAAAAACTTAAATATGTTCCTGAATTTTGGGGTTGTTTTTTCCTTTTCCTAAACAGACTTTGCTGGAATATGCAGAGAAGTGGAAAACATCGGAAGACCCTCTGCCCCTGTTAGAGGTGTATACAGTGGCTATCCGAAGTTATGTTAAAGCACGACCTTATCTTACCTCTGAGTGTGAAAATGTAGCGTTTGTGCTTGAACGTTTAGCACTGTGAGTATGTTTTTCAGTTACTAAACCCAGCCTGTACAGTATAAACTTTTTACTGCCTAAATGCTTTCCCAATCCAGTTCACAATCTATAGAAATTCTAAATAGATTGGGAAGCACCTACCTTTCTCATGGTGAATGCTGTATGTGAGAGGGAACATTTTTGGCTGTTGGAAATGGGGCAGTCTTGAGAGTGACTCCTGATCTAGGGCAAGCCAACATCGCTGGCTTGAAACACTTCGCTACTATTAATTTGCATGCAATATGAAAGTGCATAAATTTGCGCAGGCTGTTACAGGTTTGGACTTCAATGGTGAATCTAATTACTTTTTTTAATCTGTGTCTTTGAAAGAGTTTGCTTTTATAGTTTCTGCAAGTGTACGTGACTGCCTCTTCTTTATATGTGCAAAGAAACCAAACTAGTTTGTGACTTTGGTGTTTCAAACAACTGTTTGGCTACTAGAATAAAGAATTGATTATACATTTTAAAAACCAAAAATTACCTCAAATAATATTTCCATTTCACTTCCAGAAGCTGTATTGAACTACTTCTGTGTCTGCCTCTTGATTTACCTGAAAGTAAATGGGAAGAATTTCAGGCTTTTGTACAGGTGAGTTTTATTCATGAAATAAAGACTTAACAGCTCTTAAGAATGGTTTGGAAACCCGGGGATGTTAAGTAGTATGTCTGAAGACTTGTTTCCTGGTGGCTGATGTAGATCAAGGCCTTCAGCTGGAAATCCTATGTACTCTGCAGTAATTGCTGTCAGTCATATCTTTTGTCTGTCGTGGTTCATGTGGCAGCTGTGGAGAAAACAATATTTTCAGATACCTGAAAGAAAGCTCATGTTTTAAAAGGTGATTGTGTATTAACACTGTTAGAAGTGAAGTAATACATTATTGTTTACTAGTTATGGTTTTACATTTGAGACTGTGAATGAAAAATCTATCAATACTGCAGGATTGCTAGATATCCCACAGGGCATTAGCTGGTTAAGGATTAGAGCTCTGCTTGAAAGGAGAGTGTTGAAACAATTCTGGTCCTCGCTATCTGTTAGAAATACACATTGGGAGGTATTGCCTACAGTTAAAAAAGGGGGGTTTGGAGGAGAAAGGAGTAATAGTGAAAAAAACCTAGATACAGTTACCTCAGGATTCTCAGCCTCAGTAACACAGGAAGTGCAAGGCTGATTTTTTTAGAGTGAATTTTGACTAGCAACTGCCTGATATAAATCAATTCTCAAGGGATGCATCTGATGCTGGGAGGTTTCACAGCCTTCAGAACAGGTGGAAAAGTAAAAGTGAAGAGAAAAACATGAGCCCCCTTTTTTTAAGGACCAGTGTTAGTTGTGCATTGCTACTTAAGCCACAGATTTTTGCAGGTATTTAGTTTGCCCCTGAGCATACATCTGCTTCCAGAATTTGTTCTAGTATCTAAATGTAGTAGAAAGTATTTTAATTGATTTTAAGACTCCAGCCTGCCTTCATCACATTTGCATATAACCATGCAGGTGAGGTCTTAGAGTTTAAGTCTTCTGCCATTACAAAAATATTCTTTTCAGTGTCTCTGGGTGCATAAAAATTGAGCTGCCAAAGAGTCCAAAGTAAGAATTTAAGCAGCTGGTGCCGGACCATTATGTGGAGCAGAGAATTTGCTCATCCATTTTAAAAAGGAAGGCCTATTTTAAAATTTAGTTTCAGAAACCCAAGCAGCCGTCCTGTTTAATAAATCTCAAGGTGAGTTTGGAGCACTCAGTTGTTTTGGTTTCTTAGCCTAGGCAGAAATAAAGCCTATATAGGCTGAATATTAAGGTTGGTTTGTAATACATTTAATCTTTATGTGATAAGGATGTTGGGGTTTTCTTTTTTGACATAAGGTATAAATGAGGCACATATTCTTAGTATCTTTTTTAACAATACTTTGTTTCATAATATATATTATTCAGGTGGCTCATAAAAACTTGATGGAAAATGGCAGCCGGGAACTGCACATTTTAACTACACTTACACAAGAGAAAGGAGTGTGGAAGAACCCAGTGTTGTGTGCTATTCTTTCCCAGGAACAGTTGGATCCAGATAAAGGTAAAATTTAAATTATGGTTGGGATAAAATATGCCTAAATTTTATAATACATTGAAACATTATTATGATATGTGGAAGTCTTTTGTTGAATATAGTTTGTGATAATTTATAAGCTATATAAATACATAAATATATAAATTCTTTGTATATGCCTAGGAGTACACTTTCTTAATTCAGGCAATGCTTATTTATTTAACATTGGTATTTTGCATAAAATGTAATCATACCTGTAGATATCTTGCCATTTTCTTCATAAGCCATGTGAAGGGAGATTACATGCAGGGTATTTTACAGTGGGGTAGCTTCAGTACTGTTATACAAAAATTACTTGACATAAAATAAAAAATACTTTTTTTAAAATGACAATGGCATTTACTCAGTTATGAAATGTAAAGAGGGCCATTACCAAAGATTCATTTAGACCAGAGTTCTGAGAATGGCTAACAGCAGTTGCTCAGGGAAGAGTGTATGATCAGCAGAGGCTTACAATGATATTTTCGTGGTGTATTATTTCTGTTGTTAATGATTTGCAATTCAGAAGTGGTATCTTTGTGTTAATAAGTCTTAGCTGGTTTTTTTGCTCTTTTTGATTCTTTGCCTAATTGGTTTTAGAATCTATATGAACCATCACACCTAAGCGTCTGGCAGAGTTAACAGTTCTCATATCAAGTAGTTCCTCTTACTGTCTGCCTGCTTTTAGTCTGATGCCTGCTTATTTCATGTGATACTCTCTATTTATTAAGTAAACTGTTCTCATGTCTTTTAATGAATGCATCATAAGATGTGATTTGTTAGACTGCTGTCACATCCCATCTTCTCTCTCCTGTAGTCTGTTCCATGCTACCTTCTAGCTTTACTGTCCCATGCCTCATATGGGGGCCCAAAGCAGTCAGCATGTAGATGTACTGATCATCCGCTTCATTCTGCATTTCTTTCATAATGTTTCCTAGCAGTAGACTTGCTTCTTGACTGAGCACTGAACTGATGTTTTATTTAAAGTTGTCTGGTTTAGTCCAATTTCTTTCCTAAGAAGTAGTACCTATTTCAGTGTTGGGATTTTCCCATAACTGGTGGCATGTTCTTACCCTGCTTTTATCAGCATGTTTTATCACAGTGTTCTCTATGCCCCTTTTCCAAATACTTATAAAAATGCTGGACAGCAGAGGTGCTGGTGCAGATCCTCAGGGAACTCACTGAGGTTTTTTTTCTTTTACCTGATTATTTATCCATATGAGGATATTCTTTTTACTGCCAACATAGTTTGGTATCTTTAGGGGTTTTGAGAGACTTCTTTTAATACCTTTAGAAAACTAACTGGATCTCCTTTATTCATATTATCATAACTCCCTCAGATAAGTCCAGTAAATGTATAATGAGATTTATTTATTTTTTTTTTTACAAAAGTCACGCTTACTCTTCCACAAGATTTCCATTTTGCCACTTCTTTTAATAATTTATTGTGCTTCTAATACAGATTTTGGATTGGTATGCAGTTCTCAGAGTCCCCCAGAGTATTCTTACACTAGCTTCATATCAACCATCTTCTAGTCCTCGTAACAGTAAGGTACTTCTAAGAGAGGTTTAATTAATATATTACTTGCCTTATATTTGAGGGGGTTTTAAGAACTCCCTCATGAATCTGGTTTTGATGACTATTTGTTTTGTTGGTGTTTTCCTGCATAGCTTTTTTTTTGGTTGGGTTGGTTTTTTTTGGTGGATATTTCAAGATTCCTTTTGCCACCTGAGTGTTGTTTACCCAGGGGTGCTTCTGCCTTGGACTTTACTGACTCCTGCTACAGTTACTTGTATCAGTGGCAAGATTGTCATATTACATATGACATTTTTGTTACTCAGTTGACAAGCTGTTGTGTAGCTATTGTAATGCTCTGTAATACTGCATGGTTTTATGCAGTCTTGCTAATTTGAAGGACATTTTAGTAATACCAAAACTCCATTGCCTGGAGAGCTACTTCATTGACTGTAATCCAGCACCCCCACTGGTTACCACTTACCTTCTTTCAGTGGACAGCTGTGTCTCAGCAGTCTTCAGCCTTAACTCTGGTATAACAGTCTTTGGAATATTTGTAAACTCTGCTTACAGGATTTTGTGTTTGTTCTTAATGTTGCCTTTACCATTTGCTATTTCAGAAGTTCCCAAGTATTTAGGGTGTCAGCTTGTTACACTGAGATGTTGTAATTTGGCATATTTGATCAACTCAGTCTTTGAGTAATGGTTAGTGTAACATCTGTTGGAGACAAAACAACTAGTTGAGACAAAGTGGTTTTCCTCGTATCGTTCTCTTAAGGTTTTGTTGCCTGTATTTTAGTTGTTGCTTCATATTTGTTTTATTTCAGTCTTGGTAGTCTCAATTATGACCTATTCAGTATCTTTGACATAACTGGGTATCTGCTCAATTTTAGGTCAGTGAAGTACTCTTCTTGAAGTACACTGTTGTTGACTCCTGAAGGTCAGTTTGCCTCTCTGCATCCCCTTTAGGAAGCACAACTAGGTGTCTGTTTCAGATCCTTTTGAATTCCTCTGTTCTCAAGTAGTACAAACTCAGGATGTAGTGTGAGAGACAAATTCATTTTCTCTGACCCCACAGCACAGCTGGTTTGTTCTGATTACAGTCAAGCAAATGCAGGCTTGTCTGAACTGGACTCTTCTTTTCCTCTTGGGAATATGCTGTTGCATGAGTTCTGTCTAAATATGAGCAGGTAGTACTCGCTGAGAGGTTAGGGAGACCGTTCTGAGTGCCATGTCATTAAGTAATTGCCTTACTCCTGACTGCCTTGGGCACAGCTCAGTTTTCTGACAAATGTATGTCTGTAAGGATTCATGCACTAAGGAGCTCAGAAGAAGTGGAGGGTGGATAGCCAGTTGTTTGAAGCACTGACAAGAACAGTATGTCTGCCACCGATTTCTTTGCTGATGAGTATTACTGCATCACTACAAGATGTTCATACAGTACTATGATATAAAATAGTGAAGTCTGTCTTGTAGTTCTTACAGTACAGTTCATGCATACAGTAGATACAGATTTTGTGTCCTTGTATAAAATCTTTTTGCACTGGAAATATTCTTGACCACTTGATTTGCCACCTGCTTGGGTGACAAACATTGACATTGCCCTGTCTCTGACCATGGATGTTGAGAAACCTGGCTTTAAGTTACCTAATTCTGTGCAACAGATGTCACCAAAAAAAAAAAAAATCTTCTCTTGGGAGCTGTTGTAATGCTGATACCCCACTTAAGTTGTTCCTGAAGAAAATTATCTCTCTCCCCCTGCAAGTGAAACATCAGCATTGTCATTTGGGACTGTGTTTGTTCCCACATTGTGCTTGTCTTTTGTATGGAGGACTAGCCTGGAAATGGGAATTTGGATTCCTACTGAGCTGAGGAGTGTTATTTTTTTCTTATTCTTGACTGGTGACTCCAAAGAGAATTTATTTGCAGAAACTAAGTTGTAAGCAGGGTCTTTGGATGTCATTTGTGGGCCCCCTAGGTGGACATCTGGAGTTGATAGCACTACTCATGACTGCCATCTGAGAGAAACCTGAGTTTCCTGAATCTGTTTGGTATTGTGTCATGGATCAATCTACATTCATTTGAAGAATGCCCAGGCAACCTTCTGCTCCCTCAGAGCAGTTCAGTGCCAAAGTCAAGTCCTTCCCCCAGTTACACATCGTTTCTTACTTCTGTCCCTTGCCTATGTCTTTACCTGACAGGACCCACGACAATTACGTGAGTAGGCCTGCAACTTCTTGATTCAAATTCTGGTTCCTCAGCAGTATTATCTCTTAAAGTGTGCTTAAGAGCTATAAACTACTTGGGTTTTCTTCATGCGAATTTTCTTCTTTTTCACCTAAACCTGTCTCCTGTGCATTTAAAGAATGTCTATCAAATTTTCGTGTTTTGTCCACGATGCTATACAGACATTTTAGACTTGAAAGATCACCCAAAGTTACATGATCCCATCAGGTCATGAGGATAGCAAAGTACTAGTCTTCTAAAATAACACTTCATAGATCTGTTACTGAGTGCTTTGGTAACATTCTCTCTGTGGAGCACAGCTCAACCAGTTTCCACCTCAAATAGTGGGAGCAACTACCAAAAGTTCACTACCAAAGCAGAAAGAAATCTGGAAAGGTATCCTAGATGTGTGAAAATAAATTATCCACATCATTTAAATTCAAGATGGCAGTATTAGCTGTGATCACTAAGTAGTCTGAAAGTAAATGGTTCACCTGCTTTAGCGCTTGTCAGCTGTTTTCATATTACTATCAGATGTTGCATTGCATTTGCGTGTTGACTGGACCTGCTACTGTTTGAGGTTTCAGCTGCGTGACTACTTTTTTCTTGAGATTGTGTATGATGAACAAGAAGCACTTACATTTAGAGAGAGGAATTTTCCATGTTTCCCTGCTTCATTAATTGATTAGGGAAAGAAACCTTAAGCTGATCTTAATTCTTCACATGACAGTAGGTCTTCTGTCTTACTGGCCTCCTTCTGAACTACCAGATAGCTTAATTTGAGATCGGGACTGATTTTAATCTTGAATTGAGGCTGATCTGCATTCATGGCAACCAAAATTTATGGTTTTTTGACATTGTGTGGCTAATCTGTATGGCCTTAATGCTTAGTGCACCAAAGACTGAAAATTGGAAGCATGCCCAATGTTTTGGGCTATGTGGTAGCCTATATATGATGTTAAAACACTCTACTGCGCTTTCATCTTCAGTATTTGTCAGAGTGGCTTGTGCTCTTCAATGTGAATCTATCTTTCTGTTCTTATCATGTTCTTGCAGTGATGGTCAAATCCTTCAAAGCTGTCATTGGTATCCTCAGCTGGTACTGAGGGCGAGTGAAGGAAAATATCTGAGAGAATCCTACAAAAAGCCAGATGGCTGCTGCTTTTTTTATCTGATTCTGATTATCCTTAGAGATTTAAACCTGGGTGCCAAGAAGTAAGTTCTTGAAATTTTCCTAAGTTTGAATATAGTAGGCATACTTCTGAAGTATGTCCTACTGAAAAGAGCTTCAAGGAAACAACCATCGCTATTCAGAGATTATCAAGGTGGATAACAGGCAGGTTAGAACTTAAACAGCCAGCATGGAACAATTTTCAGTAATCAGAGCATCCACCACCAGAAATCAAATGATACCAGCAGCCTCACTTTAAAAAAAATAATAAAAAAATAATAAAAATCCTGAGTGTATTCAAAACAGCCACCTGGAAGTTCTCTTACCCTTTCACCAAACAATATGCCATTATAGGAGCATCCAGGGTTGGTGCTGCATTCAATAGAATTGTGCTAAGGTGGTGTTTGTGTGAAGGATTCTGAGACCCAGCTCCAGATAAATATGGAAGTGTGCAGTACTGTTCAGAGTCACCCACAGTGTGAACATGCATGTGGACTAACGCTAAAGAGGTTACTGACTAGTAACTAAAGTTCTTTGAGATGGATAGCCCATATGTACGTTCACCTGCTTTCATCCTCCTTGGCCAGAATGAGGTTGAGAAGACATGGTCTATGGTAGGTTAATCTATACGTACCCAAGAATTGGTGTAGAGTAGTAGGATTGAGTGCTTTAAGGCAAAAATTCTCTGCTTTTATGTTCTACAGTTTCTGCAGTCAGCCAAAACAGGACATACGTGTGAACTGTCCACCATAGAGAACTTCCTACTACAGTACTGTGCTTGTGGCTTATTCATGCTGCTCTTTTGTGCTATTAATCTATGGATTACATATTTTTTTTTAATCCATGTATGGTGTGTTACCTGCTATAAAAGTTCATAGTAGTTCTTGTGGGCTTGACACAGAATCACTTGGTAGTATGATGTGAGATGCTCGCTATAGGATTCAAAGGAATAACAGGGAAACTGTGTCTAAAAGGTTAGATTCCAGTATCTCCAAGTCTATTTGCTGGATTTAGTAGATCATACTATCATCCGTCAGATGTCATCTGCTAGTCTTTTTTTTCCTCTCATGTTAGTTCTGTAATCTTATATGAATTCTGCACGCGCCTTGCACAAACATAAGTTTATGAATTTTAATGAATGGTGGAGCATTGCACAAAAATGACATAATTTTTCCAAGAACCATGCCATTGATAACTAGATCATTCTCATTAAATACTTCAGGTATTGTGCTCATAGAGGCTCTGACTTGCACTGAAAAAGCACTTGTGCCTCAAAGCGTATTTGTGAAGGTGTATTTGTTATGGTAAACTAAACATTTGTTTACAATAACTTTGGAAATAGACATTGCACTATAAATATATGTTTACAAAGTGTTACATAAAAACACCCCAAAATCTTGTCCTTAAGACTCTTCCTCATGATAGACTTGCTTCTGCCACCTCAGCACTGTTTTCTGTCTCAAAATGCAGTACATAGTTCAGTTATGAAATAGATATAATTAAAACTTGTGCTTTGAATTGGCTTTCAAATGTTAACTGTAATGATTATAATCACTTGGATTAGAATAAAGGCTTAAGAGCTAATATGTAGCTTTAACCCTGAGGTCTTCCTGTATCTTATTGAGAAGATAACGGAAAATGTTCTGATGCTTATGCAAGGTAGGCTGACTGAAGCAGTAAACACTAGAGGAGGAGGATTACTGAGGACTAGCAGACAGAACACAGTCTCTGCAATATTAAATGCAGTAATTATAATAATAAATCAGAGCAAAACATCTTGGGTTACCAACATGGCTTAAAGTCCAAGGTCTTCCTGTATCTTGTTGCGGAAATAAGGTAAAATGTTCCAATGTTATTCCAGGCAAACTATGTGGGAATAAATGCTGTGGGTGAAAGGATTACAGGTACCTGGTAGAAGGAAGAGCAAGGCTAAAACTATTGAATTTAATTCATCGCTGGGTCATTTGTGGGTTGACAAAAGAGTATGAGTGTTTGAGTATGAAGCATTGGTAATGACATTAAAGGAACGTTTATTCTACTGTTTAAAAGGCAGATGTCCTCTAAGAAACACAAAAATGGTTATAGTCTACCAATTGTCTGTTACTGCGCTCTAGTTTTCCTTTATTTCTGCATGAACAAAAATCTGGTCATATACTCATCAACATGGAGAGAGGAAGAAAGAGCGCATATTCGACTGAATATTCTTACACATCAGTGAGCCATGGCTGATCATTTGTAATAATGCACAAGGATCCCAAATAACTAACCAACTAAGTTGGTTGAAATGGTAATTCAACCATGAATCTGAAAATGCATGAAAGATAATGATGGGGTCTAACAGGCCTGTTTTGTGCAAAAGGCAGTATTTTCTGTCTTAAAATTGTGTGCACTAAAATGATAAAGAAAACCGTTGACCTAATTTCTGTTGCAAGACGGGCTTTTAGTAATATCCTGTATAAGTAGCTAGAAGAAGGAGAAATCATGAGATAAAATGAAAGACAGGCATGAATCAAAAACCAACTAGGATGGAAGGAAGCAAAGAATAAAATGAGATGGTCTTTTTTTTTTTTTTTTTTCTTTTTCCTTCGCTGAGTAAACCTGTTTGGTATACTAATACTGAAAATACTAGAGAGACAATTAATTTTGCATATGCTGAAATTACTGAATTATTTCATCAAGACCAAACAGGACTTTGGAAGTAAAAAAAATGAGGTGAATGGGCAACATAATTCAAGTGGAATTCAAGGCAAGTAAATGAAGAGGGATGTAATGAATATTTCTATGTGTTAGAAAGTGAGCACTGCAAATGTCCAGAAGGTTTCAAGAAAGGATGAAGAAAATACTCAAAGGATGGAAATTTTTTTTTTTTTTTTTTTTTTTTTTTTTTTAGAAAAGACCAAGATTTTACCCTAATGCTGAAAGACTATTATGTATCTTCCGGTTTTTGTGAACGAATGGAAAAAAAACCCAGTAGAAACCTGTTGGTTTTAAGAGATGAGAGAATGCAGTTAAGATGTGGATAACTGAAAACCAAAAAAGATTTTTCCACACAGCTTGTAACTAGCTTATGGAAACAGTTGTCACAGGGAGGGGTTGATGTGAAAAGGTTTAAATGAAGTCAGTTGTCTCCGTGTCTATTTAGTTTTAATAATTGACTTTAAATATTTTGGAAGTAATACTAAACCTCATGCTTCAAAGCTGAAGCAATTCTGATCTTGAAGATCGGGATGAGACCTGAGATGTATATGTAACAGTAGGAACATTAACCTATGCTTCCCCTTTCTTATTGTAGAATTCTTATACTTTCCACTGAAGCACCTGGAGTTGGGTTGTTAGTGTAGACAGTTTTAACTCTGGTAGTAGTATACCTGCAAAATATAATTGAATAAAATACAGCCATTCCTGTGTCTTTTGAGTTTTAAACTATAAAACAGTCAAATTTATACAAGATAAGCCTCTTTTTCAGCCAAGTAAGTTTTCTACAAAAACTTATAAAGGAGTTTGACTGCGTTCTGTGAATGTGTAATACAAAATATTTAACACCAATAGAAAGGACTTCAGATACTTCTACACTTGTCACATTTATCCTTTCATAGCAAGGTCTTTAAAAAAAGGCAACTATTAGCAATAGCATAGCTAATAGTTGTATATATGTATAAAGAAGGTTGTGAGAGTAGTGGTTTTGTGTTGTTTGTCTTTCTATAGAATATAATCAAATGGTATCTAAATATTTTAAGAAGTGTATGTTTAAGTCTGTTTTGTATGCAGCTGTTTTGCCAAGAAAGTAGAATGAATTAAAACCTGCAAGTAGGTAAAAGGTCTGTAGCAGGGAATCCTTATAATAAACAAGTACAGTTCTCAAAGATGCTTTTTCTCATCTTTGTTTCATACCTTTTGTAGCTTTTGTGATTTGTATAAATTTTAGAGGTTAACCATGAACGAGTAAATGACATGTGTTAACTCTTATGACCTGCTGTGAAATGTGTATGTAATAATTTGGCTTGTTTTTCTTTGAAGTGAATGAATTTTTAGTGTTCGAAGGTCCCGTCCTGCTGGATATGCGAATTAAGCACCTAATGAAAACAAAGCAATTAATGCAGGCTACTGCCCTGGCAAAACTGTGCTCTGACCATCCAGAAATCAGTGCAAAAGGCAATTTCAAGCAAACGTACTTGGTCTGTCTTTGTTCAGGATCACCAAATGAAAAGCTAATGGAAGAAGTAAGTAAAAAACCGAAGAACTTTCTTAGACTTATTTCTTTAATGATAATAAAGTCACCAATTGTAGGCTGTTCTTCTGTAGAAGAGGTTTTTCTTGTAAAATATGATGTAAAATATTTTTGATATTTTGTTTTTTCTTTTCATTTAAGTCACTTTTAAATGGACTAGTAATGACTTGATTAAAACACTTGTGGAAGCGTAATACTAGGTTGCTAGCAGGAATTTCTGGCCTTGCCACAACTTCATGGGGTTTTTTGTTTGAAGTATTTTAGAACTCTGCCTCAGACCTTGTTAGTAAGGTGAGGATAGTGGTTTTCCCACTCCTACTATTTTAACTGTAGCTTTTTGTGTAGTACCCCATACATAAATGGGGCCCTTTAGATGTTAACGTTTATTCTCTGAACCGAAAGTAGCATTTTTTGACCCAAATGCCCTGGTAAAAGTGAAGGTGAAATCAGATACTTGATCTGGCTTGAAATACAAAATCCTTCTGATTTAAATGCAGAAGTCAAAGAAGAGATAACAGCTTTGCTCTTCTGCATTCTTTAGGTGATGTCTTAATTTCTCACCCCATCCCGTCTGACCTTTTTTCATTGTTAAAGGAAAACTAACTGCAATTGTCAGTTTTCTTGATTGTCTGCATCTCTCTGCTCTCTTTTTGTCTCTGTCGTCTTTTTATTTTAATAAGTATTAAGCATCTTAAAATTGATCTTAAAGGGATGAAAACTATGCAGTGATTAGAGTTGGAAGTCTCCTACCCTAGATAGAGGCTAAGTTCTAAGATGACAGCTTCTCACTGGGCACATTCTGCTGATGCTCAGTAGGATGGGATTGGTCTTACCCTGCCAGCCCTGGCTGCTGTAGGCCATGCCAGAACAGGCTCAGGAGGAGCTGTGACAAGGCTGTGCCAATCTCATGTTTGTTTGCTGAAGACTCAATGGAATTTGGAATTAGTGACCCTGCAAACGTGCTGCCTTCATTATTCAGCCCCACCATGCTCCCAAAGCAGAATGGTCAGTGGGTGAGCCGTGAATCCCATGGACAAAAGGAACGGGGTAGCCTTGTTTCTTAGGATGCCATAACATACAGATAAGTTCAGACTGGGTTATCACAGAGAACCTAATTCAGAACTTTCCAAACCTTGGATTGCTTAGCTTTGGAGCTTCAGCTAATATTACCAACCATTCTGGAAAGTTTGTGTATTACCAGGAGAAGACAGATATGCTATAAACATGTCAAGGTGAACTTCTGAACTGAGAAGGATAGTAATTTTGTAGTGTGAGGAAATAAGAAAATGGGGGAAAAAAAGGTAAACCATAAAGAAGTATAGCTCACTCTGTGAAGGTGTGGGAATTTTGATACCCATTCAGAACAGGCAGAAAAGTAGCATTTGAACTCATTTTCAGCTTGGATTAGTCTAATGGTTTGGTTCAGTTATGTGAAGAATTCAAATCTGCAGTGTGTGAAACGATAGACTGACAGATGTGATGGCTGGACCTGTACAGACCTTTGCTCAGGCTGGGTCCCTTAGGAACTCTGAGGGGCTGGAAAAGCATTTCAGAAAAAAAATGCCTTTATTGTAAGTTCAGTTTCCCATCTTCTTCCCTGTGGTTTGAACTGATGGATCCTGTCTGAGATGAGGTGCTCAGCAAAGCAGACCTTCAGTCTAGATTGGTACAACAGTTATTTTAATGCATCTTCTCTAAGGTCTTGAGAAATGCAGTTTTCTTTAGAAGATGACTTTGAGGTTACTAAACCTTAAATGGTGTTCAATGAAGGGTCATTAGTATATTTACAAAATGTCAGTTCAGGTGAAAAAAGAGTTCCTTTACCCTTCAGAATTGTAGCTTGATTGCTGGACCGACACCTGGATACCATGGTGATCACCCCAAGCTGTGCTGCCACTTTATCCAAAGTGCTGAACTAGCTGGTGTTTGGCCTTTCTGTTTCTTGCTTTGGGTGGTGATGTGATTTCTCAAGAGAGACTTCTGACAGTGCCGTTGCAGTGGTCAAGTTATTCTTCAACTGCTTGTGTCAAAGAATAAATACCAGCAAGTCCTGCCAGATGTGATGATTGATGTAATCAAACCAGTCTACTGGAAATCGAATTAGATCGTAGTTGTTGTAACAGCTGTGCTGATTCAGGACTGATAGTCTAGTAGTACTGGGTGACTGTTTTTTCCTTTGTTTTGCTACAAAAATACGGTGCTTCCATCATTGCTTGAACAAATAAGTTGCATTGCAGGGACTGTAATGCTCTTCTAGAGGAGCATTCAGCTTTCCTCTTCTTTTTATCTTTGATTTTTTTTTTTAAATACTGGGATGTTCATGGTAAACTTTGGATTCATTAATAGCCCAGCCTATTGCATTAAAGCAGTAGTAATATCAGTGACTAGTTCTAATCTATGTTAGAATTTCAGGTAATAATCTTTTTGTGTTATGCTGCAGTTTGAAGTTATAAATCTGCTTGTTATAATTATCATATGTATGTAATGTATTTTAATAATTAATGTTGTACCTAAAAAAATTTAGGAAGTGTAGATACAAAAGAAAAAGTTTGTTCACTTTAATAGAACAATTCTTCTGGTGGCATAATCAGTCTATCTTTTTACAAATCATCAGATGACTGTGTGTCTGAAAACAAAACCACTTTCTTAGTCTTGTGTTCTTTCCTACCTTCTAGATCGCGGAAGTAGATTGTAAAGATGCTCTAGAAATGATCTGTAACCTAGAATCTGATGGAGATGAAAAAAGTGCTCTAATTTTATGTGCAGCATTTCTATCTCGCCAGCTGCAGCAAGGAGAGATGTACTGTGCCTGGTGAGTCTGAATATTGCTTTATGCCTAGTGGAACAAAAATTAGTTTTGTATGTAAGCCATAAGTTAACTTACTTCAGGTGATAAAATTCAGGAGCTAAACAAGAAGGAGGTGTGGCTCTCAAAGCTAAAAAAAAAAAGAATATTTGACAGGATTAGCTTCCATTATGGGAATTTGAAGGCTGCAGGTATGATGAGGCATTTACAAATACCAGTAGCTGGTTAATGATTTTTTCTTGACAATAATCTTAGGCTGTAGAAATAACTAATTTAATATCTGCAGGCAGCTAGTCAGCATTATGTCAACATTTAATGCATAAATGCAGTTCCCATCTGTCCTTACATCATAACACAGTATTTCTTTCTCTAACAAACTTCTAGAAAAGGAGGTCTATGCTACTATAACCAAAATAATAAGTTAGATGAAGATACTTATTTTTTAAGGCTTGCTCTCATTAATGTGAGAACAAATAACTGGTCTTTGGCAGCTGTTCGAGCTGTTAGGGTCTGAATTTCCAACTGCTGAGTTTGGTTGTACTCCAAACCTGTACAATTCGCTTTCTTTGTGCATGTCATTTTTATGTGCAACAGCATGGGAACATCTGCTAATGCAGGATTTTGCTTTAACAGATTCTGCTAAAGTTTTGGGGGTTACACCATTCCACAAGGTACTAAATACCCCTGGCTGTTTGCACCTGAGGAGGAATGAACTAGTGACTTAATGTAGATGCAGTAATACTGTTTGGCTTTGGTTCTAATTTCTCACTAAATCACAGATTCAGCTCTTAGAGCAGCTCAAGAAAAATGTATCTACAACAGAGAAAAGCCATCCTCCTATAGCTGTTAGTAATTACTAAGGATTCAGAGGTGTAAAAATTCTGTTCTGTGAAGAGTAAACTACTTTGCAAGACTTTTTTCAAGACACATCATAAGTCTGTAAATTATGTAGCATAAACTGTGATAATACTGGTTGTATTCTGATCTGTCCTTCTAGAATTGAGTCATGGTAATAATTCTGAAAATCAGATACTAATACTGTGGGTAAATTAATAAAAGCTTTTCCCTGTAAGATAAGGTGTGAATAAATTCAGATTTTTTTTTTCCTTTCCCAAAGAAAAAATAGAAACTGTTTTCAACCTTGCATTTCTTGTGATCAGATTAGTGGTTGTGTTGCTGGCCCTGAAATATTGTTCTCTTGTTCTAGGGAACTGACTCTTTTCTGGAGTAAACTGCAGCAAAGGGTAGAGCCTTCTATTCAAGTGTATCTAGAGAGATGTCGCCAACTTTCTGTGTTAACTAAGACTGTTTATCACATTTTCTTCCTGATTAAAGTAATTAATTCAGAGGTAAGGATACTCCTGAAAGAATATTTTTGGCACTTTTAATGCAACTGTAATCAGGAAAATTTATGAAAGCTGCTTAGACATTCTGTCTCTTTCTGTAGCATCAGTTTTGGGGCAGTCCTAATTGGTTTTAGGAAAGGATGTAGCAACCTCCTTTTGCAGGTAAACTATCAGTTGGTCCCTTTTGAATCATTAAAATTTCTTTGGTCCTTTGGAGAAAAATAAAAGGGAATAAACAGAAGAGCTGGACGCCACAACTGAGATCAAGGAGAACTGAAGGTTGGAGTTATAGCCTCTGCTATTGTCCATGTCCTCTAAATGTATTTTCTGTTAGCAGGTCCTAACAGACCTTTTCAGTATTTTCCATATTTCAGCTGTTACAGAAAATAGTGAGGAAAAGCTTATGAGGAGAGGAAATGGAGGCTGTATATTAGTAGATAAGAAAATTACAAAAGCTTAAAACCCAGTCAAACAAAAAAAACCCTTTTGAATTGCCACTTAAGAATGCAGTCTGTTTTGATAAATGAAGTACTTGCCTTTTGTGGACTTAGATCCAATGTTGTATTAAAAACTCTGTTCATCTATCTCAGCTAACCTTGTCATCTAATTTTCCTAGTTTCCTCTCAGTAGTTAGTAGTAGTAGTTGCACTATTTAATGCTTATAGCTAAACTGAGCTCTTCCAAAATCTTTTAGTTGGGAGATTTTCTGTAATTTGGTATATTCTAAGAATAAAAATTCCTTTTTAACTGTTGCAGTGTTCTGGTATGGCTAATCATGGACTTCTAATCTTAAAGATTATTTTTTTCCAAAGATCTGAACTAAATTGGCATTAGAGAGGGGGAGGAAAATAACTTTCATAGAGTCTTGTGATCATAAGAGCTCTGTCCGCTCTATGCCATACTGATTTTTCTCTCATGAGCCGTGGATCATTTCACTGATGGCAGAAACTGGAGACCATGTGGGTAGTAGGCTTGTGTATTCATAAATTTGCTGGGCTTTATTCACATGTATGCCACAGTCTCTCTGTGCAGCCTTGGCAGCATAAAGGGACTGTAACGTGGATGTAAATGTAATTTACCTTGCCTGAGGGTATGAATGAGAAAAGACCATGTGACATTTGGAACACTTTAATGATGGAACATTTAACTATACTTATCACTTTCAGTTGGAATGAAGTTATGTGTTCAGTTGAGGTCAGTTGACTTTGAAGTGGCATAATCTTTAAAAATAAAGGTTTATTTTTATAGCTTAAGTGCTTTCTAAATTAAGAGATCTTTTAGAAGATCTCTTGCTTCTCTTACTTTTAGCTGTAGCACTTTTTACTGTTTGTATTCTACCCAGTGTTAATTTAAGGCTCCATAGAAGCTCATCTCAAGTGATGTTGACACAACTGGCAGGCTTTATTTCATGGAAAGGCTCAATATTGCTAAACTGGACACCTCAAACATACAGTCCTGAAGTCCTCAAACTAGACAGGACATAAAATTAATTTGTTTTAGCTGTATGTAAACTTTCACATTATTTTTTTTTTTAGTAGCATGAAGACAAATTACGAAACTTAGGGAATAGCATCTAAAGGCAAACCACTATGTTTCTTAAAGTAAAAAGTAGTATTACAAATTCCAGGTGCTTTTTTTTTTTTTTTGACACTTGGGGTTGAATAATGATATCTTTTATTTACAAATACAGAAAGGGTTAAGATAAGGTGACTTACTAAAATTAGTCTTGCTTTACAGATTGATGGTGCTGGACTTGCAACCTGCATTGAACTGTGTGTGAAAGCATTGCGCTTGGAATCCAGTGAAAATACAGATGTAAAGATATCTATTTGCAAGACTATCTCCTGCTTGCTTCCGGATGATTTGGAGGTTAAACGTGCTTGTCAGCTGAGTGAATTTCTTCTTGAACCCACTGTGGATGCATATTATGCTGTTGAAATGCTATATAATCAACCTGACCAGAAGTATGATGAAGAGAATCTTCCAATACCAAATTCTTTGCGCTGTGAGCTCTTACTTGTACTGAAAACTCAGTGGCCTTTTGATCCAGAATTCTGGGACTGGAAAACTCTCAAGCGTCAGTGTCTGGCACTTATGGGAGAGGAGGCATCCATCGTGTCATCAATAGACGAACTAAACGATAGTGAAGTTTATGAGAAGGTTGAGGATTGCCAAGAAGAGACTAAAGAAACTTCTGTGAATGGGCTTGCTGGCACTTTTGATGAAGCTACAAGCCTCCTTAAGGGTATCAGAGATGAAAAGCAGAAAAAGAGAGAAATTAAAAAACTCAGAGAGAGGGGGTTCATATCAGCTAGATTTAGGAACTGGCAAGCTTATATGCAGTATTGCGTGTTATGTGACAAAGAATTCCTAGGTCATAGAATAGTTAGGCATGCACAAAAACATTATAAAGATGGAATTTACAGTTGCCCTATTTGTGCCCAAAATTTTAATTCTAAAGAAAACTTTGTTCCCCATGTAACTTTGCATGTTAAAAAGTCCAGCAAAGAGAGATTGGCTGCTATGAAACCACTGAGGAGACTGGGAAGACCTCCTAAAATAGCAGCTGCCAATGAGAATCAGAAAACTGATTCTGTATCCAAACAGGAGCAGCGACCCATTAAGAAGAACAGTCTCTATTCAACAGATTTCATTGTGTTTAACGATAACGATGGCTCAGATGATGAAAATGATGACAAAGATAAACCTTATGTACCAGAGATAGTGCCAGTTCAAAAGCCACTCCCTGTTAATGAATTCACCTGCCCTGTAACGTTTTGTAAAAAAGGCTTTAAGTATTTTAAAAATCTGATAGCACATGCAAAGGGGCATAAAGATAATGAAGAAGCTAAACGTTTTCTTGAAATGCAAAGCAAAAAAGTGATTTGCCAGTACTGTAGACGACATTTCGTAAGTGTTACTCACCTGAATGATCATTTACAAATGCACTGTGGCAGCAAACCTTATATCTGCATACAGATGAAATGTAAGGCTGGTTTTAACAGTTATGCTGAGCTGCTGACACATAGGAAAGAGCATCAAGTCTTCAGGGCAAAGTGTATGTTTCCTAAATGTGGCAGAGTGTTTTCTGAAGCTTATTTACTCTATGATCATGAAGCACAACACTATAATACTTACACCTGCAAAGTCACAGGCTGCGGAAAGGTGTACCGTTCTCAGAATGAACTGGAAAAGCACGTTGACGATCACAACAAGCAGCCTGAAAATGTGCAACAGCCTGAAAGCCAGACTAATCAGCCTGATCTTAGTCAGTCTTCTAAAGCTAATGAAAATACCAACGAAGTTGCTGTTAAAGAGGAATTGACATCTCCTCCGGCGGACAACCAGAGTAGTTTTACTGAAGGAGAAAACACTGGCTGGAATCAAATCAAAGCAGAACCAGAAGGGAATGAAAGTGTAAATACTTCAGTGAGTATACCGCGGCAAAGCGATTCCTTACCTAATGCTGGTTTGGAGCAGTCTCCTGCAGGCTCAGTGAAGACAGAAGTGGCAATTCCAGCAAGCAGCATTAAGGTGCCTGCTGTTAACCAGAAGATCCGAGATAACTTTGTAAAAAGAGGTAAATTGGCTGTTACTGCCGTTAAAGTAGATACCACTAAACCTGGAGCCCAGCAGTTGTGCTCGTCGGTTGACTCTTGTCTTTCAGTTTTCCAAGAGAGAAAGGAAGAAGACTGTCTCAGTCAGACTCAGAATATTCAAAATATTTCTGTGACCTCAGACACACTAAAACCAGAAGCCCTTGAATCAAAAAGCTTAGAAAGACAAGTGAGTATTGTAAATCCATTCAGCATGCAGAATCAGGCAGGATATCGAAACAGCGTACCCATTCCCAAACTTGAAATTGAAGACAGTATTAAGGCTGCCGCTAATCTATATAACCTGCCTTTAAAAACTTTAGAAAGTATTACGTTTATTCCTTCGCAGCCTAACATAAACAGCTCTTTAGTTCCAGCTGTGTTACCAGCAGCTCCAATTCAGAAATTTAATTGTCAGGTTGAGGGGTGTACTCGAACATACAACTCATCACAGAGCATTGGCAAACATATGAAGGCAGCACACCCTGATGAATATGCTGCTTTTAAAATGCAGCGTAAAAATAAGAAACCACGAAAATCCAGCAATCTGCAAAATGTGCTGAATGATGGGAAGATTGTGTATCTTCTGCCATCACAAGTGGGAAATGCAAGTGGTGCTGCTTTTACTGCACAGAACAAACCTAATTTGAATCCCACCTGTTCCAGTCAAGTGCAACATGTCTCAAGTACACTTTTCCCAACTCACCTAGAGAATTTGGCCAGTCCTATGTTACCTATAGTGGAAAGTGTCATAAATCCAAGTTTGTCTACTCGTATTAAAAGTGAGCCTGAGAGTGTTTTATGTTCACAAATGGAAAATATGTCTGGTGCAACCTTACCTTCCCAGTTGGACGATCTGGCAAAAACAGTTATGCCTCTGAATATTGACGGGGGTTCAGATCCTTTTCTGCCTTTGCCTGCAGAAAATGGTCCAATGTCTCTCTTTCCTTCATCAGCAGAGAATCCTCCAAATTCAGTCTTCTCACAATTGGACAATGACACAAATAACTTTTCATCACAACTAGAAGGAAACACTAGTTCTGCTTTCCCAAAAGAGGAAATTGTTGATCAGATATTTCCCTCGCGATTGGGTAATGAAAATAACTTCAGTGAAACTAGCTCTCAACATGCAGCTTCAGAAAAAGTAAAAAAAGATCGTGGCCGGGGCCCAAATGGGAAAGAAAGGAAGCCAAAACATAACAAGCGGGCAAAGTGGCCAGCAATAATTAGGGATGGCAAATTTATCTGTAGCAGGTGCTTCAGAGCTTTCACTAATCCTAGATCACTTGGTGGTCACTTGTCTAAGAGATCTTACTGTAAGCCTCTTGAAGGATCAGAAATTTCTCCAGAAGCTCTGCAAGCGAATGGACAGTCTTTGCTTGCCAGTATGATTCTTTCCTCAAATTCACTAAACTTGCAGCAGCCCCAGGAGTCTGCTTTCAATCCAGAGACATGTTTTAAAGATCCATCATTCCTGCAGTTACTTGCAGCTGAAAATCGTTCTGCAGCCTTGCTGCAGACCATGTTTCCACGGGCCAATGTGAGTAACTTTAATACCAGTGGGAATGAAGAAGGAAATCAAATTATAAAACAAGCTTTGGAAACTGCAGGCATCCCGAGTACCTTTGATAATACAGAAGTACTTCCACACGTGGTTACAACAAGTTGCGTCACAGATACGACTCCAATAAATGCAGCTGTTCTCTCCAACTCATCTGCGTCCCCTCTGCTGCAGACAGTCTGTAACCCCAGTACCCTGCTAACAGACCAAAACAGGACCCTCAATGCCAAAATTCCTCCAATAAACGAATGCAAGAGTTTGCCAGTTCTTGCAACAGAGGACTTAATGCGAAAGACTATTGAAAATGGCTTATGTCCTAGCTCATTTTCTAATGCTGTTGCAGCAGCACACAACTTCGCAGGGAACAGTTCACGAGTTTCAGTTATAAGTAGTCCCAAGAGTTCAGGATCAAGCAACTTGAATAAGAAGGGAACCAGTGCTTCAAAGAGGAAGAGGAAAGCAACTACACCCTTGCTTGTACCTGATATATCACAGAAAGTAGCAGTAAATAATACAACTATGGAACTTCTAACCAAAAGCACTGAAGGAAATGTGCAAATACAGGGGGAAGGCTTTCAGTCCAACTTACTGGCAAATTGTGGCTCTCAAGCAGTGGTGGAAAATCTCACACAGAAACTTAATAATGTTGACAATCAGTTATTCGTGGCCAATATCAAAGACAACTTCAAAACAAATACCGATGCTCATACAATGCTACCCCCTTTAAGAGTAAAAACTGAAAATGGGGATTCCCAAATGATGGCTGTAAATTCTTGTGTCCAAGCAAATTCAGAGGAGCAGATTTCAGAAGACAGTGTTATGCAGAACTTTGAAAAAACCCTGGAAATAATCAAAACTGCTATGAATTCACAGATACTTGAAGTGAAAACTGAAATTCAGGATACCGTTGCTGCTTCAGGACAGAGCTTACAAGCAAATAATGCACAGGCTTCCTTGGGAAATTCTGCACATAGTGTAAAATTACCTACTCCTACACAATTTGCTGTGCACGTGGGGAATGTCACCACTGCAAAGAGTAGCCCTGCTCAGTCTGAGACATCTCAAAAGGATGATACTCAAATACTGGAAATTTTGGAGGGCTTGCAAAAACTGAAACTAGAAAATGATTCACCCATTCAGGTCTCTGAGCCTGTTTCCCAGTGTCCTCCAGCAGATGCGCTAGCACCAGCAGTTCCTGTTGTATCATCAACTGAAAGTAAACCCCTTGTCCAGATATCTTTGGAGGCAAGTAACATTCAGTTTAGTGATAAAGTTAATAAGCCTTTTGTATGTCAGGATCCAGGCTGCAATTATAGTGCTATGACAAAAGATGCATTATTTAAACACTATGGCAAGGTTCATCAGTACACTGCAGAAATGATACTAGAAATTAAGAAACATCAACTGAAGTATGCCCCGTTCAAATGTGTTGTAGCTACCTGTCCAAAAACGTTCACAAGAAACTCTAATCTCCGAGCACACTGTCAGCTTGTACATCATTTTACGACAGAGGAGATGGTAAAATTAAAAATTAAAAGGCCTTACGGCAGAAGATCTCAAAATGAAACTGTAAACACAGCCCCACAACCTGTTGACGTAAAAACTTTGCAGACACTAGTAATAGAAAACAAAGCTGCAGCTCCATTGGTCAAAGAAGCTCAGATAAAGGAAGCTGTAGAGCCTGTAAAAATCTTGGAAAAACTTACACCAGAAAACAATATCCCTGAAAGACTGGAAAAACCTCCCCAAGTGGCTTCTGTTCCACCAGGGCAACATAATGGAGCCTCTATTGGTAGTACACAGGCACAAGCCAAAGTACGGAAGGTTAGGAGGTACAGGAAGGAAAAAGAGGAGAGGAAACGTAGGAAACCCGTAACAAAATCTCTGGAGTTTCCTACTAGATACAGCCCTTATAGACCGTACCGATGTGTCCATCAGGGCTGCTTCGCAGCTTTTACGATACAACAAAACCTAATCCTTCATTACCAAGCTGTGCACAAATCAGACCTCCCTGCCTTCTCTGCTGAAGTGGAGGAGGAGAACGAGCCAGGCAAAGAGGAACGCAATGAGGTGGAAACCAAACCCACCATCAGAGAATTCAGGTGTGAGGTGAGCGACTGTTCTCGCATCTTCCAGGAAGTTACCAGCTTGATACAACATTATATGAAGCTTCATGACATGACCCCAGAGCAAATTGGAAATATGAAATCTGCTCCAGAGGCAGGAAGATTTTCTTGTGATCAGTCTCAATGCAAGTCTTCATTTACAGCATATCTTAACTACATTGTACATCTTGAGGCAGATCACGGTATTAAGATAAGGCCAAACAAAGTAGAAGATGACGGTGTATTCAAGTGTGACTGTGAAGGCTGTGACCGTATTTATGCTACTAGGTCTAACCTCTTGAGGCATATTTTTAACAAACATAATGACAAGCATAAAGATCACCTAATAAGACCCAGGAGACTGACACCAGGTCAGGAAAACATTTCAAGCAAAGCAAATCAGGAGAAACCATTGAAGTCCAAACAGAGAGGACTAAAAAACAGATCGGGAAAAGAAGGTAACAGGCTGTCAGCGAAAACAAAACGAAAGAAAAATGTCAGCCTGGAAAACAAAAACTCAAAAGGAATGCAAGTTCAAGAAAATAAGGCCTATTCACTGAAACGCGGCAAGCATGTTTATTCAATAAAGGCTAGAAACGATGCGTTATCGGAATGTACAAGCAGGTTCATAACTCAGTATCCATGTATGATAAAGGGATGTTCATCTGTAGTTACAAGCGAAAGTAACATAATAAGGCATTACAAATGTCACAAGCTGTCCAAAGCATTTACTTCCCAGCACAGAAATCTGCTTATTGTATCTAAAAAGCACTCTGTCTCACAAGTGAAGGAAGCCTCTGGTGAGCAAGAGACTGAGAAAAAAAGTGATGTGAAAGAGCCTGAACAGAGTGTGGTAGTGAGCAATAATGATTCAAGCACAACTATGTTACCGCAAAAGGAAACTGAAAAAGGTGAGAAGGATGAAGTTGATGAACTGACAGAACTATTCATTACTAAACTGATTAACGAGGATTGTTCAAGCGCTGAAAATCAAGCGAAAATCTCTTCTAGTGTAAATAGTGACTTGCAGGAAACCGCCTCCTGCCCCTCAGAAAAGCAAAAATCAAACAACTTAAAAAGAGCAAACAAAGAAAAAAATGTATCTCAGAGTAAGAGGAGGAGAGCTGAAAAAACTGAGGAAGTACTGCCTGCTGATGTGAGCAGCATGCCCAGGGAGGAAGAGACCGCGGTCGCCATTCAAACGGCTGAAGAGCAACCTGCAGCTTTTGACTGGAGCTCATTTAAGCCAATGGGTTTTGAAGTGTCATTCCTTAAGTTCCTTGAAGAGTCTGCTGTGAAGCAAAAGAAAAACACTGAAAGAGAGTACCATAGCAGCGGAACCAAAAAAGGATCCCATTCAAACTCGCGAAAGTCCAATGAGAAGACCTCCGTAGCAAGTAATGTCACTTGGTCATGTTCTGAAACTGAAACCCTCGTACCGTTTGCCAACCCATCACGGCTTCCATGTGGTGATAATGTAAAGATAGTTTTAGACAAGACTCTTAAAGACTGCGCTGAGCGTGTGTTGAAGCAACTTCAGGAAATGAAACCTATCGTCAGTTTGAGAAAGCTCGAAGGACGTTGGGAGGATAATCCAGAGGTTACAGCTGCAAAAGTAATTGTTATGGGTGCCGAGGAAGGGGAGGCAAAATACTGAAAACCTAATGTGTTTAACCACGATCTGTAATAAAATTTATTTTGAATAGGAAGCCATCAAGCATGCTAGTAACTGTGGAGCTCTTTTATTTTGAAGTGATTTAATCTAGCAAAAAACATGACATGAGTCATGTAAATGTCTTATTTGTTTTTATCCCTATGGGACTTGAAGAACAGAGTAATTGCTTCAGTTTTGTAAATACTTGATCGAAACCTCAACTTTCTATCAGATGTCCTTTCCATGAACTAAATCTTTGTGAGTTGTCTGTGATTGGTATCTTTCACCAGGTTACTTCTCCTATATAACAGTACTCTTTATTTGTAGATACATTTTTTTTGTATATATTTATTATTGTAAATCATTTGCTGCCACCAGCAGTCTGTAAGTCTAAACTATTAAATGACACATTTATATTCGGAATTTTAATTTGTAACTAAGTAAGCAAGTTTTTAAAGCTGTCCTTTACTCATTTTAAATTAAGAACTTTTGAACTAAAACTAGCTAAGTCTGTCATATCCAGTTTATTTTGCATAAAGCATTTATTTACAGGAGAGGAGCTGGATAAGATCACATTTCATAGGTTAAACGTACTGACACGCTCTCATTTTTGTAAATTTTAACATCCAGTATCTATGGATGATATTCATATGTAGTTAACACATAAATATAATAGTTTTCTTATAGCTACATTTTTCATTGCTTTTAATTGGATACAAAGCATTTATGATTCCATAATAAAAATGGAAATGTGAATAAAAATAGTTTGCTACATTGGAGATTTAAAACAATATTTGGTATTAAAGAATCCATTGTGAATGTGATAGAAAATTAGTAGTGTGGAGCAGTGTATATATTTGAGGTGGTGATTTGTGAAGTAGCCCAGTATTGCCTTAAATAAAATCACATTTCATTTCTTGTTTTATACATGTGATCTTATAAAGGTTATTTTTGTTTCTGTAACTTAGATTGGTGTATAGTTTAATTTTTGTTAAAAAAACAAAACAAAAAAACTTCAGAAACCGTTTTTGTAAATAGTGGGTTTATAAAACAGATGGTTTATTTTGATAATACCAATTTGGTATCTATCTATAGAATACGTGAGTCTTTATGCCATACCATTAAAAACTGAATAAACAAGGCACTTTCTGAAAGGGAAGTGAGATTGTGATCTTACAGATAAACTCGGTGGTTGTGCTCTATTGATGGCATAGACTCCCTCCGTGCTCTTCTGCCTCTCGCTGACTGTATCTGGCAGCACTCTCGCCACCTCTCTCTTTTCCACACTGGAACAAGCCTCAGAAGCGGTGCCGCTTGTAGTGCCCGGGATTGGAGCAATTTCTCTGTATGCTGCTAACAGAAATGACAGGTATCCACTTTGTTGAGTAACCAAAAGTGTGAATGCGTTGGTGGGAGTGGTCAGTACCCAGGAATCTTCAAATGTTGTTTTTCATGCGTGATTATGCCTAACTCGGTTGGGAAGAGCCAGCTGGATTGTGTGGTACCAAAAATTTTTCTTGGCTTATTCTCATTACTGGATGTGACCTACCTTCAGTAATATAAAATAGTCTTTATCTTGGGAGAGATTGGCTTGATACTTTTTTTTTCTATAAACTTGTCTTGCCATGTAAAGCTTTGCATTAAATGCTACACTTGATTGCTCTTAAGCTATTCACCTGGAATCTTTGACAGTTTACTTGAATATCAATGCAGAGGGCACATTCCTACAACCAAATGAAGCGACTTCCTGTGAGAGTGAGGATTATGTATGAAAATCAGAAAGGCGACAACATTTCAGCTTGGGCATAGCCCTTGGTTTCCTACCTGGTGCTAAATTGCATACCCGCACAGGAGGCCCGTGCTTCCATTTGAACGAAGCTCCTTCGCTCCTCTCGCTTTAATCCCTCCCAAGTGACTAAACTGATAATTCTGCAAAGTTAGTAAATCAAAGGTGCTATCTGAGAATGATAAAACCAAAAGAAATCCTTACATTTTAACTCGAGGAGAGATCATTATATTTGCTATAAGCACATGATACCATGTTCTACCTGCCAGAGGTTGCGCCGTCTCCCTGGATGGGGGTTGTTGTTGGATGCCAGCCGCGGTGATTGTAGAGGGGATCTTCTGCAGGGGAGAAGAGGACCAAGAACCTCCTCTGGAGTGGATTCACAAAGCTTGCCTGAAATCATGTTTTCAGATGTACCTAACCACTGTAATAACTGTTGACAGACCTCACAACTTAATTTTTAGAATAATTTTGTGTTGTGTAAGTTAAATAGTTTCAACATTGACATTCCTAATGTACGTAGTGCATCATTTGCCGTTTTTAGACTGAGAATAGCATACAACTATTTAGCTCCACAGTGCTACACTAGAATACTATTTCTTTAAAAAAGAAAAAACAAAATCCGGTGTCCTAAATAGCCAGGAAATAATTTCTGGTTTGGATCTGAAAGTAGGGTCTGAATTTCTGAGAATGAAATTTCAAATACTGTCTCATTCTTATCCCAATTAATCCAATTAAAGTAGATGTAGTACCAATATAGTCTGTGCCCTCCACAGCACACTCCCTTTTATGTGGGTATTGACAGCCTCTCCAACAGGTAAGCTATCATGATTTTTTTTTTTCCTTTTTAAAAAAAATGCAAATTTAAACTTAAAGCAAGGGGCCAAAGGCAGGGTGTGATTTAAGATGTCATGGAAGGGGAGGGCACTGTGGTTTAGTGAAGCCACCAACAAAAGTTTTTGAGGAAATATATTCGGTATTTGTATTATGATGACTGATGTATAAGAATCTCCTGCTATATAGGTGCAGTAGCATGCCTGAACTGACAGCTCTTGCAGAGTCTGGAGCCGTACCCCTGCCCTTGGGGCTGCCGGGCGGGATGGGGCTGCGGGCTGGCTGAGCCCAGCTGTACCAGCACCACCTCAGCCTGCGGGCTGCCCTGACACCCATAGGTGCTGCTGGCCCCTGCCCTGACACCTGGTCCCTCTCCGTCCTCTTCCCCTCTCTCTCCTTCCCCTCTGTGTCTCTGTCTTCCAGACATCAGTGGTGCATTTGAGCAGAGGTGCTTTTTTTTGAAACCCTTGTCACCATGAGGAATATGACGACTACAACAGGAGTTGCTGATCAGGAAGCAACCAAGGCAAAAGAGTCTGGATACAGACTGTTACGTGATGGAAAGACATCTTTAAACTGGCAATCAGCCTCTTGTGGTTGGCTGTTTCTAAAGAAATCTTAAATTGTCTGAGGCCTAATTTGAGTAGTGCGTTTGTCCTCACATGTGTTGGGGTGGTTGTCATCAGCGGGATGGAAGGACTGTTGGTCCTAGAGTATTCTGCTGGGATGTCCTGCCTACAGCTGTTAGATAGCAAGGGAGCAATGCCTGTAAAACTTAACTCTAGAAACAGCCACTGGTTCAGGTGAGGACAAGTAGTTGGCTGTATTGCAATTGGTTTCTATGCCCAGGAGTTGGTTGGGGCTCCCAGCTGCGGGCGCAGGGACACGCTGCCCCGAGGCTGAGGCCGGCTGGGCGAGAGGAGCTTCTGCTTCTGCTCCTGCTCTGCCTGCTGCTTGCTGGAGCCTTGGTACGGAGAAGATGGTCCTGTAGAAGGGGTGGGAAACAGGGCCAGGGGTACTGGAGATGGGAGCAGAGGAAAGAACTATTGGCAAGTAACAAATTTTTTTTTTCTGTGACTTTTTTTCAAACCTGAGCTGTCACAAGGCAAGGAGATTACTTGGCTTTTAAAGAAAATGAGGATCTATTTAAGACTTGGATCTTTTAGTGTTTGCAGAGATGTTTTGAAATATGAGCGAGGTAAGTAATTTTTTTGTATGAATGTATATGAAGTGATCATGTTTCTTCATTACAGTGTGGGCTTAGATCAGCTTCCTACCATTTGCTGTGTGTTTGAGGAGACATAGTTTTACACTTCATAAATAACCATACCACTTGAACTGAAATTTTCTTAAACTTGTCCAAGTGACTTGAAAGTTGAATACACAAAAAAGCCCTTAAACCTTTAGTTTAGGGACTGAGCCTACAAACTCATTTGAACCAAAAGTGTAAGAGCAAATGACTTCAGGGACGGATGGGTGAGTGAAAATTACACTGGAGCACAAAGAAGTATAAAGGTGGGGGAAAGGATTGTGGATGGGAAGAAGCCAGTAAAAGATCAAATACTGGCCAAGAACAATGGTTCAGAAAGTAGATTAGTTTGTTTCTGTTCTCTCAGGTTAGATAGATCTGACAGAGTTGCTTTGTGTGATGCTCATTTCATTAGCAGCTCTGTCAAACACTCCTAATTTTGCAGCGCATGACATAAAAGCCACTTGGTGGTTTGCTACGAGTTCATCAGGGGTTACACAAAGATTGTACACAATTTTTCAGAATATTTCTTATGTAAGGTACTGGCTTTGTCAATACTGAAGTATCCTCCAAGACTTGAAAACCTGGTGATTTTGGAATTTTATTTATCATTTCATGGCTATTGAAGATAGAAATAAAACCTTGAATATACATTCCAAAGAATTAAAAGTTCTTGTTTCACAGGAAAATTTTTGGTCTAAGTGGGAACCTCTAACGCCACAGGGCTTTAGGGGATGCTCTAAAACCACTGAAGCCCTGACTTAATATACATTTTTATTAGAGAGCAGCTAATGCACAAAATTAATCAGAAACCTGTGTTGAGTAAACTGTGTTTGCTTCTCTTTGTTTTCCCTCAAATAAAACTTGTTTTTAAAAAACGAATGAATACTTTTTCATTCATGTACTGTCTTAAAATCTGGCCTCAATAAGTAAAAAACAGACATTTTGGAAGCATTTTTTATTTTGATAGTGTTGCCCTTGTCTTAAAAAATGATGCATTAGGGTACAAAAGAGCCAAGATAATTTTGCGTGTTGTTCTGTTACTCAAACTGTGGCGGTCACGGTTACACAGGGCTGATGGGCAATGGCTTTGCTTCATGCACTGCTTGGTGGGTTTTGCTCAGTAGCTGCAAGAGTTTCTAACGGCATTTCTGTCATAAGCCATATTCTGTGTACGTAGAGATTTAACAGAAGATGTTCTGAATTGTCTAAAGTGCATTGTCTCAATATACACACTGATTCAGCGCCACTCATGATGTAAAACTTTAACTGGCCACAAGCTGGCAAGCTGTCTCTCTTAAGTTCAGCAGCAACAAATGTTATTTCACCTTTTATAAAAGCAGATTTACGTTAGCAAAAAAAAAGCTTGAAAATCAGAGTCAAAAGCAGATAGCTTATTCATTTGTTCTTAATTCAATAACCGCTACCCCAGTACTCATAAAAGTAACACACTGTAACTAAAGCTGGAGGCTTTTAGGGTGAAAAAAGGGTTACATGCTTTTGGTACTGTTTCTTTTTATCCTGTCACAATAAAATTGGTTGAACATTCAGGCAGCTCTGCTTACTGCAGGCAGTGGTTATCTCTAAAGGGTGTATTTCAGTGAGGCTCAGTACTTATCTGAAGGCCTTTCATCCCAGCAATGGAAAGAGAACACTACCCTGAAATAAGTAATTTTTGGCACTCATTTCTATCATTTCAGAAGTCTAGGTTTAGGTTTACCAGAAAATGTCTTGGCTAATTTCTGTCCCTTTCCTGTTAGCCCAAGCAACACATAATAAAGGGCAGAGGTGTGTGGTGTCAAAGAGATGCTCTGAAAGGGGGGGGGGGGGATATGGGGGAAATAGATGTGGGGTTTTTTTACTTTGCTTCTCCTGGAGGCTTTTCATATTTTTAGATTTCACACGTTCTTCTATGGCAGAGCAACCTACCGAAGGAGTAGCAGTGCCTTCAGCCTTACTAAAGGGACCAGATTCCTGGCTACTGAATACTAGGATTACTGGCTACTGTTTTGCCATATTGTGCAGTCTACACTTCTCTACTCAGATCCTAGGGAACTAGGAATGATCTTTTCCCTTAAATGCCACAGCTGCACAGCAGAATAAAAGTCTGGGGGCTCAGGAGCTGCTTTGTGCAGGTGACCAGGAGTTAACTCCGTACTCTGATATATGCTGCCTGTAGAAGTCTGAGCAAGTACCTTTTTGTACATGATGTGTTCTGATGAGAAATACCCTAAAAACTGTAAAGGACTCACATACCTTCAGAAGGAGGTGCTCCACAAATAGCTAAATAACCAGGTCTGTCTTTATCACCACGGGCTAAACTAGATGTGTCTATCTGCTCTTTTTTTCTTTTTTTTTTTTTTTTTGGACATGTTTTACAGTGGTAGAGTGGAATGGGCTTGTGAGCATCCAGCTCACTTCCAAGACACTAGCAACCACTGTATGCTAGCACTTTCCAATTGCAACTTCAAGAGTTATCACATCCACCCACCTGACAAACGCTGTACAGCACCGTACTGTTCAGTGTCTTGATCAATTCCAGGTTCTTCCAGCTCTGCATTTAAAAAGCCTCTTTGCTTGTACCAAAGCAATCTGTGTAATACTCAAGACACAACTGTCTGAGCAATTGTTTCAACATGATTTATCATAAGCATCTGTGTTTATATTAAAACTTCACAGAATTTTCAGACCGCTACACCTCTCGTTTCATCATGAAAAGATCTAGATTATTCTGTGTATGGCATACATAATGCAACTGAATATATCTGCTCAAGTAAGGAGGAACTAATAGAGAAAAAGTATTTCTTACGTAGCTATCCTTCCAGTTCTGTAAAGCACTGATTGGAAAAACAATTCATGAGATACAGCTTGTGTAACAGGAAGGTGCTCTCTAGCCTTCTTTCAAGGCAATAGGGAACTTTTTCCACATTCATCCTGTATATTCAGAGACAAGGACAGGGAGCTGTGGTGGAAATGTCCTGCAGCTGCTCGTCTGTCGTCACAGATGATTTTTGATTTGTGGCAATTGCTTTTCAAGCCTTGATGTTCTTTTATGTACTTCTTCAGATAACATTTTATGGAGTATTTGAAAATGAGATAACTCAATTCACTTAAATTTAACAAAATGCACAGGCATGACGTTGCCACCAGTAAATAGAGGAAAATCATCTTCTCTGTGGGTTTGGAAATATAGCAGTCTACGGTATTGGGACATGGTCTTATGTCACATGTCACAAGACGTGGCACTTTGAATCCATTGTACAATTTATAAAACAGAACAAGAAACACTACTTCAAATCCTGTTTTTAAAATAATGCTGACAAGGTAAGTGCACAGCAATCCACCATCTATCTGTCCTGGACTTTTATAAAGTTTCTGGTTGCGGTGTTTCTCTCTGTTCTCTCGGTAAGCAACATGAAAAACAACCAAGAGTGAAGGTGTGGAGACCATGATTAATTGCAAAGCCCAAAGTCTGATGTGGGAGACAGGAAAAAAATGGTCAAAGCAGACATTTTCACAACCAGGCTGCTTGGTATTACATTCAAATTCATCATGTTCATATTTCCAGATGTTTTCTGCAGCCACAATGTAAACCAGTAAGCGGAACATGAACACAACTGCTACCCAAATTCTTCCAATTCCTGTTGAATATTTATTCACTCCACTCAGCAGGTCACGTAGGAATCCCCAGCTCATTTTTCTTCTCAAGGAAAGAAGGAAAGCTCTATTGAAGAAACACAAGATCAGAGAGATGCTTTCTCTTGGGTGAAGAAAAACGAAACGCTCATTTCAAGGTGAAACATAACCAGTAGCTAGGCAACTTAAAATTATTATTTAAAAAGGAAAACAACAGCAACAAACTGCTCTTAGTTCTGATAATTTGTACCTTCTGAGGCTGTTACACAAAATTTATTTACTGTTAAAATAGGTTTTGTCAATTGGACTGAAGCCTAATTGTACTGTTAAACTGTCCTCTGCAAGTAAACGTGCCTGTTATTCCCAAGGGTCTCCCAAGCGTCAGGTAGAGCTTTCTCTGGCAAGTTCAGGCTAGCAGCCTACCACTGAGGTACACTTAACTTAGCCCTGTCAGTTATGCAAATACTAAGCACAGTTAAATCAGATTTCAAGTTCAAATTTTTGTATAGGAGCCACGTGTCCCATAATAAGTTGACTAACAAAATGCAAATTGTTTGCTTTTTATCTGTGATCTAACTTCTCGGTAAACTTGTGCAATATTTTAAATCCTGTCCTACTTCATTAGATTTTATTTGTCATATTTCTCATTATTTAAGAAATGTGTTGAACTTTACTTCAAAAATGGGATTTTTTAATAGGTTTTTTTCTGCACAAGTCTCAACCATGTCCTAGAACACTTCTGGAAAAGAAGAGCTGCCTAAGAAGCCATTGGAAGCCACACTCAAAGTCAAAAGAAGACCTGAGATAACCACCGAAAGCATACAGTCACCTTCCCACCTCACCCCACCTTTGAAGTCTGTGCAGATCTTAAAGGATACCAAGCTCCTTTGTTTCGTGAGAGCAAAAAGTAGCTGTATTCCCAGGACACAGAATGGCTGGGAGACATGAGATGGGAAATCTGAGAATTTTCCAGATCTGTGTTTTCTATCTTTTAATATTATCTATAATATAATACTATTATATTATATATATAATTGTAACTTATTATATATATTAATATATATGTTGAATAAAATATAATAATATCTTTTAATGTCCTCATCCTATCTACTGCTCCTGCAAGCTCTGCCTAGCAGGAGAGAAAAATGTACCTCTCTGGGGCAGCAGTGGCACGTGCAAATCCTGCTGCCAATGCTGTAGCTGCAGTTAGTACTGATGTATGAGCAAGTACGAGAAGTAATCGGGCCACAGCATCACAAAGCTTAACACAGATGGAAAGTTCTTCTTTTGCTCTCCCTTGATTCTGCAGCCCATCATTACCTCTGCCTATGGCCTATTTGGGTGTTGCTACATGGCTACCGTGAGAGCTGGTGACTTACTTGAGGAGCTGAGGGACTGCTGCAGAAATTAGTATGTTGCTGATTTATACTGGGAGGGATGTTGAAAAAAAGGTGTTCTCACGCAGAACAGTTACCAAGCTACTCCTTTATGCTGCAAATAAAAAAGAATAACAGGGGAATATCAGTTGGTTTATATCCTATCAGACATACGCTTGTATGCTTTTAAATATGTTTGGCAGGGTGGTGACTTTATCATTAAAGAGCTATTTCTGTCCTCCATGTCTGCAATTAGAGCTCAATAAGAAGTTTAAATCAAGCCCTTCAAGACATCAGCACTAGGGCTTTAATGCTTTCTAGATAAGTAATGCAGTCAATACATCAGTCTCAAAGGAGGTGAATGGCAAAGCATGAAGATACTGCTATGTGATAAAGCACAGGCAAGGAAACAAAACGCTCACGTGAGCGAGCATGAATATTAACACCTATGAACACATCTTGTGGATGAGCTGTCCTCTAGAGGAGATCTGAAGGAAAACCTCAAAAGGCCTTTCCTAGGATTTTAAGATAAAGGGAAGACTGAATTTTGTTATCCCATGGAAAATTAGTACAGCTGTGAGTGGCCTTTTGCTAATGGCCGTAAGAGCTGCTCCTTCCCTTTACTAATATAAAACCCATAATGTCAGCTGTCAATCTATGACTGGGGTTACACCAGTTCTGAGCCTCCAGCTGAACAAGTCGGGACGGAAATGAAAGCCATGCTGGGTCACCAGCAAGGCACAAAAATCAGTGGGAACCAACACTGGTGGAAATCAGGCCATGCAGATACCTAAACACAGACTGAGACATTTACCTTGAGGTCTCTTTTTTTTCCCAAAGCTGAACCACTGCTTCTTTACCTGAGCAACAAAAGGGATTAGAAAAGAACAACTTTATTTTGCCAATCCTATGTTGAGGAGGAGGATGTGAAGGGGAAAAGAAAGTCCTGCCCAAAGAAGTGCAGATCAAGGATTTGATGAAAATGTCCAGCAGATCCTGAGCAATGGGCAAATTCTAGCCAGCCAGAAGATCGGATGGATTAAATTTCTGCAAAGCTATTTGAAAGACAGCAACACGTTCTGCCGCCTAGATGTCTGGCAGTGAGGCAGCAGGGACTTCACAGAACTAAAGGTGGTTCCTGGTCTGTGTGCTCTGTGGATGAGAAACTGACATTTCTTGAAGGACTGCTGGGGAGGTCTTGTAGCCAGCGGTGCTTCTGCAGCCAGAAGTCTGCAGAGCTTTGGTTATATTTTTCCACTTGCAGCCCTCACTTGATGTCGAGCAGCGGTTGTATAGGATAACCCTGTTTCATGGTATTGTTGGGGTTGTAACCAGCACAGCTCCTCTGTTCAAAGGAGCTGCAAATGTGCCTTTAAAAGCTTATGTTTGCTTTATGCACCACTGTTCCTATAGAAGATTGTGGATGTTAACTGACGCTTTTGTATCCTTTGAAAATACAATTAATTCACTGAAGCATTGCAAAGAACATATGGAATGGGAAAAATAAAATGGACTTCAAAGATAAAGAGTTACTCAACAGGTGAACAAAATAAAATTGACTTCGCAGGCACAGACTGATGAGAGGTTAAGTTAGCTGAGGCTAGAGGAGACAAAGACATTACATGGGCTGTATGAAATTCAGAGCAAGGTGAGGATTCAGACAACAAAAAAAGGGAAATCTTCAAGTAAGCACACAATTGAGCAGCAGGAAAAAGATGACAGTGTATGAGGTTTTCAACACTTCTGCAAGTGGCAGTACAGGTGGAAGCAGATGCCAAGCGTAGTGTCAGAGCATGACGCTTCAGCAAAATTATATTCTGACTAATATAAAGACTAGAGATGAAAAAATGCGATCCAAATCCTTGTAGCCAAAGAGAAATTTCACCCTTAGCGTTCCAAGGAGGTTCAGAATGAATCAAAGGGAGTCAAGAAAGGAAGCTGGCTAAAGAAATTGAGCAGATCGTGGAAAATGTAGATGACATTAATTTGCATCAAGGTAATATCCAGTGTTGGGGCTAACAATGAAATTACTCAAAGGTTTAAAAAAAGGCAACAAAAGGGTTAAAAGGGGATCTATTTGGCACTGTGGACATAAAGACCACAAAAAGACTTAGCCTCTATTGCAATTTACTTCAACCACCTGCTCCACACACATACACGCACACACACCACAGCTCGGGCAGAAGCTGAAGATTAGAGATACGTCGATTCGTTGTACTCCTTTCTAGCTGAAGTACTGGGGATGAGCGTGAAAACAAGTGCCTGGGCTGCTTCTGCTACCAGCCAGGCAATGGGGCAGGTAATCTCTCTTCCTCCTCACATGTATCATTTATTCCCTAGATTTAAACACACACACCCCTCAACACCCACACAGTTTGTCCTGCTCACTAGAGACACAAATGACCAGAAGAGCCTCCACAGCCCGTTTCCCTCAGATGTTATCAGTGACTTGATTTCCCTCCTTACGGCTGCACACATGCTCTCATGAGCAAACAGCAACCTGAATACACCATTAACTTCTGATTGTGCTGAATGTAACTTATTGGGCAAAGTGTTTGAATAATGCTGTTGTTGTTGAATATATTCATCAAATAATCATTTCTGGCATTCAATGAGGTCTACAGAAGGCTGGCTAATGTGTATTGAGCAACGCGTCCATTGAAAAGCATAGCACTCAGAGAATTAGTTCACCTAGATTTCAATCAGCTTTGCTAATTTAATTACTTTAAAAGCAGAAAAGGTATCTTTGTGTAGAAGAAAATGGGGAAAAAAGTAAGAAAATGCAAGATCAAACTAAGTAGAGAGGAAGTGGGGAAAGCATTCAGAGTGTTAGGGGCACAAAGAGGGCAGGCAGCTTGGAGCTTGGGCAGCAGGCAAATTACAGGAAGAAGGTGCAGTATTATAGGAAATGGAGATGGAACGGTGAGAAATAACAGGAAGGACATGAGCTTGGGAATAGTATGAATTCTGTACAAGCAAGCTGAATAATCCTCACATGCTGAGAAATGGAAAAACACTTTCTTATTCTGATACAAAGATTGCTAATGGGAGTATTTTGCTGCACCTACAACTTAGCTTTTTTTTTTTTTTTTTTTTTTTTTTTTACGGGAAGAAAGAGACCCATAAATTGTGGCAAAAATGATAAAGCAGAGAGTAAAAGTAGAAAATCACGGAGAAGAATATAGGATCATAAAAAAGCAGAGCTGGTAACAATCCTGAGAGTTCACCCTCTGTTGTTTTTGTTTTACAACCTAAAGCATCATTGCGGCTCTTTTTTGCTTTTTTTTAACACCAAGGATCATCTCAGTGTTACGAGGAAAAGAAAAAAAAATACTGCCACAGTGGGTTCCATAAACAACAAGGAACGAAATTTAGCTTCAGATGTTCATTCAGTAACTGCATTTTCCCCTTATTTTCTTTGGTTCCTGATACAAGGAACCGTTTTATGGTCACTGAGTCTTTGCACTTGTTTCATGGACTACCCATGGAACAGATTTGGTTCATTCTCTGGCCCCAAGAAGGCTTGGTTGCGCTTGTACTGTTCCTGACAGTTCAGTCTGCTCTTAAACTGATGGAAGCTCCACTAGCCTCCCCACCCCAGCACAGTGCATCTCTTCCAGTGCTCTGCTACAGAAGAAGGGGGAGCAGGAAACCTCCTGGCTACACCAAGGTGCAGTGTAACTCCATTCTAAGTCACCCAACCAAGCTGCGTGTGCACCAGCTATCCAAACCGTTGCACATCTGTGATAGGAGCTGAAAAACTATTGCTACGACTCACTAACCTTGCAGTGCCTTTGTTTCTTGTCCAACAGTGGGAGTGCCAGTGTAAGGCGATTTCCAGGCACTTGTGAAAGAGTCAACAAGAGAAAACAGAGAAGTCATAAAAATTAGCCTAGGTATTTATTTACCAACTAACTACGGGAAGGAAAAGACTAGATGCAAGAGAGCTTACTTGGTCATTTAGCACTAGACCAGAGCTGGTTGCTTTGGCCTTTACACCTGACTTTCACATAAGCTTCCACAGCAGCTGGGGACAAATCTCCTTCCTTTCTGGGCTTCAGGATCTTAGCTGCCAAACATTCACTTCTCTGAAAATATCACTTCTAAACTACATCTTCAGTAGGCTTTGTAACCTTAAGCAGGCTTGGCGTTCTTTTTTATAGCCAGTGATGGCAAAATCCCATCTTGTTTTGTACTTAGGGAAACCACAAACACCACTTAATAACCCAGCAGCTGCTGAGTGTGATGCTTTGCCAGCTGCTAATTGCTGCGGTCTCTCCTCTGCAGCAATGAATGGGTTTTGAGAGAGGGCAGACACAGTTCACTGTTTTCTTTGTTACTTTGGTAAACTATGTAATTAAAAAAAATTAAAGCCAAAATGACTTAATTTTTTTTTGAAGTCATGATGTCTGTATTTCGTCTACACAACTACTACTGCATTTCTCATCACCTTCACACCAAAGAGATAAGCCACCTCTCCCATACTCTTCCAATGTCAACAAAAAATCCCTCTACATCAAACGATCTTCAACATTAAGTATTACTGCTCCATTCAGGCTACTGTTGTAACATTTTCATCAACTTGTAAAAAAACTGAATTGACTAAGTCAAAAGATTTCCACTCGAACAAGTGATTGTCAATGGCCACATTACAGTTTGTAGCTCTTTAGTAGTTATAAAGTACTGTAATAACACAATGAAAATAGGATTATATCTGTGATTTATGCTGGCTGATGGGACACTTTCACGAGACTCTTATCAAGCCTGTTTGACATTAGAAAAACAACTTTTTGTTCGGTAAAACTGTTTTATAACAAGAAATGCTAACTTACCTGAGTCTCAGTGATCAGTTATAGCTGAACCCCAGCTTTCTAGTGGCATTAACAATCAACGATTCATTTCCGAGAAAGGGAGTTACTGCTCTAAGCCTTGAAAATGGAAACTGCTCGTCTCCTAGGTAATATAAACTAAACGAGTGAAACCTGATCACATCTCCTGGCACACTGTTCAAACCAGAACCATGATGTGTTTTGTATTATCAGAAAGATAGGAGGAAACTATGGCATTTGTTTAAAGTCGCAGGCTTTATCTGCATCTTTTGAGCATTCATCGGTATCAGCTCCAACGCTGCATGCTTTGTGCTTTCATGTTAGCAACTGCACAACCTGAAGGCATGCATGCTGGGGCGTCCAAAGCAGCGGACAATGATCAGTGACCCTCTATGAGACCCATGCAGCCTGTGCTCTTGCAAGCCAAGAAGTCACTTGACCAAGTCAATCATGCATGAACGTGTGCAGAAGACTCCCTGCAAAGAGCCCGTCTTTCATATGCCATTCCTACGGGAAGGACCTGGAGGATCTGGGTAGCTCCCCATTTCAGATGCTGCTTCATTACTAACTTTTGTCTCATCCAGCTTACGCTGTCTCTTCAATATTAACTTTACTGCAATATCAAAACAGCAAAAAAGGCCTTCGTGATACACTTCTTGACTCATCACCCCTTTATAGTATGGCTTCTACATTTTTTTTCAGATAACTTTGTCCACGTGAAAAACTTGAAACCACTGTATGGAATTATGATAACCTTCTGAAATCAGGTAACTGACCTAAGTGCCTTAACTCCCACCCTGTTTCCTCTATGACATTTCACGTCAGATTTGCGTTTTGGGTGCTCTTTAGCAAGTAAATTGTCTGCTAAAGAAAAATATTCTTTAGGCACACATTATGCCTAACAGGCATATGTCCAGACAGGTCTTTCTATTAAAATTTTTAAATTACAGTGATTTCCTCAAGTTACTGAAGCCTGTTTTTTGTTACTAAAATGTATTTTGGTTACTGTACATGCTAATCAATTCCCGCATTGGACTTGGGACCTAAGACACTCCCCACCAGAAAGCCCATAACTTTATTTTTAATAACTAAGTAATGGAATAAGTTCATGCACTCCAAGGCTGAGCAGTTTGAGTTTCTTCTTTCTAAGCATTCTTCCTATGCAAGGAAGGCCACAGCAACCACAACTGAAAGCAGGTCTCCCTTTTCACCCTCCTTTTTGGAGGTGCAGTCTTAGATTAGCTCCAGTTTTTCTTTAAACCCCATTCTAAGGTATCTGGCTGTCCATTGTTGTAGTGAGCAATTTCAGTGCTGCACATGTTTTTCTGCTCTTCCTTTTTAGTAGAAACTAGCTTTTTATTTCCAGAGGGGATGCTTTGGGTTTTGATATTATTCTGTTCCCAGTCGGAAACAATTTGCCCACTCATTAATGAAAATAGAACACAACAAAGTGCCTTTTCCCTTCTGTATTTAATTCAGTTAAAAAGATTTATAAGCTTGATCAGTACTTGAAGAATAACAATTGCTTTAATCTTTGCCAGAAAGCATGGCCGGGTGATTGTTTGTCTCTCAGAGACACATCTGGCTAACAAGTGTTATAGAAGACATACACATAATGTTATGAAACACAGAGGAGTCACTCTAACAGATTTTTGTTTCTAAAATGCATATTGCCTTAAAACTGTTCTGGCTTGTCAGTGGTAGGGTCCCAACCACTCCATGCTGCTGTGTGAAAACTGCTTTCTTTCAATTGGAATTATACAAATGAGCAATATCACCTGAAAAGCAGAATAAGGGCTCTTGAGACTGACATGAGCCGAACAACAGGCGCACAGAAAGCTCTCAATGCCGCCTCTGTCTAGCTGGAGCTCTGTTTGTTTCTTCTTCTGCATTTACGTCCTTAATACAGCAATACTGTTTCACATGCCTTAGCGCAATAACGGTTCCCCTCACTGTTAGCTGTAAGGGGGAGGGAGCACTTGTAATTCATAAGTTTTGTGTTCCTTTCTCCCCCGGTTTTGTTCAGGGGAAAAAAAAAAAGTCCCATTTGTCAACTCTAATTAAAATACCATAAAACTCACAGTGTATTGTAAAAATCAGGCAAAGCAGGAATGCAAATACAGACTACACATTCACATATGAAAACCCTAACAAACACGTGGTGGAAGTGGCGCCTCTCACTACAAGTCATACCAGTGCTGAAGTCCCAGTGTTGATGCAAAAAGAATTTATTTTTTTTTTTTTTTTGTCCACAACAGCTTTGTAACTGTGTCTCTAAAGTAGGGGTAAGATTATCAGTAGCTTGAGGCATCCTATCTTTATTTTGAACACAATGTGAAGCTCTCTTCTTCTGCAGTACTTGAAATAAGCAGGAGCTGTGAGGTGAATCAGCAAAGACGTGGAGGCGCACTGCTGCTCCCCGGACTGCATTAGGCTGGCTAGCGCATGCTAACGACGTCTGCGGGACACAGCTTCAGGTTTGCTCTGTTCTCTGCAGAGGCTCTCCTGCAGCTCAAACAATGAGGGGATGTGAGTCTCAAGAATAAGCAGAAATTGCTATTAAGTTCTGAATGGCCATGGCATACAACACAATACCAAACGCAGAATCCCAAGGGAATTTATTTAAAAGAGAAATAAATCTCAGTAACAGCCTCAGGTCTGGAAAACGAAAGGGGTTTTTGCATGGTTACTTTTCAGGAGAGATATAGTAAGAGGGTGGGTGACTCAGAAATACCACAGATGTTTACAATTCTACCCTTTACAGAGTGTCTGCTATAAAAAGATGCCAGACAACTTTATAAGCCTTGATGGATTGAGCATTTAAACATCCTGTTGGGTCAGATGATAGCAACATAATATTCACATTAAAGATAAAATAAAATGCTTTCCCATAGTCATAAAGCAAAACTAGAGACAGTAAGGAGTCCAGGCTTTTCTTCACTGCAGAGTTAATCTGTTTAGCACCTGCTCAATGTATGCCAAGTACCACCATTCATGTCAAACCCCATTTCTAAGTCCTTCTCTGCTTCTCTTTCTACACATAAAGCCTTATCCCACAACTCTTGATATGAAGAATATTTTCTTTCCAGCCAATGGTGTTCTTTTAACTGCGTATGATTTCGTCCCCCACTAATGATGTCTGGGACTTACTTGTCCTTTGTAAAAAAGATGGGAACTGCTAGAGAACTAGCAGCAGTCCTTGCCGTCCTTATCAGGCAAATGTGTTCTGGCATAAATCCATCCTATTGCGACCTGGAAAATACTGTCACAACCCTGGCTGACTTTGGGTCAGAAGTTTTATCTTGCATGGATGGGGTCAGGTAATGACAGTAACTGCTTGGGAAGGGGTGCATGGGCTGGTAAGCAAGGGCACTTCTCAGTCTAATGATGTAAATCTTTTACATTCCCATATACAAGGTGTCAGTTACTTGGGAGCTGTATGCAGGTCTCCTACAGTACTGTAAAAACTCCCCCTTCCCTCAAGAAAACCAAGCTACCTTCCCAAAAACCAAGGCTCATGCAAAAACCTTTTACCAGCTTCTTTCAATTACACAAACATGAAAACAAATGCGAGCAGCAACCTTCACTCAGACGTGACTTTCTACTCCATAGTTTCCAAACAAAATCAGCTGTGTGGCATATGCTGCCAAAACAATAGCTACCAGATTAGCAGATGGTATGTCGTGAATGAAATGTTGACACAAAACCCAGATATACCACTCAATCCTCTCTTGACACCAAAATTTATTTCCCTACTATTTTTCTCACTTCGTGATATTTACACACGGCAAAAAAAAAAATACAATTCTTTATATACTCCATCTGGATTTAGAAGGGACAAGCTAACCTGCAATATCCTATTAATCTGTCATTTTTTAAAAAATGCAGTTTGATTACTGCAAAAGAAAATGGAGCAAGTGGTTCTGAGAGTCTGTATATCTCTGTCCCCCTCTGCCTCCATGGCTGCAATAACCAGGCACCCCACCGAAGTCCCCTCGTATGCCCTGCGGACACAGGTAAGTGCGTGCCAGGGCACTGGGGTTACTGAGCCTGAAATACCCGTGTGCTGACCCCCGGCCTGCTGCAGCCAAGCCCCGCTAACGTCACCGCTCTCGTCTCAGCTCTGCCTACCTGATACCTAGCAGAGCACCACCGTGGGTCTCTCCCTACCCTCCAGGTATTGGCTTTTCTAAAAAGTTAAATTTCTACCCTATGTGGCTGAAACTGCCCGATGGCATCAAGGTCAGCAGGGACAGCCAGGGAGGCTCGAGCAGGCAGACGCGATCGCACGGGCTTCCTTTCCTCCGGGCTCCAGGCAATTACATTAATTTTACTGTTTACAAATAATAGAAACCAAAACGCTGCTGCAAAGCAGCATTTACGTAACCAGGAGTTTCCAGACGCCTGAGACCTTGAGTTCAGATCTAAATACCAGAAATCGGGTGCTGAAATCGTAGCGTATTTCCCTGCTGAGGTGGCCGCGCCGCAGCCCGGCCCGGCCCGGCCCGGCACACCGCTCCCGGGGCCAGCAGGCCGGGGTCCCCCCGCTCCCCTTTCTACATTCCCACACGTGAGCCACAAGTGCCGCCGGCCCCTTTACCCAGGTCGGCGCTGGCCGGACGAGCCACTCGTGGCACAGCCGCGGGGCGCCTGCGGGCCACCGCCAGCGACCGCCCGCCACAGGGCCACCGCCTGCGCCGCGGGGCGCTGGGCCGGCCGCGCCTGCTCGGGCGCTGCGGGGCGGCTCTGAGGTGAGGCGCTCCGGCCCCCCGCACCGCCCCCTCATTACGCGGAGCTCTGAGGTGAGGTGAGGGGACCCCACCGCCCCGGCCCGGGGGGGGCACCTCGCCCCGCCGTTCGGAGGGGACGGGACGGGGCCCGGGCGCTCTCCCGCCCTTCCCGCCCCGCGCCGCCAGCCCCTCCCGCCCGCGCCGCCGGCCTCCGCCCAGGAGGGGGCGCACAGCGCAGGCCCGGCCTGTCCCGCCCCCCGCGGGGGGCCCGGTGCCGGCGCGGGGTGAGTGGCGGCGCGGGGCGGGGGGCGCGGGCGCGCGCGGCCGTTCGCGGTACCCGCCGCCTCCTGAGGCGTGGCGGCGGCCGGGCCTTGCTCGTTATGTCCCGGGCGTCCCCGCTGGGCATTTCCTCTGGGAAACTCCCCACCTCGTCCCCGGCTTAAAGCCAGTAGCGGCGTCGGGAGCTGGCCGGCCGCCCCGGGGGAGGTTTCTGCCCTTGCCCTCGCCGCCCCGGCGGTGTGTTGCTGCTCGGTGGCCGGTGCGGGGAAGCTGCTGGGGCCTCGGGTATAGGCTGGTGACGTGCCACCCTGTGCCTGGCAGCACCTTGTTCCCGTGGGGTCGCCTTCAGCTGCCCTGGCCTCCCTGCTGTGCCCGGGGCCGTGCCCGGGGGAGGCCCGTGGCGAGTGCTGGGCCGGGTTTGGGAGCCCTGGAGCCGGCGGGACAGGGGGTCCTTAGCACCGCGTCTCCTCAGCCCCTCATAACCGGGGTTAACCGCCGGTCTGTGTTGGGCACCTCTGTGTCTTGCAGTGAGTGTAAAAGTGAGACCTGAATCCCAGGGTGTCGGGGTAGGTGGGTAGAGCAGCAGCACTACAGCTGGGTGTGGGCTGGCCTGGCCTGTCACATGTGAGGTTTAGAAAAATGAAATAATGTTCCCTGGCATTGTCTTTTTCGCCAGTAGTCTGAAGACTGCTGCTCGGTGCACAGGTAGCTAAAGTGCTAGTCAAAGGCAAGTGAAAAAGCCCAAGCCCGTTATCAGGAGACTTAGATTTGCTGTGTCCGGTCCATGAGATTATTTGTAAGTGATATCTCAGCTCTTTGTTGCATCTCCAAAAGTTAGTTTTAGCATGCACAAAACTGACAAGATTGAAAATTGCTGTGCTTAAACTGGGAATATTAGGTAACACAAAAGGCAATCAATATATACACAAACTAAAACTCAGGCTGTAAGAAGACAAGCTGAGTGAAAACTTGTACCCACTGAATGTAGTTCTTTCAGGTTTTTAGGAAAAATGACACCTATTTTTCATTCTGTTCTTAGGAAGTATTCAACATCAATTAAAATGTCTTCTACCAAACCTCCAAACGAAAATGAAACACCCAAAGAGAGGAAACCAGGACTGAGGAGTGTTCAAACAACTATGCTGTTCCGAGCAGTGAACCCAGAGCTTTTCATTAAACCTGTAAGAGGCTCATTCTGAGAGAAACAAAATATGCTTGGAGTGACATAGTTGCTTTAAAATAATCATTGCAATTCTGTGTGCATTATGTAACCATCTCTCGTTATACAAACCAGTCGTAACTAAAAATATTTTTACTTTTTTTTTCCCCACTGTTCGTTAAGAGCTCAGAACATTACATGGTTTAATCTGGCTTTTATTTCACTTTTATATTGTCTGATTCTCTTCTGCCTAGCCAAGTTGCTTTCAGAAAGACTGTTTACAGGCATATTACCCATGTAATTTGACAGGTTAAGTAATAGGAGTCCTTTTTTTTATTTTTTATAATTAAATTTGTAATATATTACTATAAATATATAGAAATATATTATAAATTAAATTTAATATTTGAAAGACAACAAAATGCAAGGGTTTTTATGTGAAAGGAGGGGATTTTTGGTAGCTTTTCAATATTTTGGGGTTTTCTTTTTCTTGCTTTTATAATTAAGTCAATGATACTCAGCTTTTATTTACACTTGCAGAACCCAGCAAGAGCGGATGAAATTTTGTGCATATAATAAAAGTAGATTTTGTGATAGTAATACATAATCTGTTTTAGTAATATAATCAAGGTTGCTTGGCAGAAGCAGAATGCATTGCCCTAGCAGAATATCCAGAAGAATTCTGTTAGAAGTTTGCAGTAGTTACCGTCGGTAATTGGTTTTGGCCTGTTCATTCGTGCTCAAGCAGCATTTGTGACCAGCAGAAGACAAGAGCACTGGGCAATGTGATGTTCTGTCTCCAGAAAGGGTCTTCTCTTTCCAAGGGAATTCCTTTTGCCATCAGGAAATCAAGTCTCCCCTCTTGTGGCTTTTCAAAGTAATTTGGATCAGTCTAGAAGAAGGCAATGTGCAGATCTCACAGTAGTTTACGGTTCACTTTCTAAGCTAAGATAGGAAAATGTAAAGTTTGTGTTGAAAGAAAAATGTTTTGACTAAAAATATGTGGGTTTTTTTTCTTGTCAGAACAAGCCTGTGATGGCATTTGGACTCATAGCAATTACCCTCTGCGTGGCCTACCTTGGTTATTTGCATGCAACTGTAGAGAATAAAAAGGACCTCTATGAAGCAATTGACAGTGAGGGGTCCAGGCATGTGAGGAGGAAAACTTCCAAGTGGGACTGAGGACTTAAAGGAAGGAAGTCAACAAATCAGTCGCCGAACTTTTCAAGGCAACACTATTTTTTCTCTGTCTATTGAAAGAATGTCTTTCTTGCTATTTAATCCAATTTAAGATCCTTTATAAAATGCTGTGCGCATACAAATAAATTGCAATTGAGATACATATGAACATAAAAGTGCTTTTAAGAATTGTTGTCTGTGATCTCCACAATATGTCAGAAGACAGGAAATTACCTCAGATGTGCAGTCAAGACTGCTAAGTGCCTTAGAAATTTATGTGATAATTCAGCTCACTTCTCTCTTTGCTTTGATTAAGTGAAAACGGGTTAGTCTTTTATTTTTTAAACAGAAAGCATAATGAATTGTGTGTGAAAAGGATAAGTTGATCTCTTTATCTGTTGAAAGTTGATAATTAACAATGGTCCAAGTAAAAGAAACTCCAGAATATGTGGTGGGAAGGCGCATACCAGGTGGTTCCACCACAGGACCTTATTAATGTTCTGGTTACATTTTTGCACTCAGTTCCTCAGATTTACAACCCCATCAAAGGCTCCCAAGAGACTTGTTTGTTAACCCTCTTCTGGCCAAGGTGGCTTCTGTCAGGCCAGGGAAGAAAGAACATGCAGGGACATCTGCTTTGCCACTCTGGGAATTGCTTTGGGTTTTGTTATCGAAAGATTTTGTTATTGAAGATAAAAAAGGTGACTGATTGCCTTGAGAAACAGCAGTTATTCTATGGGATTTCTCTGTATCTCCCTCTAAATCCTTTGCTTTGAACCTGTGATTTTCCTCCTGTTAGTGTTTTGTAGTTGTATCCTAATGTAGTATCTTAAATTCAGCTGGGCCTTACTTAGCTGCCTCCTTCCCGAGAAGGGAAATGAGCTCTACCTTTGATAAAGCTATAAAAAAATAACATTTTTACAGCCTTTAAAAGCATATTCCCCTCTGTGAGCCTAGCTGCCTCACAACAGCAAGGTCTTGGGCGAATCCAAAAACCTGCCTTTTGGTTGGTGAAAGAATTTCTGGGTGAATTGATCAAATATTCGTAACTATCACATACTGTGCATATCCTGTAGAATATGTTTTGTTTGATAGGATGTGATGGATCTTTAGAATTAATCTGTTCTTTTAAAAATGTTCTGTTGCCTTAAAGGGGAATGGAGTAATTTAGCAGGAAATACCCACCCCCTCCCTGCCTTCCAACATTCCTCACCGAGGTGAGAGGTTGGGTGCAGCTAGGTTTAAATTCTAGGTGATGTCCAATTTACCACCTCCTCCAAGCAATTTCACAACAGGGTCACACAGGATTTTAGCTCTCTTCAGTTTATTAAAGTGTACAAATCTTGCATGTTTGCATGAATTTGACTAAACTATTCCAAAATCAGGAAGCATTTTAACCTGTTTTTCTGCAGGCTTTTAAAGTACACACTTTGATCCTTATACCTGCAGGTGATTGGAAGTGAGAGAGCCCAGTCTCAGTTTTTCATATACTTGGGAATAATACAGGATTTGGGTTCTTAAAATTTTGAATTATTTTTGTGAAGTGAGTATGTATCTGGAAGTCACTGGGGGAAAGGGGGTATGTGTGTGTGTGTGTGTGCGTGTGGAAGGTAAAGGTGTGGGACTGACCTGGGCAGGGTGGAGGTGATGTGCATGCCAGCGGCACTTCATAGAAAGGCTGTCTGAGATAGGGCCTCTTACCTGTTGGCTGAAGTCCTGTTAACCAGGTTAATTAACAAGTGCCCAGTCTGAAGGCAGAGTGAGTATTTAAACTTGTCTTTACTATTAAGGAGCTTCTTCGTACTTACTTGTGGCAGCTGCTGTACAAGTAACTCTCTTAATGCTACAAAAATTATGTATGAAAAGGAGATAAAGCAGTGCAAATACAGAGGAGAATGTAGTAAATTAATGGGTGTTATAGTATCATTACTGGCATTTGCTGTTTTTAAGTATTTGATTTATGTCATAAAAACTATGTGTGTAGGGGGGGTAAAGGGGAAAAAACCTACCCAAACAAAACTATATCAGTAACAAAATTTGTTCACTCGGCTCTGAAAGCACAGCTCCCCTTCTGCATCTGGAGAAACGGCAGCAATACAATTTCTTTTGTTCTGCTTTTCTCAATTTTATCTTCAATATAGTAATAATTATCTGCAGTGGGTGGTAGCTGGCTTGACAGGAGCTGTGAGTCAAAATGATTTCCTGGGCAGAGTTTTTTGCCAATTGCTTACTATCTGTACTGGCTTTCACATCTTCACCAATAACAGGAACAAAATGCTAGGATTCAGGTATCTGGAACAGTAGCTATTTTACTGCTCCTAAAATCTCCTTAGACTACATGGTTTGAATAGGAATTGTTGACATTTAACAACAACAAAACATTAAAAAGGCAAAGCCTGCTGTGATACCACTTAACTGTTAGGAGGGAAAGTTAGTTCTTTGTGAGCAAGGCCAGCCCTGCCCAGTACCAGTTGCTGCGTAGGGAGCTGCATTAAGGCTGGAAGGGGTCCCTTCATACAGCCCTCCCTCATCATCTGCCTGCAGCATGTTACTGAGTTGTCAGCATGTGTGAGCTTGAAGGCAAAAGTTTTGGCTAACGGTAAAAAGTAATGGTCAATGATTTTTCTCTCTTCACCAGCTTGCATGTTTTCTGTAGCAACCGTAAGTGTTTTACCTGCAAGCAAGAGATCTATCAGGAATGGAATTCCAACATTTTAGTAACTGTATATACCACAATGATTAGAAGTCCTGATCTGGACTTCTTCGTTGTGATGAGTGTTCCAAAATAATACCACTACCACCTTCCAAGGCTACTTTTGATTGGATCCGGGAGTATAAGCCTTTCAGAACACGGTATTACACTCATCATGATATACTGGGTAAGTTTGTTTCGGAAATCCTTTCCTCACAATTTGATATTTGGGAAAACTCCAAGAGCTGTTGTGTCCATTTGTTCTTGACTGTCATGATGGCATTCACATCTTGGTAAGAAAGAACTGCACATACCTTCTAAATATTAATAAATGCAGTATATTCAGAGTGGGGACAGGGTCACCTGTCCTGTGGTGCATGGCAGCATTCAGGTTTGGGCATAATGAAGTGCAAAAGAGAATTACCTGTAAGACCATTAGCAAATGTTTTGTAAGGCTCAACTAGTTTGGGAAGAGCTATGGTTGACTTAATGTTTGCAAAGATCATCCCATCATCCTTTGACAGGACACAACGGGGATGTTTTATCCTGAATCCTGCCTTATACTTGATTCTGGCTACTGACCTTGGATTGAGGCTCTGTAGAGCCTCTTGAGGTCTGATTTTTTTCTGGAACACCACAATCATAACCTCAGCGATGAAGCGTATGGTAGCATTCATATGTTTGAGGATCTAACAAGGTTCTGAAGTATCTTTATATGCTGTGCCTAATTGTCGTAGAGGTTTCTGATCAGCAGTGTTAAGTTTTGCAGAAATTATGTAATGCATTTTAATTAACATGTGTTGTGAAGAGGAGTGTGCTTGGCTTGTATTTTAAACAATATCAAGAGATTGTCAGTGTCCTGGGAGCCCCGGCAGCAGGGTGAGTACCATGTGTGTCTCTGAACACAAGGCTTCAGCCCTACATCGGCACGCACAGTGTAAAACACATCCAGAAGGCCAGAGACAGTATCTTCTGAAATTTATTTTCTGTTTACTGCTTAATATAATAGACTGGGGAAAAGCTACACAGTCAGAGCACGACATGCTTGTTGCTAAGGTTTATGCACTGTTGGACTTCTATTTTGCTGTTGTGAGTTGACCCCTTTGTCCCACCCTGCTACTGTTTTCCATGTACTTAGTGTTAGCTCCATGAGGGGACTCTGCCCACCTGTATGAAGCGGGGAGGGGACTGGAATGAAAAAGGGAGACTGAATCCTCCAGTGCCTCTGTGAAAGCCAGGTCTCCTGTGTCCCTAGTCCTTTTTCATTTTCCTTTATAATAACCCAGGAAAATGTGACTCCGTGGCCCTGTCAAGCACAGAGAATGGGATCCAAAGCAGTGCCCAGGCTTGCCACTGAGTAGGAAGGGCCAAGGCAGAGGATCTGAAATCCTACTGTTGTGGGGGCAGGGGGGAAGTTTTGGGTTGCAGGAAGGCATCTTTATCCACCTCCCTCTGCAGTGGCTTCTCTTCTGGGCAATTGAAGACCAGCCTTTCAAATGAGTTAACAGGGCTACCTGTTTGCTTTTACAGCATGTCCACAGGAAGAGATAGATGGTGATGCTAACATCTCGCTTCTACCCCATCCATATTGCTAAGGGGAGCATCCCTGGCCTAGGCCCTGTGAAGAAAGCTATGTGGCTCACCTCCGTGCTGCTTCACTCCCCCTTTCTAGAAGGGATTAGCTGTGCTCCTGCAGCACTGGTGCTGCTCGGGACCTGGACAAACACAACAGCACTGGAGATGGAGGGGTTGCTTTATGTGTGCATGCTCTGTTCCAAACACCTGAAATGTTCTGCCATATCCTGCCAAGAATATTTATTATGTGCCCCAAGAGTGGCACGAAGGAATGTAAGGGCATCTTGGAGCAAGAGACCTTGCTGAAAACCTTGGAGGACTCTGAGGGCACAGGGAGCCAAAGAGGGCACCGTCTCACCTGTAGCACCTGAAGGGAGCAAAACCATCCCCTGAGCTGCCATGAGGTTTAGCCACAGACATAAAAGGGTGAATCATTCCCAAGAAAGCTGAGGAGTGAGTATTGCTTGTGCTGTGTAGATGGCCACCAGAACAAGGAGTCAGGAGGGGAACCTGTGATGCTCTCCAGTTGCACAGCCTTGCCTAGAAGGTGAGAGTTGGGTTCAGCACCTTCCTATTACATTTGTGGACCTGCATAAGGAATAATAATTGTGTTTTCCTATATGTGAAGTGAGGGTGCATGTTTTTTAGCCTTTTGATTTTTAATTCAGCTGTGGAGCATAGCAAAAAGGTCAGGAGAGAGGCACAGGTTCCTGCACCCCGGTTATTTGCTGTGCATGATCTGCTTGTGTTGATTGTGCAGAGGCCGGAGCAGACATTCAAAGGAAACAACATGGAAAGAAGGAGGCAGAGATACAAGAGTGCATTGAAAAAGGAAAGCTGAACTTTGGTCTCAGGTAAATTAAATTATGCTCCTGTCATTTAAATGATAATTATTCTTTGGAGTAATTGTTATAGTGCTAAAACAGTTAATAAAGAACTTTGAGGTCACTGCTATAGAGCTGTCATTACTTTCAGCTCCTCCGTTATTCATAGATTTCTGCGCACACATATTTCTCCAGTTTCTGATCACAACAAAGTATACTTTGAATTAATAACAAATTTTGCATCTGGTCTGAAAATGGCCTCTAAAGCACATAGAAGTTACCAGCTGTTAAAGCTGTTCCCCATAGTGCTATGTAAGGTTCTGAAACTGCCCTTTATGTTTTATATATATAGTGGTTACAACTGTGGCACCTCAGTGCTATTGTGTGGCCATGGTTTAACTAACAGGAATCACTGCGATAAAACTGCCAAATGGGCCAAAATGTATTTAGCCATCTGGTTTTAAATTTAACTTCCTCTGATTTCTTAAATAGAAAATACAGAACTATTGATTATGTGACCTCTGTTTCATCTTAATAGGATGTTAATAGAATGTGAGCAGCTATACTTAAGTAGTAACTTGTTTTAAAGGCTGAAATGCAGAGGGAAGATGCAGTGGATAAAACTCTCAAAGAGGCAGCCGCTAACCACAGTGCATTTGTACAAGACCTTAAACAAAATCTTGGAAAGGAATTAAAGGTATAAACCAGTTTGCTTTCACTGGAGTTTTTGAATGCTTGCCATAACCAGGACCTTTACTCATCTGAGATTTGAACTCTGGTGCCAGGAGAAGTACTTGGCCTGAAAGGTTTGTCTTTGTGCTAGATGAGATGGAGCTGGAGCTAGCTAGATTTTTAATTCACTTTGCAGCAAGTTTCACATTTTTTAAAAATTTATCTAATGAAGATTGTGGACTTGGTTGAAAATTCCTTGTCAGGCCTTGATTCAGCCAGCCACTGAACTTGATTAGGTGTGTTTCTTAAGGACAGTTAAATACGGGCTTAACTTTAAATCCGTCCTGAAGTTTCATGCCCATCGAAGCTAGAAAGGTGTTTAACTGATCTGCTGAACCTGCACCCTAAGTGGGGTGGAGGAGAAGGAAAACTGCCAGCATGTGTATATTCCTAAATGAAGCACACAACCTGTAGCTTTATATTTCTATGTATGCTTAGCACATGCTTTATGTGGCTGTTTGGATATCTGAGAAAAGGCTCAGAGATACACAAAGAGAAAGGAAGGCAACTGACTTGTGGATCTGAGCCTTCCTGTTTTCTGCACCACTTCACAGGGCTTTTTACCACTAGAGCATCCAGGCACTTCTCGGTCAGGCATTACACAGTCCGTCTAACACCTGTCATCCTTAGTCTTGCAGCCTGCTACTAGTGGATGAAGGGCACACAGAGAATTGTTGGAGTGTTTTGCCTTGGAATTTTATTTTATACGAGTTTCAAAATAGCTATCTGTTTATACTGCAGGCAATCAAAGCAATGTGCTTGGCATCTGAAGAGGAAAAGCAGGGAGGTTTACAGCAGTCTTAAGTTTCCAGCAGAGTTCATTCCATTTTATGGAGCTGTTTTCCATGGGAGCTGTCTTTTGTTGTCATAGCGTCTGCCAACAATACTTGGCAGAAGCTTAATTTGTGTTTAACCATTCAATTACTTGCCATGAGCTGATTCTATATCTTCATAGACCTGAGTGCTCAGAATTTGAAACATGTACCATTTTTCCTGATAACATTGGCATCAGTGACTAAGGACTAGGGAGCAGATACAGAATTCTACAGCTGAAACAAAAAAAGAGGCAGATGTAACTAAAGTAATTGCAAGATGTTTTAGGCTGGGTGGGCTTTTTTTCTTGCAGTTCATTTTGAGAGGTGTATTAACAGTGAGCTAACTGCTCACTAGCAGCTAGTTTGGAGAGGTGGTGGCAGAAAATTTGCCTAGCATCTGTCTAAGCCAACAGTGGCAGGCAACAGAACATATCACTGAATGAATGACTGAAGTGAGTTTTTACATGTAGGATAGGTCAAAGACAACTGCTTTCAGCTGATAGCCTCAGGAGTGACTTTTTGCAGCAGTCTTGATGTGGCTGTTCCACTACCACTAATGATCAAATGGTTTTAAGCTAGGGTTCTTTCAGGCAGGTCTTATTATTTGTCACTTCACTTGGCAGCAATAGACAAACAACCAGTATTCACGAAAATACACAGAATACAGAGCTCGTACATGTGTGTGCAAGAGATTTATGGCAGACCTCATGTAACTCTGCTTATCCTGTATTAGAAAACCCACCAAGATCTAAGCAGCCAAAGCTTTCCCAGTAGTGTCTTGCCACTTTCACAGAAGGTGCACTTGTCAGGGGTCTTGGAAAGAACTGTGAATGGTGGTAAAGAGGCATAGATCACCAGGCAGTGAGTTAAGTTGGTTGGATTGCTTTACTGCATGGCCAGGTTTGGTGTGGACTATAATGGCAACGGAGGTATATTGGTATATATTGAGTTGTCTGATATTCCAGATGTATTTATGTCCATTTGGACCGCCTAAGATTAGTGTTGTCATACCTTTATGTATCGGCCCAAGCAGTATCTTGCTAACATGCATACCCAAGGCCAGGCTGCTCCTCCATGTCACGCTAAAGCCATGCCACCAGCCATGTGAGCTTGTGAAGAAAATGTATTGGGAACTTTTTGTGCCTTTTGTAGAAAACAGGGATGATGTGGAATGATGCTGCAATAAGACACTGTAATTGCCCCGTAATATCTGCCTTAAGTCTGTTCTGCTGGGTTTTGCTGGGGATTGTGTAAAGACAATAAGCTGTTGTCACTACTTCCATGTACTTTTAACTTCACTTAAGGAAGAGGTGAGGAAGGCAAAGGCAGAGATGCAGCAGTACATGGAGGATGAGCAGAAGAGAAAGGCTGAAGCTGCAGAGCAGCACATGGCTCACAGAGTTCGGTGTGCCCTCGTGGAGTGTGCCCGGGAGAAGATGCAAGCAGTGTGGCTGAAGCCAGGAAACAGGAGAGGGAGGCAGCCCTGAAAGAAGCAGCCAGGCAGCACAGGTGCTCTTAGTGTTTCCCCTGACTTGGCTGGTAAACATACTATGCTAATGACTGGAATTGCATCCGCATTGTGCAGATGTGGGTCTTCTAGGAAGAGATTGTTAGACCCTTCAGAAAAAAAAAACTTATTTGGAAATGTCAAGTGACCAGCAGGAGTCACAGGCTCATTCTCACTGATGCTCCATGTAGAAATAAAACAATTTTTGTTCCTAAAAGGAAGTATCACAAAGCCGTTTTCACTATTAAAGCATGACCTTTCTGACAAAGGTAAATGACAATCCACATAAATTTAGCTGTTCTCTAACTTGTCATGTTTGCAGAGTTCTGGGAAAATATCTCCAGCAAACTGGAGGGAGCAATAACAGAGGGCAGAAATAGTTTTCTCTACATTGAAGTATTTTGCTCAGTAACTTCAATGGATGCCTGATACACTATTCTTTATATGTCCTTGAGCCAACTCTGGTGAATAGCACCCGTAACGTTTTGACTACATAATATAAATTGTATGTTTTATTACTGATGTGTTAGCACAGAGGTGTTCTCAGTACCACTTAAAAGTACAAATGAATCTATAGTCTAGAAATCAGTTCTTAGATTTCACTTCAAGACAGCATTTTTACTTGAGGAGAGAATTGTTCAAAGTCTGTTTGAAAATCAGTATGTACTTAAGTGCTAGCTCAAAAAGAGACCTGAATGAAGAGTGAAACATTAATCCTTTATATTTTTCATTGGAAGCAGGCATCATTAATTTATCACTGGATGTGACACATGCAGAAGTAGAATCTTCTGCAGCTGCCTTTCTCTGTGTGGCCTTCTTTTACCCTATTTTATTTCAGAAGTTCTACATCAAGTCCTGATTTCATGTATATTTATAGTTGAATAAGAGAGGTTTTATAACAACCTGAATACCGTTAAATTGGTTTTTAAATAAAATTTAATAACAGGTGTTCCCTACAAATATTTTCTTCTTTTTCTTTTTTAAATAGAAAGCACTTAGAGCAACTCAAAGAAGAAAGTGTGTTAGCCGAGGAACTATATCATAAGAGTATAGAGCAATTAAACAAAGAAAAATGTCATGAGATTAATATTGCCCTGAGTATCACATGAAAAGAGAATCAGATTGGGACTGAAAAACAGCTCAAAGAAGCAGAGACCCTACATCTTCATGAGCTGGAAAAAGTGACGGTTATGCTGAAAGCAGCAGAAGAACAGGCAAAGACTGATGCAAGAACTGGAAAAGATGACAGATTGGAAGGACAGTCTGGGAACTGAAATACAAGCAATGAGACAAGCTTTTCAAAAGTATATTGATGCCGCATTTCCTAATCTGTCCCCTGGATAATGAGATTTTACTCTGCCATTTAGAAAAGCATTTGAGCAGAAGGACACCCCAGAAGAGGCAGAGGACAGTGACAAGGAATATAAAAGAACTAGTATTAGAAGTGTGAGATTCACAGCCATGGATAAACACAACTACAAATAGGTGATGCTGAAAAATAAATTAATCTCTGCTCACTGAATGATATGAGTGTGGTTAGAATGATACAGAGGAAAATAACCACCACTATATTAAATAATGATGTGATGAGACATGCTTAGAAATTATGCATTAATTTTTGTTTTGCAAATGCTAGGGCAGAGGTTGGAATATGTAGCACTTGAGGAGCTTCCCACTGAGTTTTTCTTGAGAAGGAAAATATCTGAAAATCTGATCAGAAAATCTGTCATTTAGTTAAGCATCAGCACTTGGACTGTCTTCCCCTGAATACTCATGTGTAGAGTAAGACATGCAAGCTTTGAACACTTGCAGCTTGGGTTCTGAGATTTACAGGGCAGTTATTCTAGGTAACAGTGTGTATGTCTATGTAGAGTACTTGCAAGTGAGTGGTTACATGAGCAGAAAACTCACCTGGCTTGAGAGACAGCTTTTGGGCAAAAAGTATGTGCCAGCAGGCACACAAAATAATTTTCTTATGGGAGAACTCAAGTTTATCTATTCACACAAGTTTGAAGCCTCATGGCTTTAGGCCAGCTTCAATACATCGATTGGGTCTGAGATTCAGCCTGCCTAAACGTTTGCTTAGTCTTCACTGTGTAATAAGCCTTCTTAAAGCATTCACTTAATATTCACTGAAGCTTTGTGTCTATCTCATTTTTTACCTGTTGCTCTGAAAACACTGTATAGCATCTTGAGCGTGAGCTGGGGAATGTAAAGGAGCTGGTCTTTACTGTAGGTGATAGAAAGTATAATATGGTGAAGGAAACTCTCCATAGGCATCTTGTTTAAGGGAATTTTAAAAGCAATCTGTGCTGCCTTCTTTTTCTCATGCTCATAAAGAACCCCAGAAGACAAAAGAGCAGAATAATCTCAGAGATACCCATCACTGTACCAAACCAAAAAGTGAAGACAAGTGAGGTCACTGGTTTCTTGTGGAACAGTTTAGTTCATATAAAATACTTTGAACGGATATTTGGCATGCTCTGGCACTATTTCTGACGTAAATGCCTGTAAGACCCTACCTCACTGAGTCGTGGAAGAACTGATTCTTCCTGTTTATTTCCCCTCTTGTGCTCCCAATGAAAAGAATCCAAAGTTCGTGTTGACCAGTTGTCTAATCAAATGCATAAACTTCACAGACCCCAAGATTAAACTCGTGTTTACATCTTAACAGTTCTTCGGCAGTCTGAAATACTCCATAAACTACAAGCCATTTTTTTAAAGAAAACATTTACAAGTACATCAAGCATAAAAGTCTTTTGAAACTGCAGGAGTAAAATACTGGAACTAAATAGCAGCTGCATCATGAAATAGCTAAAGCTAATGAACGCTTTCTGTTGGGTTAGCTGATGAAAGGCTCACCTCAGCACACACTGCAGAGGCCAGAGGCACAGCAGCAGCTGGGGGAACCCCAACAACGCAGTCAGAGGAATAAACCTGCAATCCAGCCCCTCCCAGGAGGGCATCAGCCCCATGGACTGGGAGTGAGAGCCACCACTGGAGAGGCTTTCTAGAGCACCTTGCAGACAGAGAGTGGATACAGCCTGGAGGTATGGGACTCCTTGTGGGATGAGGGAAGAGCATCTTGGGATTGTAGAAAATCTTACCATGGGATGTTTAGGGAAAGAACTAAAGGTGGGGAAAGGGGAAGAAAAAGAGTGGGAAAAGAGAGGGGTAAGGTGGTATAAGAGGAGGGTTTCATGTAAACAGAGGCTGGTTGTAGCTGACCATGGCCTGTGCCTGATCAGTGCAGTCTGTCCTGTCTTCTCATTAAACTCCATTTCTAACTTTTTCCGGGGTGCAGGTCTTTGTCTGTGTGCACGTGTATGCATGGAGGTCTACCTGCTAGCAGCTGGAGTTGAACCACAGATGACAGGGGCTGTGGGCTCAGGATACTGGAACTCATATTATGTGTATATGTATGTCAGTGTGTAATCACTAGCAAATACCAAGACAGGCTAGCTGGCAAATAGGGTAAGAGGTGAGGGAGCCAAGTGGTGGAGTGGCCATAAACCTAAGATACTGGAGAGACCAAACCACCTGAGATTTAGCTACTTGAGGGGCCAGATGGTCAAAGCCGGTGACTGAGAGGCTGTGAGGTTTGAGGGCTGGCTGCTGGTCATGGCTGCACCAGCTACCAGACATGCTGTTTGCATGTGTGTGTCTGTGCGTGAGACAACGAGGGGCAATTCTGCATCTTACTTATCAGAAAACCAAGACGATTAAGTGCTTCAACTCCCCTTGAACAAATAGTTCAGGTTCTCTTACAGTGATAGATAAGTTGATCTTTGTGTTCTCTGCTGAGAAAGATATAATACAATCATCATATACTTCTGCAATGCGTTACTGTTAGCATTTGTTTCAGAAAAAAATAAGTCACCCTGTCTGAAAGGGTTAGTCCACCTTTTATCTGAGATACAGTGGCAGTGACTGATGCAGACCGTGGCTGCTGCAGGGGCAAGTGTTCTCTGTGGTGGACCTTAGTCCTGGGTACCTCAGTCATCCGGACAAGACCAAGGGCCCCTGTGAGTGCACATCCCATGCCCCTCCTGACCCACAGCCTTGGGGGCATATTTGGAGACAGGTGGAAGGGGCTCAAGACCTGGTCAGCTGTGTCTATACATACATATACTGCAGGCACGTTCTGGGATGGAGTTACTCACTAGTGTATGCACAGCATATACAGCTGTCAGACACTGGAATTGCTTCTCATTGCCTTTTGGGAAAGGAAAACCATTTTGGTTTACTGCTTTCAAATGTCAAGGTGAAGTTGTGTTTGCTCTGCTTAGAAACAGCATGTCCTCTGAAATCTGTGTGCTTGGTTGTGTAGAGATGAAAGGAGCCACAGCTTGGCCTAAGTGCATAGCTCTGCAGCATAAATGGACAAAAAAGCAAGCAGTGGAATTGCTGTGTGAACTGGAGAGCCATTTGCCATGGACACTGGTATTTCGAGGAAATACTTTAGAAGGTAAAGTATCTAACTAAGCCTGATTTAAGAGATTTCTTTTTCCCCTTCTAGTTGTACTCACTACACACTATTAATTATGGTTGACTGGCAAGCCAAGAAAAAAGGCCATTTTTCATATTCTGTAAGCTTCTGCATGTCAGATACTTAACTAACGAAATCTGTGAGCACATGAGCTATTGGTAGCTAATAAAAATTGGAAGTTCAGACATACAAGTAAGCCTTTAATTGCATGAAGCAGAGACAGCATATGTTTGTTGGCTTGATTTTGTTCCTGTGTGAGGACTGCAGCACGAAAAGTAATACTACCCACTTAACTTGCAGTCTGAATCAGAGATAGCATGAATACATGCTTTTTGACTGTTGGTCTGAATGATGTAAAGAAGCTTTCAGATAACATCTGGATGCTAGGGTGCCAGTGATGGCACATATTGACAGCAGAGTGCATGAGACAAAACCTCAAACAGGGAGCTGTAATGCTGTGATGAATAATACACAAAGCAGGATTTCTCTATTAGTCATTCAGGAGATGTCTAAAATTGCCAGAAAGTACCATAGTCTCAGGCACAGTGAAACTTTCTGTCTAAGGCAATGCTATAAAAGACTGAAAAGTGGGTTTTCTAATTACTGAGCAGCTGAACTAGTAGGGAGCTGTGGAACACGGCTGATAAGCAGCTAATTAATAAACTAGAGACATCTTGCTTGTTAGTCCCTCAAAGGTCTGCAGAAGAGATCTGTGATGTCTTAAAAGGAGGATATGCAGATTGTGAAATCTCTGAATGCCTGGCATGGAGAAATGAAGTGTGAAAGGAACTAATCATGCTGGTAGCATTTGGAGTGTGAGTGCACGCTGTTTGTGCGTGTGAGGCAATTAAGGAACTGCAGCGCCTCACGGGCAACAGACTGCAGAATGAATATGCTCTGTCTATGCGTGGATATAGTGTACCCATACAGATATAAACCGAGTAATTGTGATTTAAGTTACTGATGTGTTTTCCTTTGCTGGGCTTAATTAACAACAGTTCAGTGTTACGTTTGATGCAAGTTACAATACAGATTGAGAAATGGAATGTGAGTGACTAATCACAAAATGTATCAAGTGGCTGGAGGGAGATGCAGATGTTGGAACAACTAGCATTACTATTGGCTAATAGGCACAGTACATGGATGTTTTGGGGATGTGTAGGCAGGGTTCTGCCTGAGGATGTCGGCAGTGACCAGAGGGAAAGCCAAATCCTAGAAGGAAGACTGGGCCAACAACAATGATAGAACCATCCTAGGGAGTGAGGAAACCTGTGCCTCCTCCACTGCCGTTTACTGGGACTAGCAGTTAACACATCACCTTAGCTTTCTTTGGTCCAGTGGGCAAACGAAGAGTCAGGTAAACAGCTTGACTAACAACTTCTAGTAAACTAATTCCAAGTAGTACTCCAAGTACTGTACCCCAATGGCGACAAGGCATGCCCACATCTTGGCTTTTCTTCTAGATGATCATTAACACTTTGTCTTGCTCGTATTAGAACGGTCTCTAGCACTTTATTTTGTCTTCTTCTAAAAATATGGCTGTCTCATTCTTATTACTGGATCTTGCCTTTCTTTTGCGTACTTGGATTTTTACAATATACAGCTTGTAGTCCTTTGTTATGCTTGTTCTAAAACTTGAGTGACTAGAGAAAAATCCTACCCATGAAAGTGTCTAGGCACCACATTTTTCCATTATTTTTCTCATAAGATTAAATTCTTCCTTCCTCTAATAAACCTTCAAAAAAAGGCACAGGCACTTTCAGCTTGTTTATTTGAAGACTTAAGCCACGCTATAAATGGAATGTTGCTGGCTGAACTTAAGCTACACTTCATTCTGTCTTCTGTCAAAGCTTCCCAGGAACTTATATTGCTGATGCCAGATCAGTTGCAGGGCTCTGGGTACTACTGCCACAAAAGCTGCAGTCCCTTCCCTATACTGCTTGTGGCATCCCACAATGATTCCTGATTGTTGTGGAGGTTTTTCTCCTTACCTGCCAGTACTGCAAGTGTTAGGTTCTCAAAAAGAGTAGTTTAACTCTGAGGCTAGCATCTGAGCCACTTTGACTTAATACCTAAGGTGTTAACCATCTTTGATGTTTCTGATAGTCCCTCTTTAGTATGAGGTTTATCATCCTGATTTATATCCAGTTCTGTCTAAAAGTCAGTGATCTGGACCTTCAGCCTTGAACTTCACCTTGAAGAATCTCACAATTTCATTATATTGGTAGGAATCTGATGGTGAGACACTTCACTATTCCAGTGAGCACCTGCAGCCCTTCTGTGACATTCCCTTTAAAATACTAAATCTGTCTGTCTGCAAGAAATGCTTATTTCTGGATCAACTAGGTGGTTTCATCTCATCCACAAAACCCATTTTCTGCTCTCCTGCTTCGAGCTGAACAACATCACCATTCACATTTGGTGACTTTTCAGATGTTGCATCTCATTTCTCAGTTATGAAGGACATTTCAAATAGCAATAATAGTTTCTATTTGAAGGTATCCTTTCCTATATTTTGAGGAAAATAGTTTTCTCTATTGTATTTCTTTTTTCTGTTGTATTAGAAACACCACCTTTGTATATAGAAATGAAATCTGGAGACTTTTGAAATAAAGGTAATGAGGAGATGAATTCTCAGAAAAGATACCTGGACTAGAACATTTAATTGCACCATTAAGAGTTGACTGTCATGAGAAAATGACTGAGGAGTCTGGCTCCAAAATACTGTTCAGTGGATAAATGTTCTCTTACATTCCCAGCCTGACTTGATAAATGATCTACATAAGCTGTTGTTTACAGTCATAGCTTTAAATAGCCTTGGAAAGCATCTCTTGAAAGTCCCAAAACGCTTCCTTTAAGGTATAACATCTTACTTCTGACTGCCAAATACTTGCTCTTTCTGTCTTGTGACCTTCACTGGCTGCAAGGTTGGAGGAATTGAAATGCTAACACTTGTTAACTAAAGTAAACTAGCTAGAAGGTCTCCCTAACCATATTTTCTAGATTCAAAGCTTGATTCAGGGGTATTCAACAGGTTTTCACAAAACAAGAATTCAGACAGGAGTGTTCTTAGATGGTTATATAAATGCATTATTGCTGTGCTTGTGCCCCATTCCCTTTAACCTGACTTCTAACCCAGGAGATATGGTGAGGACATGATAGGTGTGTTCCTTTGTCCACTTTGTCACCTCAGTGAATCTTGGCCAGACCACCTGGATACTCTTGCTTATGAGTGCATGGTCATGAGAATGTGAGTGAAACCAATTTTGGTTTAAATCAAATTTTCCCATGAAATGTAATGCACAATGAAAGAGCCCTTTGTGTTTGAGGAAGAGGAAGGTATAACACTGAAAAGGTACTGCAAAGGGAAATCGTAATGCTTCTTTGAGTCTTTTAATTGATTTGTTGTTGAGTAGAACCAGCACAGAAGCTTTTGAGTTACAGCACTCTCAAAGGCAATGTTCTCTCAAATCTTGTTTAGCTAGATAAAGAAAGAAGCACTTAATTCTTTTGGGCACCAGCTCCCAGAATTTAAGGCACTTTATGGCAAAGGTTGCTTTACGATCTTTATAGCAACACATATAGGTGCAAGATAATGAGTTAGAAATTAATCATTTGTACAGCTCACCTGGTACTTCAGCAGAAAAAGTGAAAAATCCATATCAGAAACTTATGGAGGCTCCTGCCAAGTTATGGTAGGAGCTGCCATGGTTTAACATGCATGCAAGTCATCTGAAGATAGGCAGTCCTAGAAAAAGGAAAGGGTAGCTTATGGCACTTGTGAAGAGGACCTTTACAGACTCTCCCCATTTGTACAAAAGGAGGGTTTCCTCATTAAAACTGGAAAGTTACTCTGGACTTGGAGATACATGTTGAAAACAGATTGTGTCCTTCACTTTCTGAATCAGATAATAAAAGTACCCTCACCTTGCTAAAAAGACATTATCATTACCTTCAAGTAAGGCCACGTTTTCACAGAATCAAGTGTCCCATAATAAAATTGGATTAAAGTATTGTCCTTCCTATTGCCGCCTTTTATTCTGGCCCCACTGTTCTCTGTGGTGCTCTGAACTGGATCAGGAACCTTATTCCTCTTTAAACATGGAGAGTTGACAGTCTAGGCAGCACACTTATATGCAGATCTTTTGTTATAAAACAGGACCTTTGCTCTTGGTTCAGCAGAGGACAAGGTAAATGCTTGCTGGCATGTTTAATGCATTATCATCAGTCATGCAGGGGATGCAGAGGAGGAGCTGGCCACTGCTCTAGTGTTTGTGTTAAGCTTTTCCCAAACTCTTTCACCTCTGAGATTGAGTTAGTTTTGGGGTTTGGATTTTTTTACAAAACTTGTTTCTCCACTAGAAACTGGAAGTCACATTAGTGATCGCTTGTGAGTAATAACTCTGATGAGTCTAGGTTTAAAGCTAACTACCTGAGATGTGTGTCTTTACAGGGCAGCTCTTGAATTCCACAACAGAAAATCAAACAAACTGTAAATGTGTTTGACTTCTGACTTTCATCTATAAATATATTTCTCAGACATTTCATCCTTGTGTTAATGAAGAAGAATCAGAAAGCAAAGACAACAGATGCCATCGCTATGATGAGGAAGAGGAGGCAATTCAAGGAAATACAAAATAGCTGCAACTCCCATTTCTTGATGTGTTTAATCAGTATCAGAAAATAGCTGTTAAACCATTATTCTTGTAACCAGCTTATATTAGTTACCCAGTCTATTTAGAGACTGATTAAATATAAATAGTAATTTGTCTATGGATAAATGAGAATGGAAACTGGGTAACACTCAAGAATATAAATACATTCAATAATGTCCATCTCTTGGTTACTAAACAGATAGTGCTCTATACAAGACTCACTGACCTCTCCCGGATAAGGACTCCTAAATGGTTTGGAATATTCTATTTGTAAATGAGAGAAACCTGATCTGCATCACAAACTGGACTGATCAAACCATGTCAGATGAAACTGATTGCTGTAGGCAAGAGCAGAAACTTCCCATGCCACCTCACAAACCATGTAAAAGAAACTGTGTTTCAAAGCATGGCTTGGATGGGGCTGTAATACGTGGTTCAGTTCAGTAAACTGAGCTTCATAAGTGAAAGCTTGGAATTATTAACTTTACTGCCAAGGAAAAGTTCTTATGCTTTTAATTCTGGTGCCGAAAGGGGCTGTATTGGCAGGGTAGTAATGGAGAATTCCTAGCTGACTTTGCTGGAAAGCTTGCAACGTTACAGAAACCACCAGGCACCCAGTCTGCTGCATATGGGACATGAACTGTAATTCACTGATGTTATTACTGGTCAATTAGAGATGCACCCGTGTGACTGAGACCTTGATCTGTCTCTGTGCTGTGCAAGCTGACACATGCTCTTGCAGGCTTGCCAATTCTGAACTGAGCTCCGTAGAGACCATCCTCTGCAGGGCTTTCACCGAGGACAATGAGGAGTTGGATTCCTTTCATAGTATGACGTGGGACCACTGTGATCTTGCCAGAGGATTCCTGGGAAGCTGCCAAAAAGACAGCAAAACTTTCTTTTATTCCATTCAGAAGGAAAATAACCTGGAATTCTCTGTGCACACCACACCAGCAGAGCTCTTTCAGTATGTGCCCCCGATCTTTTTAGCTTTAAATCCAAGGTTAAGATGTTGGAATGTACATTGTTCAAAGATCCTCCTGAACAAAAAAGCTTCTAATACTGTAAAAGCCTGAAAGCCTTAGTTTCATCTGTTCCTGTGCTTGGTTCTATCTAAGCAGCAATATGTCGAGTGACTTGGAGTGGGTCTTGAAAGTCTGGCAGTGGAAGAGGACATTCATGGTGTTGAAAGACTGCTTGAAAGAACTGAGCTCATTTGGAAGGGAATAATATGGGTTCAACTCTATAAGCCCTATAAGTTTCGAAAGTCCCTGCTGCTTGCTGCTTTTTTTTTTCTTTACTAAAATTGCTTTTCCTTTGAGAATACCAAAACTTTCTTTTCCTGTAGTAAAAAAAAAAAAAAAAATGGCCTTTTTGATACCGTAATCCTGAACATAAAATCAGTATGCATCTTACTTTAATTGCCTTGCAGCCTTACTTAGGACAAAAAGATCTGTGCTTCTGCAATTTACTGATCTGTTCTCACCCAAATGCTGGCACAGGAAGCAGACTGGAAAACCTGAGAGGTACACTACTGTCTAAAGCCCAGGGGAACAGCAAGAATCATTACGACCCCACAGGGAGAATGGCAGCTGGTGTTGGGTAGTGGCTTTTCCTTAGTTCTCAATATGTTCCTGTCAAGCCATTTTCCTCTTGGACACAAAGTGTTTTGGTAACTCCAGTTTATGGCATTAAGGAGTGTCCGAGTTCAAACATGCTGTGTGGATTTCTCACTATGAGCAAGGCTCCCAGCACTGCTGCAGATCCCCCTCCACAACTCCTGGCACTAACGCTCTTACAGCACCTTCTAGTGAATTATCTTTTAACAGCTGGGATCATCCTTCCAGTAAAAAGTCTTGCAGGCATGATAAACATAATGTGCTGGAAAAGCTGGATGTCAGCTTGTATCAGTGTGAGTTCTGTCTCAGGCTGGCAAAACCCTTCACCTTTCCCCTTTCCTTGCAAGCTATCTTAATGAATCTGGTATGTGTGGACTAGAGAAGTGGTGAGTCTGCTCAGACTGTCAAAAGGATTGACAACAGTTTAAGAGCCACCTTCCCGAATGTATGCTGGAGGCAGAAACTTCTTGAAGAAAGTGTTTTTGTGGTTTCTTTCTCCCTCCCGCTGGAAGTGACCATCGTGCAGTGTCACTGTATATGCATATACAGTATGTATGCGGAGGGGAGGCACCATAACTTTTTTTTTTTAATTATTTCCATTATTTTAATTAACTACTGGAGTCAAGAGTCAAGGAAACCAGAACCAGCACAGAAATGTGTGAAAGCTGGCAAACTAGCATCTCTGAGGAATTACAATATGCATATATAGTCATCTCTCAGCTTTATTTCACCCTCACAAACACACCCCATGCTATATGCATAGCTTGGTTTTCTTACCTCTTTTATTTCCTTCTTCTCTTGGCTTCAAATCGTGGAAATGTTCACTCTGCTCCTGTCAATACAGATAAGAAGGAAACATCTTTCCTTTAGCCGCGGGCCTCTAGTTAGCCCCAGGTCTTCCACAGGACATGGAAACAGCTTTTTTCCTTCACATGCTGGTCAGAAGCCCCTTCTGCTGCTCATTGCAAGACTGCACCGAGTTACCAGGATAGGGAATTTTTTACTAGCAAAGCAGTCCAATGACTATCTCACCCCACAGATAACCAGAGATGTGGGTGCTAGGAATCATTAAAAGTAGGGGATGCAACGCAGGAACAAAGCAAGAGGCTATTTCATGCGTGCCCTGAGTACAGTAACATTCCAGTCTGGTACCGTGTAAATGTTTGATCTGCTGCTCATATTTTAAGGTGTGGCTTGGGCAGGTTCTACTTGATTGGGACATAAACAAGTTTACTGCCAGATATACCCACTGATCTGTAGTTATTAACTCAAGCTTTTGGGGAGGTTTTACACTGTGGGTTTTTTTCAGGCACTTCTAGAAGAAGTCTTATATAGAGAGGATACAGATCTTAGCAGGCTGTAAAGTTATATGCTTCCTTTTTATATTCTATATTTATTTCCCCATTTAAATGTCTATTACCTAAAATGCTGTGAAGCTTTCAGTGTAAGCAAGAGGTCAAAGAAAGGACCAGTGGTCTTTCAGCCAGAGTTTCACAGGTACTTTTGAGAGCAGTTTGTGCATTCAGGGTTGTCCACAAAGCTTAGAAATCATCTTTATGCTACTGTGGGCTTCCTTCAAAAACTCTTACTCTAGGAGGAAGAGGATATTCTTCAGTGTGAAGTAAAAGGTGATGTCCTTTTGCAGAGTGGTAGAGCTCTGGAGGTGTTGAAGGTCTTCTGAAGTAAAGATTTGTATCAAGTGCAGCTGTCAGGCTTGGAACTGGCATGAAAATCCTTGCTTTGCTCAAAGTGTCCATTTTTATAAATTTGTACATTACTGCTTTGATAGTGTAGGTCAAAGCTCAATCCTGAATTCTGTCTTTATGAAATACACTCATGTCAACATGTGTTGCCTTTTAAACCTCAGCCTAGAGGCCACTTATATTTTAAATTAATTCTATCCCTAATTGAACTTTGAAAAGAGGTTGTGAAACCTGAAGTTTCACAGTAGTGTTTAAGTCCTAAATTGTCTTTATGTTATAGTTTCCAGTGAAGCTGAAGGTAAAATCTCTGGAAGTTCTCTGCCTGGTGTGTGCAAGCTTAAAGACAACTAATGTGATGTGTCTTTTATTAACATAAATGACTCAGTCCTTCAAACACTTACAATCAAATTAAGTTGATAATTGAGAGATTAAAGGAATTGTACTCACTTAAGAATAGAGAAAATATATGAAATAGAGCTAGGAGCAGTGTTTCAAGATCACGCTGCTTAAACATCAGCAATATGGTGACACACAAGTGGAGAGATTGAAATGAATATCAAAAAGATTAACAAAGCCAGACTGGAGATAAAACCCACAGAAAACTAACTAAAGCCACAGAAGAAAAGCTAAACAAGAACTTCCTTGTCTGTCCTACAAGCTGTCCACACCCAGATGATCCAGTTTCACTGTTTCTAAGAACAAGTATCCTTTGTCCATTATTGAGGGGCTTAAGATTGAAACAGCATGAATTTGCACATGTATTAAGCTAGAACTAACCACAAAGAATAACATAAAGAAACTTGGCTGAGCAGAGAGCATTATGCTTTATGGTTAGCTGGTTCAAAATTTGTTTCAGTGAGGTAATCCTGGTCAGTTTTCAAATGGAACAATAAATAGGGGGGTTCAGCTAGTCAAAGGAAATCAAGTTGTAACAGAAATTATTGGGAGGTCTTTTTTTGTACATAAATACTGTGTTTAAGGGTGTTTGTTTTAGCTCAAAAGACCACCTGACACCAAATCTAAGTTGTCTTCTAAAGCAGAGCCAATATTCTATAGTAGAGTTAAAAATCAAACTCCCAATATTCAGAGATTTTAGTGGATTATAATACCTCTTCTCTCACATGCAGAATGCCCACAGTTTGCAACACTGGTGTGGGCTACTCATCTAGGTAGGTGAAAGTCCTTAAGTCACCCTCAGAGTGGGATGTAAGTAGCTGTTTCAGGAGTCAAAAAACTTGCAAAAGCTAAGAATGCTGAAAAGCGAGTAAATTATGTGCAGTTCAACCTTGAAAGGATTGCTTGGCTCCAGCAGGAATAAAAAATGAGAGATTTGCTTCCCTCCTGACCTCCCGCTACGTTACAAGGCAGCAAGGGCGCTTCTGCTGAGAGGCTAAATACTGGCCACACCTTCTCTTGGTCCGTGTCTGCATGGGCAGAGGAGCTCATTGCTGCTTGGGCTTGGGTTGAAGATTTGGGTTACAAGGTAAGACCTAGATCAGAAAGGCAACAACAGGAACAGAAGTCACGACAGGCGATTTCCCTACTAGTGAGTGAGTTCTGCAAAGATATAGGGAAGGCTACAGTCGGTAGAGGCCCAAGTCAAGTGTATCAAGTCTTCGTTTCTAATGCAACCAACTGTAACCAGTTACCTAGTTAGAAGACACTTAAATACCTACCAGGAACTCTGGGAGATGTCAGTTAGGTAGCTCTGGGCTTAAAGGTATTTTTTACAGCTCTCTGTTCCTCTTGGTTGATGCTTCAGACCAAGATAGCTATTAGCACACTACCTCCCTCAAGGTAGTCAAGATGTGTGTAACTTACTAATAATCTTCTTCCTAGGCACCACTACAGCTATCTTTAGAAGAAATTCTGATTAAAATGAGACTTAATGTTGTTATGTAGAAGTGTGGTCTGCTTCAGGGCAAGGGGGTTGTGGCATTGCCTGGTGACTCTCTTGAAATGATGATTACCTCTGACACTTCAAGGGAGCAGGGCACGCTCATGGCTGATGGTCATGGTTTTTTGCATCCTCATATCTCCACATGGAGCTGTTACTGAGAAAACACTGGAGGAAGCAACTGGAACAGCTTTGGCAGCAAGAATTCAGTGTGAATGCAGGAATTTTCTTTTTGTTTTTTTCCAAGTAGTCCTAGATGTTGCAAATGACTGACTGGGAAGAGCTGCCCAGAACTAGGGCTTTTTGGAAGCTGTTGCTTCCCGTTGTATTTCTTCAGTAAAGCGATGTCTTGCTGAAATACATAACAGCACTTGTCTCCTGCATCTGTTAATATTTAAAACTCCTTTAATCTGCCATTAAGACTTATTGTGCTCAAAATGATCTGCCAGCATAGCCATTTTTAACTGTCCCAAAACTGTAAAGGATAGGTATTTTCTTCTCAAAACCTTCCTGAGCTCTGTGCTGTGGTTGTGCACTGGAGTCAGTCTGCATATCTGCACGGCCTCCAGCTTACGCTTTGGTAAAGACTTGGAGAAAACTCCAGTTTCACTCCAGTTCTCCTTGTCATGGGAAGGAGCTGAGTGGGAGATCAGAGGAGATCAGCACGGTAAGCTGACCTAGCAAAGGACTTTCAAAACTTCTTACAATCATGCCTTTGATTCAAAGCAAAATCAACTGTCCTTCTCAAATGCTTGGGCATGCCAAGGAACAGGACTCCTGTCCTTGTTTCAGCAAGATGGGCTTAACGACCATCCTTTTCAGTCACATTTTATATCTATGGTTACTTCTACATCGCATGTTTTCTGTACTTCTAATTTCACAAATTAGTTTCCTATCTCCTCAGGGTATTTTCTATCTAAATATTGTTTTCATGTCTGTTATCAAGATTAGCTGACATGCCAGACTGAAAAAACAATCACAGCTGGCCAGTGCTGCATATCTGTAGAAAAGTCTTAGAATTCATTTGTAAACTAAAAGGTAAGAAGTGCTAATTCAGCAATCATTCTGTTTTTCTAAGAGTTACCAGGCATCCCATGATGTTTAAAAACACACTTTTTCCTAGTCCTTAGCGCTGCTTTTGAAGATAATACAAACAGGCACAGCTCTCTTAAGAGTTATTCTGCCGAGTATTCAGCACAAATTGACAGGCTCTTAAGCCTTAATAACTGCTCTAGGGGAGAGAAGCTGCACTGGGAACAGAATTGCTTTTGGGTAACAAAATTCAGAATTGTGGAGAAGGATTTGAAAATTTCTATATAACTGCAAGAGTATCCATTTGGTTCCCAGCTCATTTTTTGACATGGGAAAAACACTGCAGGGAGGGCTCTGGAATAGTGTGGACAATAATCCTCTTGCCCTCCCTATCTGATTCACTGCTCATTCTGTTCCCTTCTGACAGAAGAATGAAGAGCATCTTTGTACATCAGTGAGAGATGTGTAGCTGGATGAAAGTGAGCTGAGAGAGAAATTAATTTACAAACTGGAATAATTGCATTCCCATTATCAGTGCATTTTTTCTTCTCCACTAATGGAGTCAGAGCCACAGGAGCATATTCAGAATCATAGAATTATTTAGCTTGCAAAAGACCTTTGAGATCATCAAGACCAACTGTTAACCCAGGACTGGCAAGTCCGTCACTAAGCCATGTCTCTAAGCATGGCACGTATAAGATGCATTTCCTTTAAGATTCTCTCCTTCATCTGTTTTCTGGGTAGTTGTGTTTCCACAACTTTGGAATAAGTTCCTATAGCCTGAACTGAACTGAGAAGAAAACCCTCATTCCTGGGTCTTCTGCTGGATCCCATCAGCATGGGGTGCTGCCCAGCAGTTGTTTCTTACGCTTGTTCAGCTGGTGGGAAAACTACTGCATCACTTTTTTTTTGTTTGTTTTTTGCTTTTGCATATTGGTGGGATTTGGGGCTGTTGCAATGACTCATCTTTGCATTGCACTAGAAGTGGTCTCCTGTAAAGAGAATATTAACATTTCTGAGTTATTATTATCTGTATAGACATAAAGACTAGTTAATATCTAGCTAACCCATGAAATAGCAGTGTGTGCTTCTGGCCAAACTGCAGCTCTTTTGAAACATAACTCAGCAGGAATATATGGCAACTACTTGATCTGTGTCAAGTAGTATATGATAAGTCCTAGGTCTAATTTTCAGCGGATTTTTTTAGAGGGATGATTAACGGAAAAAGCTCTTGATCTTTGTTATTTTCATTAATGCCTTTGACTGAAATGTTAATGTAACATTAATATTGTTTAGGAGCCTTAGGTAGCAATTCATCTGAATGCAGCTGAATAATGCATCTTTTGCAGGACTTTCCAGTTGAGGCACTGGATGATGGTATGCGTGGAATCTGCCCGCTCCCTCTGCACAGTGAATGCCAGAGCTCTCAAGGTTTGAAGGACAAATAATTTTGCTCTGCACCCTTGTCTGTAACCTGGCAAATACAGTGCATTCATTGTGCTTGCTAAGGGAACCAGGCTAACAATAGTGCATTTATTAGCTGGGTTTCTATGCTTCTGGGTTTTTTTCCAGAAATGTTCAAATGAAGGGTAAACCTTTTGTGCCATGTTATCTGTGAATGAATTTTTTGATTTCTCAGTTAAAAGCCAAATTGGGCTTCTTTGTCCAGGAAAATTGTGCTGCCTTGGCAACACTTTCATCCTGGGGACAACTATCAGCTTCCCTGATCTGAGTTCCCTGTACAATGAGTAAGCCTAAGCTCCCTGCTAGGTACCCTCATATTGCAGTGAAAGTCTGATATAGTGGGAATCAGGGGGAGACGCAGTGCTAGCATACCCAGACATCTTCCTTTACTGCAGCAAAACAAGGGAGCTGGGAGAAGAAAACAGAAGAGCGCCCTAATGTGCCTTTACCATAGTCTGAAAGGGAGGATCAAACCCTTAATGATAGCTTTAATAATTGTTATAGATGTCATCTGGGACTCCTGTACATATGAATCATTAGTCTACGCTGTGCCTCAATGAGCCTGAAATGGATATATACCTGCCGCTTTCCAGGAGAGTCCTGGAAACTTAAAATCCCTCTGCACACTCTTGCGTGATTGTGTCCTTAAAGCTGAGCTGGTCAGCACTGTCAGCTGGCACCGTGGTGCTCCCAGCAAGGCAGCACAAGCACAGAGGCTTCCAATTGCTGATGCGCAGGCTTGAGGAGGAAGAAAGAATAAAAATTCTTGCACTGAAACATTCTCAGCTTTGAAAGTCAGTTTTATTGTGAACGAACACACAAACTGAAGAAGGTGGCACGATACATCTGCCTTCACAATGTAGATTTCTGACTGTGAGACTTCTGTCCGACTCTTTGGAAATAATAAAAGCCAGACAGTCTGAGTGTATTTCCCTCTTGGAAGAGACAGGCTTTTCATTCTTGCGTGAATACCGACTTCCCTTGCACTGCTTCTTTGGAAGAACCAAGCATACATTAGTTTCTGCATCAAGGTGCAAGGTAGTTACAGGACTCTGAAATGTAGCAAAACAAAAACCTGTACCACACAGCTTGTTTTAACTTCAGTGATGAGGAAAGGGACAGTGACTCAGCTTCTGCTTGGATCCCACATTGTCAACTGTGGTGTAACATCTTCAAAGAGCTTTAACTGGTGCCTTGCATTTTTTATGACAGCAGGAGACCTTGAGGCCACAGGGCTGGCACTCGCTCACTAGCAGGCCACCCAGTCAGAGGAGGCCTGAGTACAGACAGACGCTAACTGAGCTGGAAGGCCAACTTGATTACTGTCTCTTTGAGATAAGCAATGAGTGAGAATGACTGGAAAATTAGTCCTTGCAGAATCCTTTGGTGAATGTGACTGTGTCAGTGGAGCGCAGCCAGACTCTTCCTCAGCCTTGCCTCTCCACTGGGCACAGGGCAATGGGTGAAGCTTCATAAGGCAATGCTTTTTGCTGTCCTGGCAGTCGTGGTTTGTGGGGTGCAAGCTCTCCGTTCGCTTAATGTGGCTGCCAAGTGCTCAGGCTGTGCCCTAAATTCAATGGCTGAGTCACGGAGCTGGTTCTAGGTTGTTTCCCCTTGAGCTCTGTGGTGTAAGAGCACCCAGCTGCAACTTTGTCCCCATACTGGCAAAACGAGGGGATGTGCTCAGGCTTGAGCAACTTAAGTGAATCCTGTCTTCTGGATACAGCTGGAAAAAGAGGTTGCTTCCTAAATGTGATAGCCAGTCTCACGTGATAGCAGACTCGTCAAATAGGTGATGTGCTTTCCCTTGAAGAAAGCACTCGGGTGTTTACCTTTATAGCAATTTTAAAACTACTTTGTTGTTTTTAATGAGCCTTCAAACTAGTATGTAAAAAAATCCTTGTGTCTCAAACCCCAAGCAGAATCTGTTCGGTACCGCTGTCAGGCAGCGGCTGGGACGCACCGCTAGGGGGCAGGGTTTACCTGGCCGCCAGGTCGGGATGCCGCGGCGGAGGGCGGCCGCGTCCTGGGAGTTTTTGGAGGGCAGTAAGGGTCTGTCATTCCAGTTACAAGAACACTGGATAAACCAGCCTTCCATTTCCAGGAACTATGTTTAAAACTTAAAGTTAATGCTAATTTTAGGGGAGAAGTCCAGCTGCTTTGATCATGAAACAGTGTTCTGCAACCTAAAGTCTTCAGTAGCTTACTGAGTTAAATTTGTTGTTTATTATAGACTGGAAGCCTTCCCTGAAACCACGTTTTTCTTTGGAAAATATATAATTGGCTGCCCTTCTCTTTCTTTCTTCCCTTTTTCTTTCCTTCCTTCCTTCCTTCCTTCCTTTCTTTTGTCTGCTTCTTTTCTTTCTTTCATAAGAATGCTGCTGGCAGTTTGTAATTTTGCAATTCCAGTACTATCTGAAAAAACAGGTTAATACTATTGAAACGCTTAAAACAATAAAATATTTAAAATACTCAGTAAGCCAATGTGCAAATATATTTTTTCCTTCCAGCTTGCAGCCCAGAAGTGTATAGGCGGTTGGACATATCCTACTGGGATTTATGGCTGCGGGCTAGCACTAGTGGCTTTTCAGAATATATTGTAAGCTTCTGCAAAAAGAATGCAGTAACACTGCAATAGAGTCCACTGGTATTTACTCCCAATGTTTTGTCTTATGAATCAAGTGCTCTTTGGTTTGCAGGTGTCCTACTGACAACAGCAAAATTGGGTTTATCAAGGAATGTCTGTTATTTCAGTTGAAGTAAGATGTTCTTGTATCTTATTACTCCTCCAAGAAATAGTCAACCAAACTAACATGACTGTGAATACTGGTAACTCAGATGGGGGAACGGGTGTGTTAGGGTGCTGGTTTTTTAATTTAGTATCAGGCATGTGTTTACAGAGAGAACCTCTTGATAGTCATCACCTGCTGTGCTTTGGTTTGTATAGCAAAGCAGGCTGTGAGCATGTGAACCTTTTGGGCAAAATTAAATTTGAAGGCATGCTCTGGAAGTGCCCCTGTGCTGGTTTTGGCTGGGTTAGCGTTAATGTTCTTCACAGTAGCTAGTACGGGGCTATGTTTTGGATTCGGGGCTATGTTTTGGATTCGTGCCGGAAACAGCGCTGATAACTCCGGGATGTTTTAGCTGTGGCTGAGCGGTGCTTGCACAGAGCCGAGGCCTTTTCTGCTCCTCACTGCGCCCCAGCCGCGACCGGGCTGGGGGGGCACAAGGAGCTGGGAGGGGGCACCGCCGGGGCAGCTGACCCCAGCTGACCAAAGGGATGTCCCATACCACATGGCGCCACGCTCAGCATATAAAGCTGGGGGAGAAGGAGGAAGGGGGAACGTGCGGAGGGATGGCGTTTGTCTTCCCAAGTACCTGTCACACACGACGGAGCCCGGCTTTCCTGGGGATGGCTGAACACCTGGTGCCAGGGGAAGTGGTGAATGAATTCCTTGTTCTGCTTTGCTTGCGTGCGTGGCTTCTGCTTCACCTGTTAAACTGTCTTTATCTCAACCCACAAGTTTCCTCACTTTCACTCTTCCAGTTCTCTCCCCCATCCCGCTGGGGGCAGGGAGCGAGCGGCTGCGTGGGGCTCGGTTGGTGGCTGGAATTGAACCAAGACAGCCACTAATGCACTCCAGCCACAAACGCACCACCAGTTGCTGGGGCCACTCTAAAGCTAGTCTGAAGTAACAAATGCTGAAGCATGTGTGATGTGGCCCTGTGGTTCTCAGCACTTACTGCTTTGCTCTGCAGAGATTGTGCTACCTGCGGATGTAGGCACAGACACAGATACCAGAAGAAAAGTGAATTTATTGAAATAGTCTTTTAAGTTGTCTTTATATTTGTGTTAGCCATAGCCTCGGACTGTTACAGGACGGGAACTGGCTTTCTGCAGCTGCAAAACTGCAAATTCCACCACTATCTCTACTGCAGATAATGTTTGGTTAAACACCGTAAAACCATCCAGTTTTAGCTGATAATCTTTTCAGGAGCAAGTGTTAGCATCACTGCTTTGAGCACCAGGTTTTATCACTGACTTTTGAAACTTGCTTTTGTAGAGAGAAACCTGGCACCTTCTTTCTTTTCTTTTAATCCCCAGAACTGTGGTGTTCTTCTCCCTTCATTCCTCCCCACCTGCAACTGCAGAAGAGCTGGTTCTTGTGTGATTTATTGGGAAGCACAGAGGGGAATCTCAGTGACCCTAAGCTCACTAACAGCAACATGCTTCTGCTCCAAGAAGTGCCCTGAAAGCTTCTCATTCTGCAGCCTGTGGAAAAAAGCAGTCCTGTAGATTTTTGTTCTCTTGATAAATGTCTTGCTATAATTACTGAGCCTGAGGGTATTGATTTTTTAAAATGAGAATGCAGAAGACATATTAAGAAGCCCCATTAGCTGTGCTACTAGAATGAATTCTAAGACTTCACAATGTCCTTTGCAAGATTATTTTGATGCCTGCTCCACTGACTTTCCCAAAGCATTTCCCACAGGTGATGCTGGGACTCATTGCACTGTACCTTTGTACACATGCTGAGAATGTGGATGTAACCCTGCTGCTACTTGCCAGGTAACATAGTATCATCTTAATTTTACTGATAAGAGTGACTTGACTGAGGTCACAGAGGGGAAAAAAAATAATGATCTTGATCTCATCGTGATTCTCAGCAGAGTACTCTCTGTCTGATACCTTAAACTGAAGGGAAAAAATTAAATCAGTTGAAAACCGGTGTAGCTTGTCGGCTCTTATCCCTCCATTCCCTGTGCCTTTTGAGCTTACTTGATTGCCTTTTAGGGACACAGCTTTTAAATTTAATTAAGGTGCTATTACTCTTTCCTCTGTCTGACATGGAAAAGCTTGAATTAATTGAGTATTGACTAACTGAACTAGTTACAGCAAGGCATCGCTATCGTACAACAGCATGCTCACTGGTGTGTGCAAGAGCTGGGGATGAACTTGGGGCTCACTGGGCTGCTGCTTGTGGGCTGTAACCCCACCACACTTGAGGGAACTGCCACCTCCAGGAGCAAGCAAGCTTGACTCTCTTGCTCTTGTTGCAGAGGGAAGTTGCCTCATCTGTGCTGCCTCTGCCTCCAGCAGAGTACACAACAGTGTACCGCACTCACACGTTTTGCGTATACATATATATGTGCGTATACCTGTGTATTGCATGCACTTTTAGGTGTATACATACTTATCTGTCTGGCTGGGGTGGAGTCAGCTTTCTTCACAGCAGCCCCTGTGGTGCTGTGCTTTGGATCTGTGGCTAAAACAGTGTTTTAGCTGTCTGCTTGCACAGCCTCAAGGTTTTCTTTTTCCCACCCTGCTGCCCCAGCAGCTAGGCAAGAGGCACAGGCAGGAAGCTGGGAGGGGATGCAGCCCACAAAGCTGGCCTGAACTGGCAAAAGAGATATTCCATGCCATATAACATCATGCTCAGCTACAAAAACTGAGGTAGAGGAAGACGAGGGTTTGGCTTTGGGGGTTTTGTCTTCCACAGTAGCCATTGCTCGGAGACTGGGCATCTATCTGCTTGTGGGAGCTGGCGAGTCATTGCCTTTTAATTGGTTGAGTTTTTTTCATTCTCTCCTTTACTTTTTAAACTGTCTACATCTCAGCTCACAAGTTTCCTTGCTTTTTCTCTTCCTTTCTTCTCCCCAGCCCACCGCAGGGGTTGGGAGTGAGCAAGCAGCTGTGTGGGTGCTTTGCTGGTGGCTGGTGTCAACCAATACTGTTCTTTATGGCACTCAGCGTGGAGCTTGAGGAGGGGTTCGAGACAATGTCAGATCTGATCGGAGCATGCTAGACTGAATTTATAGCTGTGTGTGGTTGTGTGGTAGAGATTGCTGATGGCTGCTGTCAGCCTTTGCTGGTTGCTGTGTTTTGCCCAGGGGGACCTACAGGAAAGCTGGCCTTGAGCTTGGTTTTCGGCCCTTGCAGTGCTGTCCCACCGCTCCAGGGACCATCTCGTGGAGGCAGTTGGCAATGGCACCTTCCTCCTCTTCTCCCCAGGGGACAGGGCTTCCCAGCCATGCTGCAATGGACCCCCAGCTTCTCCAGCATCTCTGTGCAATGGGAACGCTCCTACTGCTGTGGGCTGTCAGCTGGTTTGGAAGCTGGCCGCTGGCAGCGAGGGTAACGGAAGCATCCCCATGGCCCCTGCTGCCCACCAACACCTACCGCTGCTTTGGACCCCCAACCCAGCCGTCCTGGGGCCTTGGTAGTGCCCGTGGGACCCCCCGGTGGGGGCTGAGGCCGAGGGGTGCGTGTGGGGAGGCTGATTCCCGGGTGGGAAGGGGTGCGGGAGGGCTTGGGCAGGTGCCTGCGGTGGGTTTTGCCCTCAGCGCCATGGGAAGTGACAGCTGAAGAGGCACGGAGGCCTGCCGAGGTGGCGGAGCACCTGGAGGCTGGTGGTCTCCTCCACGCTGGGAAGACACAGCAGGTCCCGGCGCTGTGCTGGGGCCTGGCCTGCGCCCGCCAGGCCTTCCTCTGGCAGCCCCAGCGGGCAGGCCGCCTCCTGGCACCTGCCGGGGCATGGCGGCTGAGGCAGGGACCGGCTGCCTCTGACGCACACACTGCTTTGGCTTGTATATATGCGTACATGCTTATGTGTCATATACATACCTACATCTGCCTGTATGTATGTTTTGCATATACATATGCATCCATATGCGTTTTGCCTATTCATATACATATATATTGTATATATGAGTACATATTCGGGTACATGTACCTAGGTACAGTATGTATGCGTATTTATACATATGCATACCTACATCCACATATGTGGTGCGTGTGCGCATACAGATCTGCATGTCCACATTGCATATATTCCTGTGCACCTCTGTAGAGGCAGACACCGTACGTATGTACGTTTTGCATGCGCACACACAGACATAGACGTGTTCCTCGGCGTGCCCCGTGCGGTGCGTGGCAGGGCCCGCTTTGCACCCGCACGGGCAGCCGCAGCCGCGGGGCCGCGCCGCGTCCCCATGGCAACGCCCGGCGCCCGCCTGCGGGCCGCCATCGCCGTTTGCCGCCGGCCGGGCCGGGCCGTGGCGGGGGTGGGGGCAGGTGAGATCGGGACGTTTTGGGGTGCCGGGGGCTGTGGGAGCGCTGCGGGCTGTGTGTGTGTGGGGGTGCCCCGACAAGCGGCGGGGCCGAGGGCGGTAGCGGGGGAGCGGGACCCCCGCCCTGGTGGGGACGCGTTGCGGGACGCACCCGCAATCCGAGACCCGGCGGGACCCCCGCTGCCGGCCGTGCGGGGCGGGATGGCCTGTCGCCGGGCCGGGACCCGCATCGGAGACATCGTGAGGGAAATCAGGCAAGAATGCGCCACCCGGGGACACACTGCTTCCGAAACCTTGGTGGCGTTCGTGGTAAGCGCGAATTAAATGTTTCGGGGTGGTGGTGGGGGGGGTGTTACTACGTCTGGCCGTTCTTCTAATCGCATCCAAATTCTGCTCCGGACCATAAAATATTAAGGTAAGTATGTATTGCTAGCACACAGATCAGAAGATTCAAGGCTGGGTGGCCATCGCTTGGCAGCTCAAAATGGTTTTTAAGGCTTTCATGAGGTTGGGGCTTAATTTTACACAAGGTGACCCATTCCCCTGACGTGCGGAAAACAGACTTCACAGCAATGAGATTGTAAAGTAGGTATGTTTACTCAGCGCTGGGCAGCACGGGGTGGGGGAGTCCCACCAAAATCATGCACGCCTTTTCAACATTTTCAGACCTATTTATACATGTTACATTTCTTTATAAAAACACACATAACCTTGGATACATTGATTATATTCAGGCTCCAGGCCACACCTCCACTGCAAAACATTGATTATAAGTAGTCAGCAAACATGCTACAATGGAAAACATATCTAAGTGACGCCAAGCGACTTACTTGCTACAACGAAAAACCTAAGTAACGCCAAGTGACTTTTATGCGGACTTACCGTGACATACAACTCTTAGCAACTTAAAAGCATTATATGTGCAGTATTGATTAAGCATGTGCTTGTTTATCAGGCTAGGATGCCTTGGCTCACCTCGGCGCCGCTGCCTGACACTGCTCGGGCAGAGTGGCGTGGAGCGAGGGCAGAAGTGGTCCTTGGGGTCAGAAACGGGCCCTGGGGTCAGAAATCGGCCCTGTGGTCTTCAGACGGCAGCTCCACAGCAGCCGGCCCAGTCTGGGGTGGTGGCAGCCGAGGCTTTTCAGGCTGACGTGAACTTTGAAATATCTCAGTTTCTGATTGCCCACACTGAGAAGTTTCAAAGGGGCAGGGCATTCAGTATAGGGTCCTAAAAACCTGGAAAAGTAATTCCTCTGAAACGCTACCTGCTCAAATATAGGGCCCTGAAAGGCTGCAGGTCCTGAGCCCTGGGAACTCTTAACTCCGACTCAAGAGTTCTCCCTCAGTTTTCTTCTACAGGCAGATAAAACTTTTCTTGTCTTTCTAAAGTGAAAAAGAGAACTGTTGCCAAGTTTTAATAACACTTCTTCTTACTCCCCTAAATGAACAAAAAGGCATGACTTGTAGCTGAATGTTTATTGCAGCAGCTATGTTTATTCTTTGAGGTTTACCTCTTCCCTCTTTTGTGATGGATTCTTTTGTTTGTTTCTTTGTTTAGACAGGGGCTGGTAGTATAAATGAGCTGAATATTTGAAAGAGTGGGCTTGGATCCCTCTTAAACTAAGAATTAAATGGAATCAATCTCAGTGTTGTCCCTGGTAGACCACTATAAGTATCCTAAAAAACTTCATACACTTCGGCATCTCTTCTTAGGAGACACAGCACCACTGTAGAAGAAAATCTGAATGCATCTGCAAAGCTGTGTCTGAAGAAAGATAGAGTGAGGTTCTTTATTGGTGACAAGGAACAGTATCAGCTCTTGATAAACTTGCATATGAATGTAAATTGTTCACAGCAGTATTGTTAATCTGGCTTTTTTTTTTCCTAAAGGTGTCACCTTGGCTTTAAAAAATACATTGGGCTTAAAAGCAGCACTAATCAGTTCAGCATGAAACTTTCAACGCATAAAAAACTTGTACAAGTGGCTGACAAGATACCCAGCATGCATACAGGTTGCAAACATGCACATATTTCCCTGTATGCAGAACACTATGAATTTTTTATCCAAATGGTAAACATTTATACTGATGCACATAATTCCAACATATGTTTATAAACAACCATTACGAATTTTTATAAAAATTTTACTTAGAAAAATATTTTTCCAGGAAATTTTTAAAGGAGCTGTGTTTAAGTATTTCTCTGCAAAGTTTGCATCACAAATAGGTATTTTTTTCCCACTTCTGTACTGGAACTGAGATTAAAACTGGCAACACCTGAAATGAAGTAGCTTGGTTTCATTATCAAAGATTGAAAAAAGAATAGTAAAGAAATTTTGACTGCATCTGAAATTTTTCAGAAAACAAAAGGTTAGTTTCAAAGAGTATATGTTGAGATGTAAATTAATAGCTTTCTTTTGGCAATCTCTAGGTGAAAGCTGTTGTTTTAGATCCAGGAAATGACTTTAACGTGGATCAAACCTTTACAAAAAAAGATGTGCAAGATCTTATCCAGGTAATTCTGACATGAAGTTGAGAGTTCGTACTATAGCATTATTTGCTACCTGTTCCTGTAAGTGAAATGCCACTTTTTTTTTTTTTTTTTTTTAATATATGAACACTTTCAAAGTTTTAATGCTACTTTATTCTCATGATTCTGTAGCTAAAGACTGGACTATGTAAATAAATGCCTTATACTTGTAAATGCCTTATATAGAGAGAATGGTAGCAAGGAGGCTCTACAGCTGTTGTGAAACCTGTAGCATCGTCACTGTTGAGTTCAGATATTTCCCCAGTAATGAGAAAGAACTCTCTTTTCTTCTCTCTTCTTAGCTCTGTGTTACCAAACTGCTTGACACAACAAACCCATCCCTGAGCACAATGAAGATGCAAGTTTACTTTGATACGAACTATGCAAACCGAGGTAATTTCAAATATGTTTTCCTAGAAGAAGTTGATGGCTGGGTTAAGAATTTAATAGCTCTCTTTGCAGGGCTAATAATGATTCCTGTTAAATGACTGCTGGCAGCAAAGCAAAATAAAAATCCCTGGAGAAATGTACTATATAGGAATATGGTGCCTCAGTATGGATATAGTAGGGGAAAAAATATGCATTAGATTTGAGAGTACACTCATGCTGTCTGAGAGATTTACTGATTGTAATGAATTAGCTTGAGAACAATTGTGTTTTCGGGTGCAGTGGCTAGCTACCTTCAGCAAGAAAAACTTGTGCTGCACCTGTGTATCTGAAAGAGAACCAGTACGCAGAACTGCACTTGTATCTGAAAGACAATTTGATGTTTTATCAATATCCCTAATTGAGAGATATAAGGAATCTTGAGCAATCACAGTTTTAACCAAGTATGTTTCGGTCTCATCGGTGGTAATTTCACATCGTCTGAGAATGGGAATGTGGAAGAAAAATGAGATGGGGAAAATGTCAGATCTCGACCGGACAGTGTGTGCTGGCCGGGAAATGGAAGACACAGAACAAGTGTAGACAAAAAATAAACATTTCTGTGTGGGCAGGTCATGAAAATGTTTTTTCTTATTGTCATGGGCTAAAAGCCAAAATCAGTAATGCTAGGAAGCTGCTCCGAAGTCTTCTAGACGCAATAAACTCGGTAAGCTCAGTAAGTCCAGTAAGATTCTGAGATCCTGGGTAGTGTTCAGACGTGGGTATGTAACTTAAGGTGTGTATGAAAGTGAGTGAGTGAGAGTGAGAGTGTGTGCGTGTGTGTTTGTTTGTTAGGTCCTACTGCAGTCAGAGGAGTCCAGAGAGCCAGAAACTTGGTGCTTAATTTGGTCTGAGTAGTTCTCTGGACTTTACTTACTGATGTTGATCATGCTAATCATGTTAAACTCCACTGTTAATTATAACGATATGGTACCTTGAACATCTCTTCCACATATCTGTGCTTCAGAAACCTTAAGTTGGTGCTCTGACTGTGGAAATGATTTGCACCCTCTGTAGAACCCCATTCCCAAAGAATTTCAATAGCACTTTCTAACTGTCCTTCTTTCCTAGCTGAATTACTCAGTGAGCAGCACCGTGTTCTGGAGGGAAGGCTGGCTCCTGTGGTCAGAGATATCACAGATAGTCATCCTCGTGTGCAAGAAGAAATGGAGAATGTGTATCGAAAGATTGTTAGCTATGTGCTGCTAAGCTCTGGCCTGGGATCCCCAACAGATATTGAGGTTGTCAGGGAGGTAACAGGTCAGTAAACTCCCAGCTGTGAAACTGGGGTATTCTTTTTGAAAAATAAAATTTCCTCTTCTCTTTGCTGATCTGTAGATATAGGTTTGGTAAACTGTGATGAATGCTTACTATCCAAACTGTCACTGCTCAGCCTTGAAGTCTAAATTTGCTATGGATTTCCTACTTTTTGCAGTTATTCAGGAGAGGGTATTTTGGCTGCTTTAATGGTTTTCTTTTCTGTTCCCTCACACTGAGGGTGTTCTCACCATTTGTAACGCTTGTAGCTGCCCTGCAGAGTGTATTCCCTCAGACAGAGGTGATTACTTTCACCTCCCTCAGTAAGAAGAGCAAAGAGCAACAGCTGAAAAATCTTGCCATGCTAGTCACAGGAATTCAGTTGTACAACAAGGAATGCGGGAAAGGAGGAAGCAGCATTGATGACTGTAAGTAGACAACTGTATTTGGGCTGTATATTCCCAATGAAGTCTTCCCGGCCTCCCCTGGAGTGGCTCCAATAATATCCCATCTCTCTAGATAAACAGCTTTGACGCAGGGTCTGTAAACCTGAAAGGGAAAGTACATATTTGATATCGTTTCTAGGTTTCTATGTAGGGTACTACTTTTTAGCTAAGAGGGAGCCTTATGTGGTTGATGTGGAGGGATTAGATGTCTTAACTTCATGCACTAATTGACCTCATGATAACTTGTTCCCTGATCCCTTTCCATTAAGTGAATTAAACATATAATGTTTGCCTTTAAAAGCAGTTAATTAAAATCTTGAAAGGACACTGTCAATCCAATTACATTTTTCTGTTGAGTATGTGTGGTGAGAAGGGATAGAAGTCGCTGAGGCATTATCTGTATCCTGGTAATTTAGAGTAACCTGTTCAGATTCTTAACGTGTTCTCAAAAATCTTTTGCATTTCGAATCTTTCTGCTTCTTTAATAAGCAAAAAATGTCAATGGCTATCCTGAAGTTTTTCAAAAGCTTTATTCAGAGTAGGGCAAGACTTTGCCATTCCTCTTATTTTCTACTTTCCCCAAAAGCCACATTATTTCTGGTAAGTTTAAAAGTAATAATCAAATAAATGACTGGTCAGTGGAAATGTGTTTGTGAATATGCACATAGTACTGTAGGTCAGCGTGGAGACTTCTTTATCAAAAAGGTCTGAAGCCCAAGTTTAGGGGAAAACATTTTGTTTTAAAACACCAACGTTTCTGGAATACGGGACATATCTGTGCTGGAATACAGCACATACCTCTCCTGATAAGGAAATTGTGCCTTATTGGAAAGCAAAGGACTTGCTTAGCTAGACAGTGTTTTAAGTAAAGTATTATAAGTAGGAAAAATAACATACCTACCACATCAGAGAAAGAAGAAAGCAACTTTCTAGATTCTGGTGATTATTTTTTTTTCCTCACATGCTAAGCAAGGCATTGTTGGTTTTCTGTTTTCATAATATATCCTTTCCCACAAATGTCACCTTTCTATGTTGTGGCTGGTCCTACTCTAGGTTCATTGGGCCTGAGTTACAGTGTGAAGAAACATTCAGCTATTGTGGTTATACAAAAGGCTTGACTTGCATCTTGTCGTCTTTGTCGCTCTAATATCTATGGGGTTTGTAATTGATTAAAATAGATATTGTGATTGTTAATCCTGTTACATTTGTTACAGACTTCTTTGCACTGAGCTGTTTACATATGACTTTTGAACAGATGGAAAAAACACAGCATAAGTGCTATTAGACCAGGAGATAAAATGGATGCCTGTATGCTTAAGGACGGTAGTTAGACCGCTAAAGCCTTGAAGTGTTAGCAGTAGTCTCGCTGGGATAGGGCTCCGCCTTGGCATTTTACCCTGCTTCCAAAAAAGTGTATCAGCCAAGCGCTAAGCTTTCTCCACCAGTGGTTAGACCGCTTGTAATACCTGTGCAAATTTACTTCCAATTCTAGCTGTGTTAAATCTAGCCTTTCTGTGCTCACAGCATTTTGAGTAGACATACCTCAAGCCTAATTACTGCACTGCTACTTGACAATGTTGCTACCATTAAACATTCAACACGCGTAACAAAGGGCTGTATTGTGCACTTAAAGAAAGTGGCTGGCCTTCTTATCCTATTTCCTTGCATAGATGTCTGCTTAAAGCAAATAACAAAACATATCAAAACATTCAGTGTAATGGTTGTCCACTGTCGATAATGAAATTTTAAAGCAAAAAATATTATTTTTGGTATATTTTATATCAGCTGAAATATGGTTTTTTGACCTATGCCATTTGGGGGAATTTGTGGCGTTTATAAGTACTAATGCTGAATTTTAATAACTGCATAGGCATATTTTTTCATGTAGTATCTACCTTCTGTTTTTAATAATAATCCTTGACTCATTCTTAGAGCATTGTTAGATCTCAAAGTGCCCAGGAAACGGGAGGCCTATTATCATTATTAGTATTTTACAAATGAGGAAACAGAATTGAAACCTGTGCAGGTTGGCTAAACGCAGGACCATGTCAGTAGTAACAACTGAACTACACCTACTATAAAGCAAGTTTTCTCACAGTCCTTGACTGTGGTATTTCCACACCTGTAATTCTGACTATCTGGAACCACTTGACTAGTGAGATACAGTTGTTGAATCCAGTACACAAATATTTGGAAATGCATGAATATAAGGACAAAATTAAGAAATCAGAATTTTATTGAAAGACTACTTTGCTCAAGTACAGCACTTTAACCATTTGCTAATGATTTAAATAATTATTTTTATATGTATCTCACATTTATTCTATACAAATAGTGCCAGCCATTCTGAGTGAAGCCATTCCATCAGCTACATGGATGGTCGATGAAGGTCTTAATACTTGCCATACACTAGCCCACCAGTACACAGCTCTGTTGGAATCCATGCTGGAAGACCCACACAGATACCTGCAGCTTAGTGCTTTTAAATTAAAAGAAGCACTGTTCCATGTGAGACAATATGAGGCTTTCCTTTGCATCCTTCTGGTGAGATACCATCATATTATATCCTGTGAGCTTTCGTTGCAGATGGAATGTATTCAAATTACCTACTTGTACAGGACAGAAATATAAGAAAAATGAATCTGAAGTAAATTAAATAAAATTTATCTCTATATATAGAATCATAGATTATTGAGGTTGGAAATGACCTTTAAGATCATAGAGTCCAACCATTAACCCAGCACTGCCAAGCCCACTGCCAAGTCCTGAGCACCACATCTGCATGTCTTTTAAATGCCTCCAGGGATGGTGACTCCACCATGTCCCTGGGCAGCCAGTTCCAATGCTTGACAAACCTTTTGGGGAACAATTCCTAATATCCAATCTAAGCCTCCCCTGGTGCAATCTGAGGCTGTTTCCTCTTGTCCTATCACTTGTTACTGGGAGAAGAGACCGACCCCACCTGCCTACAGCCTCCTTTCAGGCAGCTGTAGAGAGCGATAAGGTCTCCCCTCAGCCTCCTTCCCTCCAGGCTAAACAGCCCCAGTTCCCTCAGCTGCTGCTCATCAGACTTGTGCTCCAGCCCCTTCCCCAGCTCCGCTGCCCTGCTCTGGGCACGCTCCAGCACCTCAGTGTCTGTCTGGTAGTGAGGGGCCCAAACCTGCACCCAGGGTTCGAGGGGCGGCCTCACCAGTGCCCAGTACAGGGGGACAGTCACTGCCCTGGTCCCGCTGGCCACACTGTGTCTGACACAAGCCAGGATGCTGTCGGCCCCCTCGGCCACCCGGGCACACTGCTGGCTCATGTTCAGCCGGCTGTTGACCAGCACCCCCAGGTCCTTTTCCCCAGGCAGTTCCCAGCCACCCTTCCCCAGGCCTGTGGCGCTGCCTGGGGCTGGTGTGACCCAAGGGCAGCACCTGGCACTTCGCTTCATTGAATTTCATACAGCTGGCCTCGGCCTGTCTGTCCAGCCTGTCCAGAGCCCCCTGCAGAGCCCCCCTGCCCGCAAGCAGATCAACACTCCCACCCAACCTGGTTTCATCTGCAAACTTACTGAGGGTGCACTCGGTCCCCTCATCCAGATCATCGATAAAGACATGAAACAGGACTGGCCCCAGTGCTGAGCCCTGGGGAACACCACTTGTGACCAGTCACCAACCGGAGTTAACTCCATTCACCACCACTCTTTGGCCTCGGCCATCAGCCAGTTTTTTACCGGGTGTAGAGTGCACCATCCAAGCCATGGGCAGCCAGTTTCCCCAGGAGAATGCTGTGGGAAACGGTGTCAAAGGCTTTGCTAAGGCCCAGGTAGAGAAAACATCCACAGCCTTTCCCTCCTCCGCTAGGCCGGTCACCTTGTCATAGGAGATCAGGTCAGTCAGGCAGGACCTGCCTTTCATAACCCCTGCTGGCGGGGCCCGATCCCCAGTTGTCCTGCACATGCTGTGTGATGGCCTCAGGGTGACCTGCTCCACAACCTTCCCCGGCGCTGAGGTCAGGCTGACAGGCCTGTCGTTCCCTGGATCCTCCTTCCAGCCCTTCTTGTAGATGGGTGTCACATTTGCTGACTTCCAGTGAACTGGGACACCCCACCCACCCCTGGTTTGCCAAGTCTGCTGATAGATGATCGAAGGTGGCTCGGTGAGCACTTCTGCCAGCTCCCTCAGTGCCCCTGGGTGGATCCCACCTGGCCCCATAGACTTGTGTGTGTCCGAGTGGAGCAGCAGGTCACTGACCATGTCCCCTTGGATTACGGGGGCTTCGTTCTGCTCCCCATCCCTGTCTTCCAGCGCAGGGGGCTGGGTACCCTGAGAACAACTGGTCTTACCATTAAAGACTGAAGCAAAGGAGGCACTAAGTACCTCAGCCTTTTCATCATCGTTTTTGACTATGTTTCCCGTCACATCTGATAAGGGGTGGAGATTCTCCTTAGACCTCCTGTTGTTGCTAATATATTTTTAGAAACATTTTTAATTGTCTGTCTTGGCAGTAGCCAGGTTAAGTTCTATCTGGGCTTTGGCCTTTCTAATTTTCTTGCTGCATGACCTCATGACCTCCTTGTAGTCCTCCTGAGTTGCCTGCCCCTTCTTCCACAGGTTATAAACTTTTTTTCCCACCGAATTCCAGCCAGATCTCTCTGTTCAGCCAGGCTGGTCTTCTTCCCCACCAGCTCATCTTTCAGCACATGGGGACAGCCTCCTCCTGCACCTTTGAGATTTCCTTCTGAAGAATGCCCAGCCTTCCTGGACCCCTTTGTCCTTCAGGGCTGCCTCCAAGGGGCTCTGTCAACCACGCTCTGAAACAGGTCAAAGTCTGCCCTCTGCAAGCCTAAGGTAGCGGTTCTGCTGGCCCTGCTCCTTACTTATCCAAGAATTAAACCTCTTATCATTTTGTGATTGCTATGCCCAAGACACCCTCCAACCATCACATCACCCACAAGTCCTTCTCGGTTTACAAGCAACTAATCCAGCCGGGCACCTTCCCTAGCTGGCTCCCTCACCAGCTCTGTCAGGAATTATCTTCCACACACTCCAGGAACCTCCTAGGCTGTTTCCTCTCTGATGTGTTGTGTTTCCAGCAGATATCTAGTAAGTTGAAGTGCCCCATAAGAACAAGGGCTAAAGATCTTGAGACTTCTCCCAGCTGCTTGTAGAATATTTCGTCTGCCTCTTCATCCCGCTTGGGTGGTCTGTAACAGACTCCCACCACGATACCTGCTCTGTCATACTGAACTTGGACCCAACTTGTGGGGTTTGGCTACTGTCAGGTGAAAGACAAAATGGATTGATTGTTTGCTGCAGTATGACTATGCTTTCATTTAATTTCTGAACCAAAAATTCCTTTTTTGGTTTAATTTCATTAACAAAAGACTTAAAAAGTAGGACTTTTTCCTTGTTTGAATACTGATACTCACTCTGCCTCAAAAGGCGTGAGAGAAAAAAATTCCTTGTCCAATCCATAAATATCTCAGTTTTAGTCTGCAGATATCTCCACCACATATGGAGTCATCAGAAGTCTTTGAAGAATACAATTTAAATTCTTGAAACTTGTTTCATTTACAATGAATTTTTCATTTGTCTTTTGAGAAACGGCAGGGTTTTACTAGTCTTTCCTGTACATCATAAAGCTGAGGGAAAAAAAATCTTTTAATTTTTTTCCAGTTCTCTTCATTGTAAAAATGTAGATGCTTTCTATAAAAATTACTAGTATATGTTTGAGAGAAGCACCTGGTTTTATACCTGAACACTTAAGGAAAAATATATTTTGTTGAAAGTTAGGGTGCATTTTGTTCCTTAAAAGAGTTATATGAAAATAGTCAACTGAAGAGATCCAAGTAAATACTTATTACTAAATACTTGAATTTTTTACTGTCATACTTCTTAGCTGAGGTTTTCTTTCCAGTCTGATGCAATTACAAGTGCTCAAGAAGTTGAAAAGATGAAGGTGCAGTTTGCAACAACAATGGAGCAGTTGAAAAACACAGTGCAGAATAAGGTTTCCACAGATACCAAAGAAGTTTTTGTAAGTATTTTGAATGGAAAACCTATTTCTTCTTACTTATAAAAAATTACTGAAGTATTACAAAATACTTTGCCAGTGTATTTTTGCATAGTTTGCGTTAAGAAAAAGGCTACATTATTTCCTCTCTAACAGAATCTGTGATTTTTGAAGGGGCAAGTAAGTTAAAAGACTTGCCCTCACAAAGTAAAAGAAAAGCAAGGTACAAAAAGGGAGAGAAGGAATTAAATGGTATATTATGGTAAGTGTTTTGAGTAATCTGTCAGTATTTGTAGATTTACAATGATATTTTCCTGTTTTATGTAAATATTCTCTCCTGTTCCTTGCAGAAACTGTTAGAACAGGTGACAAATAATAGCACATCAGAATGTGATTCTTTTAAAGCCCCTCCAGAGAGCAATTCTTGTAATTACAGTGTGACTACCTGACCCCATTTTTCTAAAGAAATCAGGTTTCTGTGATGGAGGTTTCAGCCTCTTGGCCCCTCCCAACGGCTTCTGAACCTGCTAGCCAGTTTCAGTTAAATTTGTCAGAGTCCAGACATCTCAAAATATATAATTTTCTACGAGTTTTGTGAAAAACCAAGCAACTAGAGAGACACAATCACAGCCCTCCTAAGATGGGGTCTGAAATGGGAATGCCAGAATTCCCTGCTGGTTTGTGTGGTGCCTGGCCAGTGAGCAGCCACATACCTCTACGAAACAGATTTTCAGTAGTGTTTCACCCTTGGTTGGGAGCTACAGGACATGGGAGGGAGGTGTTGGAGGAAGAGGGAATGAGTGATGCAAACTGCAGGTATTGTGAAGGAAGGTGCTGGATGACCCTGTGAAAATCTAGGATTATTATGATGGCGTGGTGTAAAGGAAATGGGAGAGCAATATGTCAGAGAGCAGCTTCACATAATTTGCTTTTCATGGTCATTATTTTGGTGATTTGTCTGTATTTTAATTCTTGGCAGTTAGCTGTTGAACTAGCATACAGTCCATACATATGTTGGGTTTTATTTCATCCTTCTAAACAAATAGCTAGAAAGCAAAATAAAGTCTACTGTGGAGGAGGGAGGAAAGACGATCATGCCCCTACCACCTACTCAGCATATTTTTTACACTTCCACTAAGGGCATCTGAGCTGGAAACTCATGGAACAGCACTTTAACTGAGGTACATCTCAGATGTGGTCTGACGCTTCAGTTTTTGTGTGTTTGTGATTTTGTAAGCCAGATGTTCTCATTTGGAGAACATTTCCCCTCCTCGTCCAGCTACTCAAAGCATTTTTTTCTCTTCTGTATCTTCATGGGGCTTAAGTGACTGATACACATTACCATTTTCCTTAGAAGCTGCCTGCTGTTTGCTTTCTTCCTAGATTTTCTTCTCTCTTCAGGTTAGTTAGTTGTTTTTTTCTGCTGAAGACAAAATATGTGATGTCTTTTGATTTTAGGTCTTTTGCAGGTAGAAGTTTCTCTACTAACACGCCATTTAAATGTGTTAAATTTTCTTGTCTTCAGCTAGCTGCTGAGAAGCTGGATCCTCTACAATGTAGAGAAGCAGGGTATTCTGGCTTTAAAAAACTGCAGGATATGGCCTATATTTGTAGTAAACATTTATTTTAGGAAACATAGTAGATTTCATTAATATTCTTTGTTTATTCTAGTAAGAATTATTTCAGTCTTGCTGCCCTTCCTTTAGTCTCTTCCATTTTTGTAACCATAACATTTCCACAGTGTTAGTGATGCCGATGAATTCTAGAGCTAACTCTGTTGTCTGTTCATATAATCATGTTGTTAACATGCATAAAATATAATGTTGTTAGTGTGCATTTCAGATTGGTGAATCTCTTCCCATAAATGCTGTGTGTGTTTAGGTAAACAGGGTGCATTTTAACATCACTTGCCATTGAAGACAGCTCTTAGAAACTGTAGGCTTCTTCTGTATGTGTGTACACGTGTTTGTCAGCATCACTGCTGGGAATGGCAGCTTCCAGTTTTGTCCTGAACCCCATTACCACTCTGAAGAGGCTTGTACCCCGTTAATTTGACACGCGTGATGGCTGGGAGCTGTGGTACCAAGTCACTCTGGAAGCAGGGCAGACAAAATAACAAAACCTGATAGTTTGTACATACAGGTGTGGGTTTACTTCATTTGGTAATTAACCAAGTGCATTTCTTCTGGTCCTTCTTATTCCTCTATACCTTATTTTCAGTTACAAAACTGTACTGCCAGTGAAGCACTCAAGTGCAGGCATGGTCTCAGAGTAACGTATTTGGGAAAGGCTCTGGAGTAAAATGTAGGCAAGTACCATTCTGGCCTGTGGGCCTGCACGCTGGATGCACGAGCTTTGGGCACAGGTGATGGGAGCTCCTCTTAAAATGCCCACGAGTTACCCTGGCTGGGGTGGAAGCCCCGCTTTGCTCATAGCAGGGATTGTTGTGCACAGCACTTGGGTTACACTGCAGGCATAAAACAAATCTGGATTTCAGATCATTTTCTTTATTTTTCTAGCCTCTCTTTGTTGCACTTTCTAACCTCTGGACCAGCTTTCAGGATGAGATGCTACTGCTAAGCTTCCTCACAAATATGACTAACAATCTGCAACAGTTCTTGGAAATCCACTCACAGCTTTTTACTGAGGAAGTACTAACATCTCTTCTGGAAGGAGTGACTGTGAAAAGTGATGAGGAAAGGATACGAGAAACCATGGGTACTGAAAGTTATTTGTTATCCTTCGTTTTCCAAGATTTTGTGGTTAGAATTTTCTTTACAGAAGGTGCTACATAATCTAAATTTGCACAGTAAATTAAAATATGTCTCGTGGATTTATTTTTCATGTAGCATAGTTTGGGCTTTTATCTTTATGTATAAAATTAAAATATAGCTACTAGATAAAAACACGCCTTATAAAAATGGCAGGATGATCAGAGGTTATTTCTACTTTTTTTAATATATTAACTTACTTTGTATCTTTTTATACCTTTCAGAACTTCTGAAATGAAGAGGGGAATAAAAAAGCTAATTTAACAGGGCTTTGGTTATTTGTTTGTAAGATTGTATCCCTAGCAACCAAGTTATACTCCAGGGGATTTGTAATGCATGAGTGGGTGAAAACAAAATAGAAGAATAAGATATCACCTTCCTGTTGTTGTCCCCTGTTTCCAAAGAAAACTAATGATACTGAAAAAGGTTCCTGCAAGACTAATTTTCCAGTAATATCTCTCTTAAGGCAGGGCTAAAGTTTGGCTTGTGGGATCGTGGCACTGCAGGTCATCCTGTGAAGACCAGAGGCATCTGGTTATCCTGTAACATTATTATATTTTAAACATCTGATGTTTTGTTACTGAAATTGTTCTTTTGTTAAACCTTTTCTTAGGAACCAGAGTGAATGTTTCTGATTTTAAGAACCAAGAATGGCTTTTTCCAGAGACTACTGATAATTTTGATCAGTTGCTAATCCAGTACCATGGTTTCTGTGCACATGCAATTGGTGTGAAAGGCCTCACCCTCCCAGGTATGCTTTGCAGTTAGGTCTTTTTCATACTTTGTATGTACACGAGTTCGAGGGAAAATGTAAAGACATGTTCTGAATGCATCCTCTTATGTCAGAGCTGGAGTACTGTGTTTCCATGTTTGTAATTTTCACCCCAAATAACTTGTTTCCCCTGTTAAAGTATTTTCCTTTTAAAAATACACAAATAAACTGCTCTAAATAGAAAGCAGGAGGGTTTCAAGAGAAAAGCAGGCACAAGCAAGCAGAGGCAGAAACAAGATGGGACGGATAAATGTTTCCTCCTGCTGTGTGTGCATCTGTATAACTTACACTGCAGCTGAATGCAGGTTTGTTTACTGTTTTGAATGCTTTAATATAGACGTAGGAAAATGGTCATTCCTTCTGTTTCGTGTATCTGTGTGTTGCAAACACATTTTTCATGCCTACATCGTATGCGTTTTTACATAGTCATTATAAAGTACTAAAAATCCTCTCTGGAAAGAATGGAAAAGTGCACTTAGATTGTCAGCTGATCATAGGAAATTTTTAGTCTCTTTTAGGCTCATTTGTCTTGAAAGCAAGCCTTATTTCAGCTTCCCCATCAGTTCATGATTTATGTCTCCCTATCCTTTATAGAACCTATCCATACAGAATCTTTTTAAACCTCAGGAGCTTGGGAGGAAAATATTGCCATTACTTGGCAGTATTAAAAAATAGTTATTTTAATGGCAGTGTAAATTACTTACGCTTCTTTAGTATTGCATATTAGAACAACTGTCCTGGACTGAATGTCTCTCTAGTCCTGTATCTGATTTCTGGGTGTGGACAGTCATGAGAAACCAAGTAGGAATGATCCTTCCTTAATTATATCCTTCCCTGTTACAGCAGTTAGTGGTTACGGGATTTCCTTAGATGTTGAGTCTGCAACCTTCTGTTGAATAATCCTTGATAGACATTTTTTCATTTATTTAATTGCTTTTTCAATCCATTTAGAGTTTGCCATGGGATATTCTTATTGTCAAGAGTCCCACAATTATAATTCTATATAGTATGAGAAGGTACCTCTTTTTGAGATGGTTGTAAGCTCTGGCTTGATAATTACATCAAAGACCTGATAGTCTTTCTTTTAGGAAAATTAGCAAATAGTAATTTTATACAGCATGCAATTCGTGGTTTTATAACCCTGTATCATATCGTTTTGTTTCTTTTGCTTCCTTTTAATGCTGAAGAGACCTCTTTCTTTTAACCTCTTCTTCTGTGAAAGGTATTCCAAGCCTCTGGTCGCTCCCAACTCCCTTCATTTTACTTTTTCTTATTTTGTTGTTTTGAAACAAACTGTAGTATTACAAATGTAGCATATAGGTTGTTACAATGTTGGTTTTCTTCTCCCCCTCTGTTTGCATCCTAATAATTCCTGACATTCTTTTTGCTTTTTTTGATTGCCACTGAGTAGTGCCATTGAGTATTTTGAAGCACTGTCTGTAATGATTCTAGGTCTCTCCTGGGCAATGACAGCTGAAGCAGAGCCTGCCACTGTCCTCGAGCTAGATTTGTGTTTTCCTATATAAGTTATCTGGCCTTTAATGACATTTCATTTTCTCTGTTAATTTATTGTCCAGCTTCTCAGCCGCTTCATCTGCTTCTTCAGTAAATTTCAGTGTTATACCCTTTGGTATAAACGCACTGCTGATCTACAGTCATGTATTTGCTGGAGATTATAGGGGACACATTTGTGGGTATGGGCTGTTGTCTTATGCCTTTGCTATAGGTGTTTTATCTGTTGTTTTTTGGACAGACATGCACTAAGGCATGCTGGATGTGAACTGATCAAAAGCAGTTGTACAGACCTAATGAAATAGATTTTTCTGTATTTAAAAAACCTTACTCTCATGGATTTATTCTGATTTCAGAAAAAAAAAGGAAGTGAAACTGACTTGAGGGAAACACAGAATCTTGATTACAAATGTCTTTTGTATAGGGTATCGTACTGTTCACTATTTTATTTATGTGGGGTTTGTTTTGGGGTTTTTGTTTTTTCTAGGAAATCCTGCTATTGGGATTTTGAAGCACAAGGAGAGATGTTATGTGTTCAGTTCCAAAGAAGCTGCATACATCTTTGCTCAAGATCCAGAGAAGTTCATTCAACTGAATATAGAAAAAGCAAAAGAACATATAGAGCTAATTCAACTGCTCGAGCTTCATCATCAGTTTGAATACCTTGCTCCGTATGCACAGGTACACATTGCCCATGCCTCTTGCTGAACAGCTGTGTGTCACTGGTTGCTCTGTCCTTTCTAGAACATAAAAAGAATAGGTGATACACACCTTTAGGAAAGAAGTATAATCATCTGCCTATCATATAAAATGTCCATCTTTTCCAGGTCTTCAGAGTGCTGATAAGAAACATTTTCCCTTAATCTTGTTCTCACCTTGTCTCTTCATAGGAGAATATGTAAAGCCAAAGGATTCCGGCAGCTATAAAAGCTGTTTGTCCTTAGCCTAGGAAGATATTTCTGTGCCTGATATTTCTTTTCCTCATTTTTGCAGAAGTAGCTTAAAGGGACAGTAAATAAATGCAGTAGAAGATAAGCCAGATAGGGTATTAACTGGAACTTTAGCTTAGCAGTTCATCAGTGTGTGCTGGATGAGGGTATAGTGATATCTGGGGACAGAAACTGTGGAATATATTATAAAATCAAAGAGGACTCATTAATAATGAGTATGACAGTGCTACTGTGTGAAATCCAAAGACTTGAACTGAATTGAATCCACAGACATTCTCTGTGATCCATTGTGAATTCTAGGTCCCTGGCATTGGAAAGAATGTAGTCTTGAACTGGCCCTTGGTGAGAAAGATATAGTTTATATCCTGGCTCTGGCAGAGATGTAAACACTTCTAATTATGATTTGTGATTTTCAGTCCATTCATAAACACAAAGGTGCCTGCATCATAAAATACTGGTGGTTGTGGTGAGACCCCTTTTTAACGAAATCCAATGATTAAGCACTCATTTGGAATGTGGGAGTCTGCAATTCAGCTGTGGTCTCTGCCTGAAGAGTTTTCTATCAGAAATTAAATCCATCAAAAACTTAATGGTTTCTTCTTTTTAGTGGGTCAGGAGGAACAAACATTGCTGAATGTAAAAATCCTTATCCACTCATGGTTTGAGAGTTTGCAGATTTCTATTTGCTTTTTAAAAGCAGCATATCCCTATGCTATTTTTCTTAGATGTCTGTATTCTTCTCATTAATGCCTTGCTTGCGTTTGATGTTTGGGTTTTGTTGTTTTTTATCCAGGCCAGAAATGCAGACAAATATTTGATGAAACCAACCACAAAATGTGACAGTAGCACTCAAACTGATACTCATATCTTGCCTCCAACTATTGTGACATCCTACGAATGGAATGAATGGGAACTGAGAAGAAAAGCTCTAAAATTGGTTTGTATTGTTATTACCGGATTTTCACTGTTGGACAACAAGGTTCAGAATAAATTATTCTAAACTTTTGCTCCTTGCAACATAAATCTAACCATATTCAAATGTTACAAGTGTCTCAGTATTTTTCCCCAGGTATTTTCTCTCCATATTTCTAGACTTTCTTATTTTCTCACTTTTTCCATATTTTTCCCCAGTTTTTTGAGCAGTGCTTTCACTGCTAAATCTATTCATTCCAAATTTTTCCATTGCCTTCTTTAAGTAATAAAGTTGTTGATTAGCATTGAATTTGAAAGTTGTTTACGCTCAAATAAATAGAACAGGTTGAAGATATTGCTATATACTTTCTCTGTTAAAAAAAAAAAAGGTTGCAGAAAGGTTTGGGTCAGGCAAAACTTTATTGCCAGTTGAGCAATTTATATTAATATTCATCACCATCAAATGAGAGGAGGAAAACTGTAGTAACTGGCAGAGAGAATGGTTAGGAATACCTTTGGATGGTTTGGTGTTTGACCCTGCAGAAGCTTTCTTAGAGCTAACTTACCCATCTTTGAAAGGTATCAAAGCATGAGGCTTTTTTGTGTGTGTGTGTGTGTGTGTGTAATGAAATACTTTTCTTTTTATTCTGATTCTTCATATTTGCTAAAACCAATTCTGCTTTTTTTGGGGAAAAAAAATTAAATAAATCCTCTTATGTAGGATTGGAGAGGTAAGAAACAGAGTAAATAGGTTTTCTTTAGTATATATAAGCTAGAGGAAATGTTTTTATACTATCAAAGCTAGAGGAAATGTTTTTTATACTATCATGATGATTTTCTGATGGATTGGAAATCACAGTCTGTGCACAGAAGGCTGGCCACATACATAAAAGCTTTTCAAGTAACAGAATATATTTTAAAGCTTCTTTCTAGAGCTTGCCAGCACATGCCAGTTGTGAGAGTATAGCATCGATTTTTCACAATTCAATCAAAATGAACTTGTGAGTACAGGGAATATTGCAGTTACCAATATCAACTGGACACAGAATACTGCAGGATTGTTTTTTCTGTGAACAGATGCACTAAGGAGGCCTGTGATCTGCTGTGCAGCCCATTTCCTTTCTGTTTTTCTTTTTGCCATGAAATCTCCAACATTACAAAAGAAAACCAAAATTCTGGACAGAGAAGTCTTGCCAGTGTTAACTGGCTTATAAAGAATTCTAAGTAATAGCTGTTACTGAGGTATATAAAGAAGCTAATTAGGGTTACAAGAGGCCTAGCTAAAAGCCTCCTTTGCTTCTGTAATGGACAAAAGTACATAAATAAATGTAAGATGTGGTCAGTGGTTTGTCCTTAGCGTAAGCAAATGTGGATGTTTTCCAGTAGCTGAGCATGAAGACCATTCACAAGCAAATTTGTAGCTCATTAGTTTGAAATATTTAAAGAAAGTACTTGAAAGTACTGAGGGTGTTTTAGCCTCAACTGTCCATATGGGACATTAGTGATGCTGAGTTGAAACAAAAAATCCCAGATGCGTGCAGAAATCTTTTGTCTACAGTGACTATGCTGAATTTGTATATGGAGGTGATATAACATTTAGAAGCAAAGTGGTAAAATAACGGAAATAGCTTACCAAAATGCATCTGTGAATTTGATACGTTACAGGAGCATCGGACATATCTGCGGGTTTTGTTAGATGAGCTCAGATGCCTTGGGTTTTTCCTGTTGTTCATACTTAGCCAGAAAACTTGTAGTGATATGAAGTGTTAAAATATGACACCTAGTTGATGTTAGAAGTAAAATTTTCAGCTCACAATTGTTTCTCTGTGCAAGGATAGTTCCTTGCAATAGCATACATTCAGTTTTCAAGAGGGATAAACTTAACAGAGAAACAGTATCTCATGCCTGCTCTTGTTTTGATTGCCATTAAAACACTCAGAAGGAAAAGACTAAAATATTGTCTTTCTTCTTTTGCTGTCTCTTCTCTAAGTTCCTTCTCATTCTTTTCTGTATTTTCCTTGATGACACTGTACATAAGATTCAGTTGTAGATTAAGATAGCAAAATGTGTCTACATGTAGATGCTTTAATTTCAATTTCAGTTGAAAGAGACCTAGCTAGTTGAGTCTGGAGAATATTTTGACTCACCCTGATACAAACACCAAATCTGGCCAACTTAATGGGTCTCCATCTTCCACTGACTCCAGTCTTCACTGACTGGACTGGACTCCAGGGACATTCTCGTTTACATGTAAGGGTCTGGATCCCATGACATGGGACTGTATTTTGTATATTTTGGTGACAACATTATGTCATATGATTTAAAGTGGTTTACGTCGTTGCTGACATAGAAGGCTCAGTGGAATAAGGAACATTTTGTTGATATTAACACTTTGTGAGAAGAGATTTTGTTCTATCTACAGCAGTTTCTATGACTAACAGAGCTTTAGTCATAAATTACCCTAACTTTTGCCCCTTGCAAAAAGGGGTTAATGAGAAATGCCTTGAAGGCAGGCATTTTTTCCCTTTTATCTGATACTTTGTGACACCAGCCCCCACAATTCATCACATTTGGCAGAAACCAGGCAAAGATTTGATCCTGTAGCTGGGTTATCCACAATATTCAGGATCTTGAAACTTGATTTAGGTTGCAGATGCCCAAAGAGATTTATCCAAGCCTGCTATCATATTCAGTGTGCTTTCAGATTGATAGAAATTAATTGGAAGCACTGGAAGAGCTTACCATGAAAACAACTGTTTATTCTAACAAAACAAAGGCTTCAGCATTTAACAAAATTTGAAGCACAATGACCAAAGGAGAATATAAAAGCTGTAAGAGGCTGACATAAAATTGTGTGGGCTATGTACAGTGCTGTTCACACATCCTGTTCGTACAGGAGTTATCAAATCACAGTTGCAACCGTGTAATGACAGTAGGGTGAATTGGGCCATGTTCCAGGTCTGTGAAGCACATAGATGTAGAATGTAAAAATGCACCTAAGTATGCACTAGTGCTAAAATGTTTAAACAAAATTTTGCTTAATCTGATTCTTTTTGTGTCTTTAGGCCAATTTGCGACGCAAAATAACTCATGCCATGCAGACTGATCTCAGCCATATGAGAAGAGAGAACTCCACCCAAGTGTACTTGCCAAAAGATGTTAGCACTCAGACTAAGCGTGACAACTCAAGCAATGTACCCAGACCACAGATTTTCCTGAAAGGTCTCCGAGGAGGATCCACTCCTACTACTCATATGGTCAAAGTAGACTTAACAAGAGCAGCAGATGAAACCTAAGTGAAAATGAGTAACCTGAAGATACAGATTTGTATTGATGTATATATAAAACTCTCCGCATATATCTGATTTCAGATACAAAGGATTTTATTGTGTCTGTTGATTCCAGGAGCAGTTGATTTATTTCATTTATCTTATCTGTTGGGGCTGCTGGCTGGCGTGAAGTGGTAGAAATGATAAGCCTAAAGCACCCAGGTTTTAAACAGCAATTTAGAATCCAGATATTCCCAAAGATGTTAACTTAAACTAACATTTAAATATGTAGTGTGTGTTCTAGGATTTTCTTGAAGTTTGAATACAATGATTGCTTGCAGAAATACTGCCATTAAGAGCGATGCCTTTGGTACATGAAAAGTATAATGTAAGACAAATAGGTTTTATAAGATATGGGGCCAATGCTGCAGCTCCTGCAGGGACATAATTCCCATTGGTGTGAAATAAAACTGATCCCAAGAGTCACCCACATGTCACCACTCCACCCTTAGAGCAGAATCATCAGAAAGGTAAAACCAGCAAACTGCAGTCACGCTAGGTCCTTGGGCTTGTCCATTTGTGCTGTTAACACACGTGCCCTTGCATGGTAACAGGCGTTACGAGTGTAGGCTGAGGCAGGGAGGTGGAGAAGAGGGAATCTATCTCAGACTGCTCTGGCAGCCTTTTACGTCTCTCCTAATTTCTGTGTTCATTAGCTAAACACTGAAAACCATGGGAACTTCAGGGACCTTCTCGAAAGCTGTGTTTCACTTGTGTTTGAAAAACCAAAGCACAGCAGGAAAAGGTTTTCAGCTTTATTTCATTGTGGCAAGGAAATATGTGCTAGGTCTAACCAACACAACTGCAGCTAGCATTTGTTTGTGAAAACCTGCACCATTTGAGCTTTAAGATGAAACATCTTCTCAAATGAAAGTAGGGGGTACTTTAAAACAGAGATACTTTTCGCAACAGCAAAGAGCTCCACAAGTTATTATCTGCAAAATGTCCAGGTGTGCAACTGTGATTGCATAGGGTGTGCTGAGGTTTCTAAATCTTTTTTGGTCAGGTGCAGCATGGTGCAGCATGGTTTCCCAGGTCATTGTTACACAAGCTCGTGACAATAGAGATCGAAGATTCAAGCTGCTGGGTGATTTTTCTGTGGCATTGTGCAGGACAGCATTCTCTTTAACTGTCTCCAAGGTATCTGGCTTCGTTTTTTAAAGTTACACAGCTGGGACAAATTTTCAAGGCATTATTTAAAAAAAAAAAAAAAAAAAAAAAAAAAGCAGGAAGGGAGCATGGAGAGAATTTAGCTAAATGGTTTTCCACTAGGTGATTTTCTTTTGCAAAAACGAACTAATCAGTAGCAGCCAGATGTGCTGCTCCTTCATGTTTTTAAATTATGAGCTGGCACCATTTTTCAGATTTATTAAAAAAAATATGAATGCTTTTACCAGCTGCAGCTTTTTTTTTCAAAGAAGAATACCCCATTGCTGCTTTATTAAATACGTTTGCTGTGATTGATCTCTGTATTTTTATCATCATTTGCTTTGAACCTTTTATGTTAAAGTTCTTATTTTGAACCAATAAACCAGTATTTCAAGAATCTGTAAGTACATTTATTTAAGAGGAAACTGATGAGCAAAAAATGCATTTTATCCTACTTACTCTGTTGTTTTCCACTAGAGAAGGTGCTGCAGTATTGTGAAATACTGGGCAATACAATTGTAATTAAATCTTAGTTTCAGCAGGGTAGAAACATGTCGGTACCTACGAGCTTACTCCTGGCAATGTGAAAGATGTGTGTGAGATTCCTGCGTGTTTACTACCCATCAAATAGTTCAGAAAAAAAGGAGAGGTTACTTTTCAAAATGGCTTTACTGATGTGAAAGGGGAGGCAACGTTCAGGCCGTGCCCGGTTGAACTCGAGCTGGTTTTCCTTCGAGCCTGGCTCTCCCGCGGCGCTGAGCGCTGCGGCTACCCGGCTTCGGGGCCGTTCAACGGGCCGCTCGGCACGGCCACTGGCCCCCTTCGCCTTCACGGCTGGGTTCGGCATTTTCTTCTTTCCAGGTGCTGCTGCTCGGGGCGCACAAGGCAGATACACAGGCAGCAGGCGGCGCGCAGGCTGCCGCGTACCTCACTCGAGCTCCCGAAGCTTTCCTCCAGCTTCCCTCCGCTCCTGGCACGCAGCAGCACCCTCGCTGCAGCCACGGGGCGCTCTGGGGACTGTCACTGCCGCCGCACAGGCTGCAGCCCCGCCGCGCTCCCGGCCCCCCGCGGCGGCCCTGCGCCGGGGCCGGGGCTACGGGCGGGCACAGCGCCGCGCCGCGGGGGCGCAAGAGGGCGGGCAACGGCGGCGGGGGCGCGCCGGCTCGGCAGCCGTGGCGGTAGCACCGCGGGGGCCGCCCGGCCCTGCCGCTGCCCTCCCGCCCGGGGCGCGGCCCCGCTCAGCCCCGCGCCGAGCCGTGCCCACCGCTCCCCCCCGGGGCCCGGCCGCCGCCGGCGCGCACCGCTGCCCTCGGACGGCGGTCGGGCTGGCGCCGCGGGCAGTCACCCGCCGTGACCCGCAGCACAAGCGGCACCGCGCGGGCCCGCCGGGCGGCAGCCTGCGCCCGGGCCCAGCCGCGGCCCTCCGCCTCCCGGGGGGGCGGCCAGACGGACCTCCGACTCTATGGTGAAACGAGGGAGGCGGGGCGCTCTAGGCGGGCGCGCCGTACTCTATGGTGTAATGGGAGGAGCGGCGGGGCACGGCGGGCGGCTCCGGCCCGGCGGTCTCGGCGCGTTCCGCGGGCACGATGTCGCCTCCGAAAGGTGAGGGCGGCGGCGCGGCGCGAGGCGGCGCCGGGCCGCTGGGGGGGCACCGCGGCTCTCGGGGGGCGGCACGGCCGGAGAAGGGGCCGGTCCCGCCCCCCCCACACTCCCCCAGACGAAGCGCGACCCACGCGCCGCGGCTCGCCCCTGCCTCCCCCGCCCTGGAGGGAGTGGGACTGTCCCCCAGGCCGGGGGCTGCGGCGCCGGGCGCTACCACGGCGGGCGCGGGGGGAGGGGGCTGCGAGGGGGCGCGGGGCCGCGCCGGAGAGAGGCTCTCCCCGCGCTCCCGCTTTCCACCCGCCGCCTGTGGCGGGCCGGGGCCGGGCCGGGCCGGCGGGGGCCTCGTCCGGGAGCGCCGCCGCTCCGGCGTGTGGGAGGCGCCGTCCGCGCTGCCGTCCCCCGGGCCGGCGGGTGCTCCCGGGCCGGGGCTCGCCGGGCCACCCGCGGCGCCTCCGCCTTTAGGGCCGCCCGCGGCCGCCTCCGGAGCGGCGGCGCCGCCGTCGCCGGTTCCCGCTCTGGGAGCGCTGGAGCGTGGCGCAGCGCTCCGGGGGCGCAGCCCGAAGCCGTGCGGCCCAGGTCGGCGCGCAGGGCCGCCCCCGCCCCTCGGCACCCCCCCTGCGGCGCCGCAGCGCTCGCCGAAGCACCGCCGGGCCCTGGGTGTCCCCTGGGGCGTGTGACGGTGCCAGAGCCCTCGGGCCGGCCAGGTGGGCTTAACCCCCCCGGACGGCGGTGCCCGCGCCGCCGCCAGCTCCCCGCAGAGGGTCCGGCGCGGGCAGCGGGCCTGGTGGCGGTGGGAGGGGGGAGCCCTGGCAGGAGCAGGGCCAGGCGCAGGGGGTGGCCCGCAGCTGTGCCGGGCTGGGTGTGAGGAGGTGCCCGCCGCCCCCGCTGCCTTCGGCGGGCTGCAGGGCGTGCTTCGTGCGCCAGGCTTGGCCTTGGGCTGCCATTTAAGAGAGTCCTGGCAGAGCAGTTAGAGGAGCTGTGGAGATGCGTGGGAGGCACGCGTTTACACCCTGAGACTTTCGGCCTGTCTAGCCCCTTTTGCTAGAAATTGTTTCATTCGCGTGGGATTTACTGAAGCTAATGTGAGAAACTGTGGGAAAGAAAGAGCGGCTTCGTTCAGCTCATTTAAAAAAAAACAACTCTAAGCTGGTCCAGACTTGCCACCAGAAGATGTGGGCACCCCAGCTCCGCTTCCCTTCTGCCCTCGGTGTTGCACTGGGACTGATGCAGACGTGAGCCAGGCTGGAGAAATGTTCAGGCTGAAAGCTAACTACGAAGAGCTTTTTACATAATGCTGGAACTACCTAGTATAGTTACTAAATTCGTTATGTCCTGCTGCATTTGCTTGGTTTACCAAAGTTTGCAAACTGTTGCCAAATGGGGCATTTTTTTTTTTTAAATAGTTATGGATTAGATTTACTTTTAGTTCAGTAGTGCATAGACTTAAAATCTTAATGTGTAAACCCCACGTTGTTAATGTCATTTCTGTCAGCGCTAAAACACCGTTAGAAAATACATTTTGTAAAACTGTAGCAGGTTAATTTTATTTCCTGATTGTTATGTCCTTGGAATCCCACTGCCCCTCCCTGCAGTCCAAACTTAATTTTAAAATGGATTACAGCTTGTAAGTCTCTTGTTAGTCCAAAAACTAATTGGCTCTAGCTTTTAAAAGTGGTTACTGACGTGGGTAAGATTTTTATCTGTAAGGAAGTAGCTAATTTAAATGATTGCAGCAGCAGGAGGTATTAACTGTACCTTGCAGAAATGTTATGCAATAGAAGACATCGCTGGCTTGAAAGAAAAATGAACCAAAACACCGATTGCATTGGATTCAGCAATTCATTTCCGTATTAAATGAACGAAGTTATTACAGAGCTGCCCGGAGCTTATCTGTTCGCTTATTCCCTAATCAGCAGAAGAACATAAACTTATACCAATTAAAGGATGTTTCTTTAGGACATTCAGAACACGACAGATAAGGAAGGGCCTGAAAGAATAATTTACCAGTTTGAAAAATGGCTCTGTAGACACCACTTGCAGGTTTGCTGATGTCTCATGTTGAGGGTCATGCCTTCATGCAGAGAACTCCTTTTTGGAGTCGTGTGCCTTTCTCTTTACTGGTGCGGATGCAGCCTTAGCCATTCTCTGATGGAAGTGAACGGGTGTGGCCTGGCCACGTCCACCCGATGAAACTCTCAGGCCTTAGAGGAGGGTGGCTGAGTGAAAAACTGCCTTTCACCAGTAGACCTGGGATAGGCAAACTCCCAAGTTATGCAGGATAGTAATTGGTCCAGGTAAAACTGTTACAAGAATTGCTACTGTTGGAAGAGTATAGCAGTGGGGGAAGATAGAGGGAATAGCAGAGGATACTCAGTCCTGCATGGTTTAATTTACTTGATTAGCCGTAACCTTAGCGTTTTCTCCAGTGAATAGTTTTTCAGGAAGGCCCTTTGTGTAAGTCCCATCACCATTCTGAGCAAAACTCTCTTCTTTTATTAACTTAAGTGGAAAATAAGGCTGAAGGAGATGCTACCTTATTTATTCAGATTTGCTAGACTGATTCCCTTCTTTGCTGATAATGGACTTTTCCTCTCTTTTTACTTTCACTAGTCTGCCAACGCTCTTTCTGTCAGACTGCAGTATACTACGTGGAGAGGATCAGCTGCTGTTCCAGTGAGCACTTGCTGTCAGCTAAAGAGCAGGAAAGCACAGAAATACTTTTTGGTTACTATTAGATAAACGTTAGTTTTTCTAGAATGAAGGATGATTATGAGGACATCTTATTTTCAAACGCCTGGAGTTCCTATGCAAGGTTCTTTGAGAAGAGACTTTAAGATTTAACTTAAACTTTTACAGGAAGTATTTCGCAATGTTGTAATTATTGTATGCTGCCACAGTAGTATTTGGTACAGTCCTCCAGCTGGAGGATGCCCTGTTTCAGTTCTTAAATTAACTTGAAGGGCATGCTGAGTCATCACCTTTGTTTTCTTTCAGAAAATGTCAGCTTACTGTTCAAGTTGTACTGTCTCACAGTGATGACCCTGGTTGCTGCATCATACACGGTCGCATTGCGGTACACTAGGACCGTGGAGACAAAACTCTACTTTTCAACAACAGCTGTGTGCATCACTGAAGTTATCAAGTTGTTCTTGAGTGTGGGCATCTTGGCTAAGTAAGTACGGGAATGCTAATCAGCGTTTTGAAAACGAGTCCTTGCTTCTAACCTCAGATTCTCAGATACCGAAGTACAGATACATTTGAGAACGTGGCTGGATAGTCATGCTGTGGAAGAGTCATTTTAGAGCGGGTTAGAGCCTGTGAGTCCTCCTCAACTGAAACTGCTTTGTAAACAGCACAATATTCAGGTGTGTCCTTTCTGCATATTTTCTATTTTTGTATGCTTTGGAGTCGGTTCAAAACGTCAGCATGGATTATCTACAAAGTTTTGGTCTTTAAAATATTGGTGTAGATGAAAGCTGGACTGTGAGACAACACCTGCTGAGTTATAGAAAACTATAATGTTCCTACTGATAAATTTGCCCAAACAGTGTTAGAGACAGGTACGTTGTTGTCTCTGTTAAACTGGGGAGTCAATGTTGTGGTCAGAAAATATTAGAGTTTCTGTAATCCTAGACTGCCACTAAGAACTAGAACTTTAGTCCACACGTAAGCGTCGGAAGTGGGGAGGCCATCAGTCTGTGTTTCCTCTCAGCTTCCCTGTGCCACATCCCTCCTTGGAAGAATCTTTATATTCTGGACTTTTCCAAAGCCCCGTTCTTGCCGTTGTGGTAGAATTTGTTCTTCTAGGGTCTCTGCCTATGTCTTCATGACTTTTGGTACATCAGAAGGATACTGGTTTGTGCTAGAGGATCATGAAGTCACATGGCGTACTTCAGATTATTATCAGATCTTTTCTACTTAACATCAAAATGGCATTTTACTTGCTTTAGAAATGAGGCAATAGTTGAATTTGGTAAGGCAGCTGTGGCAAACTGCCTTTTGTTTAACCTTTCATTAGATGTAATGCATTAGAAAACACATGTGTGACCAGTGGCAAATTTTTATTTTTAGGCACTCTGAGCTTCTCACTCTGCCAGCACAGAATGTTGACAGAAGTGTCTCTGCTGACGAGTGGTTGTGCTGTGGTTCTCAGTGTTGTGGCCAGTGTGGATCCTGATCCAGCCTGCTTTCTGGAGACCATAGCAGCCAGCGTGTCTCAACAGTCAGAAACCTGTGGGTGGCATTTGGTAGCCCCACCTGTGTGTATAATTTTTCAAATCTGTTCTTGTGCACCTGGAACCCAGGCTGTTTATAGTATACCAGAGAGGCCTAGTTCAGCAGGGTAAGCAATCTGCCTTTTGTTAAGGTTCAGTAATACTGCGTTCATTAAATGTACGAATGGTCCTTCTGCTTGAAATAAGTAAAAAGGCAATTACTTTTAATTCAGGAGTCTATTATGTTTTTAGAACAGCCCTGCACAGTCAAAAATCCATGATAGCCTATCATCCTCCCTTTGACAGTCAGCAGAGGATGCTTAGAACAGAAGTACAGGCAATAGCGCAAGCATGGGCTGAACTTCCCTTAGCTGGTGACAGAAGCTTATGGATTTCCCAGCCTGGATGCTGTGTGCACGCTGTAGCTGTAGCCCCTAACAATCCTGCCCTCTGTGATATTGTCCAGTTTCTCTTTGAAATGTTAGTCCCTAGTGTATCTGTGAAATTACTTGTGCAATGTAATTGCACACTGTGAAAAAGTCCTTTCTCATAAACACTTCAGCAGTTTCACTGTACTCTGCGTCTTGTGTTGACAGACATCATGAATAATCTTTCACCCTTCATTTTTATTTTCATACGTCTACAGATCTGTATTGTGTTTTCATCACTCATTTATTTTCTAAGCCGGGACTCCTAGCCTATTTCTTCTGTGATCATCCTATTATCCATCTCCACAGCACTTCCAGTACTATTACATCCTTTTTGAAACTGGATGCAGAGCTGTGCGCACCATTCAGGATGTGAACATGCAGTGTCATTAGGCAGAGGGATGAAGGTGCTTTCTGTCTTGGTCTTGTTTCTTTTCCTAAAGATTTGTAACATTCTGCTCATTTCTGAGCACAGCTGAGCCTTGAGCTGGTGCTGTCAGAGGGCTACTCGCATTTTTTCCCAAAGGCCTGTAACTGGTTTGGAGATGGTGGCTCTGTTTTGGGGTTGTCATTTCCTATGATTCTTTCTCATTTATTGACAACTTGAGTTTTTATATGCCAGTTAAAATGGGGTGAATCTCATTCATTGAGCTGTTTGGAGGTTATGATATGTATTCTGATCTGGTCAGCTAGTGGGGTGGTTTTCTCTGTAGTTGAGAGGGATGGGCACCAGCAGACGCTCCTCATCAGGCCGTGCTCGCCTCTTCTTGGAGGGATGTCTCGCTCACTGGTGGGTCCGGTTGCCTTCCTTTGCTGTCCAGGTAACTGAGCTGTTTCTCAGATGGCGAAAGATCTGATGAATTGTGCTTGGTGTAGTGAGAGACCCTTCAGCAACTATTGAAAGTTTCCTTTTGGATGTGACATATAATTGAGTATAATCAGCAACATTTGTCAATTTCCTAGTAATCTCAAGTTTTAGATTACTTACAAATAGCTGAACAGCATAAATTCCAGCATAGTTTCCTTCAGCGTCTCCTTTATAACTTCCTCCAGTTTTAAGGTCCTAACCCATCTGTCTCACCCAAGACAAGGTACCTTTGTTGTGTGACAACCAGCTAGAAGATAGAATGCAATCTGTTTTTTCTGTACGTTTGGGTGGGTACCTTTTTCTTCCTGAAACAGCCAGCATTGATTACTGCAGTGTACAGGATACTGGACTACGATTCTCACATTGTTCTAGGCTGCAGAATTTTTCTTACACATTCTTACGCTTTGCCTCCGCTGTGTTTACTTTTAAGATTTCTCCTGGAAGGCACATTGAATGGATGAATGCCAGAAGACTGTCTTTCAAAAGGGAAGCTTATGATAGTTTAAGCTGTGTTAATTGTTTACTCAACTGTACTCTCAAATTCCGTATTCATTTAAAGTCCAGTTTACCATCTGGTAATTACGTTATCTGCATTTGTAGATGGTGCATAATTACTTAGCAACGGATAGAGAAAAATAGAGCTGATTTGCAGACTCTAGTTTTAACTTCAGCTTCTCTAACAAATGCATGTTTCTGTTGCAGAACTGATTGTTTTTAGTATCTCTCACCTATTCACACCTATGAAGTAAACAGAATGGTTTTTAAGTCAAATCTAGATCGACATCAAGAACACTGAATTCAAGCTGGAATATTTTTTATTTTCTTACTTGATTTTGCAGGGTACATCTTTGGGTACCTTATTTTGCATTATCAGCTGTACTCAGGGGCTTGGTTTAAATTCTTTTTTGTGTAGATTTAAATCTGTCTTCACATGATCTCTGTACTGAATTCAGCTTACAGCTGGAGATTCTTGATAAGTGCATGTTTAGAAAGCACACCCATTGCAAAGATGGACTATTAGATAGTTCATGTTCTTGTTCTCAAAAACTAAAGTGAAAATGGTGCTTACTGGACATCTGTTACTCTTCATTCCTGAAATTCCGTGCTAGAAGTCAAAGTAAACAAACTACTATTACTGCCGTGATTTGACTTTAAACGTGTGATCAGCTAATTCACTGAGCATGGTCTGGAACAGAAGCAGGTATAATTTAAATATTGTTTTCTTGTTTGACAGCACACCTTAGTATTGATGAATGGAAGAAGCCGTTACTATGTGGTATTATTTGACTTCTTATTCTCACAGAGTAGAACTGTATCTGTGCTAATGATATTTTATTTGCAGTTAGACATTTGAGATAGAAGCACCTTAGTCCAGCTACACTTGGGTATTACCAGGATGTCTAGGTTTTCTTGTATAACTTATCTCGCAATGCTGGGCAACATAGTAAATACATTGAGGAATAAGTAAACCAACAATTTTGCCTATAATGTCAATGACTCCTAACATTTTATGCAGTTCTGTGCCTAGTGCGATTAACCACAATGAACTGTAGCATGAACTCTTCCCCTTCCTTGTATTGCAAACTTTGCTTTAAGTGCTACTTGCCTATAGATTTTTCACATCAGTGTCTGACCCTTGCGGCCAGACATGTCTTTTACAAGACACCTATGTGACATGCTCGGTGTCACCAAGTCCGTCCCAGGCAAAGTATCCCCTTAAGTTAGGAAAGAGATTTGCTTGTGACCTCACTTGTACAAGAAGAGCGTGGGAAACCATATTCACCTCTGTTAGGTCACTGTACTGCCCCTGACTCTGGGGTTTTTGTGTGTGTTTTCTGGTACTGGAAAATGACAAAAAAAATCCCTTGCGGCTGCCTGTATAAAGACCGCTCTCGCTACCAGAGAGAGGAGGAGGTATATAGGTATGTGCTTAGGCAGGGAGGAAGGCAAGGGAGGAGAGAAACTTGGACAGAAGGATCGTGAGAGGAAGTGGGTAGAGTCCATAAACCTTTGGAGAGGAAAAGCGTAAGAACCTGAAGCACAGAGTCAGAGGTTGATCAGGAAGGGAAAATACGCTGGAACAAGGTTGTTAATGAATACGCTTGGGGCACAGAGAGATTGCTGATTTTGGTAATTGCTAATAAGAGTTTCGGGCAGGTAGCTGGACATACATTTGTGAAAAAGAGAGAAGTTGGGATACGGTTGACATGTGGGGAACTGGGCTTCTGGAGCACTGAGGAAGATGTGAGCCTTTTGTTCATATGCATGTGTAATGGAAGGGAAAGGAGTGTTGAATTCAAGAGCAATACAGGTTCCAAGTTGAAAGGTACAGGGGAGGGGACAGGAGTGATTTTGGATGTTGGTGTTTGTCAGTGGCCAAGCAAGAGAAGAATGGAAAGGGGGAAACATGAGACTTGGGGAGAGCTGGGAAGGGAACTGGTGGAACCTGAGCAGCAGCAACAAGTAAGCAAGAAATGTCGTTGACGTACAAATTGTAAGGGAAAACTAGCAATGCAGAGCAGCAAGCTGCAAAAGGGGAGAGCAGCGAGAAGCAACACATTCTTCCCCATTGCCTGCTCTTTCATGCTGTAAGTCCGTGAAGGAGATGCAAGGTGAAAGGGAGCCACCACAAGCCCTGCCAGACCTCTTGTGTGCTGGTGCCAGTCCAGCATCTCTCGCAGCGTAAGTGAGAAGAGGGATGCAGGGCTGGCTGAGGAATGAGAGGTGTTTCCAGCTCAGTAGTGTGCAAGGGTACACTTTTTTTTGGCTGTACTGTGTGGCCCAGTTTAAAGGGGATCTGGAAAATCACAGGCATTTGCCATCACAGACAAATATTAACACAAAAAAAGGGGGGGTGGAGGGAGGGGAGCAACAGCCTTCTGTCGTCCCACTGCCTGTGTACTTAGTGACTTATTCCACCGTTTACAGTGTTCATAGTTGTTTACCTTATCAAACATTAATGCATCTAACCTCCTGATTCCAGAACATCATCTTCACCTTCAGGGGTTTCTACTTGTTGATAACCTCACTGGTTTTTCCCAGTTAATTTTTCTTTAATGAGCAGAAGCTACAACTGATCGTTGAGAACAGTCTTCCCAAAGGATTAATTGATTTTATTTCTGTTTTCAAATATCCATTTAAGAGAGCCCTCAGTTATAGTAATGTATTTTATTTTGCAGAGAAACTGGAAGTCTGGCAAGGTTAATAACATCTTTAAAAGAAAATGTATTCGGCAGTCCTAAAGAATTGCTAAAATTAAGTGTTCCCTCTTTGGTGTATGCTTTCCAAAACAATATGGCATTTGTGGCTCTTAGCAACTTGGATGCGGCAGTCTACCAGGTAATAAATGTTTTTGTCAGTAACTGATCGGTAAATACCTTCCTCTACTGTGTCGTGAGGCATGCATGCTAGGTACCTGTCTGCCTAGCACAGAGTACTCTCTTTAGCCTCAGTGCTAAAAGCCAAGTGGTGCTTTGTTACATTCGCAGTATACACGTTGTTGCAGAGCTCTGGTTTTCTTGAGCTAACCTGCTCACTGCTAGAGTAACTTCAAATTCACTTTGTTGTAATTGGCAGCGGTACAAAACCCCAAGGTTCTGTAGATCAATACATGTAACATTTTATTTGTCGTTCTGTAGTTGAATTCTCTGTTTTATTTTCTTGTTTTGGAGGAGTTTATCAAACCACATCCTCTGTGCTACATTCCCCTCTTCTTTAGGTGACATACCAGTTGAAGATCCCTTGCACAGCCTTGTGTACAGTCCTAATGCTAAACCGTACCCTTAGTAAGTTGCAGTGGTTCTCTGTCTTCATGCTGTGCGGTGGGGTTACCCTTGTTCAGTGGAAGCCTGCTCAGGCTACAAAAGTACAGGTAAGAGTTTACTGTCTGCCTCTTCACAACGCAGGATAAACTGCCTTATACTTTGTGTTTCGCTTCCCAGCAGCTGAGGTCAAGGTAGGGTCTCTACATTCCACGCAGTAGCATCTGTTTCCTATTTCCAGCCATTTCGGGTACAATATAGTCACTAGTTTGATCATTCACTTTCACGTTTATTGTATACCAGTTCAGGCAGGCTTGTGGTATTGCTCCAGTCTCATTTGTTGGAATGGCAACTAATTGCTACAATTAGTATAAATTACCAGAGTCACCACAATCAGTCTAATGCACCATCATAGGAATATCTGAGTAATACATTGTTTCCAGCAGTTGGCCCTGGTATCATTGTAATTGTTGGAGCAGAGAGCTTGGAATGGAAACACTTGGCAGAATTAGGAAGGAAGTTCCAATGCCTTGTGGGTGTGGGTATGTCATTTAAACACACCCTTGAGAGGCACTGACCTAATCCTGTTCTAGGAAGAAACAAGTGTCTTCTGTTTCTTAGGTGGTAGCTGCTGCTCAGCGGCGTTAGTTGGGAAGGGCAGGTCGTGCAGCTGGGGAGACTGGCACAGCCAAGCAGATGGTGCCTTTGAGCACTGCAAGGATTGGTGGGAGTACACGTGGAAAACAAAACGCCACACAGCTACACCAGGCTAATCTGAAGGGCAGCTCTAGCTAAGCAAGTACAATTTATACTGTAACGAAATGCTAATAATTTTTCTGTACTCGACGAAGTAGCTCTGGATTTGATTATTGTAAATTACTGCACTGTTGCCTCCTTTTTAAAATAACGGTTGATGTTGCAGGTGGAGCAGAATCCATGGCTAGGGTTTGGAGCAATTGCTGTTGCTGTACTGTGTTCAGGATTTGCAGGTATAGTATTATTTCTGTATGCAGGTCACATCAAAGGAACTGGAGAGCTCAGGATGTTTAAAACAGCATTCTACATTAGTTAACTGTCATCGCTGATTAGAAGACAAAAAAAGGACTGTATCCCCTCTGCCCATAATTACCTTCTACTTGTGGTAATTATGGCAGCTTCATGACATGATTACTGCCATTGTCAAGCGAATAACTAGGAGCATGTACTATTGGTTTTACATGAGGCAGCTTAGAAGGCTGGTTTGCAAATCGAAGTGTCTTTCAAATATTTAGAATAATACTGTAGGGAACATCCATAGTGACTCACTCAGTACAATTAATAAATGTACATCAGTTTTATAAAGTTGGCTTTACAGTGAATAGCTCCCTTATGGCGATCACGTGAGATACTTGCCTCTTTTTTTCTTTTCCCTTTTTTTTTTTTTTTTTTAATAAGGGGAACTGAGCTCCTCGCTCAGTTCTTGCACTTGCTCGGCCCTGAAATACACATTGCCATAGTGCTGTAAGTGGTAAATCTAACTGAGATGCAGAGGGAGCAGGAATAAGGCAGAGAGGAAGATGAGTAACAGGAAGCCTAGATAAACGGCATGAAGGAATTTTGGTTTTGTTTGATTTTGTTCTGTTCTACAGCTAGTGTTTCCCCTCAGAGTAGTTTTTCTCTGGCTTCTGCAGAAGGAGACCAGAACTTGAGGACAAGTGAGTTGGTGCTGAGAAATAAGGAAATGCAAATTACTACTTAATTCGAAATTTGGCTCACAGGGATGTATTTCCCTGGCTATAAACTGGATTCTTCTTACCCTCTGTAAGAAAACAAGGTACTGTCACACACTTCTAGTACCATACAGTCCTGCAAGAATAATCTTGTGCTGCGCATACATGCTCATTACTCATGGAAAACATTCTGGTCAGCGGGGGAGGAAAGGAGGGTGGCGTTCTTGCTCGGTGTCTTTTCAGTGAAACGGGCACTCTGAAGCAGAAGTACTAAGTAAGGCTGTGTAGAGCTCAACCAGCTTTTCCTGGAAGGTTATAAATTTACTCATTTCAATAGATGCTTCCAAGCCATGAGACAAAACACAACATTCACAGTGAAGCCTTTGGGGTCTCCTAAAGCTCTCTGGCTGGTATGTGGGTAGGCAGCTGTACTTGTAAAGGTCTGCAAATTCAGACCATTGAAAGGGCTGATGCAGGCAGCTTTAGGGGATTTGGACACATACGGCTTTCTTCTCCTGCAAAAGGATTGCAGCTTGGGTGTTTCTTCACTGACAGCTGTAGCTTTGAGGCAGCTGGGAGGACAGTGTTTCATCCGTGGAGCTCCTTGTGCCCTTGGGGCTTTACATGTTGAAAACTTACATCCTATTCAAACTCCTTTCCTCTTCCTCCTTCCCACACCCACATGAAGGAGTTGTTTTGGCATTACACCTTCAGCTTCTGGACTGACCATGTTAGTGTTTTATATTATTCCAGCAAAGTCAAAGAAATTAAATGTTTTTGTCTCTCAGAGACGGAAACAAAGTTTTCCTCAAACTGCAGATCCTGTGATAACTTCTAAGTATCCGAGGCCTCAATAATGCTTATAAAAGCATTGGACAAGTATGTAATGGCAGATCCTTTGCAACTATAAACAGTACTGAAGAGTAATTTTTCCTAAACGGCACCCATTCTTTCCTTCACCTTGTTAGTGGAGTAATTTTTATGCATTTTCCAAAATGTGAAAGCAGTTTCATTGGTTTGCTTACTGTTTTCTTAGTTTATAAAATTCACAAATACGGTTCATACTCAAGCCAAATTTCTGGTGCAGTGATTACATCTGGCTGTGTTCTGTGGGGCTTCTCGGTGGGCAGAAATCTCAAGGTAGCTGACTGTGGGTTCTTTTAAGTGCTGCAGTTGTTAACAATACTAGGGGGTTTTGTTGATATTGTTGTTTAGACTTCAAGAATGTATATTCATATGAGATAATACTGTATTTCCTTGGGGATTTTTATTATTTAAACCCCTGAAATAGAAATCTGTTCTCTAATTTATTCACCATAAATATTCAATATACTATATTAAACTTTAAATTGCATTTTTCATGAATAAAAGTGTAGCAAGACTTTCCTTGAAGTTAACTCAGGATTTTCAGGAGCAGCGTGTGCTTAGGGCTTCTAACCTACAGGTCTTTTCTCTGTGCCATCTTTGTCAGTTCCAAGTACTTTTCTCGTATCATATGAAAGATCTTGGGTGACGTTACTCAGCAGTGAACTTTTAAGTCAGGAGGGCTCACACCAGAAGGTCATGGAAGTGGCTGAGCAGATCTGAGTCCTGCAAATTGCTCTCTCTGTTTTGAAATGTGGAGGAGATTCCAGAGACTAGCAGAGCCCTGGTGTGGGAGCAGTGGTTAAAAAGGCAGGTAGTGACGACCTTGTCAAATGTTGGCCTTTTAGCCTGATGTACACCTCCCAAGCAGAATAATGAAAAGGTATTTCAGTAATGCAGAGCATAAAAGTAATGCTCATCAGCGTGGCACTGGCACGGGGAACAAGAGCTTTAGATTAAAGTGAATTCCATTTCCTCAAAACCAGTCTGTAGTTTCAATTAACAGAAGGCATCAGTTTTGATTTGCTTTTGTAATCCACTGAAGCTGTGGTTTCAGAATGTCGCCACTTTGCCAAGTACTTCACAAGCAGGAGGCTTCTGAGGAATTTTCAGTCTCAGTACTGAGGTAATACAGTCCCGCCCCTGTTTTTAATTTTTTACTGCTAAGTATCCCAGTGGAGGGGGGTGGGGGGAGGAAGTTCCCCGTCATACTGAAATACATAAATACTGTCCCAGGGATGAAATACCAGGTGCCAAGGTGAAACGCTTTTTTTTGTGGTGTAGGGTTTGGTTTTTTTTTTTTCTTTGTGCAGTAGAAACTGCTGGACAGAAGCCTGGCAAATCAAACAGAAATGAGAAGTAGTTTCAGCTGTTGATGAGGTTCATTGTTACAACTGTGAAGATAAATAGAATTAATTTTTGATGTTATGTACCCATTAGAGTGATCCTGTTCTGGAGGACACGTTTAGCAGAGTGTGTCATTGCGTCCTCGGCATTGGGAACTTCTGCGAAACTTTGTAGGACAAGCTGGTTGCAGTAGTGTTGTCTGCCTTTAAAACACTATGAACCATGAATCATTAAGGACAACACTTCCAACACTTCATCTCACTGAAACCTTTTCTTTTTTTTTTTTTTTTTTTTTTTTTTTTAGGAGTTTATTTTGAGAAGGTCTTAAAGAGTTCAGACACTTCCTTGTGGGTGAGAAATATTCAAATGTACTTATCTGGGATTGTGTTGACTTTACTTGGTGTGTACGTGTCAGATGGAGCCCAAGTTCTTGAGAAAGGGTTTTTCTACGGCTATACATACTACGTCTGGTTTGTCATCTGTAAGTATCTTGTGGTTTTAGGGTCTTGTCACATTGTTTTGCTTTTTTAACTATGATATAACTGATTGCAGGAAGCTACAAATTCAGTCCGACACCATTTTTTTACTGTGTTTTGAGGGATTTTATTTAAAAGATTACTTTTCTTGGAAATTATTCACTTTTCAATTTAAAATTGTGCTGAAACAACAGTCTAAATAAGAGAGCAATGAGTAGATCATCTTTAAATGAGTCTTATCCACTGGATGCCACGTGGACATCCCATTTTGCCGAGCATTGTGTTAAATTGCCCATTAGGATGACCAGACAAGGAGTACAGCAGTGAAGTACAATGCATCATTTCAAGAGTAACTTACTCCACCTTTACTAACAGAAGCATGTTATCTGCTTTCCAGTTCTCGCTAGCGTTGGTGGCCTCTACACTTCGGTGGTTGTTAAGTACACAGATAACATTATGAAAGGCTTTTCTGCAGCAGCGGCCATTGTTCTTTCTACTGTGGCATCAGTCATCCTCTTTGGCCTCCAGATAAGTAAGTGCCTTTCTGCCGTTGATTTGACTGTACACGTGCGCTTCCTTCCTGGCTAGTAGGCTGTGTGCAGTTTGTACCAGAGCGATCATTTATGCCTTCTTCTGGTTTTAACTTCGTCTTCTCCACGATGCCTACGCACCAATGCATTGTCCCTGTTGCGTAATGTAGGGTGCCTGATGACCCTGTGCTTTCACAGGCATGCATGGTTTGGTCTTCAGATGCATCCTACAGCCTCCGACAGAAAGGTTCTTCCCATTTTAAACAGCTTACGACTTTATACAGCTTCATTCATCGATCACTTTCTGATGTGGTTTAGTGGGTGATACAGCTGTTTATCTGAGACTGCTGTTGATAAGTTATCATTTCTTGTTGGTTTCGGTATAGCCAGTGCCGAATTAATTCCTCGGCTATTTCTGCAAGGGCTTTACACATCCCTGTGAAGTTACACCTCCTTCTGTGTTAACTTTTACCTTCCCCAGTTGCGGGGGACACCACCATGTGAGAGTGAGTCAGATAGCAGCTGGGGTCATGCGTAACTGATGTGGTGGAAGTTTTTGAGAGGAAACAGCAGATTGCTTTGGGCTGTTCTGCAACTACAAAGGATATTCTCCCTGATCAAGTCTGTGTCTGATACTGTACTCAGTTGCTCCTGCTCAGTCCTTCACTGTTTAGTTTTGGGTATTTTTTTACTTTCTTATCATAATCCAAAGATGGTATGGTGTAATGGTGGAAAAACTAGCTTTCTGATGAAACTAGAGAGATGGAACTTCAGGAGAGTTTGCATAAGAAGAAAATCATCAGTGTCTGGCTGAAAAAAAGCACCTTAAAGCAAGTGATGAAAAACACAGCTAGTTTTAAAAACTCACTTGAGCAAGATATGTTCTTGATGGTTGACACAAATCGGACCTGGACTGGTGATCTTTCCGTGAAAGCTTTATGAATAGTGTTTCCTAACCCTGTCTAGATATGGAAAGGCAAACAAAATGTCTTATTACAGGCTACTCTATCATAGACACAGTCTTTACCATTAAGTTTATTGTAACTCAGGCCTGTAGATGGCATGTAGAACTGCAGATGTTTCACACTTGCTTTCCTGACCATCACCGTGTTCTCGGTGATATGAGACTAACTGAAATGGTGTGGGGGTTGTAAATACTCAAGTGTTCTCAGTGACAGAGGATGAGTCTAGATTGCGTGAATTATTAACAGCTTCTCGGTCCTGTTTGGTTTTGAGTGATTTTAAATTATGATGGTATCTGAATGGCTGTGTATTATATAGCTTAGTCTTCTGCAGGTTTCTTCTTCTACAGAGGTGTTTATTTAAGCTGTTTTGTCTCCTTTCAGCTGTTACCTTCTCCCTGGGTGCTCTCCTGGTGTGTGTTTCTATTTACCTCTATGGATTACCTCGACAAGACACCACAAAAATCCAGCCATCAGAGACTAAGAGCTCAAAAGAAAGACTTGCTGCTGTGTGACACTGTGCATAAAAATGGACAGACAGACAAAATGGACTTTAAAATGAACTGCATTTTTAAAAAAATAGCCTTAAGCTAGTTAGTCATGAAATGATTTAAGTGGGATAGACTAAAAGCAGAAGTTAGTTCTGTTTTACACGTGGAGTTTCCAGTGGCTGATGCAGAGGCTGTGGTATGGCTGAGGAGCTGGATGGGTCTTTTATTGGAGGTGTTTGTCACCCACATCGAACACTGAAGAGTCCCATTGACAAGGAGAGCAGAATGAAGGAACTGAACACTCAGTTGTATATAATGTACATAAATGGGAGGGAAATCAGGTCTTTGTGTATTTGATAAACTGTCTTGCCCTTTGAGGGCAGAAAAGCCCAAACGCTTCATAAAAATCTATTAAAAAGAGCAATTACTGCCTTAATTACTACTACAACTACTCTTAAACTAGTTGGCAATTGCAGTTTGATAAATGAAAAATTTCTCTTCTAGATGATATGCAGATGACGACACGATTCTACCAGGAATAACTGTGCTTTGGGCACCATTTACCTAGAAGTGCTTAGACATAGTGCTTGCTCTTCGTTGTACAAAGTCAGAAAGACTGGTGGTTCTCTTAGGTTGCAGATACTCTTTCACTTTTCAAATGTTTTTTTATACCTGCTGTAGCTGGCAAAGGAATCTTCTGTTCAGTTGTGTTTTGTCAAACTCTAGTTGTACAGGGAAAGGTTCGTACGTGTTCCTGTGTCCCTGACTGAAGTACGAATGAGTTAGTGTCAGACTAGGAAATTTTTATCTGTACATTTTCTCTCTAAACCATTTTGTGCATACAGAGTGATGCTTGAAGAGAGTCCCTGTTGTGCATGTTAGGCTTTGATTTAATTTATGAGCGACAACTGTATAATTTCAACCAACTCGATCATTTTCTGAGGCCTCACTCAGTTCAACCTTTCCAGAACTGAGGGAAAAACTGACTTCGGTGCAACTTAGTTGCATTCAAAGTGAAGTAAAAAATGTGACTAAGTTTGTATCCTGGTTAGATTCCTTCAGACATGAGTCAACCAGCTGCATTTTACTTGAAAGCGAAGTGGGGCGTACTCAACACAGCAGTCACAAACACGCTTAAATTCTGTTCCAGCGGGAGAGGATGCTTCTCTTTGGCAGCACGCTGTTCTAGATGGACAGAACAGCTGGCAAAAGGCAAAGTGCCACGCTGGTGAGCGCAGGCTTTGGTGATGGTGGGCACGGTCAGATATTCCAGAGGCTGAAGCAGCCACCTGCGCTACCTTCCTTCCCTGTGATGCTCCACATCTCTTCAGCAGTGAGACGGTTCAGCGTCAAACGGCACCGGCCCTGTCTGACCGCCCGTGTGGGGCTGAGGGAGCGCGGCGGTTCCTGTTCCACCAGCCGGGCAGCGAACCCTCTTCTCCCTGGTCATCACATCAGTGTGACAGAGGAATGGGTGAGGAACGGGATGTGGCAGTTGGGCTTGGCTAACGTTACTGAAGGGGACTGCGGTAAAACACAGGAAAAAATTCTCTGGCGTGGTGTAACCCAGTTTGTTACAATATATGGCGCACCTGTAGCTGTTGTACCATTAGGTCTAAGTACACAATAGCGACTGCGGAAGGGGAGAACTTTGATTGCTTAGGGCAGTACAGTTTGTACCACTTCCTCCACCAAAAGGGTGTTATATTTACATGGCAAATACAGAGCAGTTCTCTTTTATGGGAAATACCAGGTAGGTTAGTGTCTTGAGTACATGACTCCTACCAAGTGCCTGGGAGAAAGCGATTGTGACAGCCCTGGCCTCCAGCTGGGCGTGCCATCATGCATGGTCTTCTGCAGGGGGTATGGTGGAGTGTGCAAACCTCCAAGAGCAGGCTGAGTTTCCAGATGGCATTAGCAATGACACACAGGAGAGTATTTATATTCTCTTGAAAAAAATCCTTTTACTAAGAGATGTGACTTTACGTTGCATACAGCCTCATTACATTTGAGTTACGGGTGTAATGCCAAGAAGTTTCATTCCGCTGGCTAGAACCAAGCGTGCAGCTCGAAAGAGACAGAGCCTCGCCTGGAAAACAAGAACAGCTGTCAGCTTACGGTACTGCTACGGAATAGCGTGTGTTCTTAGGACAGCAGTCAGGAGTAGCCCATTGGAGGGGAGAACGCCGCGCGCCTGCTGTCCCCATGCAGAGCGCTGGGATTTGGACCCACACGTAACCCGAGCAGTGAGTAACACAGCGATGCTGGCAGGATTCACACCAGCTGTTGACAGCCCATTGCAGTGTCAACAGGGGGACACTTCTGTCAACAAAGGGAAACTGGAAAGGGGTGCCCAGCCCAGTCAAGCACCCTCAGGGCACAGAACCAGAGGAGATGATGCCTGCAAAACAGCTAGCGATGACTAAAAAGTGAAAATCTTTCTGGTACCACAGGCTGTTACAACCTGAGTATCCCTCCGCTCACTGTGCCTCGGTTACAGGCTGTCAAGCAACTACAGGCTGCTTTGAAAATTCTGCTCTTTCTTCTATAAGATGTAGATGTCTTAGCTACTACACAGCTGGCTGTTTGGAAAGGGCTCCATCAGCCTTGCTCCAAAAAATTAGTTCCTGAAAGCTGTTAGATGATAAGATATTTAGAAATATTTTTTTACAGGGTGAAGAACTGAAATTTTCTTTGTAGCTTGGACTGCCTTAGTCCATTTTCGAAGGCAGGAATACTTGCAGCATCTAAGCTCCAATACTGAGTGCAGCTCCATCAATTCCACCACATTTTTTTTCCCCCTCAACACTTAAATGTGATTTCCCACAACAGTCAGATATGTAATTTCTTTTGAAACAGATGAAAGAGAAAATAAGAAAGGCAGTGTAATTAGTATATAATTTCCTGAGAAGTTAAGGGGTCAAACACTGCCTGGGAGATCAGCAGAAAATAATGTTCATGTGTTTGGAACTGCACATTAACAGCTGTCAGCCTCCGTGCTTTAGCTAGAAAGGCAACAGACAACCTGGGATATGTAGGTGGCAAGAGTGAGGAGACAGATTCGGTTACCTCCTAATTCTCTGTTTTCCCACGTAACCACTAAAAGAATCCATCAGAAATTAATGAGCAAGTTAAACGCTCAAATGTTTGCTTTTAAAAATTTCAGAGAGAAAGGCCATGAGAAGAAAAGGGGTCTGACTGGATTTGGAGCCGCTGTCCTTATAGAGCGTTCTTTTTTGGGAAGCTCAGGCAGAGCCTTCCAGAAGGCACAGCCGCAAACAGCCATCCCTGCCTTCTCAAGGCGGTGCCACCAGTGGGACAGCCTGCCCGCGGGTGCACATTCACCCCAGTGGTTCCGCAGCTGGGCTGGCAAAGCCCTCATGGATCATCCCCCCGGGCCGCCCCGCGCAGGCTCGTCCCAGCGCTGTGCCCTACCTGCGCTAGTTCAGGGGCGCTGGCTTTCACAGGGAGGGTTTTATGTGCCACGGCCGCAAGATGGCTGAAATGGAAAACATGGTGAGAATGGCGAGAATAAGCAGGTCTTTTATCAAGAGCAGCGCTCTGGGCCACAGAAAGCAGCAGAACTGGAAGAGCCACAACTGCAGCATGCCAGAGACTTATTTCCGTGAGCCTCTTTCACCCGGCTGAGGGAGGACACCGTTTTCTGTAGCCTGCATGTTGTCAGGGCATGCCATCAACAACTTCATGCTTGTAAAATAGCCCCAAAACAATCTCCACTCCCCCCCAAAAAAATAAAACCCGGAATTGGTCTGGAAAGATCCTCCAGACTGCCCTGTCATTCCCAAGGTGCATGATTCCTTATACAATTTTCCCTAACTTGTTCAAGCCCTCCCTCTACACAGGCTCCACAGCTTCCTCCAGCAGACGTACTCCACTGTCACTGTGCCGTTAAACTCAACACGTCCCTGTGGAGGACCCATTACACACTACGACTTGCAGTAATAACATGCTTTGTCCATCTCAATGCAGAGGCTGAGATCAGTGGTTAAAAGGGGTCTGGACAAAATTTCCTAGTTGAAATTTTGAGGGCATATTATCAGGTCAAATCTTCTCTTATGTAAGTCTAGTGTGATTTTGGGCTCAGGCACTGCATTACAGCCAAGTGATTGTTTTTTCTTAAAAGCAGTTAGTTTCTGAGGAGGCTTCTGGCTCCTTTGCTCCTGGTTCCAACATCAACCTCTACTATTTATTATATTATTTACTATCCTACTTTATACCTTTCCCGCTCCAGAGAAACTCTCCCAGAAATTTACATCTTCCCACTATTTTTACTCTTCAAAGCAGTGCAGATGCGAGGGCTGCAAAAGCCAGCTCAGGAAGGCCTGTCCTTACCAGAGACGGACACCAGTATCAGCAATCATCTTACCTAAGCGTGAGGAGGTAGCTGACAATGTGCTTGGGTTGCAGATCCTGAGAAGATCTATACAGCACCTCATCATACCTGTGAAGAAAGAAAAGGACTGTCTGGTGTTAAAAGTAGTAGGAAGGTATACTTAAGATATAAGGCTCATCAGACCTTCTTACATCAGAACACACACACAACCACAACTGCAAAATTAACAAAAATAGTCTTCTGAACCAGACCTAAGCTGTGTGATTAGCACACAATTGACTATTTCTTCCCCGTTCACTTATTGAAGGAGATGATTGCTTCTGCTCCTCATCATGCACACACTGTAGATGGCAGAGCTCTGAGAGGCTCTACCAAAGAGAACACAAGAGCTATATTTGCTCCCAGAACATTAGGTCTGGTTTTACATTTCAACACTAATTGTAAGTTCCTAGGAGCAAACAACACATACTAAATAACCAAGGCAGTCAAAACAGTCCTTTAGAGGATGTTGCCTTTAGTAAATGCAGCTCAGAATGTTAAGCTGCTAAAGGGAATCTTGTAACTTTCGAAAAGACAAAAACAAAGTGGGTTTACATAATCCTGGAATAAAACTGACTTAAGTAAGACAGTATTAAACTGGATAATACAGGCAGAGTCAGAGAGATCCGTATTTTTAATTCATGTGTTCTGCTCTTCACTTGTGCACAACCTCTTTTTCACAGCCTGCAACAAGCTACCAACACCTCTGCAGCTGAACAGATTTCAAAGTGGACCTCCTGGTCTTGGCACATCAACCAGGCCCATCCTCCCCAGTATGCCCAAGCCCAACTTCCCGGGGATCTCCCTCCTTTCAAAGCAAGCTGCAGGAGAACTGGGGAGCGAGCTCTGATAATGAGGGCTCAGTGGTCACGTAAAGCTGTAGCACCAGGGAGGGAGGTGCTCCCGATTCCCTTGGTGCGTAAGCTACAAAAGCATCTCTTCCACACGTTCAGCAGCCCATCCCAGCCGGCACGCCCCAGGCAGCTGCTGCTCAGGGAGGGAAGGTCGCTGGCTTTATACCACTGCGCAACAGCTGTGAGAGAGACGAAACCTGGGGAACCTCTGCCTTGTCTCGAGGACAACACAGATACCAGCAGATATTGGCCCCTCGAGACAGCAGCGTCGGTAGGTACAGAAAAACCACTAATAATTTAACAAGCACCATTAAACAGCCACTGATAAAGCTTCATGAAGCAAGAAAGTTGGTATCAAATGAAGCTGCCTTCTTTTGATAACAACTTTGTTGCTTCATGAAGCTCCATTTCAGTGTTGGCCTACAACTTGTCAGATTATTTTATCAGTTAATTAAGTCCACTTTTTCAGGGATATACATGCTACTTTACTATTCATTAGGCTGAAAGTTAATGGTATTTGGAACTGGTCAGCTAATTTTAAGGGCAAATGTTTGGTAGCTTTTCAAACAGCAGAAGCAGAGCCATGGGAAGTGAGCTTATGACAGCTCAGGAGTGTTTATTACGGCAGCTTTCCAAGAAGAATCTACTCATGGCAACTCACAAGGAGGACTGAACAGTAATTGTTATTCCTGAAATTATGGCATGTTTAAACATGAGTTTGTTAGCCACTGAGTGCTTGGTCTAATGGATGATGTAAATACTGCTTTCTGATGGAAGTAAAGGCCCCAAGCGATGTCTCATACGGATTCCATATGGTGCCTGGCCAGATTCGAAGGTCTTTGCAACAAACAGACCTGAAGCTCTGTAAAAGCAAGAGCCCTGCAGTGGAGCAACCACCTCTGTTTGAAAATGGGACACAAGCTGAGGATCGAGTGATCCCTGCTGATCAACCTGAAATACATTAACCCTGCCAGTTTTCACACATAAGACAGGCAGCTATACACTAATCTGATAAAAACCAAGAAACAACCCCCAAGTTTTTTGTGAAATACAATTGCACTGGATAAATAAAAACACTACTGGTCTTATTTAGAGTGCTGGCTGATCTCGGTGTTACTCAAGAGAGCATGCAGCATGTGATACACTGCAGGCAGACCTCTTGAGGCTGTTCCAGTTAACAGCAGGACTCTGCAGCTTACAGCTGCAGGGCTGTAAGGAGCCACTGGGACTCTGGCATGACTTTTGGAAGTCCAAATTTTAAACAGATGCCCTCAGGAAGACCTTAGTGTGGCCCAGGGCATTAACTCTCTGGCACTGTGCAGTGCGCAATGCAGTACATAGGACCTCTCACTAGGAATTCTGAAAGCCTGTATTACTTCCAGCTCCATCATTGGCTGTGCAACATGGACAACTCCCTTGTCTCTGTATTTTAATTACACGGCTATGAAATAGTGAAACTGCTTAACTTTATGACTGAACTAATGAAGAGCATTACTGCTATTAACAGGTATTAGTTGTGCACGTTCAGTAGCTCTGAAAGATGCTGAGCCTCCATTTCACCTTACCCAGGAGCAGTTCCTCTCCCCTTTCCCACATGACAAAAATAGAACAAGAGAGGCCAAGCAAATCTGCAGCTAATATTTATATAGAGCCTAGCCTATTTTTGTGAAGACAAGAAATAATTAAGGGGCTCACGTACACAGAGTATGTTCCAAATACTGCTTTTCCCCTCATATGGCTTCTGAAGTCCATGAAAATTTCAAGTGAGGGGTACTGTTGCAATCTGTACAACCCAACAGACAAGCCATTGCCTGAAATAGCCATTATTCTTCTATGATCATGCAGCCTGTGCCTGCTCAACAGGTTGCCAAGCAAATCCAAAGCTTATTTTAAGAGAACTGGTATTTGGAAAGAAAACTAGACAAACCTGAGAAGATGCTGAAGAACAGAGATGGCATCTGGCTCTTGCAAGCACGCCACATTAATGTCAGTTAGCTGCACTTTCCCATGCATCTGTTCTAAACTAAAACATAAGCATGAAAAACAAATGTCGGATGAAAAACTCTTGTTAGCAAAGCTGAAGGGGAGAAAAAAAAAAAAAGTAATTTGTATTTTCAAGAAAAAAGGGTATGTCTATTCTTCTCAAGCTGAATGGAAACTGAGACAGACTACCTGACTTTAACCAAGACAAAAAAATTAAAATCTGTGCTATCGATTCAGTATCAACAGGATTAGAGATATGTATGGACAACAGGTCCAGAAGCTGATGCTAAAAGGATGAGTGAGGTAGTAAATATCCTAGTAAAGGTACCCTAGTACCATCAATACCTAGATGACAAGGGAGTACAAGAGAAACAGACTACAGAAAGGGATCAGGCTTGCACACTCCCCCTGAATACCATCTCCTATCACCGCTGCCTCAGACAGAACACCAGGCTGGTACCGAACTTTGGCCCAATCCAGGAAGGTATCTTACATGCATTTATGAAAACAGGTATCGATGTCTGCATTGGAAGTGTTCTGACAAATCACTATAATTGACAGAACTATTCAAACTGGACCATTCTGAAGCTCTTTTAAAAAAATAATTAAACATGTCAGGTATTTGACCTGAGTCAACAGGAAGGGGTCTGCTTTTAACCTTGGTTACCAACAGTGGCAAATAACAGAATGTTAAAAAAGCCCCGCTAACTACAGCAGCAGCAAAAAAGTCTTAAGTTCTGTGATTTGGTATATTTTACAAGTATGGGCATTTTGGGTTTTACATCAGTTTCCTTAATCCTAGGGCCACTGTTCTTCATCACCGACACAACCACAGAGAGGCTGTTCCTAGACCTGAGGAAGTACAGGAACAGTTAGGCAGCCCTGTGGAAATGAGGTGAAAATTTCATTTTAATTGTCTTGCTCCTCTGGGAAGTCTCAGTGATTCCTATCGTGAACTCATACCTCTGCTAAAAAAGTGAATCTGTGTCATATTTAAGGAAGGAGTTAACACTACTACTTAACAAAGCAGTTAAGTTAATAAAGTTAAAATACATGTCAAACTGTACTTCTGCATTCAAATGCTCCTCTTACCTATGGAGTCTGGCATGAGTGTACTGCAAGAACACGCCTGTATCTCCACGACTTTGAAGAGCTCGATCCCAGCTAAACTGATAGTCACATGACAGAAGGCCTCGGAAGTCCTGGAACAATAAATTAATGTCACGTAGATATGGCTCTCCATCTCAATTTGTAACTTTTCACAGAAGATGCAGACACCTCAAGAGGTAGCTCAGACTCACCTGAATTATTAGTGCCGCAAGACCAACTTTCTCTGCTGTTTCCATAGGGTTTTCTGTCTCTTTGGTTGCTGAAGAGAAACAGAAAAAATGAAATCATAAGTCCATAGTAGCGTGACAGCTCCCTTGCTCAGACCTGGACATGCCAATAAAACAGCAGATATTCATTAACTGTGAACTAGCTATATGGAAACTGTCAGGACGCATGCAGCAAGAAGTCCAGGATAGAAATTTTTCTTAAAAGTTGAGCTACAGCTGTTTCAGATGGTCTTTTTTCCACCTCCCCTGCTACCCTGTATAACACAGATTTTAAGGTCAGAGTAGTTTATTACAACACGCTAGATAGACTACGCTAAATTGCTCTTCACAATTCAGACAGCCAATCTAGAGACCAGGAAGAGAATGACAGAACAATTCAGATTTTGTTTAAAAACTGGTAAAAAAACCTCCAAGTGATATGGAGGCATAAAGAGTCAAAGAAAATTTGTTCTGAGGGCTAATGAGGCATTTGGAAGAGAATCTGAACTGAGAGAATCACAGAACGATTTGGGTTGGAAGAGGGACCTTTAAAGATCATCCAGTCCAACTCCCCTGCCACTGGCAGAGACATCTTCAACTAGATCAAGTTACTCAAACCCCATCTAACCTGGCCTTGAACACCTCCAGGGATGGGGCATCCACAGCTTCTCTGGGCAACCTGTGCCACTGTCTCACCCTTCCCAGTGTAAAAAATGTCTTCCTTCCAATCTAAACCTATTCTCTTTCAGTTTAAACCCGCTGTCCCTTGTCCAGTCGCTACAGGCCCTGGTAGAAAGTTTTTCTCTGTCTTTCTTACAAGCTCTCTTTATATAATGAAAGGCTACAACACCACCTCCCCGGAGCCTTCCTCAGCATAAGCAACCCCAACTCTCTCAGCCTTTCTTCACGGGAGAGGTGTTCCAACCCTCTGAGAATTTTTGTGGCCCTCCTCTGGACCCACTCTAACAGGTCCATGTCTTTCTTGTCCTGGGGACCCCAGAGTTGGATGCAGTACTCTTGGAGAGCAGAGTAGAGGAGCAGAATCACCTCCCTTGACCTGCTGGCCACACTTCCTTTTATCCAGCCTAGGATACAGTTGGCTTTCAGAGCTGCAAGCGCACTTTGCCAGCTCACATCCAATTTTTCATCCACCAGCACCCCAAGTCGCTGTCTGGAGGGCTGCTCTGAATCCATTCATCCCCCAGTTTGTACCGATACCAGTGATTGCCCTGACCCAGGTGCAGGACCTTGCGCTTGGCCCTGTTGAACTTCACGAGGTTTGCACGGGCCCACTCCTCAAGCCTGTCCAGGTCCCTCTGGCAAATCAACTGCACCACTCAGCTTGGTGTCGCCTGCAGACCTGCTGAGGGTGTGCTCAATCCCACTGTCTATGTCACTGATGAAGATATTAAATAGTATTGGTCCCAGTATGGACCCTTGAAGGACACCACTTGTTACTGGTTTCCACCCTGGACACTGAGCCACTGACATACAATTCTTTGGACGTGGCCATCCAGCCAATTCTTTATCCATCTAACAGTCCATCCATTAAATCCATCTCTTTCCAATTTAGAGGTAAGAATGTTGTAGGGGACCGTATCAAAGGCCTTACAAAGTCCAGGCAGATGACATCTGTAGTTCTTCCCTTGCCCGCTGATGCAGTCACTCCATCAGAGAAGGACACTAGATTAGTCAGGCACGATTTGCCCTTCTCCCTGGGTAGACATGACAAGAACCTCTCCAAAGCTCCTCTAACTAAATACTGAACTTAAGTCTATCCTTACGAAACCTAATTAAGCTGGAGGAGTCGAAGAGAGAAGGCACTCACAACAGCTGCAGAGACGTGTCTGCAAAGCTATTTCCAGCTTTCTCACAACTCAACTAATAATTCTTCAGCAGATAAGCAGCATGCTGTTCTGTACAGAAATTCAGCAAAGGGCCTCTTTCATTCCCCGTCTCACAGGGAAGTTCACAGGGCCAAGCTGGTGCTCCAGTGCATCAGAAGTACAGTAAACTGCCTACATAACAGCACTCTAGATTCTGGATCTTCTGGGAAATCAATTACTTACGTTTGGACCCAGAACCTTGCCTAGTAAGAAGGTGATGCTTTTGACATACCTAACGCTTTCTATTTTTAAACTCAGATCACAGTGCGCTCTATCAGGGTCTCCTCTTTCTGTCTGTCTCTACCGGAAAGAAAGAAGGATTGTTATCATAGTCTTTTACAAGGCAAATATGTTCCACTTTAGCAAGGGCCGAGTGCAATTTTTTTTCATGGAATATATAATCTATTAAATTTGCAGAATTCAGCTTAAGATTTCATGTCCCAGATGATCTCCCACTAACAGAAGAATACGGAGAATGCAGCTGTTCTTTTAAGGCACCACTTAAGGTGCACCAGTTCTGCAGTACAGTTTTAGTACATTTAATTTCTGTCTTTTGCTTTGCTATTTCTTTGTGCCAGGGTCAGCAAAGCCAACTGAGACAACTTTGAGTAGTACATCCTACTCATACCTTTGCTATTTACAAAATTCAGAAAGGACTAAGCTTGAAAAGTGTGGGGATAGTTGAGAAGTCTCTGACTGGCTATTCATTCAAAGACAAATATGTTTAGATTATATTATTACATTTCATATCTGAAATTTGTTTCAAAACAGAACAACTGCCTCAGAATTCAGGCTTTTGTTTAAATGCTTGTTGAGACACAGACAAAGCTATCTAAAAGAAAATAAAGTGGCAAAAGAAATAGGCATCATACAGAAGATTTACCTGGACAGCAGGATTCATGGAGACGAACAGAAAGAAAAAAGATGCCAATAACGGAAACGTAAATAGTGGAAGAACTGTGTACAGCTAATAGAAATGAAAGAGTTTATACAAAGGCATTTAACTAACCAGCTCCAAGCTCCACACAGGCACGATTTTTAAAACTAGCACTGGTTCTTAAGATGCCCAGCTCCCAAAATACTTTCAATGACAGTGAGGCATTTTGATGCCACACAAAAGTTTGTAATACCTTTCACTGTGTATCCAAACACTTTTCAAACATTGAAGACATTGCTATGAGTCAGGGATTTAAGAGTTCTAATTTAGGAAAGGGGAAGTGAGGGACGAATTCAAATATAAGGGGGGAAATTTCTAGAAGCTCAGGTAGGATTTAGCATCTAATGAATGAACTCTGGGTAATGCTGCACTGCCAGCAATACATTACTACTTTTAGCTGTTCTGCCTGCTGCTTGTGCAATGGAACATGGGTCTGTGCTTCTGCTGTGTCAGTCCAGTCCAGCATAAAAGTTTCCTTTGCAGTCAGCTAATACTAACTTTAAACTGAAGCTCTAAGGTCCGTTCCTCTCTGCAGTAGAACTAGTCTGAATTGAGTGTCACCCTTCTATCATTCTGCCTGCCACCCCCCACCCCCTTTGCCTTGTCCACTCTACAAGCAAAATTATCTGGATTAAAAAAAGAACTGAGGCAGAGCAAGGAAGGTGCACTTTACTTAACCGGCTCAGTTCATTGATTCGATTCAGCAAGTAACCAGAAAGCACAAGAGGGGGCAGCATCTCACTGGGAACTGCTTGGATCTTCACTGCATCGAGAGGAACCAGCTCTCCAGCCCCAGCCCGAGGTGCAGGCAAAGGTCCCCCCCTCTCAGCAGACCTGCAGCAGAGCAGTGACCCGGGGGCTCTGGAAACAGGTACGAGGCTGGGAGAATGACAGGGCAGTTGCACACAACCTACAGTCAATTTTGCCAGACAAAACTGTAAGAGTTACAAATCCTTTGGATGAAATCTGACTGTTCCCTGAACTCTGGCCGCAGCCCCACTATTGACTAGTTCCTTCCTCCAGAAAAAACAGCTGCTGTCCCCCAAAGGCAGGTACTTCCTTCCCAGTGCAAAAGCATGATGAATTAGTTTCACTCAATGTTAAAATTTGCAAATCTGTAATTCAGGGAAGTTCACAGAGTTGCAAAGGATTATTTTAACATTGTTTATGTTATGGGAGATACAGAAAATGCACAGATCAGAGCATATCACTGTGATATCACTGATCCAGGGAAAAGTGAAGGGTAGAAAAGATGACAAAATTTTGATCAACACAGAGCATCAAAAGAAATTAATAAGACCTGAAAAAGCTAACTTTTTGCGGAAGCCATGTTTTGTAACATCCTTGAGCGAACTTCATTTAAAACGTCTTCCAGGAAAATTACTTCTCCTCTCCGAGTCTTCATCCCTTGAACTAGACCAAAAGACACATGCTGGCACCTGTGTTGAAAAGCAGCAGGACCTAAGATTACATTTTAATCAAGAGAAATGTTTGCAGTGTTTGTTCAGAGCTGGATTCTCTACCAGGAAACAGCAGTAACAGCTGAATAAATAGTGCTCCAACGTGGGAAGCTTGGTGATATAATCAGAAACTCTCATTTCAGCAACCAAAGCTCCATACTTATATAATGGGAAAATTATGATCAGAATTATGATAACCTGGTCATTTGAGTGCTCTTGGGAACCTCTCTCGCTACTAGCTTTAGTTCAGAGGACTCAATGCAGTAAATTGCAATAAATTGAGGAGAGGCAAGAGGTAGACAGATCAAATTACAGTGGCAACACAGATCTGTTAATAAGATTAGAAAGGGCGTCATAATAATTCTGTTGTGGCCACATTAAACTAAAAGTGTAATTAATCATTGCTAATAATAAAACATTCATTGCTTCTGCTCACAATAATCCTAAACATTATTCTGGATCCATAACCTAAGTTAATTTTAGTGCAACTTTCGGCACTGTGAAAGGAGGCAGACTAAAATTCCTGAAGGCTAAAATCCTGTATTTAACCACAAAAGACAGGCAGTCTATCAGAGAGGAATATAATTTAGTCTGCAGATCCATTATTGACCTTTGCTGAGACTGCTAACAAGATTGGTAATTACAATGAATAACAGCAGGGATACATTTCCCTGCAACAGATATTTCAAACCTGAGGCATGATTTAAACTCAGATTCAGATCTCTCCTTAAAGATCATACTTCAAGAAGTAATCGTTTAACATATGACCACACCATATCCCAGAAGCTATGCCATAAAGTCTCTCCCCTTTTCCATATCAAGCAGTTATGAAAAACCTGTTAAATGAGAGACATGGCTGTTTTTCACATCCGACACACATGGCGATGTCTCTACTTGCAAATAAAGCAGACCAGCAGAGGCGGACAGATAGAATGAAAAGGTTGGTGCCGAGGACCTGAGGCCCACATTTGCACAGAATTCTGGAAGTTTGTTTTCTTATTTTTTCCTCCTTATTGAACTAACATTAGTTGGATCTTACAGGCCAAATGTCTGGAATTCACTAGTTGCACACCAGCACCACACCTTCTAGCTTAGCTTTGTCTAAAATGCGTACATGATGTGTAGGTGGGCACAATCAGGAGTTTCTCTTCAAAAGAGCACTCTACTGAAATTCCAATGTACATATTACCCATTCTTTTAAATAAGTATTTAAGACTCATAAATACATACCTTTCTGCCCAGTCATAACCCATGAGCTTCAGTATTTGGAATAAATGTTGAAAGTGATTACTTTGACTTTTATCTGTCTAAGGAATAGAATTGGTGTGTATCAGAAAACATTCCAAGTTTGATAAAGACTAGCTTTTAACACACAAACACACACCACCACAGATACTGTACCAGTAACTCGTTGCAAACAGAATTAAGACCTATAGAGACAGGTAAGACTGTCCAGGTAAGAGCTGGAATCTATGACAGTGGGATTTTGCATCTTGGTAGAAAAAGTAATCTACCTTTTCAAAAATGATTATTCCTACCTAGGTCATGAAGACAAAGCCATGAAGTGAAATGAAACCTCGACATTCTTTAGTTTCACATAACCTACAAACTGCCCATCAAACAAAATACCTCCATTTTCACTTCAGAAACTTGATGCTCTTGTTATATTCCCATGTTTTACATCACCAAACTTTAAGGTTCCTTTGGCTTAGAAACAACGCCTCTAAGATTTCTGTCTTCAGAATCCACTAGTTTCTATTGTCTCCAGTGTGATTTGTAAAGTTTTACATCATGCATGATTAAAGAAAAAGGTACAATCACATTTTCATATTAATGATGCATTTTGTGCTCTCTTTCACCTTTCCTATGACTTAAAGCAGTTTCTGACAGCAGTTTATAGCTAACAATGATCTTTAGATGTGTTTCTAGCTAAAGCTGTTGCATGAAGTTCACTTTCCTACCTAGTTGCTTTGACTACATCACTCAAGACTACTTTATCCCTCCTTAAAAAACACCGCAGTGATAACCAAATAACCACTATTTCCTTATTTGTTTGGCATTCCAAGACAGGGAGTGAGCAGTGAGTGAAGTGCTTATCTGTGTGTTTTCTCAGCTCCCCCATTGCACGAAGCCTCCTCTTGCACCATTCCTCATAAACTGCTTCACTCCTTTACATCACCTCTGTCTGTGCCAATTCACAAGCAAGGCTGATAAATGGATAGTGGCGGTCAGCATTTCAAATAAGGCCTTGCAAGCTCTTTTCCACCTTACATAGAAGAGAAGCTCTCTGTATCTGTAACAAAGCCAGATCTCTCTTGCTAAAATATCTCACAATAAACTTTACAATGTTTAGGCTAAGGCCAGCTCATTGTACCAGCCAATGCTGCCTTGCTGTTTCCTCTGCTTCTCCCTAGGTCGGAATTTGTCTCTGATCTGTTTTACAAGAGATTATACATTCCATGACAGAAACTGGTTTGGTTTGGTTTTGTGTGCACAACCGCTGTCCCTCACCACCTGGACCATGAAACAGCATTTAAAAGCCTCTTTAAAGGACTGCAGTCTTTTGTGAGTAGATACTGTGACAAATCATGACAATACTCACTGACAAAAGACCCCAATCCTTCTGAACCTAATTGCTTCTTCATGACTGTTCAGGGAACAGAATTTTCAGCTAAAACTAAACCAAATGCCAACTTAAGTTTCTAACTACTTGTCTCGACCAACATATATAGAAATATACAGAATAATATTTAAAATCATTAACAGAAAATAATCTAATAATAATCTAATAGCTTTTTTAAATAATCCTTTAGACTCCCACAGAAATAAGAACATGAAAAGCCAAGATAAGAGTATCTATCAGGCAGTACAAGCTGAATTCCAGGTTTCAGCTGGCCACCTGAAAATTAAACATCAACTCCTGTGGTTTTGGATGTGGTGTGATACTGCAAGAAGCATAACAATGAGCATTTATTATGCTTGAACAATCCACATAACTAAAATGGCATGAAAACCAAATTTTTTAAAAAGGATGGAAATAAATATTAGGAGTACCACACAACTTCATCTTTGCTGGAAAGTAATACTCAAAACATGGATGTGTAAGTAGGTTAAAAAAGATGAACCTGCAGACATTACCATTTCACAAAACTACTTTTTTGTCATAGCTTCATAGGATGGCAAAAATAACACAAATGCTCAAAAAGAAGATACATACTATGAAGAATGGCAATTTTTTCCTTACAGGCCCCCAAATTAAACATGTCTAAGTGGTTAAAGGCTTTAAGGGGGAAGTCTGCAGTCTGACAGTGTGGATTATATTTAATTCTTCATGTATTAAAGCATTTTCATCTCCTGTTTGGAGTGCAACATCCAACTGAATCTTAGTATCTCTTTAATACTCATTCCACATTTTGAAATGTTTGGAGTATTTTGCTCTTATCACTGCATTTTTATGAAATAACTATGATTTTTTAAAAATATAAATTGGTGAATGCACTGCTTTACAGCATTACAACTAATAAACCAATTTAATGTTCGTTTAAACAAGTTGATCTGATGAAAATAAGATGATCGTACGAAGTAAGACTCAGGAGCCTCTAAATAATTTTATTGTAACAAGATCAGGATTCTGAAACACATTTGTATTTAATAATTAAAGACTAAAATCATCAGTGTTCTCACTTAAATCCATTAAGTCTTCCTACTGCTGGTAACACTGACTAAAGTCCTAATCCACTACAAAGTACTGCCACAAAACAGCAGCAAAGCTCAGCAAGGCTGGCAGCTCCCTCATTAGGCTGTCTGTCCCACAGACTCTCCTAACAGTTTATGTTATTGCCCTCTCATTTTATGACCCAGTTTCTCAGCCCTCAGAAAGTCAGAAGTGATAAAAATACTAAACATGTCACCCAGAAAATATGCAGCCTTAGCAAGGCCTAGACAGGCTAATCTGTCATCTCCAACTTGAACGAGACACTGACTGTAACGGACTGTAACGGACACACTGATGGCATCACAGGCCAGTTTTGCTGCGTATCTGGAGTAGGAGCAGATCAAAGAGGCCCAGGCAAGGAAGTAAACAGTTCCTGGAGTTGAGCTATCAGCAGCCAGTCCACTCAGGACTATTGCTTCCACACGTGTTCACTCCATGAGTTTAACATTCAGCCCACATCCTAATTTGTGCAAATACCCACCCAACTATTTTCTTTCTTTCTACTTGTTCCTTCTCCCTTGGTCCCTACTATCTCATAGTATAACAAATATAAATAATTACCCGCCCACATGAAATACACAGAGGCATTCCTTAACTCCTTGCGTATTGCCCTTTCACAACCACACTGCTCTTCAATGCCAGTGAACCTACTATGTCCCAGTCAGTAGAGGCAAAAAAAATCTCCCAGCAATTCTCCCCAAAAACCACAACTAAAAAAATCCCTGTTCTATGACCACATGTGGGAATGGCATGCTACTGGAAACTTCCTGAAGACCAAAGATAAAAGGAGGCATGTGACTTAACTAAGTCCCACTTTACAATATCTGTATATTTAATTTTATGCTTACTGATCTCTCCCCCTCCCCTGAATCATGGTATTTGTAACATTACATTCACTTTTGAAGAAGCTGTACCAGAAAAGACATATGGGCATTACCAAACACATCACAAACAACATGCAGATTTTTTTCCGCTTATTAATTGACTTCACATAAAAGAGCATGGTTTTCAAACATTTTTTTTTCTAAATCTGGGAAACAGAAGATTTAGGAGCATTATGTGATATAACCTTGGTAACAGTACAGCAAAAAAGAGTTTCTCACAAGTGAGGAGATGATCCTGCCATTCGTTACTAATACTGCTGGAATTGTTAAAAAGCAAAATAATCAAACCAAAAAATACAAAAAGATCCCTGCCTATAACTGCTTCATCCAGATTGATTAAGCAGGACTTTATGTGCAATTTCTACATAATGGAACTGAGGCATTGTTCAAAGCCATAAAAATTTACATTTCAGATAAGATATCAGGACTTTAGAGTACTCTTGGATTCATTTTAGACCATTAATTCCTCCATTTCTAAATTAACATTTTACAACCCTTTACAACACTAACAACTTTTCCTGATTTGTTTAAATATTAATTACAACATTTATAAAGCAATTACAATGTTAATTGAGTAAAAGTTCCTTTAAAATTAACTGCAATTAATTTTTATAACGGAGAGTAACTCCAGAGCTGATTTTTCAGCCATTCTGTGGGTCACGAACTGAAACGGAACCAAGAAACACTGCCACATTCAGGCACAGCTGCTGGGCAGTAAGGACATCTATTTAACTGCCAAAAATACCATATGCCAAAGTCATACTGCGAGCAAGAGGCCCCCTGGATTATTTGAGAGAGTCAGGCTCAAAAGTGTTCAGTGAATCTAGAATTACTTACCACATAAATCATAGTATCACAGCTATACTTATTCATTCGGTCTATAGCAGCAGCAAGATCTCTGAAAGAGACAACGAGAAACTATTTGGACTTTCCCTGAAACATACCTCATTAATTGCCTCTTAGCAAAATAACCTAATCATGCAGGGGAGAGGACTGCCTGATTAGAAGGATCCATGTATGTCTTACCAAAAAAGAGGAAATGTATACTTTGTTCATGACATGTTTGAAATGTTTTTTTAAACCACTAGCTATGAAAATTACTGAGGAAACAGTTCTTGCGCACAGAGGAAGCCTGGTCTCTGTTTGCCTCTGGGGCAATCAATCAGCTGGGACTTGAGAGAAACAACCCTCTCCTGGAAAACTAACCCAGCCCCCAGTGTCAGGTTGTATGATAAAAAGCTCATCTTCACACAGATGAAGTAGCACAGAGAAACAAGTTGCTTGAGACCCTCCCAGGGCTGTCACAGAAGAGCCACCAGCCCCATGTCCCAGTCTGAAACCCACCTCAGGGGTCCCCAGGAGCAGCTCTCCAGACTGCCTTCTGACTGAGGGAGGTTACTGCCTAAGGGACATAGGATACATGGGATGCAAAGGAAAAGCATTTTGCAGCTGCCCAAGCCTTATTATGGGATGCTTGCAGCTTCCCAAGCCTTATTATGGGATGCTCAGAGGAGGAACCAAAGATGGGAAAAGACAGGGAGAAGATGATAGAAGAAACAGGTGGCTTGTAAACCGGTTGCTAGTTAGTATGTTTGTCTGGTTGTGCCCTGCACCTATTGAGTCTTCCCTGTCTTCCCATTAAACACCATTTCAAACTTTTCCTGGGTGAGGAGGTCTGTCTTCTGTGTGCATATGTGTTTGGAGGTCTAAGTATCAGCAACTGGAGTTGGTGACTAAAGCTCAGATAGGCCATGCATCTGTGGTGCCAGCAACCAAAGGGACTGGAGGTAAGTGAAACTGACAGCACCTGGAGTCTGACCATGGGTCACTGGGGCAGAGGCATCTCTGCTGTCAACAGCTGGAGTGAGGGCATGCACACCCACGTATGACTGACGGGAAATATCAAGCTGAAGTAGCCAGCACGTAGGTAAAGTTCTCTAGGAGCCAAGTGTGTGCCTTCCAGGATGAGTCTGTACTGCTGGCATCAGGGGGTCCCGGCCAACTGCCGAGAGACCATGGCCCTGGGTGTTGACCGAACCTGCCTGTGTACCGTGTGTCTCTGTTGTAGGAGGCAACAGGGGAGAGTGAGGATCCAGGGCCAGCTGCTGGATGGACTGCACACCTAAGCTCAGTTACTGGAGGGATCCACTGTGCCTGTAACCAGCAACTGGACTGGAGCTGCAGGCCATGGGGGCTCACATCCCCACGTGCCAGCAGCTGGGGAGACCTGGGAATACAGGGGCCAGCTAACGGGCAGCCTGAGCGTTGAAGCTCAGCTACTGGAGGGATACATGTTGTGTGTACATACAATACATATGTATATTACTTATGTAGATAAATGATATCACATACATACATGTGTATATATACACACACATACATACGTATATTTCACACCAATAGATCTTCAACATAATCAGCCAGAGGGGAACAAAATAAGGCTGTTCATCCTGAGTGCTGACTGGTTTTGTCTGTGTTGCCCTGTTTGGTTGGCTGTGTGTGTATGTAGGGGTGTGTATATATATATCTCTTGCCTCTGTGTTTGTGTGCCTACTGGGAACAACAGGCTCAGCCTTCCTACTGGTTGGACCTGTGGGCATGGAGCTGTGGCAGCCTTGCCTCTAAGTGGCTACAGGATTCAGCAGCTCCCTAATTGGATTGACTGCAGCATCTAATACCCTTGTCCTGAAAAGCTGTACACAGTTTACCCTGAGGGCTAGACATCTAATTTATTTACGTTACTAGGCACAAAGAAACTATTAAGGCTTCCATGTGAAAATACCCAAGGGGAATTTTAGGATACTGATGAGAAGGTAGGAAAACAGTGATAAAATTGACGTTGCAGTGCTGGTGGTCCACTGAGTCAATGAAGACATGGCTGAACAAGCCGGGTTTTGTCTGCATCACACTGTCAATAAGTATTTTAAGCGACGGTCTTCCTAAAACCTTCATTATATGGCAAGTAGTTATTAGATGAAGAGATCTCTCAGCTTTATTTTCAAAGTCAGTAGCTGGAGAAAGCATGATTTATGGAAAGAGGAGATTTACAAACAGACTGCTTAAGGGGAGGAAAAGTATTTAAAAGCAGTTGTTTTTCCTGAGCCATATTCATCCCATCGTAGTTACATTGCTACTTCTAGTTATGATAAGTTACTAGCAAACGTGTCCCACGTCAGAAATAAAAATCTTCAAAATCTGTACTATCAGTTACAAATGTACCCATGTGTAAAAGTTCACTGGCAAAATAAATGGCAACAAACAGATGAGCTTACTTGCCTTGTTATATAAAGAGATGTCCCATCACTACGCATGACGGTGGAAAACGATGAGAGGTCTTTCTTTTCCGAAAGATCCACAATTCCTGTCCCCTTTCTGTAAGTTGAAAGAAAACACTGAAGTAACTGCAACCAGACCTGAACACAGGTAAGTTGAGAGAAGACAGAGGTCAGAACCAAAACAAAGGTGCCTTGCCATGGAACCCCCCTCACTCCGGACAATCTCATTTTTTCCTTTGAATGACTGTCTCCTTTAAGTATTTTTGAAGACTGTTCCTCTAAGTTTGTTGTCACCACTGCTGATGCCAGGGAGCTGTCTGCCCACATTCTGGGGCATTCCACAACTACAGCTTCCATCCCAGCTCAGACAGGCAGCTCCTTCATCAAGGCAAGGATCTCATCTAATTCTGCTCATTAAATGGCACATCAGATACCAAACCAATTAACAGCCTAAAAGGCCATTAGAAGTTGAACAGTCATTGTACCTAATTTGTCATGGCCAAGCTTCTGTGCTAGCCACAGGAAAGGCAACCTTAATTTTTAGCTGTGACTGCACAAATCCTGTCGGTCTTCTACTAGAACAGCTACCAAAACCATCTAAAGAAAACACTTCCCCTTAGATTATGACAAACCTCAGTCATCATAGCTCATTTGAAATGCAACTGAATATTAAGTATTGACAATAGATGCTAAGTATTAACCAATAGATTGAATAACAAGTTCATACATTGTTTTCTGAAGGAGTCCTTTATCCTCCAACATCTTTAGAACTTCCTGGGACTTCTCTTGGTAAAAAGATTCTCCAGAATATTCATCAAAGTGCACTCCTAGACGCTGAAAAGTTCCAAAAATATCAAAGAACGGTAACATTGTTAAGATTGAGGCTAATTATTTCTTCAAATTAAGTGAGACGATAGGTCTGTGTCACAGACCAGACAGAGTGCAAAGATTAATTTTATTCCAGGAAATGTCACTTCGTTGTTAAAAGTAAAGAATGTTTGGATTTTGATTGAATTGATTTCTGCATTAGAATTAATCTCCCTGAGTTGAATACAGCGTTGGATATAAAGTTCATGAGAAATCAGGTGGAAACTGGATAGAGCAATTAGTACAATTCTGAGATAGGTCTCTAACTTGCTGTGCTGGATGGAGGCAAAACCAGTGGACTGCAGAGAAGTTACTTGGGTGTGAAATCAATCCTGTTTTAAAAGGATACTAAAAGAAATTTAAAAAAGGAGCTGCTCACAAACATTGCTGAGCATACAGAAATCACCATTACTAGGAAGGCTGAGGGTATACCTAGGAGAGAAAGGATGACCTTAACTATCAAAACTGGGTCAAATGTAACCGTAGAAAAGACAAGGGTTTCAGCTGAGGGCAACAAATCTGTCAGTCCATCAGCTCAATACTTCTTAGTTTGAATGGAGTTGGGAGAGAAATATCTAGCTGTACCAGTCATCATGGGATCGATGATGAGGGACCATCACGATGCAGCTGTATACGCCGCCCAATACCCACTCACCCTAAGGGGTCAGCTTCCCACTAGAATCATCAAGTCCGTCTTTCACTTAGGAGCTCTTAACTTCGAGTACTTGGCATGAATCTGGTAAAGCACAGCCAGGGTACTGGATTATTGAGGAAGGGGCAGGTCACTAACTTTGCAATCAAGGATGAAAGAAGATGGGAACAATTTCTGAGGAAGCAGATGGAAAAGTGCAATTTTAAGTAAAGAATAATACTAGAAGAAGGAACTGGCACAAAATGAGTCACAAACTCTTTGGAGCTGCAAGTTAGAAAAAAAATATCTAAGCCCATCAAAACTGGGCACTCATTCCAGAATTTCATTGCAAGGATGTGGGAAAGGAAAACATTAGCTGCTTTTCAGATGGACTTTGCTGGTTCTTGAGTAAGATTACTTAGTATTAATACCATGAGACTGGATTCATTCACAGAAGGTGTATCTGACTCCTGTTTCCCAAATTCAGAATATTCATTTTGTGGCCAGCGGCACAAACATCTCCCATGAAACAGTGGACAATGGCTCCATTCTTGAGATTACAGTATGCAACACATGGCTGTGTATTAGCTCAACTCAACCTGCAGGTAACTTATGCACGGATTACTACTGTAAACTCCTGCTGCTGTAATTTGTACGCTCAATTTAATTTGCAACATATACAGCTCTTCATTATAACATTAGATCAGAAATGTGAAAACAGAGTTATCTCCTAATAAAATTTATTACATGGAAACTGTTAAATTTAGCAGGTTGTTGCCAACTTCAAAGGTAAAGCAAAACTAAACAATATTTATCTAACACTCATTTGCTTTGTTGCTTAGCATCATACTCCTAGCTTCAGGGCCTGAGAAGGGAGAATTAATCTAAGGCTCAATTACATGGACTACATTAAATAAAATTTATCTAGAGTGTCAGCAACTAAAGCGATGGTCTGCTTGGATGTTAAATAAATTACTGTGCTTTTTCCAAACAAAACAGGGCATAATCTGGCATACTGAGGAACAGCTTTCCTGCAACACTGTAAAGTTTACTGGAAAGGCAATGAATTGACAACATTACAAGCAATCTCTGTTCCTACATCCGTTCACTGTTTGGCAGTCTCTTAGATAAAAATGTGCTGTGCAATTAGATTGATGGAGCAATAAATAGAGACTATTTTACCAACAACACAGAAAAAGTAGTGGATGGTTTGTACCTTATAAATTCGGACATATTCCTCAATACTGAAGTCTCTAAATTGTTTCCAAAGTGACAACGTCTGCTCATCATGTTCCTCCAGTTTTCTAAAGAAATCCTTAGCCAGCTTTTTTGTGTTTTCATCTTCTGCTGCTTTGTTAATCTGCACATATACCTAAAATATGACACTGAAAATGTTGAAGCTGTGTAATCCTCTCCTCCAATAAAAATAAGCAAAGTTCTACAAGAACAATACAAATGCATTTAAAGATGACATTTAGAACATCAAAATTTTAAAGACATGATAAACGAATACATTTCCCATTTAAAAAGGATGAATGAGCAGTCCAAATTCCAATAGGAAAATGTGCAGCCTATCTTGAAACAAGACTAATGCCATAATTCCTTACTGCTGTCACTATCATCTTCCTCATAATCTTGAAACAACTGTGGCAGCAGAATATGGAAGAATTTATGATTTACACATGAAAGGGAAACCATCACAGACTTTTAAACCAGAGACTTTTCTTCAGATGGCAGTTGAAGCAGCAAAATCCTAGATAGACTCAATGTTTTACAAGCTCATAAAAACCAATTCCACTTCTGACCCAGAAGCTACTTATAGTACTCTGCACTCGTATTAATACATGCTGCCTCTCTGTGGCTGAAGTCAAGTATATGAATGTCAGCATCTGATTAGACACACATACGCACTGTCAGTTCGTTAAAAGCATTACAAACTCTTGTATTGGCCAACTTAACCTATGTACAGCAAATTTGGTTCTCCCATTCATTACCATATTTCTCTATATCTAAAGGTCAAATATTCACCCAGACAATGATTCCTTGCTTTCCACACACAGCATCTTGAAAGCATGTGGAAGAGTTTTTAAAAAGTTGAAGTACTACATAAAAATAATTAAATTAACTAGTGGTTACACTATGTATTTAGACCCAAATAGTTCAATGCTGCTTAACTTTTAAGTCTTTGTAAGAGTTTTAATCCCCAAATCATTGCAATTTTGATAAAAATTTGATAAAAAATAACTAATTATAAAAACTTCGCTCCTGCAACGTTCAGACAGTAAGTTTGGCAACAATACCTTGCTCAAATGGGTTCTGCCTATTAAGAAAAAAAAGCTTCCACAGCAAAACTCTTCAACTTTTCCCCTTCCTTTTATGTCCCAAGATTTTTAGAAATTTGAACAGACAGCACTGCTGACAAGCCTCAAAGATTAATGTTTGCTTAGTTCTGCCACAGAGAAATTTAAAGTAGAGGGAAAATTCAACCCTTTCCAAGAACAATGCTCCCCCTCTTGCATCAATAGCTTCACACATTCTAGCACTCCCCTGCCCTCAATTTGTGATGTTTAAAAGCAAAAATAATGCAAAAGGCATATCTGCATCTGACTCTTCCAAAATGAAAGGTACAAAAATGTTTGGAAAAGTACATTTGTCTACACATTTATTTATATAGAACCAGCACTATGGAAATTTTCTTTTTTAATAACCATAGGAAAGGTTAATTTCATGTCAGTTTCTGACATAAACTAGGAATACTGCTGACAAACAGGTAAAAATTTGGCATATTTGAGAAACTAATTTGGTCTCTAACAACTACTGTTTTAGAATATTTTGCAGCTTGACTGAACACTGTTGTCTGTACTTGAAGGTAGTTTTTTTTAAGGTCATAAAGTCTACATGCTCCTGCAATAGATGGTATTTTAAAGCTTTAGTGCCAAATTCATGTATTCAGAATTTAAATCCTAAGAATGGACTGAAATTATAAAATAAAATGAAACAATATGCAGCAATACACAACCACAAGAATATGACTACTTCTTGTTGTCTCTTTAAATCAATCCTACAAGCTCTAAAACATCTCCATGTTAAGAATGTTAAGAAATAAGGTTTATTGAGCAGGCCTCAGGGATGAGGGAACAAGCAAAGAAAATGTATCTATGTCAAAGAAGCTGGCAAACTCAGAAGGAGTTACTCTGCCACATAAACAAACTGCCTAATATGCATTCAGCTGTAGAGTATCGTGGTATTCAAACACAGTTTTGCCAGCATAGGGAAACAGTTATCCTATGACATACTACCTGAACACCAGCATCAGCAATAGTTCCCATATCTAGGTCAGAGGGTGAAGCACAGCTCAGCTTTGTAATAAGAGAGCACTTGACAACGCCACACAAAACCCTGACAAAGCCCCATTAACATGTGAGATCTTTTAAAGGATGAGGGCTTGAACATGAGCCATTCAGAAAAATTTGTCCACATATCCTCATGGTTATTGGCTTTGTGCAGGTAAGTACGTAAGTCATATTCTCTCGTGTATTAGATACATGTTACACCCAGCACAGTTATCAACCAGAGACCACTGATAAGTATCAAAAGACTGACAAAACTCTTTTTTGCTCATTGCACTGTATGAAACAGGAAGTGACAGGAACTGGTAAAGAGGAAGAAATAAACACTACCTCAGATGGTATTAGGCATGTTGAGTGGCACAAACCAACAACCAAAAACATTAAGACGTGGAAAAGCAAAGCTTGTTAAACTACCTTTATTGCTAACCTGGAGAGTCCACTGAGTCAGTTTTGTCCCTGACACACAGAACTGCCATTGACAGCACTCACACCATGCTGGTGCACCTGGTGGGCAACCAAGAGGGCAACCTCCCAACAAACAGCCTTTACTATTTCTTACACTGCTGGCTCTTTCATACTCATGGAAGAAAAAAGAGCATTCTGCAGTCAGAACAGTATTCTGGAAAGTGACTGTCACTCCTCCTTACCTATTATGCTAAGGCTCCATATTAGATACAAAACACTTTAAAGATCCTTTTCCCCCAACCACAGTGGTTTGTGTATTGAGCAATGGAAATTAAATATTACTTACTCTAAAAATACTAGCAACAAGAGGAATTTTACACTGTACATGCCGCTTCTTTTCACAACTTTGGTAACCAACATACTACAGCATCAGATGCAAGACTCCCATTTCCACTACAGTTATCACAGGGAGCTCAGTGGTCACCTATGTCCAGTTAAGATAGTTGATTATCAGTCATGCCAGCTGTGGTGGTAGCAGCAATCAATGCAACGTAAGTATCCATATAATCACCTCCCTTATGGGGCATATTTTTCAGCCTAATGAAACCTGTCTCTGCTGCCACAGCCTAGTGAAAAATGTCTCTGCTGCCATGGCCCAAGCTAGCACTGATCCTTCAAGTAAGGTCATTTAAACACACCATGAGTCTCATCATGACCCTGCAGACACACCATTCTATGCAAAATTGACAGCTAAGTTAAATGGACTGTCCTTTGAAATTCCTAGTTGGTCTTCTCTGAACTTACCTCAAAAAGGTGTTGTAAAGGACTGGATTTTAGCTTTTCTTTGTTGCCAAAGCATTGAAAACCAACACCCAATAAGCCTTGAATAACAATTAAACGCAGAGTTAGACAACAGCGTAGAGTGTATTGTTTTGTTGTTTTCATAAGCAAGTCTAGTCTTAACATTGTAATAAAACCAATGCCTTACATTTTTAAAAAATAATGGTGTATGCTACAAAAACGAATCAAAAGCATAACCTGTTATTCCACTGCATTACAAAACCCCCAAAACTATAATAGCTAGAAACTAGTAAGAAATACTGATTATTTTCCAATTCCTCATAAATAGAATTTGTTTCTGGACTTGTAGAGAAAATTCTCTTTTACACAGTAAGCAGCTGTACATGAAAAGCCACACAGTGGAAACCGTACCGCAACAAAACATGCTCAAAACTCCTTGTTTTGCTTCCTCCCCCAGCAGTATTACCATTTCAAGGACAATAGAAAATGGGCCACAATATGGTATTCCACATACCGCTCATGCAATATTTTCAAAGAAACTTTTTGCTGCATGCTGAGAATATGCAGCTTTTTTCAAGTATCCAGTTTGGCTTTAGCACTTTCCAAAAGCCATCTGAAAGGGCAAGAAATCCAAATCCCAATCTTTTTGTTTAAATCAAAAAAGCCCATTAACTGCTTCAGTAATCTAGCAATATTAACCCTGCAACCTCTTAGATTATCTGAGGCTGCTTTTAAGACTGCCTCATTTCTCTGAGCTGACAAGGACCAGGACTGATGTGAAGCCAGCATCTGAGGAATAGGTATGCAGGTATCCCTTTGAAAAGCCCTCTGTATCTGAACAAATAGTACTGTCTCAAGAAATTCCCTCTTTGAAACGCCGGATACAGCAGAAGCTGTGGCAGAAGGTAAGAAAAACAAGTTAGCATCTAGGAAATAAAATCAGTCTAATCCTATTCAAAGGGAGTTTCTTTCAGGACAGCTTGTTCTATAAGCAATCAGCTTGATTTCCTAATGATCTCTCTTGAGATATTAGTGTATCTACATATTCCACTTCTCAATGCTGGCTTCACACTCCAACCTCCAGCAAGACTGCCAGTTTTTATTCAACCTAAACGCATCCTTCCACACATTTCTGTCTTCCCCGAACTATCCCCAACCCTTGTTGTACTTGCCAATTACTGGCAAGATGCAGCATGTGTTGGGACTGATTCCGATTTACATGTGCTGACTGGTTAGCCAGGAGGCTAAACACAGAAGTTAACTTTCTCTCCCAGAGGGCATTACATTGTATTTCTACCCCTACTCAGCTGCCAACTGTCACAATACCAAAAGAAATTTGTTCTCTTGGAGACATTTTTCTTTGTCAGATCTGGCTGAAGCTGGCCAATGGGTTCAAAATTTATTAGGAGCAGAACGACAGGAAGACAGAGGGAAAGACAAGTGTGACTGCATAAGCTTTGTTACCTTAAGAAACCTGCCCCAAAACTGTCTAAAGGTTGAGGACTTCTCTGCCATGTTTCAGCAAAATATTTTTTCAATTATTACGTTTTAAAACCTCTGACAATAGCAGCTGTAATAGATATGCCGACAGATTGTTAATTATAGCACTGCTTCTGGGAAAGGACCATTATCATAATATTCCTATGCTATAATTTTGTGAAGCATGACTATATTATTTGTTATAAAACTTGGCATACATTTGAGCTGAGCCAGCCCAAATAAAGAGAGCAGCCATTTTTGAAAGAAATAGTTGGAACTGCTACGTTAAAAGCATGATTCTAACAGTTGTGGGCTGGACAACAGGTACATAAGTAAGTAACAGGCATTGTGATCTTTACACTTTCAGGAAATTTTGTATTAAAATACAGAAAATTCATGATAGACTTAGAAAGTACAATTTAGTATATTCAAAGACGGAGTGAAAGAGGCTGGCTGAGAAGCCCTTTACCCACATTGCATTTCATTGCTTAATTGTCATTGCCACACTCATTATACAATAGACAGTTTTATCACTATGCTAAGGGGCAAAAATGAATGAAATATGCAATGATGAAATTTACTGAACTTTAGGTGAACTCATTCTGTATTCAATTCCAAAGAAAAAAAAAAATTCTAAGTGAAGCAAAACTCTGTTATAAACTGCTGTTTGATCAGAAACAGGATCAGGAAAATCAGCTGTGGAGGAAATAATTTAACAAAGGAAAAAATACTCTATTACTGCTCTCACAGTCATAAGAACGTTACACTCAACTGTCTAAAAGGCAGGAATTTTCTCTAGAGGGAGAACAGGTAGAACTGAATATATGATAGTTATGTTACCTACGCTGCTGAATCTGAATATATAAATGGAACAGAAGTAGGGTATTTACAGTACATTTTCTACCCAGCTCCATTCATAACATTGATTTTCCCATAAACAGTGGCGCCAGTGAAACAGGAGGAGGCAGCATAAGGGCTGGAATGAGCAAAAGTGACTGCTTAACAGACACTGCACTTTGTGTTTGCCATGTAAAAATAAATACATGGACGTTGTTTCCAGAACTTACTGGAAAAGGTGTGGGGGAGTTCTACAGTCTTCACAGGTGTACCAGCTTTCAGGAATGAGGAAGGGGGCATGATTACCTTTTTTTAAAAACAGCTTTTGGGAGGACATTCGAAAAACAGAGGAGAATACGGATGAATTTAAAATGCAAGATTAACGACAGAAATCAACAAAGTTTTGAATCCTATGGATGGGTCAACTGGCACGTTAGAGGGATATTTACAGATCCAGCAATTGGACATGAATGATCTCTGGTCAGGTAATAAATATCAAGCCTTGCTAGGCTGCACATGAAAGAATTTTTCAGTCCTCACTTAACTGATACCATAGATCTTGAGTTGGAAGGGGACCCGTAAGAATCACAGAGTCCAAACCTCTGCTCCTTGCAGGGCTCCCCAACACTAAAACCAAACATCAACCCACTCCCAGCTGTTCTCAAGCTCAGCTGCTTTAGGCTACAGCCGCAGTTTGTACTGGGACAGGGTTAAAGGGGTTTGAGTCTGTATTGGGAAGAGGCCAGGAGGTCCAGCTTGTATTGGACTGGGCCCAGACTGTACTGAGAGGGAGTCAGAGGATACAGTTTGTAATGGGAAGGGGCCCAGTTCCTACTGAGATAAGGCCAGGGGATCCCATTTTTACTGGGATGAAGCCCTGTTTGTACTGGGAGAAGGCCAGGGAGATCCAGTTTTTACGGGGACTAAGCAAAGACTGTACCATAAACAGAGCTAGGAATTCCAGTTTGTATTGCAACAGGTCCCAGTCTGTACTGAGACAAGGCCAGGTGTTCTAGTTTGTACTGGGACTGGACCTGGTCTGTACTGGTAAGGGGCCAAGGGATCCAGTTTGTACTGGGACAAAGTGCAGTCTACACTGGGAGGAGGCCAGGGGATCCAGTTTTTACAGGGCTGGGTGAAGACGGATGGACACTCCAGAAGAGGCAGGAGTGTGTATGTGCGTGCAGGCAAACTCACATGCATGCAAGAGTGATGGCCTTCAGGGCCTACTGCACATTCTCCACCTACACATCTCTCTTTCGCTACGTTTTTAAGGGAAACTGAGTATTTTGGGGGAAGCACTGTGATATCTTTAGTTACAAACTCTCCAGGCCTCAACTTGCCAAAATGCAGTTGCTGTGGAAGGTAATTATTCTCCATGAAAAATAAACTAGTTTTGACAGGGAACAACAAACAGATAAAGAAAACACACAAACACACACAAAGACAACCAAATATAAAATACACATTTTGTTACAATTGTTCTATTGATATGTGTACAGCTGTGGCAGATGGGGCAGGGAATATAGCACCAAAAGATGAGGAAAAGGCTGAGGTACTTAATGCCTTCTTTGCCTCAGTCTTTAATAGCAAGACCAGTTACCCTCAGACTCCTGAGCTGGAAGACAGGGACAAGAAGCAGAATGAAGTCCCCACAGCCCAGAAGGAAAAAGTTAATGACGTGCTGCTCCACTTGGATTCATACAAGTCTGTGGGGCTGGATGGGATCCACCCAAGGGTATTCAGGGAGCTGGTGGGGGAGCCACCATTTATCAACAGTACTGGCTAACTGGAGAGGTCCCAGAAGGCTGGACGTTAGCCGATATGATGCCCCAGAACGGGCTGGAAGGAGGATCCGGGAACCTGCAGGCTGTCAGCCTGACCTCAGCGCCGGGGAAGGTTGTGGAGCAGGTCACCCTGAGGCCATCACACAGCATGTGCAGGACAACTGGGGATCGGGCCGCGCCAGCAGGGGTTATGAAAGGCAGGTCCTGCCTGACTGACCTGATCTCCTATGACAAGGTGACCTGCCTAGCGGAGGAGGGAAAGGCTGTGGATGTTTTCTCTACCTGGGCCTTAGCAAAGCCTTTGACACCGTTTCCCACAGCATTCTCCTGGGGAAACTGGCTGCTCATGGCTTGGATGGTGCACTCTACACCCAGTAAAAAACTGGCTGATGGCCGAGGCCAAAGAGTGGTGGTGAATGGAGTTAACTCCGGTTGGTGACTGGTCACAAGTGGTGTTCCCCAGGGCTCAGCACTGGGGCCAGTCCTGTTTCATGTCTTTATCGATGATCTGAATAAGGGGATCGAGTGCACCCTCAGTAAGTTTGCAGATGACACCTGGCTGGGGGGCAGTGTTGATCTGCTTGCGGGCAGGGGGGCTCTGCAGGGGGCTCTGGACAGGCTGGACAGACAGGCCGAGGCCAGCTGTATGAAATTCAATGAAGCGAAGTGCCAGGTGCTGCCCTTGGGTCACACCAGCCCCAGGCAGCGCTACAGGCCTGGGGAAGGGTGGCTGGGAACTGCCTGGGGGAAAGGACCTGGGGGTGCTGGTCAACAGCCGGCTGAACATGAGCCAGCAGTGTGCCCAGGTGGCCGAGGGGGCCGACAGCATCCTGGCTTGTGTCAGACACAGTGTGGCCGGCAGGACCAGGGCAGTGACTGTCCCCCCGTACTGGGCACTGGTGAGGCCGCCCCTTGAACCCTGGGTGCAGGTTTGGGCCCCTCACTGCCAGACAGACACTGAGGTGCTGGAGCGTGCCCAGAGCAGGGCAGCGGAGCTGGGGAAGGGGCTGGAGCACAAGTCTGATGAGCAGCAGCTGAGGGAACTGGGGCTGTTTAGCCTGGAGGGAAGGAGGCTGAGGGGAGACCTTATCGCTCTCTACAACTACCTGAAAGGAGGCTGTAGGCAGGTGGGGGTCGGTCTCTCTTCCCAGATAACAAGTGACAGGACAAGAAGAAATTTCCTCAAGCTATACCAAGGGAGGTTTAAACTGGATATTAGGAAAAATTTGTTTCCCTAATGGTTTATCAAGCATTGGAACAGGCTGCCCAGGGAAGTGGTGGATTCACCATCCCTGGAAGTATTTAAAAAATATGTAGATATGGTGCTTAGGGTCATGGTTTAGTGGTGGACTTGGCAGTCCTGGGTTAATGGTTGGACTTTATGATCTCAGAAGTATTTTCCAACCTAAAGGATTCTATAGGTAAATTAGCAAGCTTACTCTTCCAGACTGTTACACATACAAAATCTGCACAAGCAGGACAGCATCACAGTAGACATGCAACAGCTATAGTAATATGTACACATTTAATCTGGAGGCAGCAACAGAAATCTGTTCAGCTGTGATAGCTCCAAAGGTATAACCAGCACACTCAGGAAATATTTTTACTGCCCTTTAAAAATAAACCCCAAATTACACATACGTAATCTGAGAAAGGAGCTACTGAGGGACAGAGGGACTGTTGGGTAAACTTCCTCCTGTTATTTCTTGTACAGTAATATAGGTCATACTGCTGATGAATCAGTCTGGATTGTTTTGTTCATGTTTTAAGGAGATTAACTACACACTACATACATGGAAACATAATATTACTACTCTTCATGAGCCCAGAGTGAATCCAATGGGCCTGCAAAAACTGAATTGGAAACCTAGACCATATTATACAGTAGAAAAGGGAACAGGAGAAACAAATATTAAAACATACCAAACTGCATGCCCCAGTCACCAAGGTAATTTATTCTTATTACTTCATGTCCCAGTGCAACTTTGAGATTTGCTATAAAATTCCCTGGTAAGGAAACAAAATTGGCATTATTATTCAGTTGTAGATAGTCTCTCATGTCAACAAAAGTTTTTCTGGTTTTGCAGTCAGATGAACTACTCCACAAAATTTTCTAAAATACTTCACAACTAAAAGCAACAGGCCATGCATTTGAAAGGTGCCATGAAGTTTCTCACACAACAGTAAAAACATACACATGTATGTGCATGCACACACTACAAAGTACATTAATATGAAACACACTTTTTAAAGTCTTCTTGTATGCTCACAGATATGCGGCAGAATACGTAACTCCTGTCACAGTCAGGCAACCTCATACTAGGAGGTTAAGCAAGTACTCAAAATACACAAACTACTGTTAACTGTGACATTAAATAGAGAACATCAAGTCCTGAATCTCTATATACTGCTGGAGCAGTACTGAGCTCTGCACTTAACACACTATGTCTCTGATATGCTCCAAACTTACCATACCAGATAAGCACATCTTGGTTCTAACTGTTATTACAACAAAAAACCTTCATTTTTCACCTGAGCTTAGCTACAATCACAGAATTACAAAGAAGAAATACCCACATCCTTTCCTTTATTTTCTTGTGCTTCAAGGATACCTTTGAATTAAAATACTGATGTAAAAGGATGCAGAAAGCTTTCTTTTCTTCTCTTATGTAAAACTGTATTACAGTTTGCAATGACTTTTGATTCCATTCTCTATAGTCAATTCGTTCTCTTATTATTGGACAAACATTGATCTACAGAAAAAATTTTAAAAGTGATTTTTTTCTACAGCAAAGGGTCCAGAAACAGAACATAAAGAGCCCAAAATACCTGACTTCACTCATCTATCAGTCCATGAAGAGGCATAATTATTAACTTTATGTAATGAATAATTATACATAAATACATTAAGTATAATTAAAACCTAATACATTATTAGCTGTACAGATGCTGTGTTAGTAATACTGGTATAAAGTAATTAACATATAAAAGCAAGCTTTTTGCAAGACAGTCACCAAAACATAACTACCTGACTGCTCTGCAGTCCAGTGCAAATTGGAAATTTAAAATTCAAAGGACTCTCATGACACCTCAATGAAAACTGCCCTGGGTGTCTTTGTAGAACAATTTTAAACTACTTCATTTAATGTTCACAGTCATAAAACTGTATTACGTGCAACTTAATAAATCTGCCAGCACCACGCCGCACTCCTTTCTTCACCGGATAATGAGCAAAAGGGTTTTAATTAGCAAGTTGAGCCTGACACAGCCACACCACTAGAAGAGTGAAAGGTTACCAGTGTTCCCCTGTCAAGTTAAAGAGGAAGACAAAGAAGCCCTTTTAAGAGGCAGTTAAATGTGTACTTACCTACTATTGTGGAACGCAAATGTCCTATGTGAAACCTTTTGGCAATATTAGGGGAGCTGTAACAAATTTTCACAAATAATGTTTGTTTAATGTACAAGACTGCCAGATCACCAAGTCAAAAGAATTCAGCTCACGAACATTGCAAAAGAACTGAAATAAACCCACCATTTTCAATTCTCCCTTAAAATTCCCTGATTAGCTTCTGTTCTAGACAGCAAATTTTCCTATTCAACCAGCTTTACCTCCAGTATCAGCTAACAGCCAGTGTTTTAGGGAAAAAGAAACCACAAACAACCTCACTCACAACAAAGAAGCCCCCAGAACCCAACCATACTAGCAACAAAGGACTTACACTGCCTTCTCAGTTTTGACATATCTTGGACATGTGGATCACTCTCCTCATACCTTTATTAGAAATAAATCTGATACCAGGACAGGTGACCTTGTGTACAATCTAAAAAGTAACTAAAATCACATCATCTTCTGCCAACAATGCCCCTCCAAAAAACCCCCCATACCCATAATTGTTTGTCTCCTGATAATAAAATGGAAGTTCAACTATGAAAATTCACCCTCCAAATTCATGCCAAGTGCTTACTTTCTGTGACTATGGAAGCCTGCTGAGGGAGTATAAGTGAATAAAAATATTTATACATAAAGAGATCCAAGTCAGCCACTTTTCATTTCATGAGTAGGTGACGATGAACAAAATTGCACTGGATAGAAATTTTGGGGCCAGCAACCAAGAAGATTTAGCAAGACAAATGCCTGTCTGCTTCAGCAAGTCAGGGAGGAAGGTTTTAAGGTGAAAAAAGAAACAGGTTAGTGGCTGAAAATTCAGATCATGTTTCTTGATAACAAAATAAAAGGAGCCTACTTAAAATCTGAATGCTATTATGCACTAAATGAGAATATTCTCAGTGGAGGGTAGTGTGAGGCATGAACTGTTTAAATATCAGAAATACATTCTGCTAAAAAGCCTCAATTCCCTAAATATAACTTATACGCTACTTGGCAAATATATTGGAGTATCAAATACAGCTGAATATAATACCGTAAATATGATTTAACTTCACAGGCATCATACATTACAGCAATGAATATCAATCAGCAAAATATCAACAAGCAGACAAGGCAATTTTCTCAAAGGACTCATCACGTGCTTACCTGAACTCAATCACTGCCTTTTGTCTAGGCACTGCAGAGAAAAGTTCACTCTTCAGTCCATACTCTAAGCCATCTTTCAACACCTGATGCAACACAGTCTAAACCATAAGGAAGATTAAAAAAGAAAATGTGTTTCAACAGCAGAAAGTGCGATCAGCAAAACAAAACCAATCACACAAGAGACTGATCCCACAGCCTTTATTCACATTAGCAGTTAGATGGCTGGTCTGCCAAGCAACCAAGATCTCATACCCAGATGAAAATGCCATTAACTTTTGAAAGCTGTATCTGATCAATTTAAAAAGTTAGAGAACTTATAGGCAGAGTTTTGGTGAAAATCAAGGCTGAATCTGGTAAAAACTTAAAAGGAATTGGAAAGCCTAGTTTTCACTAAAATCATTGTTTAGTTACATAAAATGAAAGGGCAAGAGAGTAACCTCAGGGTAACTGGTGGACAGAAAAGAAAATGCAAGTCTAAGCACATGGGTAGAACAGTGACCTCACATAAAAAGGAGTTCTCACGTAAATATGAGTGTTACCTTATGCTAACCAGGACCCTCATCTATCCTAAACTCAGGTAACACATTTTAAAATAAAAAGTACCTTGTAGAACTAGACCATAGGTTTGGGTGAAAAAGTAGGAGAGCTTATGAGCAGTAGACTTCACTAGAGAATCTACCTCATTGTGCAGCCAAATGTTCTCAGCGAGTTTTTGTTGTTATTATTATTAATTAATTAAAAAAAAAACAACCCTACACAGCAGATTTCTAAGCTTCCTCAAAAGCAACATCTTCCCATGAATACATCTTATCTAGGCACACTTCGAGGTGTTTGGCCATTTCTTTGAAATTCCTAGGAATATCCAAGCATTTTGTCAAAGTGTAATACATAGGGGATACCAGATGTGCACAGCACAACAGATCATGCAGCTCCAACCCTTTGGGACGCATCAGACCTCCCACATATTCCTCGTGACTGAGGGCCTACAAGAAATCCAATGAGCATTACCACACATATGCAGGTCACCTGAATAGCACACAAACACATCTCTTTCGCTTCAGGAAATCTCACAAAAATGTACGGGAGTTCTAGTCTTCATGATTTTCACTAAAGGCAATTTATGAGACAAAACAACTACTAAAGAATCCTCTCCATCAGTTCACTGCAGGTAGACTGCAACAACAGCTCATGGAAGGTTTGGTCATACATAACTAACAGCATATTTAAACATCAACCAGTGGTTTAAATGACAGAGACAAAAGAGTCTATTAGATAATAGCTTACCCCTAATTCACATGTGGTTAATTTTCTAAGACTACAGTATCATTTTCCACAAGAGTTGCTAAGCCTATGGATTAAGGCCATGAAAAACATCACAATGTAGCTTGCTCCACAAGTTAGTTGAACTGGCTTAGCAAAGTTTTCAGTCAGTCCCCAGACTAACAGCACCAACCATCCACTCCCCTTTATGAAGCTCCTGCAAATAATCCAAAGTACAACTGAGACACTACTCTTACAGACTGAGTGGTATCTTCCTTTCATTAAATTACTGCTTTAACAAACACAGCGTTCAATTTCAGTCAGGCATTTGACTTTGAGGAATACATCTTCCCTTTTTATTTATGTATTTATTTATTTTGTTTTAGCAACGTATGTAATGATAGCTTTGCTATCAAATACTTTTATTTTGCATATCTTTTTCTAATTTAAACAAAAATCTTTACATGTAAGACCAAAACTTTTGAGTTGTATATTGTAGAAACTAAAAGCAGATGCCAAGCTTAGAGAGGAGTTATGATCAACAGCAAACAGTAGGTACACTGTTGCCTCATAAGGATAAACTTTTGTGAGCCTTATTCCAAGTATTAGGCCTACATAACAAATCAGTAACAGGGATCCTTGAAGAGAACTTAGCAAAAGAGTTTCACACAGAAAACAACTGTTTAAAACAGTAAATGTTCTATAGTTTTACACTGAGGAATTTACTTTTACCTTAACGCACCTGAAATATAGTACTCACCTTTGCTAACAATTCCCTGTTTATCATGAAGTTCACTGTTCCTGGACCAGCGCTGATTTCACTGACTACAGCATCACATTTTAGCTAAAAAACCAAAAAGAAACAGAAACTCTACATGAAAATATATGAACTGGAAAACTGTAATTCAATGCACTATAAGTATTAATTTAATCCACTACAAATGCTAAATGTTATTTATCAGTTTGAAGCAACCACAAATAGATCATTTAATCAATCCTGTTGCAAAAGGGATGATTTTATTATTTCAAATTCATACTTAACAGCTCTGAACATAGCTCAGCCTGAAATGTCACACGTCTATTTTAGCTCAGCCCCTGCATGTGTACAGCCTGTGTAGTGGTTGATCTCTTTGTATACACAAAACCTGAGGCACATTTGACAACTTACACAGTACCTGACAGCACTTGAAAAACAAAAAGAAAAAAATCAAGATCAATGTCTTGAAAGAAAACCTGAGACAGAAGTTTTGGACTGCTGTTTCTTGAAGTTTCTGACTTTAACGCAACGTTCTGCAGTATCCAGTGATATAAAATAAAGATGTTAAAGGCCAATTTATTAAAAATTTCATTTACAGTTTCCGTAAGAGACATGTTTTGAAAATTCTGAACCCATAATGAATATTTGGGCACCCAACCCCTAATTTCAACCTCCTCTTTACACAAGTTTTCATCTCTTCACAGGCTGGGAGTTTTGGATCTCAACCTGTCAGGTACGAAAGTTTAATAAGGAACTAGCTGGTTTTAATAGCCAAGAAATTGTCTTGTAGAAAAAAAAGGGAAGGGGGTGAAAAGCGTATAAAAGATGACACACTCACTTTATCAATTGATTAACATCTTTGAGAGAGGCAAGCTCTACGTTCCTACTGAAGCTCATCAGGATGAAGAAGTTCTACCCCTGTGCTACATCTCCAGCTTAGACACTAACTTAACCAGGAGTTAAAATCACAGTTAGCCTTGAAGTTATTTAACATTCACAAGCTCCAATAACAACAAACTCCAATGTTTATTCACAAGCTACATAAAAAAATATTTCTCGTACTGACTCTGGATTTCCCACCTTATCCTTTTATGAAAGGTCCTTTTTGTGTATGGAGCAGAGAGAAAACAGAAATTCCCATTGGACTTTCTCCATACCATTTGTTCTGCTAAACGTTTTCTACGTAATCTGTCATTTGTCATCTCAGTGGTTTTTATCTCTCTTTAATGAGTGCTTATCTGGCCTCTTCATAGCTTTAACAACCTCTCCTCTAAGTGCCTTGTGGTTCTTTAGTAACCATATCTCCCGGTGCCTAAGGCTTGGACCAGAGTGCCCCTACACTGTAGAGAGACATAAAACCCCCACAAAACAATGTCCCCTCCACAAAGAACTAACAGTCCAAAGATGAAACAAGAAGCACCAGCCAGATGAAATCAAAAGCTCATGGAGACAAGACAGTTCTGACCTTTCTGACAGACAATTCTCAGCACACCAGAGCATGTTACATTTCATTCAGTGTCATGTTGCCTTATTATTTAGTCTATTTTAGCCAACAAGAAAAATTTCTCTCTCTTCTGCCTAACCTAAATATCTGTATTTCAAATAGTGACCTATTTACTCAGAGGTGACTAAGAACATACTGTCGAACCTTGAGGCACTCCACCAACTCTCTATCATGACAAAAACTCGTAACTGCCTATGTTTTTCTGTCTTGTTTTTGATATGCGGTCATATTTTGTTAATTTCTACATTGCCTACCTTCTTTGTGGATGCAATAACCAGTCTAAACAAATACTAATTGCATCTCCTTTATTCACTACCCAAGAAAAAACATTCCCAAGAGATTAATGGAATATTTTTTCTTTTGTCTGATCAGCACGCTCTGTTCAGTTTTGGGGCTTATATTGATGGTCTCATCTTCTTTACTGTTAAAATTGCTCTTCCATGTAAAGATGTAGGGCTAAGCGTCCCAGGTTTATTTAATGAGTCACAAACAACAAAGGAGAGGGACAATGTCCAGCTTTCTGAACACTGGGAACTGCAGCTATTTTTAAAGTGACAGGGTAGATACAAGGAAAAAAACCTTTTTACTGTGATGTTACAATCATTGGAACAGATTGCTCAGGGAGACTGTCAAATCCCTGAAGGCTTTCAGCACCCGTTAAGATTTCAACAGACCTCAGCAACCTCATCGAAAAACCCTCAACAACCTGCGCTGCAGAGATGGGAACAGATAACATCTTGAGGTCCTTTCCAACTTTAATTATTTTATGGTTCTAGATCATCTTTAAGTTGTTTCAGAACTTTTTGTTGTACACCTGTGCATCATCTGTTGTTCTTTCACCTGAATCAGAATATTAATCTGCTTCAAGAACGGGTCCAAGATATGAACCTCTTCAACATCTCAGCACTAAAGAATGACGTGGAGAAATAGATTAGCTTCTAAGCATATGGCAACTGTTTTTATTTCTTCTTTTTAAATCCTGATCATGCTATAGCAACCCAACTGATTCATTCTCAAGCTTGCTCTTTCTGAGGCTGATGAAGAATCACTTGCACTTTCATTATTCAATCTAGCTCCGCTTTCCAACTAACTTTGCCACAATTTTCTAGTTTATATTCCTCTGCATTGGCATCAGCAACACATTTTTAGATTGTAAGGTAGTTGGATTTTTTAGCACAAATGATCCCTCAAACCCCAACATCACCTTTCTGATCCCACTTTTGTCCACCACACATGCCAACTTCTCCAAATTTTTATTTCCTTCCATTTCTTCACGGTTTGTGTCACTTCTGTAGACCTTGTTTTGCATGCTCCTTTTTTATGCTATAGCTAGTCTTAACACCTCAGCTACTGTCATTTCTCAGCCTAAAATATATGAAAAAATTGCTGTTCTAAGAAACCTCAGTCTTAAGCAGTTAGGGATTTGGAAGTCTGGCCTGTTTGTCCCACAGGCTAAATTCACCCATTGCCATTCTAGTGCTGGATTTTGCAGTCTTTGGTTTTCCAATCCACTGCATACTCAATTTCTTCCTAAAGTGCTAGGCAACAGTACAGACCACAGCATACCCTTCAGATACCTTCCTAACTTCACAAATGTTGTTTATTCTAATTTAAAGAACGAAGTTAAAATTTCTTAGAAACTAAGTATCCTTTATTGGCAGCGCTGGGTGCATGAGGGATCGCTCCACCGAAGTCATGCACACCGAGGGAACCCCTCAGCCCCCTCCTTATACCAGTCACTCATGCCTATTCATCAAGTTTGCAGGAACTCATTAACATATCTCACACCTGGACAATCAGCACATTCCGTTCAAGGACCCAGCACATCTTCAAGTTAACATTAACATATCTTGTGCCTGGACAATGTCCTTGAGGAATTGTCTCTGCGCAGACTCTATTCCTTAGCGGTCATGTTTAAAGTCTCCATCTTCGCCACGTTGCATGTACAACAGGAATCTAAGACAAAATGTCCCTTTTTAAAGATAACCAACCCAAGGACTTAGCAGTCTGTGCATCATCATGTTGCAGTAAGGATCCCTGGACATCTCCCGACCCTAACTAAACATAGGCGCGTCAATCCTTTAGACAAGTGGTACAGCATTCACCATTCATTCCCCCTTTTTCTAACAGCTATTGTAAATTCTTTTACAAATACAGAAAATCATCGTATTTTATGATCATTCTTCGACAACACCAAATAGAACACTGAAGTAATATACATATTAATATTCCTAAAACTACTACGATAAGTATTATAACAAAAGCATGCTTTAACCATTCTAAATTAGGTAACCATGAAGTCAGTTTGATCCATATAGCTTCAAAACTCCATGAGAAATTGTCTCTAGTAATTTCATGCAAAACCTGAACCTTGTTCTGTATCTTAAGGATGTCTGTTTCAATTTGATTACTTTGGTCTATGTATACACAACAACTTTGGTTTATTATCATACATACTCCCCCTTCCTTTAAGGTAATTAAGTCTAGGGCCATTCTGTCTTGAAGTACTACCTTACTCAAAGATTTTACTTCCTGGTTTAATCGGCTGATTGCATCTGTTGTTAAATTAAACATCGGTTCAATTTCTGCCGACATATTTACCACAGTCTTTTCTAATTCACTAGCTCCACCACGGAATAAACCACCTAACAAAACTGTGGTATGCAGTATGTCTCACAACAATGGGGTTTTCACTTCTCTTTACACGTCTCCAGACATTATGATAAGGTTTGTGGAGGTGGAGATGTTTGGTTATAAATTCGATCTTGGGTGGTTAAGTATCCTCTGGTACACATACCTGACCATCCTGGGGGAAGTTGTTCTCTGCTAAATCCATCCCCACATAACCACCAATATCCTTGGGGAAGTTTGCAAGGTCCATGTCTTGCAGTTAAATTTGCTCCTAAGAATCTCCCTGCTTTATACCAACCACAGGCCCAATTAGCATCTTGTCCTGATGGATTGTAACCTTGTAATTGGGTATTATTACAAAAATCTATTACTGTTATGTTTCCAATTTGATCCACATTCCAATTTCCTACATAGACGGTAGGTAAGAATTTATCCAATAATAAATAAATGGTAAATAAGAATTTATCCAATAATCATTCCATCCATCTGATTGGAAACAAGTGTTTTGTCCTGGATTACCAGGTCATGGTCCTCCTGTTTTACTTCAAGCTTTCCAATGGCAGTTATTATCACTTTTCATAAATACCGTGGTGGTTAGATTTAATATTTGTAAATCAAATCTAGGACCCAACTTATAAGTTTTGTTATCATATAGACAGTATCCTTTACCATTGCCTGGCTTTTTCCAAAAGTCTGGCCATGTAGGCCATTTGCCATCTAGATAATTCCAGTTTTGGGAGGCCACGCCATACAGGGGTGTTATCAGGCCTCCCTTAGGAAGAGAGGTACATATCCAACATTCCTTAGCTTTCGTGGCATTAACAATTCTTTGGAGTGTTTGAAGACCGGTATTGTTTATCCATGCTTCAGTTTCTAAAATCTCTACAGTTATTACAATTAAGATCAGAATAACCCTACACAAATATCCCTGATCCTTTTGACAGTCCATTATGTTTCTAGAAGTTATTACAACTACAGAAATTATTACTACTACAATTAAGATCTAATAGCAGGTTCATGGGTCCTGCTGAGGTGATGGCCCATGATTTCTCAGGAGCTTTCTTTATCCGCAAATAAGTGAATCCAGGCTGGTTGTTCTTTAATCTTGATAGCAGTATGAGTTGTCAGCAACACTTGATACGGTCCATTCCATTTTCCCTCTAGGGGTTGTCCTGCTACCAGGTTTAAAGGAGTGGACTGGTTGATCTAACCCTCCGGCCCTTGTTTCCAATACTTGTTTAATTGTCGCTAAGAATCAAGAGCCAGGAGGTGGGCATTTAAATTTTTATGCCCCTTTAAGGTTGGGCCCAATTTGTGGCTGTGCATGCGTTTTTCATTGTGCAGTTTTGGTCAGGGTGTTAGCCTGAACCTCGACCAGGAAGGTCATCGACCAATTTGTCTCACCACAAACAATCTTTACCATTTGAAAAGATGGGAGCAGGAGATGACACTCTGCACGGTTTTGCTGTTCAGCCTTTGCATTATCGTGACTACAGTAACCATCAGTATGTGTTTCTGTGAGTGCTTTTGGTCACGCCGGTATAGAAGAGTGTGATCTCCTCCTCGCAATTCGTCCCAAATAGTGGAACTTGTGGGATATCAAAGGAGAGTGCAAGAGACTGTTCTATAAACAAAACGAAAATGTTGATCTCCAGCAAAGTTACCATGTGACTTGTTATTTATTTCTGTTCATCTTCGTCACTTCGTGAAGAGAAATACCAAGGACCAGGCACAGACTATCATGGAGGGAACAGATGGAGTTACCACCCCAACATTATTCAGGACTGTGCTGGATTCACGAGTGAAGAAGTCTGTTTTCACGTTACATGAGACTTTGCTGGACTGTTATTCTGTTATTCAATTTCTAGTTCATGTTTGTTAATAAATTGTTATTTGTTGTTTACTGGTTGTCAAGTGGTTCATTGAAGTTACTTTGCGTCAAACACACGGTTTTCAAAATAAATCCAAAGGGTTCAGTAATGCATATAATAATAACCTACAAAAACAAAACCTAAAACCAACACTTATAGCTGTATGTTTCACTTAAGTAATAATAAAAATCAATATTATTTAAATGAACTATAAACACTATAGTTTCTTAACACATTCCCTTTTTTTTTTTTAACATGCGTCACTATCATGGCTAGACTATAGAGATTTCACATGCGTGGTCTTTCCAGATTTTTCCAACACATTCCATGGGGCTTTAAAATTGCACATGCGCATGTTCAAAGGCATACACGGATCATTCATGTGATAAAAGATGGCTGCTGAGTGTCCAGATGAAGTCCCAGACCCATTTCCCGAGCTTACCACTCCGGTAAGTCTGTTAATGGTAACATTTATGGCACTATGGTCAAACGATAGGTCCCTGTTTTCAACGTAATGCTTTCTCACCACCAGACCGCCACGTCACCTGCCAGGGAAGAAGGGTCTAGAGTGCACATTTCCCCCTCTGAACATTCTGTAACATGAGTGTTCTCAAAACGTTTAACCTATATGGTTCATTAGAAAGGGGATCAAAACTTTTTTTTTTCTTCTTCCTGTTGTTGTTTAGGCAGAGGGTGCGTTTTTCTGTTGTCACACGTCAAGAACTTATGACGGAGGTGGAAAAGTATAAAAGGCGTTACCATATCCTCGTCTATGCATTCCTGAAGGTTGTTTTTGCTGCTATTCTATTTTTATTCTTACTCGGCCTACATTGTTATCTGAATTGTTAAGAGTCAATTGTTCCCAAATTCTTGTTGGCTATTAAATTGTTATTGTGTGTACATTTCGGCATACTACTCGAATTTGTTTAACTTGTTTAATCAAATTTGTTTAATTTGTTTAATCGGGTGAAACTATAGTAGCAAATTGCATGTTAGTTATAACGTGTTGAATTAATCTTATAAAACATGGAACAGCACATGGCAAAACCAGTAAGATGGCTAATCCACATAACAAATAAAATAGGATTTGTTTTACCCAGGGGCTCCTGAGAAGCCAGGAAAACAACTCAATATTCCAGTCTTTCCAAGTTCGGATGGGAACATGGGCTAACTTCCCTATCTCTGATGTGATTTGTTTAACTACCTCACCATTGTCATCAATTTTCAAACAACAATTGGAAACATTTAATTTACCACAAACACCTCCTTCTTCGGCTAGCCGGTAATTGAGAACCATCCTGTGTTGATAAATTGCATTTCACATTTGAGTTGCTTGGTCTGCCAATAAGTCAAGAGCTTTAGCTGTTTGATTAGTAATAATTTCCAAAACAGCCTGTAGACGAATGATACGATTCAGATTGTAGATAGGTTCTCAAGCACCGCTAAGGAGTTCATTAGGATTCCAAGTTGCAGGTCCATAATACTGTATGACACGTTGGGGTGTCCATTCATTTAATAAATATCGGTACCCCCCTTTTCTTGGGAGTTTGGAAAAAACAACTTGCCACTGTTGCCCTGGCTAATTTTCAAACACATTTCACATTACTGAGTCACCTGTTTTGTTACAGTATACAAGTTCCACCCTATCAATTTCTGATTTAGACTTTTATATAAATTACCAGCTCCCAATGCGTCTTATTATGTTCTGTTAGGGCTGTGGTCATATTAAATTGGATGGTACCACTATACGACCATCCCTCAAATAAGCCCACTTACTTATTTTATCATTCATGTCCTGAATTAGCTTTAAGTTTTCTTTAGAATAGTTTGGCTCCTGACCTGTACTTATAGTTTGGATTTTACTGTCTGGTATTAAGGATAATTCCTCCTTTCCTACCTCCTCTGCTACTCATCTGGCCTCATGGTCAGCCAGGCAGTTTCCAATTTCCAAATCAGTGCCTCAATGGGCCATCTTATGTTCTTCCTTCCTGGATGACTCTCTTATAATGGAGGGGGCCATTCCTCACATCAAGGTCTGGCATGGCCTATGTTCCCACCGCTCAGCGCCTACTGGGTTGCAGCCAGCAGCAGAGCTCAAGATTCTTCTTGGTGGCAAACACAGAGGCCAACCCAGTCTTGCCCTTGATTGTGGTAGGAAGCACCTGACCAACCTTATTCCTTGTACTTCGTTGCCAATGCAGAGTTTCACCTGCGCATCCCATAACAAGTCACTGTCATGGTAAAACACAGATTTATATTAGTAGAACTACTACAGAGTGTATTTTATCTCAGGTTTTGTGCCAATATCCCTCACAGCCCTGCTGACCAAGGGATATTGTTTTACCTGAACTAGGCAGGCCCTCCCCTTATCATTTTTACTGTAACAGGTAAAGCTTTTTTTTTTTTTTTTGCCTTACCTGGAATTTATTTCCAGACATACCTGGTTAAAGATTTCTTTCACTTCAGGGAGGTCCTCTTTTCCACGTAAAGATTTTGGTGAATTTGGCAATTGTTTTCTTAGTTTGTACTTTAAAGGTTTCAGGATGTTTTCCTGGTGGCCAGTAGCTCCCACAACTGTAACAAATTCTTTTCACTGAAGTTTAACACCAAATAAGTTGGTTTTGTATTCACTAAAAATTCCACCTCATTTTTCCTAGTCCCTAGTTCACCAGAGCCCCTTGTTGGTTCTTTAGCTTAGGGCAATCTCGCTTCCAGTGTCCACTTTCCCTACAATATGCTCATTCACTTCTGCCTGATATTCTTCCTCTGTCTCTGCTTCGTCTCCTGTACCAGTTTAGCACGACCCAGCTCTTCTTCCCTTACCTTCTGTACACGTCCCCTATTCCTTCTATCAACTTTTCTACATCAGGATTACCTAGTAAAAATCAACTCGTTCGAGTCCAGTCCTATTCATCACAACCAACTTTCAAACATCTACATTTCCCCATCAAAGATTCACCTTTATACTCCTCAGACCCACTGCCTGCCCTAAAGGGGCAGGTAACCGGTCCTGCTGTACTGCAAATGCTGCAGCAATTGGGGTGACATTGTCAGGTCCTTCTGCTCAATCGTCAGCAACGGCAACCCCCTCCTCCTCACCATCGGAAGGATTGGAGCAGGAGATGCTCTTCCTGCTCTGCAGGTTACACAAGCCTGCCTCTGCAACAGCACTTCTGTTTTAACTCTTTCTTACCCTGAATGCAAAACTGCTACTTGTTGCTTTAAATCTGTGTTCTTACATATCATGCCTGCGCAGGCAAGCAGAAAACACCCTGCCATGCGTCCACAGCATGACTCAGTCGCACATTCGAGGGGCTACAGGGGTTTGTACAAACTCACCCCAATACTTTAACACTTTCACAGGGTCTTTGATTCTCCACCCCACCCCCCCGCTTCAGATCTTACATACATTAGTACAAGTTTTTATCTTACAACGCGTTTCATTCTGGTTGCTCCACAGAAGGAACCACAACCTGAGCTATATTTTTTTTTTTTTTACACAAATATTTCAACAAGAACATCTTTCTAGTTTAGGTCTCAGGTTTTCCTAGTTTAGGTCTCAGGTTTTCTTTTTTGTTTGGTTTTTTTTGTGGGTTTTTTCTCCTATCCTTTTCTAGAGCCATAATCAAAGATCCAGTGGTGTTAATCCCACACTCCTTCTGTCACACAAACATATCTGCACACATTACTTCATCCCATTTACGTTAACTGTAATAAAACATTGTAATTCAGTGTTCCATTTAAGGGCCATGTCTCTCTGTCCCCTAACTTATACAGGGGCCACCACTGATTACAGTAATTAACCAAAGTTCTCTTATTCATGCTTCCCCCAGGCTGCCCCCCCCCCATTTCCTTCCAGTGACTTAAAACACATCCCAACAGACTCTTTCTTACTATTCCACCACTTTATCTCAATCGCTATCCCAGCCACAGACGACTCTAATTTCACTTACAGCTCTCTCTCTTGTCCCAAGGCGTCCAAACCTTACAGTTAGGGCGTTCCAATTTCTTGTCCCCCCCATACATATAATAATTCTTTACACCATATACACTTTAAAAAATATAGAGGTTCACATTCACCCCGCGGATGTTCAAGACAATAACCACATACCAACATTTATAATATACTTAATACAAAAATGTTCTCACATTTCCAGCATGAGTATAACAATTATTAATAACCATGTAATTATTAATTAAAAGGCCACTTTTCTCCACATTACAGCTTATAAAGCGGCCACCATTGATTACAATATTTTATCAATGTTTTCCTATTCGCATTTCCACCAGCAGATCCTCCAATATCCTTCCAATGACTCAAAACACATCCTAAAGGGCTTTTCTTTAAACTCCCACCACTTTGTTTTCCTCCCATTTTCCCACTTCACACTAACAGAATACACTTAACACTTACAAAATGCAACATGCAGGTACCTTTCTACAGCAACACCAAGAACCCACTATTATTACCAAGAATATAGCCAAAATCACAATAATGATAATCAGAGTCAAATTTCCACATCCAGTAAGTCAGATGTGGAACGAGCCCTATAGGCAAACCTGCCAGGCTCCAAACGGCAACTGAATGCCAACAAAACCAAATGTATACTTAAGGTGCTAGCCACAAAAGTATACACCACCCTGCAGAAGTTAACTTTTGCCTTCTGACTTACGGGCTGTTCCAAGTGACCGGTCTACCAAACAAACAAACCAAAATAAAGAATACCGTCACTTACAGTGATGGGGTCCTTGTCTGCCGCCGCAGTGATCTGTTGAGTCAAGGAGTCCCTCCGGGAAATCCCGGGGGTACCCTAGGGAGTCCTATCCCCAGCGGGTCCTACAGCCCAGCAGAGAGGTGTCCCATCTGGGTGGCCAGATTGATTTAAAGAACTTAGTCAAAATTTCTTAGTGACTAAGTATCCTTTATTGGCAGCGCTGGGTGCATGAGGGATCGCTCCACCGAAGTCATGCACACCGAGGGAACCCCTCAGCCCCCTCCTTATACCAGTCACTCATGCCTATTCATCAAGTTTGCAGGAACTCATTAACATATCCCACATCTGGACAACCAGCACATTCCATTCAAGGACCCAGCACATCTTCAAGTTAACATTAACATATCTTGTGCCTGGACAGTGTCCTTGAGGAATTGTCTCTATGCAGACTCTATTCCTTAGCGGTCATGTTTAAAGTCTCCATCTTCGCCACGTTGCATGTACAACAGGAATCTAAGACAAAATGTCCCTTTTTAAAGATAACCAACCCAAGGACTTAGCAGTCTGTGCATCGTCATGCTGCAGTAAGGATCCCTGGACATCTCCCGACCCTAACTAAACATAGGCGCGTCATCCTTTAGACAAGTGGTATAGCATTCACCATTCAATTCTCAAACTATTTGAAAATTTTACAAGAATCTTAACTAAAACTGCTTCTCCAATTCCCTGTGAAGATTCTGTGTATGGTTACAATAGGTGCAGTCATTAAACTAGACTGATCCAAGCAGATGTTTGGAGAAATAATACTATTTATCTTATGATGCCTGTTACAGCTCTGGTCTGTGAGTTTATTATTGCATAAATACATGATTAATGTCTTAGCATACCCTTTCAGCTAGCTTCTCAGCTTGAAGATGAAGGTCTCGGGCTAAGCAACCACTAGAACTGTTATCTGTTACAGAAGCAATGGAAAGCTGGAAATCAGCAACATGCCTGAAAAAAAGAACACAGGAAAATCAGGAAAAAAATCTGTTGAAACAATGGGGAGATTTGGCAGATCCAAGTTGACTCTGCATATAGTAAGTCTAACTGCCAAGCATAAACTTGGTACCTGAAAGTTCACTATGTTCAGAAAGCTGCAACAGGAGGCCAGATATTACCTTTTTTCTGATACAATCAGAAAGTAGACATGGTGAGAATACTATTTCAGAAAACAAAAATTAAGCTTATGCATTAAGTGTAATCTACCTGCTAACACCATTACAACTCTTAAGGCGGACACTGAAAAAAATATAACTTCACTTAGGTTCTAAGCCGTTTCACATTCAGATCATTAATGCTGAAACACTTGCCATTCAAGCACTGCCTATAATTTGTACAGCTTTTTAAGCAGTTATGTTTGTTTCAAGCTTGCTTGAAAAAAAATAGTGACTTAATTAGATTTAGGTATCTTCTTATAACTGTATTGGTTATCAGTTTAGGTATGTTTTTTCTGTACTACTTCCCTGAATTGCTGTTAAGCTCATGCAATAATAGGCACAACAGAAAATAACAAAATGTAACACTGTAAGATAAAATGCAAACAGTACCTTTTTTTGGAGACAGGAACTGCAGATATGGACTTTATTAAACTTTCTGGTGGCAGATCCAGAACTTTTGAAAGCTAAATTTGAAACAAAAAACCCAAGTGGCTTAAGCAAAAAAAGGTCCAGGAAAATCAGCGCTCCCTGTTTCAATACTCGTGGGGGATAAATCATTTATGTTTGAACTCAAATTTCAACCCAAGTAAAAAGAGCAAATACTTACTTGATATGGAGAAATAATGTGAAATGGGGATAATGGACATGGATTGTGATTGTATGTGTCTGCTTAAGGAATGTGGGTATGGTGACTAGTCATGGGTGCGGCGACAACTACAGTTTTGAGGAGACGCCTGCCCCTCTTCCTCTAACAAAGGGGCTATTTAAAAGAGAATAAGAAAAGATGAGAGACATTCAAATGCTATCTAGAGGGAGGGAGTGCTAAGTCTCCTAGCTGGAAAGATTGGGTGGTCACAATCACCTGAAGAAGATTGGATGATCACAAGAACATGAATCACCTACAAACCTGCAAGACGACCACGTTCCAGGAAACGGACTGATAAGCTAATTAACATACGAAGCGGGGTTTAGGTAACGAATATGTATAGGCGTTAATTGAATATTCATTTGTTCATTGTATAAATGTGAGATGGTTCGTCACTTCGGGTATGCACGCTTGTGGAGGAGCGATCCCCCGTGCATCTGCGCGCAATAAACATACCTACTTTGTAACTTTCGAGTTATAGAGTCTAATTCCGCACGTCATACTGTTACCAAAAAATATGTAACATAAACCCAAGAAACGTTGAAGGAGCCTCAGAAAAAGCAAGACACACACACACCCCGCGCCCCGAAGCACACCACGGAACCCTCGCCCGCTTTCAGCGGCTTGTCTCGTGGCTCCCCCGCACCGAGCGGGGGCCGGGGCGGCCCCTCCCCCCAGGGCTCCGCCGACGCGCTACCGGCCCGCCCGGGGGGCGCCCCGGCTAACCGCTCACGGGCCTAAGCCCGCGGGGAGGGGGAACCTGCACGCCTGCTGCGGAGCTGGTGGCGTGAGGGCGACGTGAGCGAACCGCGGGGACAGCAGCGACGGGGGTCCCCTCAGGCCGCCCGCCAAGGACCGGCCGAGGGGACGGCACCCCTCAGCCACCGCGCCCGCGCGTAGGAGCGGGGGGGCCGCGGGAGACGCTCGAGTGCTCCCCCCCAGGGAGGGGCGGGGCAGGGAAGCCCGCGCCGAGCCCCTGGGCGAACGTCGGGCCCACTGTCAGACGCCCAGAGAGGGGGGGATCTGAACGAGGGCAAGAAGGGGACGTCTCGGTTGTGGCGCACCCTGCCCCCACGCAAGCTGCGGGAGGGAGCGGCGTACCTGGGAAGCGATGCTCCTCCGAAAGGAACAGGCTGCCATGCCTGCACCGCCAGGCGGAAGGTCGCAGCCGTCCCTGGCCCCCCACGTCTCCTTTCCGCCCGCCCAGGGGCGGGCTGGGTCGTACCATTCTGGAGATGGGGGTGGGAAGGGAAGGAAGAGTCTGTTGGCCCCAGTTGCGCGGAGGAGGTGCGCAGAGGCAGAGAGGGCTGTTCCACTGCGCAGGGGCGGGGGGTAGAGCGGCGGAGCGAGCGCGGCAGGCCGGAGCGTTTCGCGGAGAAGCGGGAGCCGGCCTGCGCGGCCTCTGCCCCTCCGTCTCTGTCGGCGGCGGGGCGGTAGGGGCGACATGAGCACGCACTCCATCTCCAAGGTGAAGGGGGGGGGGGAGCGGGTAACGACGCCCTCCGACCGCTGCTCTGGGCGCGCCGGACGGCCACCGGGTTTCCCCACCCGCCTCGGCGAGGCGGCTCCGGGTCTGATGCCGCGGCGGCGGCCGGGCGGGCGGGGCCGGCGTGCCCGGAGCGCTGGCTGCGCCCTCGCCGAGGCGGGATGGGGGCTTCGCCCGCCCGAGCGGCTCCGCCGGAGCGGAGCCTGCCGGGCGCCGTGAGGAGAGCAGCGCGGTTGTGCGGGCGCTGAGGGAGCCGGCCCGCAGAGTTGTCGGGGCTCCCCCTGCGCCTGCTCCTCATCCTGTCCTCACCCGCTGCCGTTTCCCTCGTCCCCTGTGCCCAGCTCCCTCCTGCCCTGCTGTCAGCCCCTTCCCTTGCTGTGTCCAGTCTTGGCGGCTCTTTGTCCGTGCCCAGACCCTCAGGGGTCCCGTTTTGCCCAAGGCGCTTTCTCTTTTTTTTCCTGGCAAACAGCCCTCGTGCCTTGCTCTTTTGGCCTGTTAGCACACGAAAAGCGCTTGTACTTGAGGTAAACTCTGCTAGAATTGGGCAGTGGTGTTGCAGCTGCAGGTTTTGTCAATTCCAGCTGAAGTCTGGTGGCATCGCTGGCTGCCACTTTGAAACACTTACTGTGTCTTTCCCCCCCAAAGTAATTGAATAGAGAAATAAAAAAAAAGTGCTGTCACTCACGCGTAATCTTAAATATCTATTGTGGCTGTGATATTTTTGAGCTGAAAGCTTTTATCTGGCCTGTAGTCAGGGTTGGCAGTGCGGGCTGTGCATTCAACAGGCTATGAGTTGTATGTAGCAAGACTGAAATTGTGGTGTCAAGCGTTTAACTTCCTCTCTTGCTTTATCATGTAGTGAACAACACCAGCGGTTCACAGCAAGAAGGGGTGCGTTTTATCTTTGGAAGACTCCTGTCTCTTATATTGTTTTTCACTGAATTGTGACGTGCAGGTGGATCCTTTGGTATGGAAGTCGCTGCACAGGTTATTACTTTCAGGAGTAAAAGTAAATAGTTCCAAACAAAGTTAAAACTCAACCCGAAACAGGTGGATTTCCCTTTCAAAAATGGCTGTGGCCTTTAAGTAGATGGTGAAACGTCCCCCCACCCTGCCTCCTGTGTCTTCCATGTACTGCTAGTACTTTGCCATTTTTATATTCAGGTCTCTGCTATATTGCAGTGAGGTAGGGAAGTCCAGTGCTTGTAAAGCATTAAATAGTATTTGTGTTTCCTTTGATTAAGCATACATTGTTTCTTCTTTTATATATATGGTTTGTAGTTACTTTGGCCAATTCCAGTTATGCTGTCATGAATTACTGTTCTGACGCATTGTGGGTACTGTAGCATAAATACAACTGTAACATAGCTTTTGGTAGTGGAATTATTCCAGAGTGTTTAGGATCTGTAGAATAACCACAACTTTTGTTGAGCCAGCTTTAGGTGGTTGTTAATTTACATGGTAAAATGGAAGGTATCTGAGGGCATCTCCAATTCATAAGGCTGTTTTTTAGAGGAGGCCAGTATTGTTATCAGTATTTTACTGGCATCTCTTACTTGTATAAGAAAGGAAGTAACATGTCCGCAGTCACCCAGCAGACTAGTGGCTGGGATCAAAACTGAACATACCTCTGGAGTTTTATTTTCAGTGTATCATTCTTATGCTAGTGGCTGAACTGCCCTAGGTTGAGATCAGTAATATTTGCTTGGAAGAGCATCTCCATTGAGAAATAAAGGATTGAATCAGTGTGTCTTCAACACTTGCCTGTTTCCTTTCCCTTTGCTGTAGCACAAAAGCCTCACAGTTAGAGTTGGGGAATGCATATGATTTCTGATATATAGGAAATCATTATAATAACTCTTTTAAAGAGATGAGGTTTTATTTGAGTGAATGTGGGAAGAAATTTCAGATTTTCTGGAGGAAAATGGGAAAAATCTTCCAGAATTCAAAGCTTAATGCTTGTGCTTTATTTCCTCCTCCTTTGTGTGATGAAATGGATCTAACTGGGAGATGACTTCTATGTGCAGGACTTACTGGAGGCAGGGTTTTTCTTTATCTGAACCTTTTCCAAGCTATTTGTCATTACACTTCTATCCATTTTTGCTTTTTCGAGTTGGGATGAACTTGTCCTCTGTAGCTAGGGCATCTGATTGGCTTTTGTAAGTGACTTAATATGCATTGCATTATTCTGGATTACCTTTTCCATGCATCCTAGCCTCTTGTGCTTTTCTTGTATTGTTTTTTAACTAAAACTCTACTGAAGAAAACTCTATTGATACATCCTCAGGGAATCATTTCCTCTTAATTCTAAACATGTTGGAGGTTATGAGAAGTTTAAAGAATCTGCAGCTGTTCTAGTTGATGGTTGACTTGAACATAAGGGAAATACGAAAAAGTTCATCCCAAATATGCTGGGATAACGCTTCCACTGTTTTCCAGCTTGAAACAGGAATATAAAGGGACAACATGCAAATTGATATCCTTAAGGTGCTGGTAATTCACTGAAATAAAAGCAGAATAAAGTGGCCTCAGGAGCCAGTCAGATTGGTTCTCATATTGAAGTGTTTGGTTGTTTTTGTTTTTTTACTATTGTCTAGGGCTGCTTTGTTTTTAAACCACCTTCCAAGAAGAGAAGGGTGCGTCAGGAAACAGGTTAGTGCATTTTGATACATGTTTCTATGCTTGAGAAGGGTTAATCCTGGAAGGTTTACCATATCTGGTTGAGTTCTGTCATAGCTGCGTGAGGATTTCTGTTCTTCCTTGGCGCTGATATTGCTGAAAACTCATTTCTTCAGAGGGACCCTAGAAAATGGTTGGCTAGTGTAAATGTTTTATTTTTTTCATCTCCAGCAAAAAAGATTTGTCTTTGAACAATTTTTCTATGAGAGTACTCCTTTCCATGCTACTGTAAATTGTGTACTGACTGACAAAACTATTTACTTGAAGACTCTGAATGAGACATTGAGTACCAGAAATTAAATCCCATTCGTAAGTCTCATATTCTGGATAGTTTGCCTAAGTTTCTTGAGGAAAAGAAGGAAAAAAAAAAAAGCCATTTGTGAAGATGCCATGGCTTCTGTCCACTAGTATTTGTTGTATATATTTTCCCCAGTCGTATATGCTGTGTATACATGTCTCTTGTCATTTGAAGAAGACTGAACAGGACTGAATCATTGGAGCCACAGATAATGCTGCTTGAATAATTGATGTTTGAGACTCAGTTAGGAAACTTACTGTTCTTATTCCCAGGTTAAACTTTTTTGGCATCACCAGAACTGTCAAAAGGTAGGCCAGTTGGTATTACAAAAGTGGAGGGGAAAGTAATGAGGCCAGCTTTTTGTGAAAATCACCACAGGCTCATTCATTACTTCCTGTAAAACCTGCTTTAAAATTAATCCCAACTTACTTTTTCTATGAGACTTGGCAAATCTGTAGCTTAGGGAATGAGAGACAGGGAAATAGAATCCAGTCTGTCATTCTATTTCTAAATAAATCAACAATCAAGACCTATGCATTTAAACCACATTGAAATTTTACCCTTTACTGTATATTATGTTTTCATTTCTGCAAGATTAGTAATGCTTGGACAAATCTTGCTAAACACGTTGTTCTAGTTAGCAGGTGCTTTAAGACAGAAAAATAAATTTGACTGAACTACCCCTAAAAGAGAGGTGGAGGTGAGCTAGTTTTCTGCTCACAATCAGTTAGTTGGTTAGAATGTTCTAAATAATCAGTACCTTGATGTGCATCCATCCAGTCTGGAATCCCAAGCTTGTCAAGTGTGAAGTTGTGAAACTTCACAGGATGGATAGTTGATAATACTGTTGCACCTCACAAAAGGCCTTCTGTGTGCATTTGCATCTATAGTTTGATTTTTGATGGTATAAAAAGAGTATTATTGGTATATTACTTGGTATATTACCATGTGATGGCTGGATTTTCTTCAACTGAAAGCCTAAGACCCTGTGTAATCAGAATATGTTAAGTGTTTTAATTGATTTTTCTTAAGGATGCAAATAGGTGTTTAGGGGAGACAATGAGGGATGCCTCTGGTTCCTCATTTACAGAGCTGTTTTGAGTTGTTTTGATGCTTTGGAAGATTGAATGTGCTCATCAACTAATTCTTTTCTAGAAGTCAGACCACTGCTGCTGCTACATTGAATGGCCACCAAATAGACATTAATGGCTAGCAAATTACTTCTTTTTATATACATACATGTAGAAAAAAATCAATTGTTATGTTTAATGTTGTCTAGTAGCAACAGTTAACAGGCTGTTTACTTTGTTTTGTTTGTCTTTGTGTTCTTCCAGGTGGTGTTAGTAAAGCCTTAAAGCTATAGCAGGCCTGCTAAGCCTATACTGGGAGTAGAAGGATGGTTCCAAGGCTGTGCTTTTTCTGCCACCCACACACACCTTATTTTTTTTCTAAGGGAAATACAGACACTATGAGTGTGGGAGGAAAAGCAATGAGAAAGATCTCACTCAGTTATACTAATTTCTATTCAGTCTCCCATTTTACTCCCACCTCTGTCTTTCCTTCTTAGTTGGAAGACGGTGGAAAGTTTCTGTACTGTGAATCTGTGAGGCAGATAAGCATCTGGAATCCAGATGTATTCAGAAAATATACCAATACATTGTTTTACCAAAAAGGATCTGATTCTCCTTTTCTTATTCATAAAGAACATGTATAGAAGTGAGAGGCAATTTAGAGATGAGCCAGAAATGTAGGTCTGGTTTGTACTTAAAAATTTTGCCGACATAGTTGTGTCAGTTAAATGTATTTTTAAAACATAAATAAATCTGTATTTCATGTAACCTGACAGTCCCGTCCCAGTATACTTTATTATTTTCCAGAAATCCGTTGGGGAACAGAAAGGTTTTTCATGTGTCTTTTACAAGGCTCGATGGTTCATATCTGACTATAATAGTTAAGGAGGATTGAATATTTAATGGGTGAGAGAGACCCACAAAACTTTGTGAAGGGAAAGATTTATTTTTTTTTAATTGAATTTAATTTTAATAATAAAGGCTGTTTCCTCTGATTTAGCCTTTAGCTTATCTGGGACTGGAGATGGAAGCCAGTTCTTTACCTTTTGCCTGCATACTTGGGTAATAGATTCTGTTGTTCCCTCACTTACTGTACCAGAAACCAGCAGTCAATTAATTGGTTAAAAGTCACCTTCTTCAGATATATATGTATATTAAGATGTTCTTGTTTCAGTAGTACTTTTTCATCTCGACAAAAAATGCTTTGTTGTAATAATCTTATTTGTGCTTGCCTTTGCCTTTCCGTCTTTCTAGCTAGCAATTCCACAGAAAGAAAAAATGATTCAGAGGATACTGAGTTGCGGTTTGCTTCTTGTCAGTCTTTATGGGATCAGATCAAATTGGAAACAGAGGTGAGTCTTGTACCTTGTATTAAAGCAGTTTTTTGCATTTATAACAATGCTGTTTGCTTCTTTGTTTCTGGAGATCTTTTTTACACACTTAAAAAGCAATTAGTTAAAGCAGTAAAAGGGCCAGAAATACTGTCAGAGACTGAAATCCCTGTCCAGAATATAAAATGGTAATAATAAATCCATCAATTACACATTACTTTTAATGACAGAACTTTTTAACATGTTTTTCATGATTCAGGCTGCTGCTTCTAAGCTTCTCTTCGTACTAATTGTCCTTTTTATTAATTCCTGGCATACTGCTGTTTTCTACCTTCAATTCAGTTATGTGCTTGCCAGCTGTCTTGAAGATTTTAGGCTGGCCTTAACCTCAGTGTTAAAGAGTTCATTGCAGCCCAGGATTCACTGTAGATTTATGTGAATACAACTGCATGGATGTCAGATACCGAATGACACAGCTGCAAGCATGGTCTATGGAATTAGTATGGGCAGTATCAGTGGGGTTGTCTGTTGGGGACTGGAGTTAATTTTATACTGAACTATGGCCTCTTAATTGTTATGTGTTAGGTGGCATGCTGTTGTCGTGTCCCTATAGCCAACTGGCTTGCATTATAGCATGAATAATTGCTTCCATACAGCAGGGATTTCCTCCTCTATTCAGTGTCAAGAATTCTGGGCAAGTATTCTATATTCCTCTGCCTGCTGTTGAGTTCTAGACATTATGAGAATTTTTTTTTCCAAAGTTTGTTTTGGAATGTACAGTAGAAGCCAGTTGGTTGTAGCTTACAACCTGGACCCTTGGGCCAAACTTACAAATTCCTCCAATTATAGTTCCCTACTATTCCATGATCCAGCTCACTTTTACTAGTCAACACTCTTTTCAAACCATAACTCGCCAGTGCAAAGCAGTGCACTATACCATGGTGCTGATTATAGAGAACACAGAAGTTTGTGAAGGTACGTTTGGTATCATCCTGCCAACTGCTGCAGCTTGATGGGTTAGCTGCCAGCGTCGGCAGTAATGTTAGCAGCTGCACCAGAAACTGCCTTGTCAGCTACACAGTGGACTATAGGGAAGATGACATTCTGTAGCTACTTCTGGAAGACCTTTTCTTGGATCTTCTTTCATTGGCACAGTGTTGCTAAGGCTTTTGAGACAGTGCTTCTGTGTTGCCAACAGTGGCTGCAGGATTTTCAGGCTGAAGAAGTGGTGTTGATTTTTTTTCCTAGTGCTTTGCAAGGATTTCTCCCAGAGCAGCGGGCAGAGCCCATAATAGCCAACGCCTTTCTTAACCACTCAGAAGCATAGAGCCATTGCCATCTGGAAAATCATCATTCTTTCCTGTTCTAAATCTCCTAGCCTTGTTTTCTTTGAGGTTGCTAGGAGTTTGTCAAGTACTTTCTTCTGTTCTTCTCCTGATGGAAGTCAGTTCAATCTACATTGACAAATTGATGTAGACCTTGCCTTAGAGTTTGATTTGCTGAAGGGCAGATTACCTGCAGTTACTTTTGCTACTATACATAGAAATTCTTTTATCCAGCTTGTGGAGTATCTCTGATATTTTTTTCCACTGAGCTTTGAATTACCATCCTTTTGTCACACCATTGGCAAACTTGAAGGTGATGATTGTTCTTACATATAAAATTGTGTGATAATTAATGTTGGAAGGGACCTTAGAAAGTCTCTAGTCTGAACTCCTGCTTGAAGCAGCAGCATCCGTGAGGTCAGTTCAGGTAGGTGAGGGATTTATCCAGTCAGGATTTTATTTCTTACATAGTTTCAGATCCTGTTGTAGTAAACCTGATCCATGGCACAATACCTGGGGAGTGTGTAGCTTGCTGGTTTGGACTTTCATTCTAGGGGTTCCGGTAGTGTGCCAAGGGAGCCTAGCAGGATGTTCTCCACAAAGTTTTTGCCAGGATACTGCTACCTGACAGTTTGTTGGCAGGCCATGTGCTTGTGCTGGTGTTTTTCCAGTTCTCTGGTATCTGCTTTAGGTGTTGAAGAGTGAAGAGGATTTGACTTCCAAGTACTTTGTTGCTGAGTACTCTTGGCCTTTGTATGTCCATCAAAAAATGTGCTGCCATTGTGGCAGCATCATCTGTCACCTGACGATAACATCCTTAAAAGCTGGCAAAAGTACTCCAGGAACTGTCCTTCATTTCTGGACCTTTTTTCTTTCAGTATTGCAAGCAGTTTTGATCCCTGCTGTCAGCAGTGGCCTTGCAAATGTTCTTACCATCTCATCAAGAGCTTTCAGACACATTCCCTTCCTGTAAGGTGAGGAGTTCCAGTTGCACTACCAGGGTCCAGGTTAGAAACAAAAAGCCTAAATGCAGGGCTATAATATGGTAATTTTAGCTCTAATGTGCAGATAATGGTTTTCAGACCACTCAATAGATAATCATGGCCAAACCTAGTGTCACTGCAGGGACTGAACTTCCAGTTCATATAACTTTTCCAGAGTAAGCAGTTTCATGTAAGTGAGAAAGCTGGTCACTTGAAATGCAGAGCAGCCTAGTGTGTTTTCCCGAACACTACCAGAACAGTGCCAGTAACAAAGTTGTTTTGACAAGAAGATGCTGATAGATTTTAAAGAAGTTAAATAAATGTGTAGTGCTGTGGCAGACTGAATTCTGTCTTCACAAGTGCGCTTTGGAAGAAATAATACATACTGTAACTGTGCAAAGTTAAGGATTCAGGTTCTTGTTAGCTTAGTGAAAATGTACAGTAACAATCAGAAGAAGCTGAAGGTTTGATGGATTCTGAAGCAGAAGCCTAGACTGTTACAGGACATAGGGAATACAGGAGCTGTTATGATGCTATTATGAATCTGATGGCGTAAATTCTTCTTTTTAAAATGCCATGTTACAGTTTCTTCTGAGTTGCCATAGAATTTATCAGGTGGAAGCTCAGAGGTGCACAATCGACATCAGAAAGGTCAGAATAATATTTTTTAATACGTAGAGGGTTAAAAAAGTAAAGTTACTTTGTGTACAGTTTTATCAGTTGTTCAGGAGAGCAACAGGAACTCTTCGTTCTAATGGAAATGGAGCTCAGGTTTTTGAGCAGGCATCATGTGCAGTCTCCTGGAGATGCGATCTTAACTCTTGGCAGCAGCCTCATCAATGCTGCTGTAGTTGGCCTTTGCCACTTTGTTTAAAATCAAGGCCACTGCTGTGTGTGTCACTTCTTGTTGCTAATAAATCTTGGTGATGATTTTATTGAGGGCAGGGATATAATCTTGTTTCTAACATCTATGTTCTAGAGTATATATTGATATCCTGAACTTGAGAGTACATTTTTTTTTAATCTGTTCTAGCAGAAGGCATATCTTAAATTAGAGGCAGTTTTTTCAAAGGCATATGCATAACAAAATACAAAATGCTGCCACTATATATTTGCCTTTAAAAGTTTTATCTCCCCGTTTTCTCTCGCCTTCCTATATATTCCTGAGTGTACATAGTCTTGTATGTAAATCATTCTGAAGGGCAAAAGACAGTATAGCAAATGTGGTAGTCGTGTGTTTTAGCATTTTTTCCTGTAAAACATACTTAATGCTTTCCTTTTTTTGGTTGTTTTTTTGTTTTGTTTTTTTTTTTTTTTTGTTTGGTTTTTTCTTTCATCCTGAATTGGATTTGGAGGAGCTGAAGGTTTACTCTCATTTAAATCACTGGGAAAAATGTTTACAGGTGTTTCGTAATCCAAGAGAGAATAATAGGAATTTTCATGAACATTCTTCCAGAAACTAATTGTATTGTTTTATTCCTCCTATGTCGTTTATACTTTTTCAGTATGGGGTTTTTTCTCTGTTAAAGCCTGTGGTGTGACAACATAGTTAAGCTCATTTGCTTTCCAAGTAATTGTTGAGGCTTTTGACCAGAAGTTCCAAGATAGGAAATGTCTGTGTTTGCCACAGTGAATAAATTAGCATGTTTATAGTTCACAGGAAAACTTGGTGTTACTTAAAATTTTACTCTGGAGTTTGAAGGATTAAAAACTATGCAGGAAAGAGGTAGGAAAAGGAAAAGACTCTGGTGTTTCCACATTTTTATAAATAAAATCTCTCTGTTTGCAGCAAATACAGGAAGACTTGAATAAGCAGTTACTTGATAATCTAGTAAGTTTTTTGAGACGGTCTCATTCTGAGTTCCAAGAGAAGACAACAGAATGGAGTTGTCAGATGAAGTTCAGAGAAATCCCTACCGCAGCTCTTGTCTTAGGTAACTTTTTAAAGATATATTTTGTTACTTACATCTGCTTAAAACTGACACAGAGATCAAAGAAAAATACATTGCTGACTTCCAGCCATTACTGCGATCAGTATCAGTTTCAGAAATGTTAACAAGAGGGATTGGGCTGGGAGAAGGAAGCAGGGCAAGACCTTCTCTCCCTTGGTATGCATAATAGTCCAGTGAGTTAACGCCTTCCTTAAAGGTCTGTCTTAAGCAGCCAGTAGGGATATTTTATTTTTATTTATTTTTTTGGCCCCTTAGGCACTGGAGATGCTTTGATTGTCCCTGCTTCTGCCACCAACGTGCTTGGTGGTTTCTATGACTAACTGTGGACATAATTACACGGTTACACAGCTTCTGTATTTCTGATACGTGTTCTTGCAGTGCATCTTTACATGTAGGAAAGCAGTGTCTTTGTCTTGGAAAAGAAGTAGAGTGAAGAAGATAGTTGAAGATCATATTACTGAAGTTAGTGAAGTTCTGAAGTCTCTTTTTTTTGGTTGGTTTGTGGGGGGGTTTTCCCCCCCCTCCTTTCTTTCAAAGGGTTGTAACTGTAATCCTAAACCTGCTTCAAGGCAACCTGATTGCATTTTCATTGGATCATTTTGGGGAACTTAAAATCAGGCCTGCATTCACATTTACCATGTGAGCACTAACGAAGCCTGGAAGGTGGTCTGTTTTGTAGGTAGTAGGAAATGAGAAGTTCCTACTCTGAATATTTCTGTGGAAGAAGCTGTGAACTGCCTTCTGGAGGGCCTGGTTCTTTTTGGTTTTTGATTAAGGATGTTATCAAAGGCAGCAAATAGTGAGCAGTTCATGGTAAATTCAGACTATAGTTCATACTAACTCATAGTAATTTTCCTCCTTACATAAGCTATGTGAGGATCCAGGTCTCAGGTGTATGCACTGCTCCTCTTGTAGAGGAGTTGAATTTCATAATCTTGTCTGCAGGCCTTAGATGACTGTGGATGACTTCTGAGGGTATGAATAGCAGGGAGGTTAGAAAACCAATGCTATTCCTTGCAGGTTTGCACCCTTGAGAAATCTTTGTTTTTTAAAAAAAAAACAAACTATATGAAGGGTCTTTGCAATGATTCCCTCCTCCTTTTAATCAGCTAGTATTAACATGTATGTCTAATCTTGATGCTAGTTTTTCATCTTTCCTCATAGGTGGTGTGATGCTTTTCATTCCTTCCTAGACTATTTGAGAGATCTTCTGGTCTTCTGGCTTTTGTCTGCTGTTCAGTTTATTATTCAATCATTGTGGTTACGAATCACGGGAAAAATGCCCTTGAAATGTTTGGGTTTTTTCTAGGTGTAAATGTTACAGATCATGACATGACTTTTAAAAGTCTTTCGGAAGTCCTTCAGGATGACATTACTCCTTATGTAGCCTTGCTGGAAGCCAAAGATTGCCCAGGTGAGTACTGCAATAGCTTTGCTACTGCTTCTGAATAAGCTATCAATTAACTAGAAGTTTTAGCTTTTGCCCCCAAATGTAAGAATAATGGGATGGAGGGATCTTGAAGACTCTCTAAAGATTTGCTCAATTCCATGTTAACATAGCAATCATGCCTACTGTATTTTAAGAGGTATTCAGTTCTCTTGAAAACAATGAAGATTGAAATACTACTTAGTTGTAGCTTAAATGTCAAGAGCATGCTGCTTCGTGTATTGCATGTTGATACTGTAGGTTGGCTTTCCTTTTGTTTGATTTGGTATGTATGTATGCTTACAGTCACATTATTACAGTGTGGGAATGGGTCAAATAAAATTTTGTCCCACTCTCCTTGCTCCTTTGTATTTTTTAAGTAAAATAGGGCAGCATCCCCAGATCTATGGATTGGGTGCCTTACTTATTTTTAGGTTGCTCTAAGTGCATGTGGCAGAATTCAGGAAAGGCACAGGGCCAATTCCTTAACCTGAATGGTTGCTATCTAGGCAAAATGATAGGATAATTTTTAATGCATTAACAACATGCATATCATGAATACTTTAAAGCTTTCTGGAGCATGAGGTGTGCATTCTGGAGAGAGGAGGATAGTTAGAAAAGTGACAAATAATAAGAGGTAATTTGGGGTAATTTTTTAGAGTGTGAGTTGGAGAAAGTGTAACCAAATAACCAAATGTCTTTCCTGTGTGTCTACAAATGTTTTGTGAAGGTATAAAAAATCTGATGCAGAAGCTGATGGGGCAGCTTATGAACTGCTGTATAGATATAGATGAGGACTCATTCGAAGATGACAGCCATGTGCAGGTTCCCCAGAATAAAATACGTTGTTCAATGACTTCTCTTATCAACTGGTATAAGAGTGTAACGAAGGTATGATTTTTTTAATATTTTGTTTTTATCACCAGTTTATAGAAATGCCTGGTGTTTAGATGCTTTTTTAAAAAGAATTAAATACATTTCTGTGCCATAGTGAAAAAGTGCCAAAGGTTAGCTTTTAGTTTAACACTAAGAAATAACTGAGATTGAGGTGATTTGAATATAAATCTCGAACATAGATAAAAGTGGAGTTAGTTTCTGATGCGGTATGAATATTGGAATTCTGAAAAACAAGCAAAAAGTACTATTTTATCCTATATTTTATTTGGAACTAGAAGCTTAAAATGCAGCATCAACTCTGTGCCAGAAGCTTTCCTCCCAGGAGTACTGAGTAAGACAGAACAGTGATCCAGGGGAAAGGCACTGTATTAGTGCTAATGCATCATTATGTCATCTGCAGCCCACACTAAATGGACAAGCAGTGAGAAAATAACTTTCAAAATGTTTTTGTATCTTTTGTATTTACTAAAGCTAATGAAACTTTAAGTTTTATCTCATGAAGAACTCATTTTCTGATTACTTTGTCAGAGCAGTGTGTTAAACCAAAGTTAAATGAGTGCATGCTCTTTTTATTACTGAGTAAAAATACAAGAAATGGGCAATTTCCATGTACACAACTCCAGTCTTCTCCCTCAATCCCAACGATTTCACTAGTTCTGTCCCACAGAGCTATTCATGTCTTTCTTGGAATGTGGGTTTTTTAAATGTGTTTATTCTTTATACTTCATGCTATGCCAAACAGAAGGAAAAGAAATTGGAATTATAGGTGTTAATAATAAATACAACTGTAGCAAAAAGTCAGTCATGTAGCTTTAGAGCATTATAATATCATAGATGTGATTCAGTCTTTTTGTTTTACTGTCTTCTGTTTGTTAATGAATGGCTTTAAAGAAAACAGATTCTGAAACTACGAGAAAAAAAAGAAATTCCTCTTCTAGACACTGGCAATCTCCTCCAGTTGTAGTTATATTCAAAGACATGGAAAGTTTCACCACAAAAGTACTTCAAGACTTCATAGTCATCAGCAGGTAATGTGACCTGAAGTTTAAGTCTTCCACTCCTTTACCCGTTTTCTGTTTGCCACTGTTTTGAAGTGTAACAATGAGACCAGCGGAGAGTTGGAATGAAATCCTGATGCTGCTTCTTTGCAGCAGTGATTGAACAAAAAACTATTTGCTAGGTTTTGGGGATAAATTATCCTAAAGCTAGCTTGGGACTCTGAATCAGAGTGCCTAAGGGCTGGGTTGAGCTGCTGGGTGACTGATTTAATTCTTTACATAAGAGGATTTACTGGTGACTAGTTGTTAGAGAATTCGTGATTGTGAAACTGATTTTTTAAGATGCCTAGATTTCTTCTGTAGACTCTTAAAATTGTTTTCAGAGTATATTTTTTGTGTGATTACTGATGTAATGCTGCTTAAAGGTCATTAGCTTGCTAGTAGGAGTATATAAAACTTAGCCAGAAAATTTCTCAGTCTTGGCCGGATCTGTAATTAGCAGCTGACTACTTCAGGTTCTCCTGTGCTTCTGTCCTTCCTTAACCTGTCTTCCTTGATATCATCTCATGCATTCTAATCAAAACCACATGCTGTTCTCCAAAAAAGAGCATCTCACACTTAGCCCCCAGGTTGAAACTACAGTAGCAGCAAAATTGGGGCCCCAGTTGTACAATTAATTTAGTTGCAGCGTGTGCACCTGATGTTCCCTCTAAACAATGCTAAGCAATTTCACTTGCTGAGACACCCACAAATATTTTTCTGCTTCAGATCTGGCACATGGGTTCTCTAGGAAACATTTCAAGAAGTAAAATCAGAAATGTTATCTGGAAATAATTAGGATGTAAGGCAGGGGAGTATGAGGTTTTGGTTAAGTGTTGTGGTTTATTTTGCTTTTTTTAGGAAGCATAAGTACCTATTTATGATTATATGGAATGTAGGTGAAGTGCAGTTCAAGTCTGTCAGTCTGCTATTTGCAAATACGCTTTTTTAATATGCTTCAGAAAAAAGGTTTAGAGGATTCAAATGACCTTATAACTAAAGATTGTCTTGATTAATGTCAAGTAGAAGATGGGTGAAATGGAAGCTCGACAGAGTTGCATAATACTTTGTAAAATATCTTTGTGATTATTATAGAGATGGGGTTTATTCTCTCCGTTTTATTCTTAAACATGTTTAGTAATAGTGTTGAAGTAGGTATATGTGAGAGATTCTTCTGATTTTGTTAATCACAAGTTTCAATTTCTCTTTGATACTCTTTTAGGTTATGAACAGTTGACAATAATATATGAAGTTTGTAGGCTTTATGTTTAAGTCTCTAGCAAAGGACTTGAGGAATTAGAGAAATTAAATCATTGCGGATTAACACCTAAAACACCAAGGTCAAAAAGTTGCTGTGGTGAAAACAAGAGGAGAGGAATAAATTGTCAATTTTAACCTAGAAGATATTTAATATAGAAGAATTTGTATCTCCTTGAAATTAATAAAAACTGGAAAATAATGATGAAAAAATATTGAAAGCACTGTATTTTGGGTAACTTGTAGGCTGTTCACAAGGAATACAGCATTCTGTCCTCGTTATGAGTTCTCAAAGCATAAACTAAAAAATTATCTGAAAAGAAAGATTGACCCTGGAGAAGTTCTGTGTTTCCATTATACTTAAAAAAAAATAAATTCCAACATTAGAGGGTTTTCATATTTATTTTAGTTTTATTAAATGGTGTAAGATTTGTAAATTTTCTTGAGACTGTTAGCTGTTTAATGTCCCTTCTTATTTTTTCTGTATTTCATTGAAAAAAATAATTCCTATTACAAGATTCAGTTCTCTGAATTCAACATTTTTGGGAAGATAGAACCAGTATAATACTGTAACTGAAAAGGTGCTTTTGGTGCCACTTCCTGCAAATTGAATCCTAAAATAAACTTTAATTTGCTTTTCTACTTCATAGCTTTAAGTAGCTTCCTTTCTTTTTCTTTTTACTCCACATCAAAACTCTTCTGGTTTACTGGCAACAAATCTTTTAATTTACCCCTTTCTGCTTCTGAGCTCAGTACTGTAGTAGGAACATAATGCATTTGTTTCATGATTTTCTATAAGTAACTATCATGTTTTTTTCTCCCTTCCCCCATGATCTAGTCATCATATCCGTGAATTACCTCTAGCGCTGATTTTTGGAATTGCTACATCTCCAATGATTATCCACAGCTTACTTCCTCACTCTGTTTCCTCTCTGCTGTGCATAGAGCTTTTCCAGTCCCTTTCCTGTAAGGAGCACCTGTCTACTATAATTGACAAGGTAATTCCCTTTCTGTATAGGAGTGTGTGTGTATTCAAGCACAGTGTACATGTAGGGACTTAAAAGTAGGTTTGTCTGAAACTTTTGAAATGGAATCTGTTCCTGAGAGCTGTGGAGTTTGGATATTGCTACTCACAGCTACAGAGTAGCTTAATACTAGGAGCTTCCTTCTCACACTGAGACACGCTCACATACCTGCTTTCATCTTTCGTTTACATTGGCATCTGTGCAAACATCCTTGGGCACTTGCACTTTGACATTCCTACCTCTTCATTAAGGTAGTACTTTAATTTGAGTTTTACTTTGTTCCAGAAAAGATAGCTTTAAACATAGAAAAATACAGTTCAGCCTGAATTTTGCCACCTGTCAAAAATTAGTAGTTATCCAAATGTTCAGGCCATATAGACGCTGTGCCTGTGCAATTCTTGGTACACCACTTCGTGCAGGATTTCCAAAATCAGTTACACATGCTGGAAGTAGTGGTATCCCTGGCTGTTACATCAGTCTCTGTTCTGTTTGTAACTTTAAGAATAAACACAAAAATCATGTTCAGCAAAGCTAACCTCAAATGTTCCATATAAGTAAAAGGTACTTAAAAAAATGTAGTGAAATATTAAACTGAAAATCAATTCAATCTTTGCATGTATATTTTAGTAGAAATACTGGTTTTAGAAGTTGGCAGGTATTTAGTATCTCAGTTGAATGCTAACGCATGCTGAGAGTTGTATCAAATTGTATATAGAAATTTTGCTGAGATGAATTTAGGAAAAAATTTCTGCTATGGGTACTTTTCCTTTTTGTCTCCTTTAGCTGCTTCTGACAGCCCGGTGTCCATTTAAACTGGGTGAGAAAGTTCTGAAGGTTCTCATCAACATATTCTTGTACCATGATTTTTCTGTCCAGAATTTTATCAAAGGATTTCAGGTAGGCAATGGTAACAAATTATGGTTGTGAAAAAGAAGGGTAGTTACTGGGCACTGAAAGATTTCTTAGGTCCTAATGTTGTCACTGAATTGGATGGAAAAATGTCCTTTGGGAATAGTTTGGATCTTGAACAGGTGGGTGTTTTAAAACCTGAACTGCTAAGGTTTTAAGGGGAAAACTTGTGGGACAGATATGAAGAAGCATGTAAAAGCTTACTCTGCCATAAAAAACTATATTTAAAGGTTACATTTAAAAGGGTGACCTGCCTTAGTGGGTTGGAAGACCTCTGTTTTGTTATAGATTAATATGTAGCTTCTAACACCCCTGGCAGAACTCTCCAGCTCTGACCTGCTGTACCAGGTCCTTGTATTCTGATTTGTCATGCTGTGAGTAGGCTGCAGCAGTGTCTCTTCCCTAGAGAAGAGGGAAGTGCTTGTTCCAAGCAAGCTTGTGTGGCAATGCAGGAGACAAAGTGGAAGACTTCAGGATTTCCAAAAATATTCTATATGGAGCATGCTAATTATATTTTTGTTGGCTTATATAGATCTTCATATCTAGATGTATTTCTGTGTCTGAGTCTCCTTGTAGCTTTTGTGGATTGTGGACAAGAGTTGTCCAAAGAATTTGTAGTCCCTGAAATCTGGTTTAATGCAGGATTGTGAAGTTATTTCTTGCCTGGTTCCGTGCTTGAACCTGTTAGTAAAATATGCCCTTTTAGTCTCATATACATTTAGAGCATCTCAGATTCTTTGATATCTAAGACTCATGATTACATGCGTCCAGGAGAAATGTCCTGGCAGTAGTACCTCTGCCTGCAGATGGACCTACATAGACTTACACATGAAAGTTTCAGCTCCTTATTTGAAAGAGTCATCAGGATTTAATGATTCCCCATTAGCCTGATAAAGAGATACAAGTCCTGTCCCTGAGAGCATATATGGCTGTGTCCTTGTGCATTAAAAGTATTCAAGGATAAAGCAATTTCAGATCAGCTTTCCTAAGTGATAGATACAAGGGAACACCATCATCTCATTATGCCTAGGAGTGATATTAACTCTTCTGACACGGAGTGTCTTTCCTCTTTGACAGTTTTTATGTTTTAAAAGTTTTTAGTGAGGTAGTTTGATCAGGTTTTTGTTTTGTTTTTAAGAATAGACATAAGTATATGATGCTATTCTGCAAGGCTCTGATGCTACAAACATTTAGTGCAGCTGAAATCAGTGATAAAGCTTGTTTGCACATCTATATGGTAAAAACTTAGCAGTGTATTTTTGTGTGCATGAAACAGAAATTGAAATTAGGACTAAGCGTGCTTGTGTACAGTAGTTGTTTTTCATATCTTTAAACACATTCTTTGTTATTTGTGAGCATTGGAGCTGAATATGTAATCTAAAGAATCTGGTAATCAATGTAAGTGAATAAAAAATATTTGACAAGCTGTAGTTATCCTTATGTAAAAGGTGGGAAAGAGGAAGTACTGAAGATGAATAGCGCATACAGAAAAAAAGGTAATTATGTGACTGTGTTTCAAACTGAATACTCAGTGTCCTGTAGAGACTTATGGAATATTTATGAGCTGTAATGATATTTTTTTAAAGGAATACCATTATTGCCATTGTGGTACTTGCACTGTAGTAATAAGAAAGCATTAAAAGGCAGATAGAGCAGAGAGGATGGATTTTATTAACATCACTGGTTCTTGCTTTGTTTTTCAGCTCTGTGTTGTGGAGCACTTCTATTCCCAGCCTCTTAGTATACTGTGTTGCCAGCTGGTAGATGCTAAGAAGAGAGTAAATACTTTATCGCATGACCAGTGTGAAAACATTCGAAGACTGCCCTCTTTTAGAAGGTAAAAGGGGAAATAAATTTTTGGACAGTCTTGTATTTAGTCAGCTTTAAAAAAGATAAAAGGAATCTGTATATGTAGCTCTGTGAAAACTATAGATCACTGCTGTGTACTTCAAATCAATCAAAAGGAGAGAGAGTACAGCTTCCATGGTGTGTAATGACTTGTACTTTTTTCTCTTGTTCTTAATACAGAAAGAAACAATTATGAAAGATAACCATAAAGCACTTTGAAACTTGTTAAGCTGACTTGGAGCACAATCTCTGGGGTTTTGGAGTGGCTTTTCAACTTGCTGAATTTGGCTGTCTCTGTTCAAATCTTTCCAAAGAAATCCTTATAGTGCTTAAACTTTAGGGTTTTTAACCCTATAATCTTTAATCATACTTTATATTATAAAAGTTTTATGTTCTTTTTTCTTGCCACCAGATACGTGGAAAGTCAAGTTTCAGAGAAACAGATTGCACTGCTAACATCAGACAGCTTCTTAAAGGTAAAATTTTAAAAATGTCTTTGGAAAGCAAAAATAACTTTCCCAATATATTCATTTGTGGAGCATTGCAAAATACAAGACTAAGATGTATTGTTCTGTATAACATCTTTCATGCAGTACATACTGTGCTTCATGTCCAGTAACGGAGAATTAGGATCAGCAGGTCAAAATTCCAAATCTCTAGGGTTGCCTGATACACCTTTATGCAAAGCTGCGCAATTTATCTTGCATCAGCTTTTAGCTATGTCTAGAAATATAACTGCTTAAAAAGAAGGTTGCAAGCTTTATATATGACCTGGTCTTTTAATGCTTACTCAGACTGACTTTCTTGGAAAGTTAGTGAAGTGTTTGAAGAATCTGTAAGTAATCTTGGAAAACCTCCATACCCTCTGTGTAATTTCTGATTGGACTCAGTAGGGCAGTATTTATGTTACATGTTTATCTGAAGGTTTGTCAAGTGATAAAAGTGAGGCTACTACTATTGTGAGCCCTTCAGGAACTGACCAACAAAGATCTGTTGGTTATTTTCACCAGCTGAACCACTCCCAGTAGAAGCCTTGCTCAGGGTAGAGGTTTTCTCCTAACTCATCATCTCAAGTACAGCTAACTTGTCAGACAAAGGGTACTACTACAGATAAAGCAATTAATTTATCCTAGTAGATCTTCCTGGTCTGTAAGAACTTTTCAAGTGTGAAGAACAATGGTAATGGCTGGAAGAGAGGTTGGTAGCAGGCAAGTTTGCAAGTGCAGTGCAGTTACAGTAGTCAAGGTGAGACATGATTTATATGTGATTTTATGATCCATAGTGTTCAGTGGCAAACATAGCTTAAGCTGGTGCTGTTCCCTGGCTGTTTATTCACAGCTCAGCAGATGTGCCAGCACAACTGCTTGTGTGGCTGTACAATGAACGTATCAATCAAATTAAAGTAACCTGGACAAAAAAAGACAAGACATGGGAGGTTTTTTTGCTGGGTTGTTTCTACAGAATGATTTCCCCAATGCACTTCACTCTGGAGGTACATAAATGCTTCTATTGAAACAACAAGAGGAGGGAAGGAGTGGGAATGAGCAGCTGAGACTTTTTTTGTTGTTGTTTTGTTTTGTTTTGTTTTGTTGAAAGACCATGTAATGGGCTGCTGTTTTGAGAGTTGAATACTCATCATCTTAAACTTTATATGTTTAATAGTGTGCCCCTTATTTCACAAGCCTCATCCTGTAACTTTGGGAAAGAAGCTGGAATTCTTGTGCTTAGGTGCATGTGATGCTTCTGACAAATTTTAATTGAAGATGTTTGTTCTCACCTCTGCAGTAGGAGTAGGACTATTATTGCTTTACCAAGCTGGCAGTGTAGCTTACTCAGGGAGAAAAGGACCTACTGCTGCATTAATGAGGTGCTGTTTGTTCCATATGTGGTACTAATCTACAGTATCATTATTAAGTTTGGAAACACTTTCAAAGTCACTATTCATACCAGTTCATATAAATTTACTGTTCATGTTCTGGACCAGGTAAATTCGCTGTTCAAGCTTAGTACGTAAACCTGCGATACCCTTTGTGAGCTGCAATTTATATTCCGTGTTGTTACCATGGGTTTTAATAACCATGGGAAGAGTTCCACCTATTTAGAATAATCAGTTTTAAAACCAATTTTACATCCTAATTACTTACAGCTTTGTCTGAAAGCTTTCATGGCAAATTTGATTTGAAATTATGTAAATGTGGCAATCTATATTTATGGAAATAATGTTGCATAATCTTTCTAATAATGTTTTCAAACTCTTCTAAAACAATATGCCCTTTAACTCTGTTATTTGGTAAAATACATAGTCCTACTGTATTGCTGTTTATGTATATTAACTACATCAGTCTTCAGCTTGGAAATGACATGAGGGAAATAGAGATGATATAATGCTTTGGGTTTAGAGGAACAAGATCGATGTAGTAGCAGCATTAAAGAGATCTTGTTTTCTTCTCTCAGCTTTTTTTGTGGTGGGGACAGTTGGTTTTTTTTAATGATCCTGGTTAGAATTAAGATACAAACTTACGAGTGTCCACCCTAAGGTCTTGGAAGTAATTTAAACAATTGTTACATTAGTGACCCTTCAATTTTAATAGATAAAAAACGCTACAGGGACAAATGTCTTCAATGTTTTTAATTATGTTGAACTTTAACATCAGATAGCTCTCTGCAGCACTAAGTGTCTTTGTTACTTTCAGTCTTTGCATTGTGATACTTAAATTTCCATGTTCAGTACTTCCTTATATTTCCTGCAGTTAAGGTTTTCCTTTTTAAAAAATCTTTGATGTCCTTTGTTTCAGTTTAACTTTAGAGAACTTCAGTGGCTTGTTTTATTTTTCTCTTTCCATTTGGAATAGTTTGCTCAGAGTTGAGCAGAGTGGCAGTAAAATACATAGAAGATCCTGTGGGTTTCTTTCCTCTTTGTCTGACTAAAAACAGTTGAGTGAAAATGTGATTCACAAACTTAAAAGTAGTCAGCCCAAAGTGCTTTAATACAGCTACCAGAAATTTTGAGTGCCATTTTCCAGAATTGTTACATATGCTTCCATGGGAGGCTGGTGATAATGAGATGCCATCCAGTAAATTCAGTAGCAGCAGTTAATTTTTTCCTAATACATAATATTTTTTTTTTCTGCAGCTCTCAATCTATGAATAAACAAGTCAAAGCACATAGGAGCAGTAACTGCGTATTTCTTTTCTGTGAACTAGTCTTTTTATGCGTACCTAAAGAATAGAAACAGTAGCCACCCACAATATAAGAAATAAATTCTTAAATGCATTTGTAAAACAAAAATGCAAATAATGAGGATTTGAGTAAAAGTAGCTATATAATTTCTCATTGCCTATTAAAGGTACAGTGTATAGTCTTGGTTTTGTGAGATGACATGTCAAAGTATAGTTGAAAATGGTAAAATAATAATGTTAATAACAAATCTCCAGTGAGATGAAGTAAGAAAACAGAAGTTAATGATATGCAATGTGATTGCAGTGAACTGTTGAAATAAAGGTTTTTCGCACAGTGGTCTTAATTTTAATTTAATACTGGTGATTTAACATAGCACACAACACAATGTCAAAACTTCAGAGTAATTGTAAGTACTTTATGAGAGCTTTAAATAAATGGAAGTCAGAACGACTTACAAAACAATTATTCTGTCACTGCAGGAAGTAACGCAGAAGTTGCTGGAGGACTTGCAACTTTACCATGAAAATTATGTTTCAGTTCTGAGATGTCTTCATGTTTTCACGTCTTCACTTCCAAAGTATCCTTTGGGCAAGCAGGTGATGTACAGTTATTCCATTTCAGTGAAACATGAGGGGGTTTTGTTTATTATTCTGCTGCTTTGCCCCCTGCTTCTTAAAATGGAAAAAGATGCTTTCTTGCTATGGGCAGAGGGCAACAGTATGTGGTTTCTTTAGTGTCGTGGATGATACTTTGTCAGTCAACAGGAAGGAGTTTCCAGGAAGGGGCAGATGCACAGAATAGCAAAAGAATCCACACGTTGACTTTCCCATGTCTGGGATTATCTATATGTATTGCAGGCAGTGTATACTCTTTTGCCACCTGTTAGCGTGCTAGGCAAATTCAGGTGAAGAGGCTGAGTTTTAACAGCCGTCTGTGCAGAATAAAATGATAGTAAGGGAACAGTGATAGTTGTTTGTAGTAGCCATGTTGCTCTAAAGTCATTAAATCCACTTTCTCATGCTAAGCAATTTCTCCTTTCACTAGAAGAGCAATCTATTCTGTGCATGTCCTCTTGTCTGTCAGTTCTCAATGTATTCCACAATGTTAAATAATTTATCACTAACTACAGAACCAGCATGAACTGCCCCAGTATTTGAGAATGAAAAGATGTTTTAGCTGGGGCATTTGACTGGAGTTACTCTCTGTTCTCTGCAGTTACCTTCATCTGCGTGTTAGTTGTTTGAAAGCGGGTGCAGAGCAACATGCAGACTCCAGCAACACTAGTTTAGTTCTAATGCTGTTTCTTTTGCAATCATTCTGCATCTGTGGAAAACAAGCTCCAAAGGAATTACATGTGATGCCAAAACGGCACAGAGTAACTGCTCAGAGACGAATTTTGTCTTTAAGCAGCAAAGGTATTTATTTCATGCAACGCTGGGGAGCTAGCTGATTCGCACTAGGCAAACTAGCTCCAAAGTTTTCAGTGAAAAGTTGGGTATTTTATACAGTTTTTGTGAGAGGTTACACAACATCTTAACATACATATTCATTTGATTTTGACACCCAATCATTCCATTCACAATAGGTGGGATCTAGGTGGAATAGACCTTTCAATTTTCTTTGTTCAACGATTTCCTGACTTGATGGTCTCCTTATCTCCTTCAGGTGCCCACCTTATCTTTTCTAATTATTCAGAGTTCACAAACAGAGCACCACCGAGAGCATTGTACCAAACTCATACTGACTAATTTTTTATATTTTTTTTAAGACCTTGTTCTGTTTCACATGTAACTTTGAAAAGCTTGTTGTAAGAGTTCTGCATGACTTTGTAAAACACTTTATCCTTTCTTCGCCTTCTGTGTAACAGATCAGGGAGCTGCATTGTGCATGTTTGGAAAACCAAGTGTGGGAGACAGAGGAGTATGAGTCATCTCTTCAGCTAGCAAGGTAACTTTTTTCCATTTTGTTTTAATACCACTGTATACATGGAGAATATCAGTCATCAGTTATTCTGGAACTTAAAGCTGAGGATATTACCTGTTGACAGCTAGTTGTGGGGTTATTTGCAAGTGTAAATGACTGCTCTTTTCATTTTGTCTTTCTTCTGTTTTCCATGAAACTCAACCAGGTTCTAATATCTCTTATGCCCTGAGTAATTGTGCTGAAAGCACTGAGATTACTGTGTGTGAATGAGAACATCAGTTGGATTTTGTCTTTTAAACTATGATTGTGTTAGATATTATCAACCAAATTATTAGTTTTAGTTGGCCTAAATTTTAATCTGTTGTGGAAATTAGAATCTGTTCCAAATGAGTAGCTGAGGCCTTTCTTGGTTTTTTATTTTACCACTTTCCCCCTCTCTCCTTTGTCTTAACAGTTTGTACAGGGACTGAGTTTATTTTTTGTGTTACTGTGAGCTTAGGACTTTAGGAGAGCCTACACTTGGCGTTGTCTGTCAGTGTTTTAAATGGAAAAGTCATCTAAAGCAATTTTCTTAACAGACAACGGTTTTAATTGCAGTGTTGCAGCTACAGATTTTTAAACGCACTTTGTCATGGCAGGTGGCTGTTTCCTGATAGCTGCATTCATTCAGATAATACCTTGGTTCTGCCACACAAGGAGCTGATGCAACCCTGTTACTGTAACCGCCTCTTCAGGAGTCTATGAGGTTGTGAGGTTTGATACGTGTGACAGTAAAATTGTGTAGAAAAAACATGATAGTGGTAGGTGGAGGATAACCTAGGCTCATATACACAAGGAGACATACTCTTCAAGCTGTATCTTTGCCACACTGAGTGGCTCTTATGCATCGCCACTGCGCTATGTTCTTTACCCTCGTCCCTTTGAAAGGATTACATGCTTGATTTGTCATTTCTAGTCTTTCCTTAATCCTTCTCTGACTTCTGAATCTTGACAGCACTCAATCACATACCAACCCTTGCCCACAAATGCGTCGTTTTGCTTTCCTATACTGTCTATTCTTTAATTTCTAATAACTTTGACCATTTTTTTCTCTACTTTTTCTCCTCCAATGTTTAATTGTCTTTCTTCCACTCTGTATTCATCTGCCTCTTCTTCTATCTCAAAATTGATGCTGCCATCAGATTATTGCTTGCTCCCCTGTTATTTTTATCTGTTTATCTCCCTCCTCTTTTTCCTCTGGTCCTGGTTCCCACTCTAGGACCTTCTGATAGAAATACAGTGATCATAGTCGTTACTTTCATAGCTAATTTTTTTTTTTTCCATCCAAGAATTCTGTCATTTTTTTCTAACAAAAGTCCTTCAACACTATTCCTTCAGATACTTGGGATTCTAGCTGTGATGATTATTTTTTCAGTTTTTAGCTTTAACTCTCTTTTCCATTTTACACATACTTCCTCTTGTCTCTGCTTTTTCTGCATAGAATCTTGCTGCTGTCTTTTAGAAGAAAATGATAAAATGTGATCTTTCCCCTTCTACTCACAATCTTCTGGTTTTTTCCCCCTTTGCTGAGATGTGGAAGTTACTCACCATTCCTTAATATCTCTGCCTTCCCAGGGGCCACATCACCATTGTATATCCTTAAGTTCACACTTTCCCATCCCTTATCCTTCTTTTCAGTGTTTTTCTGGAGTCCATCTTTTTTTTCGTTGTATTTAGAAAGTGAAAAGTAGAAAAGCTTTTGATCAGTTTTTCTCGATTTCTAAAAAAGTCTCTCTTTTGCCTTTCATGAATTATGTTTGAATGGGGGGGGGGTGTCAGTTGTTGCATTAAGTTCCTTTTGTGGTTGCTTGGTTGTTTCTCTGGTTCGGCCTTTGCTTGGACTGGCTTTTATCCTTTCTGCTAAAAGTGCGCTTGCCAAAGGTGGTGTTTCAGATGATTTAACTTTAGTAATCTAGACAATAGTTATTCTACGTTAATCTAGTTGTCTAAAGTCCAAAAAAATATCTTGGGGAGACAGGGAGAGTATGTGAGCTTTAGTTCATATTGGACTAATTCAATCAGAAGACAGATAAGATTAAGAGATGTTGGAGAGTGTATCACTTGGTTGGTTATGGGGAGCTAACTGGCTGGGATATCTGGTCAAGCTTTTACTGGGCAAATCTCTGAGAACTGTCTGGCCTATTGTCTTCTGTCTAAATACTGTACTATGGTTTTGTCTGCTAATCACTGATGCCATTTGTCACATACTGCTTGTCAGTCCGGCTCTTCCCTGACTTGTCATTTTGTTGTTGACCAATGACTGTTATCACTTCTTCAGATGTTCCCCACTTTCAGAAGGATTCTGAAGAGCATTCAGAAGTTTTTTTATGGACTTCATCCTGGCGTCCTTCCTTCTCTTTCATAACTTGTCTCTGAATAATCAGAGACAGACAGATTTATTTACTGTTTTTTGGATGATCTGAGAGCTTGCTTTCTGCTGTAAACCTTTCTTTTAACCAAATTAAAATCTTAACCCCACTCTTTGATACCTGGCATACCTTGTAGTAATCTCAAGACCAAAAGGTTGAAAAGGATCCTTTACTGTTTCCTGACATGTGATAACCATCCTCTGGGCTGTTCTTTGGACCCTGTAATCTTATTGTTTTCCTAAATAAATTTTTCTAGAACTTGCAGTTTCTTTTTGAATAATATTATTAAAATAAACTTGTTCTTTCACATTCACAGATCTCCAGACCTGGTTATCCTCTCTCCATCTTAGGTGTTTCATTATTGCAGTGTTTTGTCTGGCCTGCAAAAAGGCTATCTTATTTACGCATTATATTCTGTAAGACAGTTTCAAAATGTGTTCTACCCTTCTGTGTGGTCTAGGTCACCATTTCTGTTAACTCCTGATGCTTTTCTGTACAAAATAAGTGTATCTCGAGGCAACACCTGACTTGGAAAAAATCTATAACCCTGAGTCAGATAAACCAAAGTTTCAAATTCTAGCCTTTACAAGCATTGGACTTGATGATCTTAAAGGTCTTTTCCAACCTAAATGATTCTGTAATTCTGTGATTTAATGTCAACTGCCAGTTGGAAACCAGAGCTCGAATTGCAATTGCCCCTCCAGACATCCATAAAGCTTTCCCGGCCTCTTTTAAATTCCTCCTTGAATCTCTTATTAATCAGTGTTTAGGTACTGATATGGAGACACTGTGCCTGACACACTGATCGTTATCATTTGATTCTTTTGTCATGTTCCCTTTTCTTTTTGGCTGTGTTTTTTGTGTCTTCTAAAATCCTTAAACCATTAGCACTTTTGCTTTGTATTTTTGTATTTGCACCTTTTTTTTTTCTTTTCTTTTTTTTTTTTTTTTTTTTGTAGAAGACAAAGCAAAACGCCAAGAATAGGCGGGGTGGGGATTCTAGTAACATGGTTATTACAAATCTGTGATTGTTCAGAACCAGAGTGTTTAGCAATGGGAACCTCTCGCACTGCATGAAAAAGGTTACATGCATGTGTAATGATATTGGCTTGATGCATTGACTGTAATTCTGGATTTCATGTATGGATATTTGCAAGAACTTGCTTTGCTATCTTTATAATAAAGATTTTGAGCGGTGCTTGGTGACATTTATAAAATGCCCTAATATATAATTAAAAGTAAGTAAATGCTAGACTGGATGTTGGGCTAGATGATCTCAAGAGGTCCCTTCCAGCCTAAATTATTCTGGGATTCTAGTGGTGGTTAGGTTTATAGCAATTAAATACAAAAACCAGCAATTCAGATCTTGTTTTGAGAATCATTCTGAATCATAGAGAGTAATAGATTTTGTGGGTGTGTGAATACATACTAATATGATATTTTTTTTACCATTTCATTTACCATTCTTGGGAATGAGTTATGAACACTACTATAGGGGGTTTTTGCTATTTTTAATGACTCACAGGTTAAAAAATTGTAACTCTATCCAGCAGGTGTGTTTGAGTAGAATATCAGAAAAACTTTCATTATCACTTCTGCAGGTAAATGTGAAGGACATCTATCCAAATTAATTTATTTCTTTCTGTAAATGACAGCAAGGAAAAGATTTGACTTTACTGCAGGATTGAATGCTTGAAATCTTGGAGGTTTTCTCTTTTAAAAGAAGTTTTTAAAATTAGTATTCAACTTTTTTCAACTAAGAATGTTGAAAGCTGTTTCTTCATTCTGCATTTCAACTTCAGCCAACAATTGTCTTTTAGGATGTTGAATAAGTCTGATTTGGTAACCATGCTTCAACAATGTGTGGAAATTTTTGTGTCATCTTCTGGAAAGGAGTTTGATAAGACAGTGGAGAAGTTGAAGGAGTTCTTGACCCAGTTTCAGGAACTAGAAGGTGGGTGTGTACCATCATACATTCCGTTGCAGATTATGTGAAAGCTGTTCTATAATCTGACCAATGGGTATAATTTTCCCCGGTGATATCCTGTCATTGTATCAAACAATCAGACTTTTCAGGATTCTTTTTTTAAATACATGCACAGAATTAGGAAATGTTTATATTCTTTATTGGTATGTGGTTCATGCTTTTTATAGTACGGAAGAGTGATGTAAGATAAGAAATTGGACAGAGCAGCAAACATTGCTTACTAGATCTGTCATACATATATTTTGAGCAGTTTACCAGATGTTGCAATCATTAAAAACATGTAACAAATAAAAGCAGATATTGAAATAAAAATAGGAGCAGACTTCCTTATAACATGGTATTTAATCCAAATGTATATAAAGTTATTTCACCTGCACATTCAGTTAAATTTGTGTAAGAGCTAGGACACCAGGCACCAGTTGTCAGGGCTCTGCTGACATGCTGTAACTTCTCAGGCCCATATATTGATTGTTCATGGTAGAAGACTTACTTGAAAGTTTAGTAAGGCAAGTGAGTAGCAGCCTTCCATCTTTCAGGTTAACAGAAACTCTTGGTATTCCTTATTCTGGAATAGGAGTAGGTGATCACTTAGAAAAAGCTGTAAATGTCACTGAAGGTAGCAGCGCTGAAGAATCTGAACTACGATGGAAAACCTGAAGGTTCATCTAGTTTGGAAAAAAAAAACTGAAGCAAAAGGCTTTTAAGCAGTTGGATTTTTACGCAGAGAGAAGAAATAAATAAAAAACAACAACTCTGTGCATTCAGGAACATGCAGAACTGCAAAACAAAAAAGGCATTATTTATTTTCACTTATGATGTGAAGATGTTTTTAAAGCAGAGAAAGTCTAATGAACCCATGAATGATCTTGGTTTGTTTTCAAATTGGATTTAAGCTACAATGAAAAAGTGAGAAGGGAAAGTTAAGATAAATTTTACATTAATAGGTTGCAAATTTAGGTGATTCCTTCCCATAAGTTTCTGTGATTGTGTTCATCTTTAGCAGGAGTTTTCAGAAGTCTGCCAAAAATGTTATGTACCTGCATCTCCCACAGAGCCCTTAGAGTGAAAGGATAGCCCCACATTTTTTACCCTGGTTTGGTTTTTTTTTTTCCTCTTAACAACAAAAAAGTTCATCTTCCCGAATGTCTAATGAACTGGAAAAAATAAAACCATTAAACTTGAGGAATAAAATACCCTTATGGTTCTGTCTATTTTGAGCTGAAGGGTTTAATAAAAAATAGCTCAAAATACATCAGCTAATAGTGGAGAGAGGAAGTTCTCTCTGTTTTGAAGCTTTCAACAAAAATACAGATGTCTCCATGGCACTGGAAAAGACCAACTCATTCTATGTAGGTCACCAAAAAACTTTTGTGTATCATGATTGTTACTGCTGATAGGTGCTTTACCTGTGATCTGTAGGTGGAATCTCCTCTTATTACCATCTTCATAAGTAAGGCAAGAAGTCTAGTTACCTTCTGTTTTGATTTTGATTATCACTTATCCTGGCACTGATAGTGCTTTGGGAGGTTTTGCTGCTTTGCTTTAACTTAAAAATTACTAATTACTAGTGCAATTGATCAACAAACTAAATGGCTATGAAAAAAAATTGTGGAAAATTAAGATGAGAATAAAACTGGATAACGAAATACTTTACCATGCTTTTGGTTTGCTGCTGTGATTGCAGTTTCTGGATTAAGTAGGGAGTATTCATTTCTTTCTTAGTATTTTTTTTAAAATGAGAAAAAAAAATAGGCAACGTGTAACTTTCTGAACACTCCTGTAGCATGAGTATTATCTAGTACTGATCTGTCCAATTTACAAATGTTGAGAAGATGACCTAGGATGACATAAGCAGAATTCAGGTGATTTGCAAGGCTTGTGCTGAATCTTTGCTCAGGGCTGAATTGTTTTGTTTACTTAATTACTGTTGGTTAAGCTGCACTGCAGACACCTTTGTTAACAATCTTTTGCAAGGTGCAAGCGTGTCAAAAGCTGTCGGTGTTTGCATGTATGTGAATAAGTAACTGAACACTTGGTGTTGAACAAGTTTGCTTGGGTTAGGGGGTTTATATAGGTAGTCAGGAAGAGTTTACTCCACATACCAAACACTAGTTTTGTTCTAGTAGCAGAAGCTTTCGAAGAAGATGTGTCTGTATCATCAGAAAAGGAGCTTCAGAAGAAGACGGACCTTTACCATCTTCAGAAGGTTAGGCCTGTGTAGGCTTTACTGACTAGTTCCTGAACTGAATCTTTTAAGACGTAATTGTCCATGGTTGGTTCTTCCCAGCTTGCTGGAGCTCTGAGTAAAGGTTGTGTATAAGTAACTTTTCTTAAATGTGAATGAAATAAGTACCAACTATGTATGTCAGGCCCACCTGACACATAGAAAATATCTACCATAAACTAAAATTTTTAAATGCAAATTAGAGGTTTTCTTCTTATTTAACTTGTAAATTACACATTCTGCCTAAAACATATTTCTTGGGAATTTCCCAAACTCCTACCAGTTTGAGAGCTGAATACACTGGCCTAAATAAAAATAACTGCACGGTCAAACTTTCAAACATCATCAGTGAATACATGCCAGCAAAAATTAATTATACATGTTAAACATATAGATTGTGTTCTCCAGAGAGTAACTACCTCCCATGTAGTTTTATGCACCACTTTTTTTTAAAGACTTTGTTGGAGTTGAAGGAATCAAGGCGGTCTAAGAAACTGACAAAGTTTGAAATGCTTCGTTTTGAAGTTGTTGACTATATAGACAGTCTTGTAAGGTGAGCTTTCCTGTTTTATATTCCTGCATTAGTTTACACCGTAAGTTGCAACAGAAATTTTGCTAACGTGTTAATCTTGTTGAAGTTGTGTCTTGGTCCCTGTGGTATGAAGTACACTTTTTTTTCCTTCCTATTCCTTCTTTGATGAGGGCTCTAAAAATAATTTAAAAAATAAAATCTCTTTTCCATAGATTAGTAGAAGTAATTGGCATATGAATTGACTAACTTATTTTGGCTACAGGAAAAGCTGAGGGAAGACTGGGTATATGTGGCAAAATAAAGAGTTTTTACCCTAATCTTTGCTGATCTGTTCTACTTATGAAACTGTATAGATGTCAAGTGTGATATCCTGTGCATTTTGTTAACTGTTTTGGTGAGCCAAGGCATAGCAGATAGGATTTTGTAGGCAGCTCTAGCAGAAAACGTGAAAGGCTTGAAGTGGGGAAGAGATGAAGGTACTTGTTAATTATAGAGCCTTGGAGGTAGGGGGAGGCAGAGAAGTTAACAAAAATATGACTGTGCCAAGAGAAAAGCTTCAAATATGAAGACAAATATGAGCAGAGACCCGTCGCGAGACCTTGAGGTGGATAAGCAAGATCTGTGGAGTACGTGACTGGTGTTAGCATTTCAGCTGCTGCCCTTATTTTTGAAGTTGTCTTGGCCCAGCTAAATCTACATTAAATCCATTAGGCGTCAAGGTGATAATAACTGACTTACCTGTTTAAAAAGTTGGTTTCAGCACTGCTGATTTTTTCAGAGATTTGTCAGGACTGGTTGGGAAATATACCTCCTTGTAGTCTTTGACTGCAGTAGATTTCTGTTTTTTCCCTTAAGATAAAGCTTGTATCTCCCCTCCTTCCCCCATACCTCATGTTGTGTTTTTTTTCAGAAATTACCTTGTTCCTGCAGACCACAAGACTCTGTATGAGGTAGTGTATTTCAACACAGCCAGTGTTCTCCGTGGGCACTTGAATGCTGCCCCAAGGACTGCACTTCATACAGCCTTAAATAACCCGTACTGCTACCTGAAGGTAAGAAACAAGCAAGTTGTTTGTGGTGCTGGAGTAGTTTCTGGAGGCTACACATAAGGATGATGTGTAAAGCTTAGTTTTGCTGTTTCATGAAGCTTGGCACGCATACAGTTGTTTTGCAGAGGACCAACAAGTTAAGTGTTGATAAGCAACCTGGGGACTTTGCAAAGAGCTAGGGAAGCTGTCTGGCTGAAAGGAAGAGGCTAATTACGGAAAGAATTCTAGATAGGGAATCCCTTTTCGAGAGCCTGTTTTAGTCACGATCTTTACTTTCTCCTGTAGATGTAGCAGAAAAATCATTGTGTCCTCCGTTACAAATGGGATGACTGTCCATGGGGAAAAACACAGTTTCTGTGGCTCTTTCCAGACACTTTCTTTACAGGGCTGGTGCCTAATCCTCACTGTATTTGCTGTATAAAGTGAAGGCTCTGTTCAGGTAGAGTGATGACATTAACAATAGCTTAAATACAGCATATTTAAAGAAGTCCTTTGTTTTTCTTTTTACATTTATTTTATTATCGGTATTGTGTATTGACATCCTGTCTTTTCCAAGTCGAAAAAAAGGATTGTCATTGATTCTGTTGGTTAACCCAGCCCCTTTTCCACTTCTTTCATAAATCAAATGGACAGCATGACCAGAAGAAAGAACACGTGAACATACATTTCTTTATTTTGTCTTGATTATAGATGCTACTTGGAGTTACACTCATGGACTAACATTTCCCTTAAAAATGTGAATACAGTTTTTAAGAAAACATTGGGTGTAGCTGTGTCTGAGTGATTATATGTTACTTGAGTCAAAACCAGCACTTATCAGAAATCATTCCTGATAATGATCAGTCTTTGAAATCCACATCGCAGTTGTATTGGGCTTGTTGGCACTGTGCTTGTATTTGAATGAGGGTTGTCAGTTTTGCTGTGTGCAGGAGTTACTTCTAAAACCACTTTAAGAGCTTATTTGTAAAAACAGTAGTTAGCAAGTGGGTTACCATTAAAGAGACCTAATATGAACGTCAGTAATTTATGTTTTTAGAAAACCTGTAAAAATGCAGAGCTAGCAAAATCTACCTACTGATTTGTTTAATAAGTATTCTTTTGATGAGTTGACAGGATTTAGAGCCCTCTGTCATCCTGTACTTTGGTCTTTGAGATACTTTTAACATATTGCCGATGTTTTCTAAGTAGATTGTGAAGGTTTGGCATAGTTTCTAACAACAGTAGTTTCTTAACTCAGTGCTGGCTGGGTACCTTGCTTAGCATTCTAATCCGTGTGAGTCTAAGAGATATTTCTTTCTTGATTGTGTCCATGACTTCTGCATGGCTTGTACTTTCCTGGGCCATGACCAGAGCAAAGTTCTCTAGAGCTGTTCCTTCCAGAAGGCTAGAACAGGATCTGCTTCTGTGGAGTTCCAGCAAATGATACGTGATGCATTTCTTACAGAATCCAGTCCTGTTATTTATTTAGCAAAATGTGAACCAAGGATTATATGTCCTGGGGGGAAAAAAGTCCACAAAAAAAAAGTGTAGTTCTATTTTCACTGATCCCTTGAAAATTCAACAAGTTGTAACTTTGAATACCAGCAAGGCACTGCTTACTATTGTGTCAGCACAAGGAAATCTGAACATGGATCTTCCTGGGGTTTAGAGAGTCATGCAAGTTTTGTTCTTGACCTTAGGTAAGAAGGGTGGTTTTTCATGTAGATCCTAAGGAATGAGCCCTGTTACCCATGAAGATACTTTGATTGCTCAGAAACAAAACCCCTTGAGCTGCAATTGAGCTCCTGTATCAGGGAAAGGGGATAGTAGCGTTTGGTCCTTGGGAAAGATAGCAACATTGATTCTAGAGCAAGGTATGAGTCTGGCCTCTGGGGCAGGGTCAAGCCAGAGAAACCCCATCCACAGTGTTCTGGGTGGTTCCCGCTCCCATACTCCTCCCTTTCTGAAACAGCACCTCAGTGCTGTACAGGTGGTTTCACAACTGGCTGCTCGTTCTAGGGCAGCTTCCTGCTAGTCAGCCTAGTTATTTCCTCTTGCGGACAGCACGTGTGCTGCCGCCTCAGGAAACTGAGGTTTCTCTGCACGCAGCTGCAGCTCCCTCCCACTCTGCTGTAAAGACTTGGTGGCCTAGTTATCACAAGTGAGACTGAATTCCTTCAGATGCTGGCAGAGACCCTGCAGTGCCAGTCAGTAATATCTTTCTTGACCCATTCTCGGCGCTTGTGTGTGGTCCAGCTCTTCATTTCTAGAGGTGAACCTGTTGCAGGAGAGTGCAGTTGCTCTAGAAGTTGCATCCCCTCTTGGCTGTGGTTATTCTTCTGGCCTTACAGTTAGGAAATCAATGCAGAGTATCCAGCAATGCCAGAGTTGGCACATGGGTGAGAGGTAGGAAGCCATAGTTAGATGAAGTAGCAGAAGGGAAAAGAGAAAGCTGTAGGGTTATCCCTCTGGGCAGTGGTGAGCCAGTCGATCAGCCAGAAGGTGTAACTTCACCTATGCTGGTTAGTAACACTGTAGTGTTTGAAACCATTGTGGTATGCTCCTGAGTTATAGTCTGGTAAATTAACGTCTGGATTGTAACATTTAGCCGTTTCTGGACACCATCTGGACTGAACCTAATGTCTGCAGCTTGTGTGTTCCATGTACAGAATAAACACACTTGAAAATTGTTAGGCTTTCTGGAAATTGTGAAATGTCTCGTAAGTGCTGCTGTCCAGACTGAATCTGAGTCTCACAAATTACAGGGATGGAGGTCCATGAAAGGTAAGCTGGAGATTCTTGAGCAAAATTATTTGCCCAACCTTCTTTCCTATCTTTAAAAGCATTTATTTATGAAGGTAACCTTGCTAGGACTTTATAGGCTTTCCAAAAGTAACTTGTGTATTTTACTAGCATATAAAAGCATTTTTAGCAAAAGTTCCCGTGACCTGAAATGATCAATCAGTGGCTGTTTTCATGTTAAAAGACCTGGTTCTTGGAGTGCAGAAAACTGAAAACAGAAAAAAAAATCATGAACTGATACAAAATGTTGTAAATTTCTGCAGCTCTACAGAGACTTTTGCTTCTGGCTCAAGTGGCTTTTTTACTTCTCAAGTAAATGGTTCAGTGCTGATGAACTGAATTTCCTGACAGAATAGTTTGAGAAATCAGACTTTTGCCTTCATAGGTGCTGAGTGTCAAGCCAGAGAGAAATGATTATTTCAAAGATAAAACTGAGATGAGAGAAGCAATTTTGCTTCTTAGTACATCTGAATAGATACTGAGACTTCCTCTTTCCTTTCATGGAGGTGGCAGGGGACTGGACACTTTTCTACCTAGTGCAGTCTGAGGCAAATCGGGACCAGTTTCTTTTCTTGAATCCAGATAATTTCTCTCTGATATGTAAATAGAACTAGCAAAAGAACTGGGGGGAAGCCTAATCAGATAATCACTCATTAGAGACTGCGTAAGTACACAAAGTTTTAGAAGGAACATCAGGTGTGAAGTAGCTGGGTGGTTTTTTTGTTGGGGTTTTTTAATGGTATGTTTTCTTACTTTTCTGGGGTTTTTTTTCTTTGTACTGTCAACTTGCATTACACACAAACAGTAAACATTTGGTTACAATACCTACCATGTGAACTTCCTGAGAGAATGTTTTATCTAGCCCTTAAAACTGTTGAAGATTAAAAACCTTTGGTGTTTGGTTTTTTTTTCATCAGAATCAAGCTTTGAAAAGTGATGGAGGAAGCATTTCTAATAAAGCCCCTGACATATGCGTAGCATATAAGCTTCATTTGGAGTGTGGCAGATTGATTAATCTCGTTGATTGGTTAGAGGTATGTGACAATGCAAACAGTGCCTTTACCTGCTTTCAGTATTCTGATTTTATCTTTTTGCTGTGTGTCTGCTTTTCTTTAGTGCCCCTTTTGACAGCTTAAATCGCTGCATACCTCAGTCCTTCCTGTGTGAGAACGCAAGGTAACTCCAATTACCATCCCAGAGTCTTCCTCTGACTACTGTGAATCATTTCTTTCCAGCATTATTCCTCTGTGATGAAAATCTTTCGCATCTGCTTTTGTTTTATGCTTGGCACAGATCAGATTCTATGCTTCACAAAGTTACCTCCACTCCCCCGCCCCCCCCCCCCCCCAGCTTTGTCTTTAGGTATTCTGTGACACTTTTAAGGAAACAAGCAAGTGCTGCTGCTTGGCAAGTGTGGGGCTTCGGGAGAGAATGCTTGTGCTAGGGAAGAGCAGAGGTCCTTTAGCTTGGTACCCTGTTTCATACTGTGACCAAAAGCAGAACTTGTATTAATAATGATACAGTCTCCAAATACTCCCTACCGAACAATCACGTTCTAGTCCTGAAGTTTTTTAAACTGGAATGGCTCCTCTGTATTTTGTAAACCTACCTGGATTACATTACCAGTATAACTCCTAGCAACCACAGCATCCTCTGGCAAGAAATTCTGTAGCTTCACTACATGCAGCGCAGAGGCTGCTCCATTGACTTGTTCTGTTTGCTCTTGGCTTGTTTCTGTATTGGAAATGAGCGTGGACAGAAGATTCCTACCCTGCCTCTTGCTGTCCCTCAATTTTATGGATTTCTTGAAAGCCAGCTTACCTCCTCCTTTTTTTCTGGAACGTTTAAGCAGTCTCACTTTGAGAATGTTTTTCAGTTCTGTGTTTTTTCTGAGAATGGGTCAGGGATCAGAACTGTATTGGGATTTAAAATGCAGGCCCACAAGTTCATAGTGATGTCTTTCATCCTGGATTACTGCCGTGGTAGTATGTGACCTTGCTCGCTCTTTTGATTGCCGATGAACTGACATTCTCATGGATGTCCAGATCATTACAAGATCTCATTCCTCCCAAGTGATAGTCATCAGCTCACAGCTCATTATTTTATATGCAGCTGGGTGTCTATGAAATTTGTTAAATCTGGGCTGCTTTTCCCTTTCTAGGCTTTCTCAACTGTGGTGATGGCAGTTGAGGGACCAAAGGCAGATACAGCTTCCTCAGACCAGGTGGACCATATTATCTAGTATCCTTTCTCATTCCTCTTAAAGTTTGACATTCAAATGCTTACAGGATTAATGAACCAGGACTTTTAAAGTACAGCTTCATGCGCTGATACCTAATTCCAGAAAAACAAGATGACTAGTCTATAGACAGCTTTAATGTACTGACAATATCACAGAAATAGATCAGCTAAAGCAGTGGGGCTGGGGCTGGTGAGGTGACAGCAGCTTTTCTCCATAGGAGCTGTTTGGGTCTGAAATGGAACCAACAGGCTGTATAACAAGCTGAAATTATTCTGCTTGGTTAAATCATTTGAGAGTTGGTACAGCTGCTGTATTGGGGGAGAGCATTACTGGGGAACAGACGAGAGGATAGCTGTGACCTAGAGAGCAGATGGAGAAGTAGGGACAGTAGATATTTAAAGGATGAGCACTGAAACCAAAACTCATGGCTACAAACAGCAGTGCTGCCATAGAGAAAAGATGAATGGTGGTACAAAAGGAGGCTTTAACTACAGGAAGAGTATATGCTTTAATATCTTTCCTTTAGTATAAGCATCTTTGTAGGTTTTCAGCTTCTCTTGGCAGTGGAAAAAGGAGCGCATCCTTCATTGGCACATTGTTTGTGTGTAGCAAAAGAAATACGGGTTTGACTGAAGGTTTCTGCTTCTGTAGGCAAATCATGCTCTACCCTTATTTCCAACGATTTCAGTGTGCAAGAGGACATTTTGTGTAATCTGTGCTTATCATAACTTAGAAGTCTTCCCCTCCTGGAGAGATCGGTGTCTCCATCAGTATGCGCAATAAAAAGTGTACTCAATTTCCTTTACTGAAATGTTCAGTGCTCGTTTTATTCAAGCTGTTTCTGAACTGATATTCTTAGGTTTCATCAAGCCTAGCAAGCAGAAAACTGACCACGTGGCAAGGTTGACATGGGGAGGCTGTTAATGTGCCACTTGGGCCTTAATAAACCTGTTCTTTCTAACATTGTGCAGTGGCTGTGTTCCCACTAAACTAGTTGTGGCTAACTTTGCACACCGAGTCAAAGTCAACGATGACTGAATGTTGTGAAATACATTCCGAGTGCCTGGATAGGCTTGAATAGCAGTGTTGGTTTTTAATACGCATCCTCCCTGTGTAATGTACTGCTCTGTTAATGCTCATGTTCCAAATACTGTAATGTTGTGCCAGTTTTAGTCATCTTTTATGTGTGATATTTAACACTGTACTGATAGAATTCAGGCTAGCAAGCCAAAAGGACAACAGAGGCTGTGTAAGCTACAGGAGTGATGAAGCAGTATTATTAACTTGCTTATAAGCTGATAGGGTTTGAGTCATCATTATAAAATGCCTTCCACATCCTTGAGCTACAGATTTAAAAATAAATAAAACCAGTATGCTAAAAAAGACAACAAGCTTCCATGTTCAGCCTCTGCTGCGTATGTTTCAAACCCAAACTGGTTGTAACTCTGAGAACTCCTTGAGGAGGAGAAAGGAACGGGATAATTTTCAAGTTAGAATCTTTGCTCTTTGAGAACAGCAAAAGCAAACTGTTTAAATCCTTGTATTTTTCTAGTGAAGTTGATTAGTACTTGCTGACTCTTGCTGTCAGGGAGATTTGTGTCAGCACAGACTAAATGCGAACATGGCACTCACTCATGCTGGAGAAAGGTAGTAAAACCCACACCTAAAGTACACACAGTAGCTTTTTTCTTTTTGCTGAGGATTTGTACTGTACACCAGCAAAGGAAACAGCTGTGTGAAAAATAACAGCTACTGGCGAGCATTAAACCACTGCTCATCTGACAGATCTTTAGTCCAAGAACCTTCTCAGCCCTTTGGCCCTGTGCAGTAAGCAAGCCCAGCGTGCACTCTCGCTCTTCTGCCAGCACAGAGCAGTGTTGACACCCGCCTGCAGGTCACCAGTGCTGTCCTCTTTGTGGGCACTGGACTGGAACAGCTCACAGCTGCTGCTGATTTGGTGAGGCTAGACCCGAAGGCTGCTGTTCCCCACCTAGAGTCAGTCGTACATCAGTGCCTGACGCTAACGAGCTGTGCAGAAGCACTGGAAAACCATGGTCACTGCTGGGGTTCTGGGCCCCAGGGAAGCGAGAAAAAACCTACGCCTGACTCCAGGTATCAGAGTAACATCGGCATGTCCTAACCGGCCCGGTCTGTCGTCTTTAGCACTCAGAAGGCCACGCTGCAGATCTTGCTGCACTAAGCTTCAACTTCCCTCAGACCTGGTTTAGGGAGCAAAAGGCTTTATGCTGACGTCAGCGTCCCATGTTTTCCAACCATGGAAAAAGCCTTAGAAATCAATGGGGGAAAAACCGTTTCCCTCCAGAACAGCACGCACGGCTGCCCTGGCCCGAGGACCATGACATGCATTTCAGCAGTATAAGCGGAGACTTCAGGTCAGTCTTAGCACCTAGGAAAGGGCTGGAGTTCAGAGAAAAGGATATAGACTTCATCCCTCCCAGCCTGCTTAGGAGTTGAATGGTGATTACTTAAAGACTGTATTTACTGCCAAAAAAACTCCCAGACTTCCTCGGTGGACCAAGAGGATTACACACTTCGCTTTTGAGGCAGTTGAGTGCTGCTCTTGGTGCATGAGTTCAGCTGTCACTGGAATCCAAATGCTCCCACTCAGCTGCACTGGCACTTCAGCCTACTCAAACCAACTGAAAACAATAGCCGGGAGCGCTGACGACTGAATCACTTGCATAAGCCGGGTCTGTACCAGCAGTGGGGAAGTCCTACTACAAGTTACCGGGCTGTTTGCTGAGGAATGTACACCAGGGAGGTCAGGCCTGGTTTAGATGCCCTCAGAGAGGGCAGGAGTCACGCGTTCTCCACTTGCTCTGTTGCAGAGACACAGAACGCTTCCTGCTGCACCTGAAGGTGGGCCCGGCTGCCAATGCTGCCAGGCAAATGAGTAGTTTATCGGCCTTTATACCAAACATGCAACTTGGGAAACGTAACAAATGAAAATTCGGTGCAAGAATTTTTAGGATCTCAGCAGAGCAACTGCCCAAGTTCCTCTTTTCCACCAAGACGCAGTGGTAAACGGGATCCACTGTTCTTCACTCCTGAGACCAAGCTAGGGGCCCGGTATCACAGTGCCCTTTATAAGTAAGGCTTTCAAGCAGCGAGAGGAAATTGAGGAATCTGGGGGGCGAGGGGGGATGCCGAACAGGCCTCCTCTGTCCTGCCCCGAGACTCACCCATTTATCTCACAAAACCTTGATGAAAGGGAGCAACCGCACAGCCACCTGTCTGGCTGATGTGCAAGAGGACACAGAGCCAGGCACTCCGCACAGCTGTCCTCTGCCCACCTCGCCTCCCCTCCCCTCACCCAAGGCACGGCAGGCCCACACCATCCACCTTCCACATCTTTGGAGGGGAAAAATACTTGGGAATAAAGAGAAGCAAGCCTCAACAGTGCGTGGTTTTTAATCCCCTGAAGTGCAGGCAACATGACATTAAAAACCAGAAAAATTCATAATGGCTGTTTCTTCCCTTAGTAACATAAATTTTGAAGCTTAAAATCATGTTTGTTACGCTATACACAGTTTCTCAGGATCAAATTTTTAATTCAGTATTTGGCACTTCAGACTAAGATGTATGGAGGAAAAATCCTTGACTGAAATTATATAGAAAGTACTGTGTAATTTCATTTTCTTCAGCAAGGAGGGCAGGAAGGTTGGACAGTTAAAAACAAACTGAATTGGTCAGAAATTTAATTTAGTTTGCAGTTTTTTTCAGAGGCTGGACTTTGCAGTTGGGAGTCCTAGGTGCTTGGAAGGAGCTTAACATCACTAAATTCTGAACCAACATCGGCAACAGCAGAGATCCTACAGCTATCAGAAAGGACCTTGTGCTTTTTCCTCCTCCAATGAAATTCTGTTGCTAGGGGTCTAGTAACACCAGGCTTTCTCTTAGCAGATAATCTGGCTATATAGTAGGAATTTTACATTTGGCACCTCTCATACAATTTATTTTAATACTTTTTGTTGTAAATATTCCAAGCTCACCCTCACATACCTTAGCTGAAATACGCACGGGAGATTTCAACTGCAAATATTACGTAATTTTACAATGTTGGTTTCGAGAACTGTCTGCACAGTAATAACATGTTCTGCAGATACTCCAGGAAACCTCTGTCTGCAGTGTTCACTGAAAGCAACTGGGAGGGAAAAAAGCCCGTGTTTGCATCACGGTACTAGCTCTGAAACCTTGAACAGAGTCTCCCATCTCTGAACTGGTTACTGGTTTGTATTCTTCAACAGCTACCATCTTTCAACAAACTACTGCCAAAATCAGACCTGAAGTAAGGTAACTTGTTTGAATAGTTTACCGTTTTGCAGATAATGTTCTCCAACAACACCTCTTTACACTGCCGCACTACTGGTTTCAAACACCAACTTTTCATTTATCTTGGTACTACAACAGCAGTAAAATACGAGAATAATCCAGGTGCCTCTAAAAGCCAAACGCTCATCCTCACATTTTTCATCTCAGAGAATGGCTTCCAAGGCAAAGGTCACAAGACTGGTTAACAACAAGAGCATAAACTCTGTAATACTTTACCAGCCTCGTTTTTTTCGTCCCCACTGTGGAATCACAGAGCAAACTCCTTCCCAATTCCCAACTCGGGAACGGAGAGAGCTTTCACAAGTTTCTAACCAGAATCTGCTAATGGTCTTGCTGTTCAGGAGTACGCAGGCAGTTCTCAAGCATCAGCTCACAAGATTGCTTCAACCTCCTTCCTTTTCCCCCTTGAAAAGTGCTGAATAATCTTAATGGTTATATGCTTTCACATCTAGACAAAAAACCAAACACGCAATCGGGACGTACATGCTGCTTTGTAAGTACACAGTAACTGAGATCTGCTTGAAAAGAATTTACACATCACTGCCTTAGAAACAGGTTAACCGAGATCTTTGGTATCACTCTGAATTTGCAATTAACTGCCCTCAGCTTGCTTGGCTTTTGGATAGACTGCAGTTACATACAGATGGCAAAAATATTCTCTTATGTGTCCACCACAAAATGTAGCAGCAAGAATCGAGCAGTTACTCATTCTTACCCATTTCTACCTGAAAGCCTTTGAAAAGGCCCTCCAAAGCAGGTTTGTTTTTAAGTACTGGCCTGCTCCTCACAGCACCCCATTTTTTTCAACAGCAGCCAAGCAGCCAACCATTTTCCCACTGAAGATTAAGTCACCTGTTGGAACAAGCCATTCATGTGAAATTCATGACATAAGGTATTGGCACAGAGATGAGGAAAAGGAGCCAGTTTAAAGTCAAGTCTAAAGACAGAACAAGCAGCAGGTTAAAAAATTAAAAATTTTAAAGAATGAATCTTTGTTTTGATCAAAACAGGCACAAATTAAGTGTGCAGAATACCACACCTGTGATGCATAGCACCCACGGTGGCATTACATTTAATCTGCCAGGAGACTGCGCATTATGCATTAATTTGGAGCAGCACAGGAGTGGCTGGGAGCTAACATGATGTCACTTATTTATAGTAACTCCTAACATCCCAAAGGAAATAGTAAGAACAGTGATGATGTGTTTTGGGATGCTGGAATTTGGGTAGTGGTCCACCTGTAAGTAGTGGTTTTCCTACCCAAGGCAAATTAACAATAAAGAGATCAAAAAATGAGCAGCAGGAAGGAGAGGGACTGAGAACCCTGAGGCAGACAACAGAAATCGCAGTCCCGGTAGCTTTGGTTTTATCTTCCGTAACATGAGACCCAAGAGGGGAGTCTAGCAGAGCTTTCCCATTTCGGAGGTTCTGAAAATACAGTTAAAAGAACCCAAATATTTAGCTAAGACAGGTTTCAGGAAAGGAGAAGAAAAGAATTACAGGGGTCCTCCAACTTTTTAAAACAGGGGGGTGGTGTGCGGATGAAGTGGCAGGCAGTCATCTGCGGCTGCGGGGGGAGGGGGGGGGGCGTCAGGGGGGGGTCTGTAAATGCTGGGGGACAGACTGAGGACCCTGGGGGGTCAGATTGAGGACCCTGGGGGGCCATATCTGGCCCACAGGCTGTAGTTTGAGGACCCCTGGAATTACATGGTTGGTGGTGATGTGCCTAATTCTGAACCTGTAATCTCACTACGAAGTCAGTAAAAATTCACCCAGAGCTACAGCTGATCAGCGTGGCTTCTCTGGTATCGTAAGCATCAGCCTGAGCCAGTTAATGCATCTATCTACCAACTGAAGTTTCGGTTGCGTTTCAACTGAAACTCTTCCATTAATCTGACGTGGTACAAAGATCTAATACACAACAGACTTCCACTTGACCAGAAGCTGACAGTAAGTTAGAGAAGACAACAGTTTATAATCAAAGAATTACTTTGGAACTGCTTTAAAGTCCCCAAAGCAGGCGGCCCAGGTCATTTGGTCAGCAACACTTCTACCCCACAGCGCACAGATCTCGACTTGCCACGTAACCCACAGCAAGCCTCAGGATGGCCCAGGCGGCGGCAGCCAGCACCGATACAGCAGTCGGGAACAGCTGAATGCATCACCCAACAAACTCCTAACCCTGAACACACCTTTAGCTCTTCCAACACCCATCTAGTTCCAGCCTGTGGTGCAAGCGCCTGCTCTATCTTACGAGCAGATTTCCTTTGATGTGTCATTTAAATCTGAAGCAAGACAAGTGCAGCTGTTGAGTCACCTGTGGCAAGTTAAATCAACTGTTTCTTGTCAGTTCAGTACCGAACGTGCTTCCACAACAGGAAGCAATACAGCCAGTCTAAGGAAGATTTCTTTGCCTCTGAAGAATTACATGAGGTTTTCATCCAGCCTCTTCTCCTGATCTAAAATTCTGATCCACCCACTACTGCTAGTAAATGAAGTTTTCATTTAAACACTCAGATTTAAGTTTATTCATACACAGCAAAAGTTCCACCTGCATATTAAAAACAAACAGATTAGAAGTAAATGTTTTATTCTTCCAACTAAATTCCAGTACTACAAGGGCAGTAAAACAATGATACACTGAAAAATTGCAGCAATAAACATTTGTTAAAGACTGATAGAATAAATAAAAACTACAAAAATGAGAAATCATATAAACCCATTCTTAACCCCCAAAAAAGTCATGGAATACAGAAATGCCCTCCTTCACTATTTCACAGGCAGTACTGTGGGCTATTTGCTTAAAATTGTCCTGGGATTACATTCTAACTTAACTGTGATTACAGTTTTGTTGTAGTGCACAGTTATGAAAACCACACTAACTTCAGTCAGAAGTGTCATTCTACATTTTTATTTACACAACCAGTGAAGGGCAACTTCTAGAACACCAGCTTTAATCCTTAAACTTTTTCAAACTTATTAACATAAGAAGCCAAATTGTAATGATACAGCAAATGAGGCCACTGGTATTATTACAGGTAGCAAAGGTCCACATCCAGGTGGTACTGACATCAGGGAGCACTCCAAAACCAGTTGCTGCATAAGAGTGGTTGCCACTGACAAAAGCTTGAAATAACCTGTGTTCACAGGGGGAAAAAAATATGGCATTGCTGCAAGTCTTTACTGGGACAGCTTGCAACAATAGAACAGGGTGTATAGGGCAGCCCACATATGCAGAAAGTGTGATTCATGAAACATCTGGAAAGAGAAGAAAAAACCAGGAGTTAATAGCTCTATCACAAACCTGCTTCAAAAATAAAAAATACCACATTATGGGAGACAGTTCTAAATGTTTTAAAACAAAAACTGCATTTTATCGGCCATCTTCCTTTCAACCTCAAGTCTTCCATATTACCAATTTTAAGTATTTTAACTTGGGGCCTCACTGAAGCTTAACAACAAACAATGGCCGTTTAAATTATTAAACATTCAGTAATTTAATGCTGCTACAGGAACCAGAAGAAATAGATACTCACAACTGGCAGGCTGTTCTCCATATCGTCGCATGATCTGATCATGCGTGAACTTCACAAATGCATCATATTGTTCTGCAAGCATGAAGCATTAGAAGTGTGAGTATACTGAATTTAGCTTAAGCTGAAAAATATTCAAGGCTACTTTTTTATACATACAAATCATGTAAGTTTATCACGCATCCACTAGCAGTAGTTTTACACAGCTCATAGCTGCCATTTCCTTTTCACCCTCAAGAACAACAATGCAGCACATGTCCTTAATTAAAAGACTTTCCTTTACAAACTTCTGTAACAGGAAAGAAAGTAATATGCACCAAGAGAATTATGCTGCACATACACCAAGAGCTCAATATACCCAACACCTGCTAAGTGCCACGGTACTGTGAAGGAATCAAGCGTGCCCATTTCACAGACCTGTAACGGGGGCACAGTAGTTAAGCAAACGTGGCAATAAAGTCAGTGCTAGGGTTGGAAATGTAACTTCTCTCTGCTGCTATCACGACCAGATGTAAGAAAATGGATTTAATGAAATGGGAACACGGAAGGACAGGAAAGGGACTTGCTGTGGAATTAGAAATTCTTTTCAGTGACCACCAGAAAAATCAAAAGCAAACAACAAACTAAAAGGATGAAATGCTAAGGGACTTAATACCCGACTATTAATTCCAGTGACAAAAAGCAGCAACAATAGGAGACAAATAGTTGACTGTGGATTTCATGAAAACGGCTACTATGTAATCTGAAATGAAATTCAGGTATCAAACGTAGTGACTTGGCTTTGAACTAAGCATTATTTCCCAGAAAGATTATTCTTTCTATACACACATACATACAAATACATTCGCAATATTTTGTTCAGTTTTAATATTGCACTCATCAGCAGGATATCACCTTTCAGAATTAGCAAATTGAACAAGGAGAGTAATATCTACCAGATGCCGCTCCTCTCCATTCCCCTTCCTCCCTTGTGGAAAAATACATGTGCAGCAATGTGGGGTGTTCTGAGAAAAGGGCAAGGTCAAAGAAGGCAATCTTCAACCAAAAATGCAGTTACATTTGTAGTGGTTCCTAGTCCCACAGGTTTGCCCCATTAAAGTCCCCATCCTCTTGCAGGGATGAGCTTCACCTTCGAAGTAAACAGGGTATCAGTAATCAGCAAGCAGTGCAGCACCAGCCCAACGTACGGACCTGACCCAAAGATCTACGGACATTCACCCCTGACTGACGGGGCCCAGGCTCATGGCAGGTTCCCCTCTGCCCACAGGCAGGACCACCGTTTCACTGCAGTTCTGACTGATGGCGTTTCAGCAGCCATCTGAGGATCTTAGCCAAACAACAAAATAACACGAAGAGCAGACTGAAGGATCTGTTGCCCAGAAACCATTTCCAAAAATAACAGCAGCTAGAACTTTTCCTAAAAGTATGTATTAAAGGCCAGAAACCAACTTGCAAGCTTTCTTCTTTAAAAGTTTAAGTCAACATAACACAGTTGCTTTACAACATCGTCTTTGTTAAAACTACGGTTTTCGAAATTTAAAGAATCCACCGTTTCTAAAAGTCCCATCTTGTGGCATTCACATTCAGAAAGCTAACCTATCCAAAGTAAGGGCAACCTACAATGAACTATTTGAAAATCTAAGTGAATGCTTGTAAAGATACTTACATCACTAACATCCCGTATGTTTTTTAAGTCAAATCTATGTTAAGTCAAAAGGTGGCTAAATCACATGAATACAAATATGATTACGACTTGACCTTTCGTGTAGAAAAGCTGTTTTTCACAAACAGATTCTAGAAAACCTTTCAAGCCGAAGTTTCACTTAGCCCCTATACTCCTCCTCTGCTTTTAAAATCTGCAAAGGATCTTGCAAACCCAAGTTTATGCTAACACAGCAGTTTCAGGTAGCAGAGGTAAGAGGAGAAATCAGGGCATTACAGTAATCTGAGTTTTCCATTTATCAAACACTCACTCTGCATGAAAGGCAATTCTGCTCACAAAGAATACAGAGGAAGGAAAGAAAAAGGCAGTATTTGGCTAACTACCTACAAGAGAACAGTGATTCAGAAAGGAATGAGGAAAATATCTGAGGTCCAAACATTCAGCTAAGTCACTTGAAAGAAGCTATTCAATTGACATTTATTACAGAATCTCCAGTTAACATTTCCACTGACTTCACTAGTTTGTAAGAAAGAGCATCACCTTACTGTACAGTTTAGAAAAGAACATAATCACTCTGTCAGCAGAAAACATAACTGGCCTTCTATGTAAGGGATCTCTTAATTCTCTCTTTCTGAATTCCCATATAATGCTGAAAATGTATTCCTGTCTTGATATATGGGATGCAGTAACTATCTTTCTTTTGGTGACCACCATCATAAGAACAAGCAAGTCTAACTCACCTCACTGTAAACCACAACCACACAAACAGAAACCATCCCCTGCCCTTCCCAAAAACAAGAAAGAAAATGTTCCTTCTGGGACTGACAGATGGAGCACATGTAAGGAACTTGCTAGAGGGGTTCCTGCTTGTAAAGAAATACAAGTTTGTACTCATCAAGTGTATGGAACAAATGTAAATACATCTGGTCTTCAAATAGTTATTAAGATCACCGCTAACTGAAATGCATTTAAGAGAACACAAGAAATGACCCAATTCCTAACATACATAAAAAATGAGAAGAAAAGAGCTCTACAGAGTCCTAATTCATCAGTCTGAAGCAAGTTAAAAAGAAAAACACAGAAATGGAACATCAGGCCCAAAGCAACAGAAGTATTTAGGGTTATAGTTGTAAACAGGCACAGGTTGAAGAGGGACTTACAACCACAGCAGTTTCTTACATAGCAATGGCAGAGGAGCAAGCACAAAACATGAACAGGTACGGGGACAATACTGTTACAGGCAACCCGCGAGCCTGACACAAGTCTGGTGACTTTCTGCATGGGCCTGCCTGTAAAGTTTTATTCCCGCACCTGAAGAGATCTGCAAACTTTAATTCTGATGTCTTTTCAGATGGGAAGCACAGCAGCCACGGCCGTTCAAAAGCAGGCTTGCTGCCGAAAGTGCACTCAGATGTTCACTATCATCTCACTAAATACCGAATTAGACACAGAATCGTATGTGAAGGCACCTACCTCTAATGCACCAGAATACAGGTGCTCAAATGCTAGCAAGATGCTTATAAGTAGAGGACTCCAACAACTAAAGAAAGGTCACGTTTACAATGCTGACATTAACGTGATCCTTAAAGAAAGGTATGTTGGCATCAGGTCCAAAACTATCAGCTGAATGGTGTGAAATACAACAGTTCAACACAGAGCAAAAATGCAGCTGAACTACTGATGCTTACGCAGATACCAAACACCACTGGCAGCAGTGTAATGGTAAATACTGGGAAGAAAAAGGGAAATTTTAGGTACTGCCATCTTGCCAAATTCCAGAAAAAGGAACTCAGTTCCCAAGCAGGGGAAAAAAGTCTTTCACAAAGAGCTCTTAAGCCAGTAGAATAGAAAGTCTTTCTGGCTAAAAACAAAATAAGGAGGAAAGGATCAATTCAGACATAGCAAGAGAAAGTTCTATCTGAAATAAAACCACTGTTTCCACTGATTAGCAATACCCAGGAGTCACAGTTTCTATCCAGGGCAGCACAGAAGAAAAAAAACCATCAAAGAGACTACACGTAATTTTTTCTGTCCTGTATGCAATCTCATTCCTTAATCAGATTAGGTCAGGGGAAAAAACCACAGCGTAACACAAAAATGAGAAAAAGTTTTAAGCTTTCAAACTCATCCTAACACATTACTATGTACTATAGTATACCTGCAAGTTTTGTGGTCAAAATTTCTTCATACTCTTCACGGATTTTCTCTTCACGTTCTTTCAGCAAACGTTCACAGATCATTCCAACTTGTCTGAGAGTAAACAGAGGCTGTTCTTTTTTCAATGGTGATGATGCTGCAGATGAAGTACCTAAGATTAAATATTTGGGCATACCAATTTACACTTCCAAGTCGTTTAGAACCATTTTTAGTCAGTTTTCTTCACATCTTTTACATTAAAGGGACTTTACAGAAGATTTGGGGAAGTCTTTCTCTGCCATTTGAATAATTAAAGTAAAATTAGATACTCAAAAGGAAGACAACGGACAACATGCACAGGTATCAAAACACCAACAGTGTCACACAAACACTGTGAAAGCCACTTACACGGCAGCTGCTATTTACAAATTTAAGCTTCTATTTTATGTAAAGATTACAGTACAGTATATTTGTGCAAAGACAGCTGCTTTTCAAAAGCCTATTACTATATTAGTGGCAGGGTATGCAGGATGGTCTCTTGAAAACAGTGCAAGCTTTGTGTCCTACTGATCCTTAAAATGAGAGGCTACGATCTTCCAGATCAATGCTAGTATTGCCAAAAAAAGCAACAGTAACTGGTGAGAACATGCCATAAACCACCAGATAACTGGGAAAAATCACTTATGCAACTGGAGTCTAAAAACATGTAGCAGAATTACACAGAATTTTCTATATACCTGGCAAAGCTGGTCCAGTAAGGAGAAATGCATGTTGCTGTGCATCAGTAGAACAACAAGGATCTGTCTGCTGGAAGCTATTTTCTAAGTGTCTCCTCTTCTGCATGCGTTTGTACTCCTGTTTTATGTTGTACAGAATTTGTTCTAAAAGAAAAACAATAAAAAATTAAGCCTAAAATAATTAAATTTCAGCATTTCACCTAACTTTATTGCCAAACAGCAAAATTAACAGATGATGAAAGCTTAGCCTCTTAAAACATGGCCTGCAAAAACCACTGTGTTTTACCTAAGACACAAACAATTTAACTAACTAAAAGAAAGGTAACTCCAGACTGTTTTCACCAGGACAACAATAGCAAAATAAGGTCAGGTATTGGTGCCAGGGTGCTGCTAACAAAAATAAACAGCGTAAGGTTATAATTTTGGAACTATAACTAGACAACACACATGGATAAAAACTAGGCTATTGAACTTCTACCAGTATTCATCAAAATCCCTTCGTAATTTGCAATCACCTTTCTCCCGCAGACAGCGTTTACCATTCATACAGTTAAGGGTAACAAAAGACTCCAGAATAAAACACATACATGAAATACCATTCCTCTCTGTAGTGTTACTGGCATGTAGGCAGCAAAGTGGAGAGGAAAACACAACTTAAGAGTATGCATAATGCAACTACTGCTTAAAATCTCAAAGAGTTGGAAATGAACAGGCAAAATACAACAGCCTTACACATCTTTGACAGCCTCAGATCTATCAAAAAAAAAATGCAATGGAGGGATCAATAGTCTCTTTTAAAGGAGTATAGCAATATGTAGTTCAGCATTTGATTGCACTGAATAAAATACACAGCAGCTGCTTTTAATAATCTCATCGCCATTGTAGAATAACAAGGGGAAAAGTAATCCTTGCAATAAAACTATCAATCCTGTGTGCCTTCTCTGAAATTCCACATACCAAAAGGCTCTCGGGTACATCAGTGCCCTAACTACATATCCTCTAGCAATGTAAAGTATTTTAAAAAAAAAAACCAAAACATTTTCTAGTTTTTACAGGAGACCTTCACAGACAGAGACTTCTGAAGACACTCTCTTTGGAAGAATTCTTACTTTCAAATATTCAAATGCATTTAAAAGTACTTCCCTACAGGATCAGCTTCACTGAGACTTCCAGACTTCTGGCAAAGACTGCTTTCCAAAACTCAAAACACATACAAATCCATGTGATCATGCCAGAGCTGCAAAGGATCTCCACTCAGTACCTTCCTACTTCTGTTCAGCATTTTGCCAATACAATACTCTAAGAACTCAACTAATTTTCAGGCTTGTAAACAGTATGCTATTCAGCACTCATACTTGAACATTTTTCTATTAAGCAACCATGTGAAGCAAGTAATCTGAGCTAGCAGCTTACTCAGTCAGTGGCTGAAGGCTATGCTAGACCAAGCAAACATTTGGCAATTCATAGTTCAGAGGTTTAACTACTGTCGTAGTTCTTCCAATTTCCTAAGTCAGTCTGGGGGCTTCCAATTTATAAAAAGACAGCACACTTGTTTCCAGTCAACAGGAATACCAACATTTTCAGCAAAGGAGCTTCTTGTTTGGATTCTGTCCATTGATTGAGGCCTTGTAGTTTATACCTTTTCAGTACCATGCCTACAGTGCTTGTACAATTTTCAACTCTGTGAAGAAGCAGCAAATGCAGAAGACATAATAAACACACACAGTAGGGAAATGAGAGAAGGAAACTATGAGAAAGTGGGGAAAAAAGTGCTCAAGGGTGGCTGGAGGATTCATGCTTTTTGTAGGACAAGGTACATACTATATTCCAGCATGGTACGGAAACACCCAAAATCAGGTTAAACCAAGATGCAGTCAGGCTTCCAAAATTAAATAGAATCCCATGTGGAATTTGTCATTTGCACACACAGTGAATCAGTTGGAGAATGGCCCTGCATTTTACTCAACAGCATTATGGTGGTAAAATAATACTTTTCCTCAGACTCGAGTGCTGTTCTAGCTAAAGCAATACTGCATAATTTTGAATGGTAACCAAATTAGCTCGTAAGATAACATCTGTCCTAAGGCATGTCTATACTATGAGAAATGTGACTGTAAACATTCACACTGTATTTACATTAACTGAAGAATGTAACAGACCATGCACATGGTCCTGGGCATACTTTCCAAAATCTGTACCACCTGCAAAAACATCAGCCAAATTTCAGGTATAACAACTTTGATAAAAATTGTCTCTGCAGCTCTCCATTATCTTTCTGCAGAAATGTTCTCATCATTAAGAAAAAAAAAACAAAACTAACTAGATTCTGGTCAACGGATAAACCCGCAAGAGTTAAAACCACCAATCATCATCCAGGTTACCTCCAGCCCTAAAACCCCCTGCAAATTAAACAGGGAATAATTCAGTGAAAATGTTAAAATACCAGCCAGAACAGATGGAGCAAAAGCAACACGGGGACAGGGAGAGACATGGAGGGGAAGCAGAGAAATCACGTACTGACTTTGGGGAAACAGTAACAACACGAACAGAAAATTAAGATGTACGCACCAAGGACAGATGATTCTATTCCAAATTATATTAAATTGTGGACACAGAAGTATGAGTGATATTACAGTAACTTAATCTACTTCTGATCTGGCAACACTTTAACTGGCCATCTTCAAATCCTGCTCTGAAAAGCAAAAAATCTCAAGAAATGCCACTGACAGATACATTGGGAGATCCACTTATGGTAAAAGGTAAAAAACCAGCGAAGTAGGATGGAGGAGGGGGCTATTTCAACATGACAGTACACTCTACATTGCTAACAGGCACCAGGAGAAAATGCCTGAAATCTGTAGCCCTGACTGACTCATTAAGCATGTGCATAACCTGGTTCGGTAAATGCTATCCCTCTATTGAGTCTAACTTAGAAGATTTAAGGCACTATTACTCAGCACAGAGAACTGGACTACAAGCTCTACTCAGTACCATGCCGCTAGCAGGCAAGAAGATGACTCTGAAAGCGACTCATCTTATTCCTCCTGATTTCCACCATTTCTAAAATGGAGATTAACAGTCAAGAAACACAAGTTTAACACCGCACCAAACTGTTCAATGACTTCTCATATGAATGATCAGACTGGTAATGCTTCAAATCAAGCAGGCATTTTTGCAGCAGCAAAGACCAAGTTGACATTTTTATTAACCTGCAGTGGCATGAAATCTTTGACTTTAAACAAAGCTATTTCACTGTGAAGTGAAATGTAAGCTTGCAAATATTTATGACTGATTTAAAATGAAAATCTGAATGCCAAATGGATTTAGTTTTGGGGTTTTTTTTAACAGTTTGGAGAGTAAGAATTGATTAAATGCACCAAGTTACTTCTGGCATTTACAGTTTTGCTTAGTAACTCCACGGAAATATGTTTGATGAACAAACAGATTCTATTCTTTTTTACAGGATCTCAGCACTTGAAAGACCCCATGCAATATTAGGGCAGTGCAAACCAGACAACTTTTGAACAACACCTACATGGCAGACATCTAACTGTAAAGCTCTTTAAAATTCTGGCCCAGTTAAACAAAGCTTAGTTAGAGGATCTCATTCTCCAACCTAGTTTTGCTTCCAGAAAGCCTTCCTCCCTTTTCAAGTTCATTTTCTTAACCTCTCTTACTTCCAATTAGCTCTGTTTTCTCTACAGTTGACTGGTGTCGAACGCAGGACAGGTTTTCCTTTTTTAATGTGTTCCTCAATGTGGAAGGCCAAACTGTCCTATTCCACAATTACACACATTTTAATTAACAGTTATTTTATACATACAGATCTAGAATCTGAAAAGTACATTCATTAAAGAAAATCTAAGCTAAGTGAGCTTCTCTAAAACTATAGAACTGAAGTGAGAACTTGAAACATATATTAGAACCGATTAGATATTTTAAATAAAGACTGGCATCCATCCTATAGGTACTTAAGTTCAAATCAGACATTGTACATCAAGCAACAATTTAATTTACGAGATGACAAAAGGAATGTATTTAGTAAGATCAAACATACATCACTGTGGCCTACCCTCAGTTTCTTTTTTGTTTCACTTTCTCCTCTGCACTCAAGTGTTCCCTGCTGGTTAGCGGTACCTCTGAAGGCACACAGCTAGCTAACAGGAAGCACCAGGCAGAGCTACTGTAAGAGAAAACCAGACTTGCTGAATCTAGGGTAGCAGCAAGAAAAAGCCACACTGCTAACATGCTGAAATGAGTTAGTACTTCATAAATGACATTTCAAATTGAAGATGACTACAAATCCTAGCCTGTTACACAAGACTGTATTATGCCCAAATGAAGACAGCTACTGTCTCACCATGACCACTAAAGGCATAGGGGATTCAGTCAAATACACCCGAATGTAATGAAATGCATAGATACTCTTTTTTTTTTTTTTTTTTTAATCTCGAGCTCTGTGTACAAAGAGCATAAAGTTGAGTACATAGATTCATTAAATACTGCATTAAGATAAAGGACAGCATTCACACCAGTGTTCTTTCAGGATCTGAGATGTGATGCAGGGAATCAAGACTTCACATTTCAGCTGCTTTGAAGAGAGGATGAAATGTGAAGGGGCAAATCAGAATTCAAGTTTGACATCTGAAATATGATCTGTCACATTAATGGATTACAAAGTCAAGTACTCATTTCCAAGGAGTGATGTCTTCTTACTTCCTTTAATTCATGATAAAAAGGCAAGTTATTCTTTTTCAAAGTTCTGTCATCTAATTACTTCATCCTGACCTGTAATTACCTAGAAATTATGTACAAGGGAAACAGCAGTTCAACTTGAAAAGGTAACAAGGCAAACAATTATTTTCTCCATTTTAATAACCGTTTATCAACTATGAAGGTGCTTATGAAGGTGCTGATTGTTTCCCCTGCAGGATTTTTTTCTTTTGTTTCATTTTTAAACTAGCAATCTCTCATCTCAGTTCCTTGCTTCTCTCATTTAGCTGAAGGAAACTTTGGCAAAACACATAGGAAGGTGACTCAATAGGCTGAAATCAGAGTAGCCGTTTTCCTGACCTGAAATGGAACCTGAAGCTCAAGTTTCAGTTTGCAGTGTCACCATTCAACATATGCATTCAAACCTGAACCATGCCTGAGATTTCTTCTAAGTGAATCAATCAAATGCTATCCTGATGTTAACTATATATGTCTTCAGGGATTTCAGCTCCTGTTAAGGCAAAACTGCTTCACTGTCCTAGTTTGAATTTATAACATTTCCACCAGGCCGTCACCCTGATCCAACATCCAGTCGATGCTACCACATTCCTAGCTTTGCTCTCCCCACCAGACTACTGACATACAATGTTAATTTTAAGAAGCTAGCTACCCCCAAGGGCAGCACTGCAGAAGAGCAATGGGTAACTATTCTTCACCTTTTCTATCTACTTAACCAGGGAATCCACAGGTAGAGACAAAATTAAAATAATCCAGATATTCCTCTCACTCTCTTGCTTTGGTCACAGACATCACTCCCTTCAATTACGTTTCTTTATTAGTCATGGTCTGTAAGATTTCAGTAATAGGATGTATACTTTTGGAAATCATGCTCACCTCAGAGGAGCATACTCTAAGCCAGAGAGAACACTGATAACGGGGTACATGCTGACACTTCACAGCCAGAGCCTATAGCTACAAAACGGACAGAAGCAGCTCATAATGGACTCTGTAGCACAGAGCTGGCCACCTCACGAGATCCACGTACTCAAGGTCTCAGGCTGACAAAGGTTCTGGATCTCCCACAAAAAGCCCGACGCTCACATATGTATTAGCCCATTCTGCAAATGTATTATTTCAGGAAATCCCAGTTCTCCTGATCAAGGGGTTAAGGAATGAAAAATAAATCAAGCAATGCAAAATGTATTAGGCATAGCAATTAGATCTTTCTCTTCACATAAAAAAACGTCACATTGCATTTATCAGACTTCCCACTGAAACAAAAAATTGCTTCAACATTTATGACATCTACAACCAAGGACATTTAACATTTACAGTCACCACAGGCATCTACATAGAAATTTCTCATATAAATTAAATTATCAAGTCCAGATGCAGCCATTACATGCTTTTTCTTTCTCCGCCCCCCCCCCCCCCCCTTTTTCTTTTCCTGAGGGGTGGGAATGTTTTGGTTTTTAAAATCCTAATGATTTCTGCAGTACTGGAGCACAATGAGAGATCTGGCATCATGCCAAGATAATTTAGCAATAAATACACATGCAGATAAATGTTAACAAAACAGAAATGAAGCTGAAGGAGATGCAGCACTACCAATACATCACATTCCGAAGCCACTAGATGTGTTCATTTAAAAGCCAAACCTGTGCTTGGCCCCTGTCTGACCAAGTTTCAGACAGAAGTAGTTCAGTTTGCTCAAGAGGGCAAATGAAAGGTCACAGGAGGACAAGCCTACAGAGAAGACTTAACAGTTCTTCCTAATCAAAAAGGTCAAAGTCATTTTCCTGCACTCTTTGAAAATTTGTGTTTATTAGATCAATTTTTTTCCAGATTATTCTGTAAAAGAAAAAGGTATACACTAAAGACAAATTCAACTACCTTCTGCTTGTAAAGACTCCCTCATGAAAGAGGCACTCTTAAACCAACTCCACTTGCCATACAACTGCCATTAGAACAGCAAATACAAATTATGCATACTCATTACTAAATACTGCACAAATTCAATACTTTCCATATTCTGTCAAGCATTTGACATTCTCTCTGCTTGGATTTCAACCAGTGACCCGAGTTGAAGGACTGCTCTCAGTAACTCCACCCACTACAATTTTTGGTTTGCAACATGAGTTGCTGGGAAGTGCTGAGGAAGATCAGTGTTTCAGATGGAGGAAAAAATTGCATGTGCAGATGTAAGTCTGCAGATTTTAAAGTGATTTCACAAACTCTTTTTAAAAACAACATTCTTTTCAATTTTACAAAGTTCTAGCTGCAAGTTAACCTGATTTTGGATGAGGAGTTTGGAAGAAAGCTACTGATCCCAGTTTGTCTTAGTTACCACTTACCATGAATTAGGGGATTTAAATCCTTAAAGTCAACATTCTCTTTCCCTTCTCCCCCGCCTCTGTTTCTTTGGACTTGTTTCTCATACAGCTTGTCTCAGAAATATCCAGGCATGCAGGCTAATACTGTCCTCCTACCTTTGAATTTAAAAAACAACTTAAGTGTAGTTTGATTCCCCTGCACCCTGAACATGATCTTTCAGCAGGGTAAAGCTGCAAATAATGGTTCTAAAACATTCAGCAAAGAGAAAAATAACACTGCCACTGCTTCCTCCTTTCACCCTCTAGAATTCATTAAAGAGCTTCAAAACAGGACAGCACCCTCAGGACTTCAGAGGAAACCGAACATGTACAATGCAT